>NC_039364.1:184459881-185170231 GCF_003573695.1 Papaver somniferum | reverse complement strand
CCCCCCCCAAGAGAAATGTTCATGTTGTTAAAAAAGGATCCTACTCTGACAAAGTTGTTATTGCTGAATTTGCTACCAAGATGAGGAATGCTTAGAGTAAAATTGTGGCCAACAACATGGTGGAATTGGAAGGTCTTGGATACTACATAATATTTAAAGCTGGTTTGCATGATCACTTGGTAGAGGATACTTTACCTCAAAATCCTGAGGTCATTGCCTGCCAAAAGAATCATAGGATAATTGTTGAGAGTCACAAAGCTAGGGTTTTGGAATAGAAAAGGAAATGTTATAATATCAAGAATGTTGCTAGACTACATGGAGCCATCAAAGGAAACAACACAGACCTTGAGTTTGATACAACCTCAGTTTTCCCCAAACTCACTATATTTTTCCCTAACCCATACAACTCTATACCATCCCTCTCTGAATTTCAAAGCAAAATCAATGAAGAGTTTCACGACCAGATTAAACTCCTATAGGAAATGAGAAGAGCTGAAGTGAAGTACAACCAACAAAAACACCAAAATATCCCTACTCTTCTTGAAACTAATAGGAAGAATCCCTTGTTGGGAATTTTTTCTGATCATACTAAAAGCTTCAAGGATTTATTACCACCCTTCAAAAAGTGAAGTACTGTGGTGAGATATCTGGAGATGGACCAACTGACAACATGACTACTAGCAACCTTGGGGGAGCTAACCCTTTTATTCTTTCTAAGGTAATCCTGCTAACCCTTATTATCTCTTTTGTTTTTCCAGTAAGTGTGAGTACTTATTTCAATATTTTGGGAATGTGCATTCTTATTTCTTAGAACCAATACTTTAATGGTAATCATACTTCCTATGTCCATAGGGATCTAGGATACTTTATCACTACCTTTGTTGTTAAAAAAAAGATACACTCATTTTTTTCAATTTTGCCTATTTTTAGGCTAAAATGAAAAGGTGAAAGTATCTTTTTTTTAATACGGAGGGAGCATAATATTTAGTTATCTTGTTATCTCTTATTTCTGGCATTGTTTTACAGCCATAACATGCAATCTCCAAGGCATGGGGAAACATCATGCTAATAGACATCTTAATGATATCCTCAATAAACAGAATCCAAATATATTTTCCTATCTGAAACTAAACAACAATCTAAAAATCTTAGATTTATCCTCAGCAACATAGGAATCACCAATTTTTGGTTTATTGAACCCAAAGGTGTTATTGGCACAATTGGTAGTTTGGCTCTTTCTTGGAAAACCAATGTCAACCTTATTATATTAGATTTTTTCAACCATCATATAAGTGCCACTATCACCCTTAGGAATAGTACTCCTTATCTATTTACAGGTTATTTTGATAATCCTTACACCATTAAAGACAAACTTAATGTTTGGAAAATGATTGAAAACACTGATAAAACTAACTCTTCCCTTGGCTTATAATAAGGGACTTAAATTTTGTTTTTTATGAGCATGAAAAATATAGCAAACACACTATTGATCAATCTGGAGCCTCATTTTTCTGGAAAAAATTGAGGAAGCTACCCTAACTGGTTTGGGATTCACTGAGTGTCCTTTCACACGAACCAATCGAAGAATTGGGAATCTCCTTACTGAGCAGAGACTTTACAGAGGATTATCCACTGACAACTTGCTAGACATTTATCCCTACACCCCCATTTCCAGCCTTCCATTTATAGGCTCTTATCATAACCCCATTCTTTTAAGTATTAACCCCCACTGGAAATTTGGCCAAATTCCTTTCAAATTCTTTGGTCCTTGGTTAGATCACCAGGACTGCAAAGATATCATATCTGAATGCTGGAAAACAAGTCACTCTGGTTCTTCTGCATTTTGCATTGCAAGGAAACTCAAGGATGTTCAAATCAAAGTTAAACTCTGGAAAAAAACTGTTTATGGCAACATCAAATCCAATCTGAAGGGGAGCATAAAATTACTTGAATGAATAACTCAAAAAAATTTGACATTGATATAGGTTCATCTGTCAAGGATGCTAAGAGAACTGGTCAATACTGGAAAGATATCCAAGAGAGTTTCTGGAAAACAAAAAACATAGATCAATTCATCAAACCGGGACATATAAACACTAAGTTCTTTCATGATTCTGCTAAGAAAAGAATAAGCAGGAACATAATTGGCTCTATTCAGAATGACAAAGGAAACTGGGTTACCGACATCAAGCACATCTCTGAGTGTTTTACAACACACTTTAAGCAAATGTCTACTGCTGATTCAATCAATATAAATCACAACATCATCAAACTAATTCCTACCTCCATATATAATCTTGAAAATGAGAACCTGCTTCAACCCCCTGATGCTCTGGAAATCATAAATGTCCTTTTCAGTATTGCAGAAGACAAGGCACCTGGTCCAAATGGCTTCCCACCAAATTTATTTCAGGCCAAATGGGAGGTGGTTGGTGAGGATGTAATTGATATGGACCAAAACTTCTTCAACTATGGTTTTATGCTAAAGAAAATAAACTCTACCTCTATTTCTCTCATTCCAAAAATTTGGTAACCACCACCCCACCCATTTCCGACTAATATCTCTTTGCAACACCACTTATAAAATCATTTCCAAGATCCTTTCCCAAAGACTAAAACCTCTTTTGCCCAAACTCATATCCCCTTTCCAATCTGCTTTCATCCATGGTAGACAAATATCTAACAATATTGACATTACTCATGAATTAATCCACTATATATATATGAAGAACATGAATGACAAAAAATAGGACAAAGGTATAATGGGAATAAAAATTGATACAGTCACAGTTTTTGACAGAATTTATTGGAACTTCCACTTAGCCATCATGCTTCAAATGTGAAAATGCAGGGGTACCAAAATACACCATCAACTTTTTCTTAGGCAACCTGTATGGACTAAACTCGAATATGATTCTGAGATTTACAACTTAATGAATCTCAATCAGGAATTATATGAAGAGTTTATATCTCTTTCTCTGACAATCAATATGTAAACGGAGACAAGTCCATGAACCTGATTATACCATGAGAGTACTTGGAAGTATCTACTTTGATTGATTTATATACAACTTGTGATATTTCAATTATAAAGATAAACAATAACACAGAAACCAGAAATTTTGTTAACGAGGAAACCGCAAACGCAGAAAAACCCTGAGACCTAGTACAAATAACTTCGGACTGGAATGTCGTTGAGACTGAATCCACCGTCACAGTAATTCAGTTACATTCGCGCTCCTTACACCTCTTGAATCTCGCAAGACTCCACGTAATTGATTCCCTTAGCTGACGTCCTTTACAGCCTAAAAGTTGTTTCAACTCAATTGAAGAATATAAAGCAATCTGCCTCCCACGGATAAGCCTGTATGTGATTTCCGTTTTGATCAAATATCAAGGTGAGATACACAAAGTCTAGCAAACCTTAAAATATGGTACTTACGACTCCCGAAGAGTAGCCTAGATTATTATTTACCCCACAAGTAATTCCTACTTCGATTTCAACAAAGAATCGTTATAGAGAAATACAGCTGTGGAATCACAAAGTCCGAGAGGATTTTTTTTACGATTTATATCTATCGCGCCTGTTGAATCTAAACTCTCAACAATCAGTTTGAAGATTAGGATACACGAACTATCAAGATAAAGATAGTTGTACCTGACTTCACGATCCCTAAGAAAAGCCTTTTTAGTCGCTAAACTTAAAAAGGTTTAAAGGAAAGAACGACTCTGGTTTACAACTAGGACACACAAGAATTATGTCGGGGATTCAAAGATACCAGTTTCTTGAGGTTATCCTTATATAGATTTTCAAGATCAAGGTTGCTTTAGATTTAAGCTAAGGTAGCTTTGCAATTAAGCAATCAATATCCACCATTAGATGAACAACTTAACTTGAGATTAACATAACATAATATACACTCTGGTTAGGATGAACTGTAACCGAACCGTGTACAATGACTTGTTAATGAAAGGTTAGCCGAAACTAGCCAGACGAACTATAAGCTTAATCATTTTCATATAACACTTTAAGACTTTAATATTGAGTCACAATAATGTGATCAAACATGTCGAGATGTGTTTTTTAGAGAGTTGTTCAAATGACGATTATCTCATATAAATAATTCTAATGCAACTGAAAACATTCGACAGGGTAAGTACGTGTACTTACTTCCAGTCCGTGAGTTATTTTGTCATGGTACGTGTACTGGGTTTGTATACCCTTAAGACAAAATGAGTTCAGGAGTGCACATGACTTTTTCGGTACGCATACTAGGTATGTGTATGATAAACACATTTTTGTGTCTAAATTGTCCTCAATTTTCTCTATGTTGGTACTCGATTTTGTACTTATTTTGGTGCTTTGTGTGTTTGTAGGTATTTTTGGAAAATAAACATTTTTGGAAGAATCGGCTCGAAAAACTACTAAAGGCATCCCCGGAGGACATTTGCTGAGCGGACCTCAGATTTGGCTAAGGGGAACCTGCGGTTATGTGCATCCAAAATTTGTTCTCAGCACCCAAATTACTATCGGCACCCCAAAAGAAGGATAAGAGGCACCCTTCATCTTCAACATTCAAAAAGAATATTTGCGGGAAATTTGGTTCCACCGGTAAAGGATTTATTATCTTTAAGATAAGAATATCTTCTTTCCTTATAAACAGGAAGAATTTGAAGAAAAAGGAAGTTATCTTGTATTAAACAAGAGAGATATCCTTGAAAGATTTTATCTTGGATTTTATTCTGCGAATTAAAGAAGATATGAGTTTAGTAAAGAAATATGGAGAATAAAGAGAAGGAAAAATTCCTGAAGATATTTTTAATTAAAAAGAAGAAGATTTTGGAGTTATGGAAGAATATATTTGAGTAATGTGTATTTGTGTGTATAAATAGAGAGCTAGAGAGCACATTTGAGAGAGAGAGTTTGGGAGAGGAATAGAGCACCACAGAGTCGAAAAATCAAGCTGCAGAAACCTCCATTGTTGCTGCTACACGAAGAACATTGACCCACAGGCACTGTCGTTCATGCTACAGTGACAGCGACATAAGGACGACAGACTTATTTGCTACAGCGTTTGCAACACAGAGTCGTGGGTCTTAGAGCAACAGTAACAGTAACACATCCTCTGTATCGTTTTTTTTGGTTTGTAACAAATATAATTGCTACAAACCCGGTTTTGAATTATTTCTCCATTTTCATCATTTGTAAACACCCTTTGAGCAATAATAATGATTTTTGAGCGTGTTTTCAACAACATGATGAGAGGCTAAATTCTCGCGTAACCAAGGCAATGGATGAAGCTATTCACACATGAATAATGGGTAACTATTTCATTTTCTCTAATATTTAATTATAATTCACTCAATCACTGCTTTTGCAGAGTTCTTAAAAGTTTAAATAATTTTCTTCATTAGTTGTGATTCAATTAGATAGGTTAAGCTTTGTTTAGATAATATATGCTTAGGGGATAAAATTAATATTTGAGAATATGTTTGATTATTTGTGCATTAAGAAATAAAGGATTAAAAGGCTAATTAGAGTTATGAAATATTTGACATCATTCATTCATGTGTAATAGTGGATTCTAGTGTCTTGGTTATTCCCAATATCTTGAAACCAAATTTTGAGTTAAGTTTTCTTTAATTTTTAAGTCTAAATTCTTTTGCTTTTACAAGTCTCAACGAACCTTTTTACTACAACTCAATTGAAAATCACATCAAATTTTTGGCGCCGCCGACGGGAACTTGTGTATAGATTTGTTTTTAGTTTTTATTTATTTATTTATTATTTTTGTTATTTTTTATGCGTTTTGGTATTTCTTGTTTGCTTTCAGATTTGGAGCTGAGCTAAAGAAAAAGAGAGAAAGTGCTGAAAATAAAAGCGAAGCTAAGGAAGGAAACAAAGAAGGAATCCAAAAGGAGTGAAGAAGAAGAATTTGTATATTATTTTATTTTATTTTTTTAGAAACTGTAATTAAGGTTTTTATTTTTTTAATATTTTATTTTTGGACATTTTTTTTCTTCTTTTCTTTCGGACATTGAACATTGGACTTTATTTTTAAAACCCTAAGGAAGGGTTGGTTTAAATATAAACTGCACAGGGAAGGACGACAATTGCGATACTGTCTCGGCCCCTCGGGTTCGTACACTGACATTGGAGTCGGTGGCCCGAGCCGACCTCAACGGTTCATCCCCCGTCTGGAACGGGAGGTAAGAATTATAAACACCCGTGAATCCCCTGTCAGCGGGTTTACTGGATGATTTTGTATGCATATATGTTGAGGACCTGAAATCGGATTTAATTTTCTAGTAAAGGGTAAGGCCTGGCCAAATCAAGATAAGGACTCGGATTTCATCATCGTTTCCTTCTTGCCCGCCTTAGGAACACGTAACCTACGCGAACATAAGCTTAAAATACTGACTAGAACGAGACCGATAGGGTAACGAGCTTAATAGGAAAGTTATTCGAAAAATATTGGTTACTCTTTTAAGCATACGTCGAAGTTCATGATGGTTTCTGTGAGTTGAATGCGTGACTGCCCCGCCTTGTAATTCCGGTGAGGCCTTGGGTATCAAATCTCCACTGAGCTTCCCTCGCCTCAATTCAACTTACTTTAACTCGGATTGATTCCAGAGGGGTTTGCTCAAATTGTAACGAATTCCCTTTCGAAGGATTAGAAGCTGGTCTAGAAACAATCTAAGGGAGCCATCATGCTTTTTGTTTGCTAGATAAAATAGGTTTGTTGTGGTCGAGTCAGCCTTGTTTGTGCTTATGTAGAATTCCCTTGCAGTTAGGATGTCAAACTGGTATTATAATAGCCATCACAATGAATATGATTATCCAACTGAACAATATGGACATTACTCTTACCATAGTGTGAATAGTGGTTGGGAACGCCAACCTTTGGAAGGATATGGGTCATACCCTGGTGAGCCCAATTACTATCCACACGTGCATCAGTCTTACGAGCAAGAAGATTATAGTACTAGTTCTTCGTCTCTATAGGATACAATCAAACTATTGAAAAGTAGTCCTTTTTATGATCCCTCTATTCCTATTCCTCCTTTAGAAGAGTCCCTCAGGAAGTTAGCTGAGTCGACGCGTAAGTTATCTGAGATGAATAGTATAATTATAGACGAAAGAACTACAATAATGAGTGAACCGTCTTTAGAAGACCACCTCAAGCGGATAGCTGAGACGAACGAAAGAATTACTCGAAATTATATGAATTTCCAACACAGTGTTCCCAGTTTTACCCTTGAAAATGAGGATAGTTACTATTCACCTAATCAAGATGACGAGGATAGAATTGGAGACACTATTTTAGATGAGGTTCGATCTCTTTCATGTTATTATGATGAGGATAGTGTTGATGGAGAATCATACTTATGTAGGAATAGTGATCAGGAAATGGTTACTCCAATTGAGCTTTACAATGATAATATTATTTCTAGTTCAAATCCAAATAATTTTAATAATTATTCACCTATTCAAAAGGACGAGGATTTGACTAGAGATACCCTCGTTTTAGACGATGTAGTATTTCCTGTTTACAAAGCCGATAATGATTTAGAGGAACGAGTTTATTCTGAGAATAATGTTTTAGAGTCTAGCGATTTAGAAACAATAGTCTTAGACGAAGAAGATGGACTCGTAGAGCTTTTAAATATGAGTGAGGATGCATCACCTGAGTATAACCTAAAAGAAGCAATTGACCATTTTCAGGATTCCGATAATCGAGAAATTAGGGAAATTGTAGTTAGTCTATCTAGAGACACCCAAAACTCTAAGTTTGGGGGTGATTATCATTCTCCTTGTGTTTTACCTTTAACTCTTAGAAAGTTCCCTCGTGTAGGACTTGACATTTGTGCCTCAACCATATTACAAGATTATCTTCATACTCTTTGTCCTGAACCTAGTTGTGTCCGTAAGAGAGCTCAGTTGTTAGAAACCCATCCTCTGGTTGATGTGGTTAACCCAGGCTATGATACCAAAATTGACTTTGTTTTCCCACCAAAAACTTTCCTTCCAATTGTGGGAACATATGAGTTTCAGATGTGTCAGTTATTAAGTTTTGAGACTAAACCGAATTACTTTAGAAAATTAGGGTCGACACATTTGCTTAAGAATGACCACTATTGTGGTCAACAGTGTGAGTCAAATCTGATTGACTTAAAGGATCCCCAATTATTCAGGTTATTGTTATGCGCTTCTAAGTTCTTAGTTGAGTATTTCCAGACTCTTCAGCCTGATCTTCATAATGCCTTTGAGGAAATCCAACTGATGAAAACTTTTTATTTGGACCCTTTATAGAGCCTGAACCTGAACCACAACTAGATGTAGTTGTCTTAAACAAGGGTATGTTCGGTATCTTCTTGGCTTGTTACAGTTTCCTCTTCTTGTGGGTAATACTTTTTGATACAGATGATCCACAGTTATTCCGGCTATTACTTTATGATTCTAAGAGGTGACTAATTCCTTTTGATGTCTGGCTGAAGACTTTAAACTTAGCACTTCTTGGGAGGTAACCCATGCTCATGCAACACGATAATATCTTTCCTTAACTCTTTTGCTTCAAGTGGTAATAGTTTCTCCTTGTTCATGCTTTTAATTTTATCTTTAGAACATTGAGGACAATGTTAGATTTAAGTTTGGGGGTATGGGAGAAACTTTTTAGTTGCAGTATAAATAAACTCCAGAGCCTAGAAATATATGCCTATTAAGGATAGCACTAACCTATCTAAGTGGATGGAAACATCTTGGTTGTAGGAGTTGAGGAACCAATCTGATTAGATGGAAACATCTAAAGATTCTATTCATAAAAGCACAGAGCTCAGGTGTTAGAATTAAAAAAAAAAAACATGGTAGTTTCGCCATATCTCGTTGAATCCTAATCCTTCTGTTTTTATTTTTTTTAAGTGATTTGGTGGGGCACACGATTCAAGTTGTTACCTTTTCTAGGGTGAAATAGGGTGATTGAGATTCCAAAAAAAAAAAAAAAAAAAAAAAAGATCAGACCATCAGACCAACCGGAATAAATTCAATAAATTCGACCACTGGTTCCCTTGTATATGCCAGTTGTGTTGACCTAGAGTTAGGTTTATCGACCACTGGTCCCCTTGTATATGCCAGTTGTGTTGATATTAGTCAGACCGATATCTCAGTCCATTAGGATAGGTCCATCTTGGCAGAGGCCTTCAGACAGATATGGGAAACACCGTTCACTTTAAACCATCTATCTTTTCTCTTTATCCATCTTCTTAATCTTTCCATGTGATTGGTTGAATCCGGTTATGATATACAGAAACTATCTGAGTAGAGCTCTGTCACTTTATATGAATTTTAGTATGCTTGAGTGCAAACTAGTGTACAGCAATTGGAATTTCGCATCAGGGTACTTCCTCCTATAATCAATGATTGTATGCCAACCAAGGAGATTCTTTAGTGCTTTCCAAAGTTCTGCATAGATAGCTAGGGTTTGGAGTAAAGGTTTTGTGGGTACACCTCTGGTAAATCCTCCCGAGACTATAACTCGGTCACTAGGGCCACCTAGTGAGTTTGAATTTTCTTTTCTAGAATAAATTTGCTCGAGGACGAGCAAATAATAAGTTTGGGGGTATTTGATAGACACATTTTTGTGTCTAAATTGTCCTCAATTTTCTCTATGTTGGTACCCGATTTTGTACTTATTTTGGTGTTTTGTGTGTTTGTAGGTATTTTTTCGAAAATAAAGGTTTTTGGAAGAATCGGCTCGAAAAACTGCTAAAGGCACCCCCGGAGGACATTTGCTAAGCGGACCTCAGATTTGGCTAAGGGAACCCGCGGTTATGTGCAGCCCAAATTTGTTCTCAGCACCCAAATTACTATCGGCACCCTAACAGAAGGATAAGAGGCACCCTTCATCTTCAACATTCAAAAAGAATATTTGCGGGAAATTTGGTTCCACCAGTAAAGGATTTATTATCTTTAAGATAAGAATATCTTCTTTCCTTATAAATAGGAAGAATTTGAAGAAAAAGGAAGTTATCTTGTATTAAACAAGAGAGATATCCTTGGAAGATTTTATCTTGGATTTTATTCTGCGAATTAAAGAAGATATGAGTTTAGTAAAGAAATATGGAGAATAAAGAGAAGGAAAAATTTCTGAAGATATTTTTAATTAAAAAGAAGAAGATTTTGGAGTTATGGAAGAATATATTTGAGTAATGTGTATTTGTGTGTATAAATAGAGAGCTAGAGAGCACATTTGAGAGGGAGAGTTTGGGAGAGGAATAGAGCACCACAGAGTCGAAAAATCAAGCTGCAGAAACCTCCATTGCTGCTGCTACACGAAGAACATTGACCCACAGGCACTGTCGTTCATGCTACATTGACAGCGACAGAAGGACGACAGACTTATTTGCTACAACATTTGCGACACAGAGTCGTGGGTCTTAGAGCAACAGTAACAGTGACACATCCTCTGTATTGTTTTTTTTGGTTTGTAACAAATATAACTCTTACAAACCCGGTTTTGAATTATTTCTCCATTTTCATCATTTGTAAACACCCTTTGAGAAATAATAATAATTTTTGAGCGTGTTTCCAACAACATGATGAGAGGCTAAATTCTCGCGTAACCAAGGCAATGGATGAAGCTATTCACACATGAATAATGGGTAACTATTTCATTTTCTCTAATATTTAATTATAATTCACTCAATCACTGCTTTTGCAGAGTTCTTAAAAGTTTACATAATTTTCTTCATTAGTTGTGATTCAATTAGATAGGTTATGCTTTGTTTAGATAATCTATGCTTAGGGGATACAATTAATATTTGAGAATATGTTTGATTATTTATGAATTAAGAAATAAATGATTAAAAGTCTAATTAGAGTTATGAAATATTTGACATCATTCATTCATGTGTAATAGTGGATTCTAGTGTCTTGGTTATTCCCAATATCTTGAAACCAAATTTTGAGTTAAGTTTTCTTTAATTTTTAAGTCTAAATTCTTTTGCTTTCACAAGTCTCAACGAACCTTTTTCCTACAACTCAATTGAAAATCACATCAGTGTACCATCCCGAGTTCACGAGTCAACAAAAATTTTTGGGTTTGCATACTTGGTATTGTACCAAAAGTTGTTGCCGAACTATAGCTACGTTGGTATGTGTACTGGGTACATGTACTATGGCTCCAGACCTATAACAGTTGCGCCAATATGTAAGCTGGTACGTGTACTGTCGTGTATCCAGATTTATAGTAGTTCTATATCTCTCTAATAATCAATTTGAAACATTCTCGAATAAAATCAATGACACATATCATTGTTCCAGGATATTTTCAAACGATAAGCCTGAGTCATAATTTAGGTCATCAACAATAAATTGTTCTTAACCAAATTCATCAACTATGAACAAGTGTTCTTAAGCTTAGTGTAGATGGGGAAAACGATTTGCTGGTGTTTGAGGGTAAAAACTGATTCTGCTGTTTTTGGTAAATTTGTGTATGTTGATGAGAAACGAATTCAAACCCTAAACAAATGTACTGCGCAGGAATACTTTTAGATTCGATTGATCAATCTGTAAGACTCTGGCATAAACCAAGAAATGGCCATTCCATATTCAATTCGGTCACAAAGTGAAGGAGAAGGGTTGATCTTAGGGAGGGAAGCGAAGAAAGTGTTTTAGATCAAAATGTTGAATTATGAAGGTGTGGCTGTTTTATGACTTGTATCGGGATGTGGAACTGGCTTGCACAATGTAAGCTTATCAGTTCTTGGTGGTTTCAGGATACTTGTGTTGATCACTTCTGTTTTTTGTTGAAATAGGCTGAAATCCTATTTACACAAGTCATTGAGCGCACCCTGATCTCGTAGGAAGTAAAAGCAGTTAAGTAGTGGAGAAGTAGGGTTGTGTGAAAGGTGGTGATCATCACGTTTCCACTATGAGGGAAGACTGGTCATCCTTTCACCCACTACTCTTTGTATTAATTGTCCGTCCTTTCCTGACACTTTCTCGTAATGGGCGCATTGCACACCGCACGTCGTAAACCACCAGACCAATACCCCTGTGAACATCCCCCAGTTTTTGACATGTTTGATGTCTCGAGTATTTTGTATGAAAATATGTACAACAGGTTTTTGAATGAGTCAAGTCATGAGACTCGCTATTTAAAGTAGCTTATAGTGCTTTTAGGTCAAATAATAAAATTATTTGTGAGATCAATATTCATAAAGCATCCTTTATAATTGATGCAAATGAAACTTCGCTTTTAAACAAACTGCTGAAAAACAATCGATGTGCAGGAAGCATCGTTGTTTTAGAGTTCGTCCAAATTAGTCGCGAGTTGAATGTCTTAAAACGAGCGTGACCGGCCACCTTTGGGCGATCGTTTGGGAAACCTATGAGCAAGCCACAACTTGGCCGATCGTTCCCTGTGGAGGAGAGATGCCCAGTGATTACAGTGTTACCCTGTTGGCCTCCTGAAAATAAATCTAGACCATCCTAATAGGCTAGAGAAGTTGTATGGATGAGATGATTTGCGACAGGTGAGTACTACCGTTGATTGAATTTAGGGTTTAGAAACCGAGTGGCCAACCCTATTTAGGATAATCGATTCAAGGTACTGGACATTGGTTTGAGCAGGACGATTGGTCAGATGCCAAGGCGAGCTTCCGGTGATCATGCTGACATCTATTGGGTCGCCGAAAATCAAGTCTAAGCCATTCAATTTGGCTGGTGAAGATGCACGGACGTGATCGATTTGCGACCGTAGCATGCTGTCGTAACGCAAATTAGCGCTTCCAAAACGGCGCGTTCACCCTAGTATGATCAAGCGATTTGGTGCGCTCTTGGGTTGCCATGAGCAAGTCGATCGACCAGGGATGGAGTTGGGTCGCCGGTGAACACGCCAACACCTTTTTGATCATTAGAAGGAAGATCTAAACCGTACAACTAGGCTAGCTAAGTTGGGCGGATGTGATGAATTTGAGACCGTTATGGTCGGTCTTAGCTTGTTTGAGCTCTTTTTTCAACAGTGCGATCACCCTGATTCTGGCTAACGTTCAGGGGTGTTGCGGGTGAACTAAAGGAATTCCGATCGGTCGGGATGCTAGTGGTCCTGATAACTAGATTTCCCACTTTTTCATTTTTTTAGAAGAATATCTTTTCGTAGCTTAGCTTGCAGATGTTTTCGATATTTCAGTGGTTTTTTGTTTATGTGACTGGAGCCAAGGCTTTATCGGATAATAATCTTTCATTCATGTTGCTTTAATAATCTCATGTTTCCAATTGGGTGAATGAATGAAATCTCTTGACCGAGAAATCCAAATCTTCGGAAAAATCTCGTAACATCTTGGAATTTTAGTCGCCACATCCTTGGATAGAGTTATAGTAGAGCCTCATACTCGTTCCTCGAATGCCACGACTAGTGCCTTGATTGCGTAAATGAGTTTTTCCCATTTTATCAAGGTGATGGGGCCGATGGGAAGGCGACACACATAAGTGATGATGTATTTTCCTTTCATGTGATTGGATACCGCTTCCATGATGATATTTATTATGTGTAACCCTAATATCAATAGCTTGAAGTAGGGGATGTAATGGTGAAAATTAAGGATTCGGCCACGAACCTGTAACTCAGATTTGGTATTACCCTTGTATATCACATGTGTTTTGCTTCCGTGAACAAGAAATCCAAGACTCGTATTTGTTAGGTGTGGAGGCTCTTTCTCCAATTAATAGCTCGTGTGACGTGATTTGACATGTCTGAAGAAGTGGTTGCAATCCAGGAGTACCACGCGCGCTAGCTTGCTGCTTCCTGATTCCGTGAAGGGATTTTTCAAAATCGGAAGAATTACTGGTGGAGAAGCTTCTTTCCTAGATCTAAGCACACGATGATTGAGAGACGTTTCTTTGTTGAAGCAGGCTGCACTTCAGGACGCTTGCCTAAAACCGTGTACTGGCTGCTTGACGATTTCCTTTGGTCGCCTTGCCCTTCTTTTTCTTTATGTATTCCCTTCTTCGGTGTTTTTGAAAGATACGAGGTGCCTCTTACGTGGTTTTATTTTTCTGGTTTTGAATTGATGGGTAATGATTTTATGAGGGTTTGGGTTTACTCGAGACTTTGCCTTGATTCAAGAGTGAGAATTTAACTTTAAAAGAACTGATGCTTTAATTAACTGATAAATTCAAACCCAAATTACGAATGAAAGTATTGCAATCATTTTGGAGGAATTACAAATATTGCATGAAAAGGGGAATTTCTAAAGGAAACACTAAAGGGAATTTTGGAGGAGAGGGCGGCACGACATCTTAGGTATTGAAGGGTTTGAGCCACCGGGTGTGTATTACTACGCCTCCTAGCTTGTCAGTATTGATCAGCTTGCAGTAAATTCCCAAAATAATTTCCGCCACTAGGTACGGATCGTCTTTCCCTCTGTGGAATCGGACAGAGAAGGCTGAGCCACAACTCTCACCACCATATCTCCGACTTGGAATGGGTTTGGGCGTTGCGCCATTACTTTCCTATATTCCTTATCTTTAAATGTGACAACTTCTAAACTCTTGATAAAATACTTGAAAAGGACCAGCATCCCATTCACATCTCCTAGTGACGGCCGGGTTAATAATCGGATCGAGTCCCCAAGCCTTGGCGGGAGGTGGAATGACTGGTTGCAAAATGGGTTGTTCAATAAGACTTACTTGTGTCTAGAATCTGCAAACAAATGTTGATACACTCTAGCCAGGTAGTTGTGTCACATTCGTGAGTTGTTGATATGGCAACAAATAGTCTTCCGGATCGGACGGCTTGTTGGAGACCCTTTCAGGTATAAACACTGGTAAAGGACATACTCCTAGCTTCGCCTTGTTATCGTGTATTCATGAGAGCCCCAGGATCATATCATAATTTGGGTATTCTTTAACCACATGAAATCTGGCGTGTGTTAGAGCATCACCACCTTGATTTCGAGACTGATGTACCCGTAAGCGTCTCTGGATTCTCCTTCCGAGTTTTTGATTATGGTTGGGTAGTGAACCGCTTCCTGCTTTGAAATATTTGCAGCTCTCAGAGTCTTGACAATGACAATATTGAAATCAGAGTGAGCGGTGTCTAGGAGTCCCCAGTTGCATCCATTCGTCGCGCTTTCTAGTAAAGATTGCGGTTTGGGAGCGGCTGCTTCCCTGACTAGAAACAGACGCTTGCCTGATACGACACGGTTGAGGGCACCAAACATGTCTTGACGCTGCGCCTTGGAGAAATACAGAATCTCTCATAAATGCTCCATCATAGACTGCACAGTTTTGTGGACGGAGTCCACAGAAATCATGCAGCTCCTGATAGGAAGGGGGTCTCTGTGAACTCCTTCATTTCCTAATTGAAGTTCTCCTGCATCCACCTTCTCTTTGAAAATGCGCTTCAATTTGTTGCAATCACTGGTTGGGTGGTTGACAAACCTATGGTAACGACAATATTTGGGATTTTCCATCTCTTCTTCGGTTGACGGACAACTGAGAGGAGGTAGCTTGATGGCGTCATCTTGAATCCATGAGTTCAATGACTTTATCCATTGAAAATGGGAAGTCTGGAGCAGCATCTCCAGTTTCTTGTTGTTGCACAGGGGTCTTAGCCGCGTCTTTCGGGATGGAGTTGTCTGCGCTAGTGCTGCACGCTTGGGTTGTTGTTCCTCTGCTGGAGCTTTCCTTTTCCCTCCTTCACCTACTACGCTTACAGAAGGACCGGTGTTATATTGCTTGTTGATGAGGCGTCTGCTTCCTCGAGTTTCGCGTGCATCTTCACCCCTGGCCAGTGTGGTTCATTCTAACGGTGTTGTTGCGGTCGTTTCCAACCACTTAGCAGCTTCATGGAGTTTAGAGAACGTCTGGAAACACAGGTTTCCCAATAAAGCACGATAGATGGGAACCATACCGTGAATGCATGACTCCACCAACTGTTGTTCGGTCACATTTGGGTCGTGACAATCCAAAGCTTGAATTCTGAATCTCTTGACATAATCGTTTAGATGCTCGTTGTTTCATTGAAACATTATTCCTAAGTCTGAGAAAGTGATTTGCTCAGACAAGAAGAAATACTTCTTGTAGAAAGCGGTGACCATCCCACACCAGTTGGATATGTTGTTTGGTGCGATGTTGTTGTACCAGGTATACGTTCTTCCGGTAAGCGACTTTGAAAATTCTTTCAGGCGGAGGACATGATTGTATTCGTGTTCTCCCAAGGATTCCAGAAAACGAGAAATGTGTTCGCAAGCGTTACTAGTACCATCATAGAGGGAAAACTAAGGAGAGGAGTATCCTCTCGGGAGAGGAACTCTTTGCACATCAGGAGGATACGGAGGTTGGTGCTGGTACACGTCCACCGGGTTTTCTTTGCCTCTATTTTGGAGGAGACGCTCCAGATCCTCACGTGTGATGAAGTTGGACGGCTGATTCCTTTCTCGTGAGCGTTCAGGGGCCACACGAACTTCCTCATCTATGAAGGCACACCATGTTGAAGCGCTCGCACCAGGAGTGTTAAAAGTACTCCTTATTGGCTCTATGGGTTGACGCAACTCTTGTAGTAATCACTCTGTTAGCGTCTTGAGGAAAGTGAGTACCTCTTTCTGAGTTGTAGCCATGTCCGTATGAGCGTTAGCGAGAACTTCTTGTCTTTCCATCAAATAAACAATGGTGATAGGGGGTTGGCTTCCTCTGACTCCTCCAGTCTCTCGTCCCGATGAAGAAATGGTGGTATCCCTGGTGACGATTGGAGGTTTCATGCTCGAAGAAATATTAGGAGTAGCAGCGGACCTGGCTCCGGTAATAGGAGGTGTCACGCCAGAGGGGATGCTTCCAGCGTTAGGTGTTGGTGCTAGATGATGTAGCACCATGCGATGTGTTGACTGTGCTGGCAGGCGGTACATTGGTGTTAACGGCAGGGATATTGGCACCATGAGTGTTATCAGCGCCCATAGCATCATGGTTGGTAACTGACCCAGACCTAAGATCTACCCTCTTTAATTTGAGAAAATTGAAATGAAATTGTAAATTGATCTTGCAACCGAGAGATTAATCTCTCACTGTGGTCGCCAGTTGTTTGAGGGTAAAAACTGATTCTGTTGTTTTTGGTAAATTTGTGTGTGTTGATGAGAAACGAATTCAAACCCTAAACAAATGTACTGCACAGGAGTACTTTTAGATTCGAGAGATCAATTTGTAAGACTCTGGCCTAAACCAAGAAATGGTCGTTCCAGATTCAATTCGGTCACAAAGTGAAGGACAAGGGTTGATCTTAGGGAGGGAAGCAAAGAAATTGTTTTAGATCAAAATGTTGAATTATGAAGGTGTGGTTGTTTTATGACTTGTATCAGAATGTGGTACTGGCTTGCAGAATGTAAGCTTATCAGTTCTTGGTGTTTTATGGATACTTGTGTTGATTACTTCCGTTTTTTGTTGAAATTGGTTGAAATCCTATTTATACAAGTCATTGAGTGATGGGTTGTCGTAGGCTCAACAAATTAATAAAGATATTTTCCATTAATTAACTGGTAATATAATGGACGTAAGGATCAATCCCAAAAGAACAGTGAGTTTTAGTTGTCAAAGTGTCACCAGGGGGGGTTGTTTTAGATTTTAAATAAAATAAATAATCAAAGAAAATAAAGTTGAATTGTAATCAATAAAGAGAGATATGATCGAGGAATCTTTCTTCGTTAATAAACCGTCAATGAGTTATTATAGTTGCCTACTCGTCGTTAATCATAAATTATCACCAACCGTGGAATAACAGCTAGATCAGTGATATCCCCTAAATTCCTTATATCACTGGATACGGAAGTTCTCGCCTACCAGATTCTATTCACCCAAACCACCTATTAGTAGATCACTCAAGGTGTAATTTAGTCGAATGATTTATCTTTTGTGAAATTATAGGTTGATCATACTAGTTAGACTCTTAGATCAAGGTCCACATTTTAGTGTTGTTTGTACACACAATTACTCCACAGAATCCCTCTGGAAGGTCCTGTGTTCTCTACTTGTGTACAAGTTATTCGACGATTACTTATCTCCTAACTCAATACTGGCAATAGATTAAATTAACAAATCAATTTAGTTGGTCACCTAAACAATCTATCAATCAATCATAAATATTCATTATAGTATAAACAAACGATAATCATATGAAGAACTTCAAAGTAGATTAATATAATAACTCAAATCTTGTTTACAACTTAGAATTCATCCTCAATCAATAGGTGTTTATCTACTCATGGATGTAGAAACATCCATATTATACATATCAGAAAAGTTTAGAGATATCGTTACGATTGAAGAACCGCTCTGAAACCCTAGCTTTCGATCCGTGTGATATTTATCCTCTCCAAGACTTATAATTTAGTGATCCTTTTATGATGTTTCATTAATTACCTAATACCTCCTTTTATAGTTTTACATTGCTTGGCCTTCAAGTATTTAGTTCAGTTCAAGAATCCGACCCGAAAATATGAAATAACGACCCCAAACATGAGTTTTGGCCTTCCATGGTATGCATACTCGTTTGTATACTTGTGAAGTATGCGTACAGGTATGCGTACCTCAAATTCCAGCAGAAATTTTCGGAATTAAAGTATGTGTACCCGTTTGCATACTTTATTGTCTTCGGTATCCGATAAAAGATTGTTTTGGCCACAACTTCTTCGTCCGAACTCGGAATGACCTCATTCTTTTTTAATTCTTTTTATCTTTCAATTCTCTTAAATATGATGATGAGAAATACTTAATTTTAATGAGTTAAGATCGGTATTTGTCCCTTCTCTTGATTTTGAGCGTTTTGTTCTTTTCGTCGCACTTCTTCCACTTCTCTTGGACTTGGGCACTTGGATACTTGGAATACTTCTCTTCCTAACTCTTTTCAGCACTTTGTATCTCCTTTTTGTATGATTCACCTAATAGAGGCAAACAAGAGAAAACAAGAGTAATAATACGAAAATATGCAAGAATAATAGCTAAAACAAGTATGGAATGAACACTAAAATCATATGAATTATGCACTTATCAAATTACCCCACACTTATATTTTGCTAGTCCTCGAGCAAACTAAATAAAACTAATCCTAAATACAACAACTCCACGTCGTTGAGAAAACGGTTACACTTAGCATGTATAACAAGCCTTTAAACCCCTAGGTGTCCCTAGTGGAAGAGTTTCTCGTGAGGGTTTACAAGAGGTATACCCACAAAACCTACTCCAATTTATCTCCTTGAAGTACCACTAAGGATAGACACAAAGTAGAAATCCAAATAATTAGCTTGCTTATGTTCTTTAGATGCAAACATCCCACATACATTCCAATCATCACATATAAGCAATTACTTGCATGTGACATTCAACCCGATTTCAAAACTCTACTAAGATAGTCATCATACTTGTTGCAACGTTTGTCACAACACTCGCATACTGAAATCACATGGATAGATAAGAGAATGGAAATAGAAAAGTGAAGTGTGCAAATGTTGACTAAAGTGAAACATGTTACCCACAATACTTGTATGAATGTCGTCAAAGGATAATTATTTATAGTGCAATAGTTTAGAGAAGCACCCATTTAACTCGACCACATGATTAGATACTCTAAGCGCATGTTCCTTTTCAGCAAGTATGTGATAGTTGCCTTGGATCCTGAGTTCCATGCTTGTTTAGGCGACGGAGACAGGGACAACGTTTCACACATACTGCTATCCAAGTGTCGAGAACCTCATCAATAGTCTTTTTGACTTGCTATATATGATGATATGGTTTTTGTTTCATCGACAACATGATTAATCCTCAATTCCGGACCTATCATTTATTAGTTGTCGATAAATGAAGAGGAGCCTTATTTATTTCGGCTCACTCTTTATGAGTGTTTGAAAATTTTCTATGGGGCTTTTATATACTCAACCAATGATTACCTTGCTACAACATCCACGGCAGTATCAGGATCCCACTAAATCACTTTAGAGAAACATAAAACTGCAAAACTAAAAAGAAAGTGATTCAGTAATAATTAATTACAAGGATGACTCTTTCAAATGACTACCATAGATGAGTTTCGCATTCAATTATGAACGTATATATTTAAGGATGTTAGAACGATAAAGTGGAACTCAATTCTACAGCTGTAAGAACTTTTTCAACCTAAAAAGGTTTAGAGTGTCATCCTAAGTAGCTCATAATTAACTCCAAAAGATGAAGTATCAAGAATGCAAGAAATCAAAGAGTATTACATTTTATTTTATTTTTATATATGCAAGCCAAACATGCTTAACTACTCCCCCACACATAAACTCAACATTGTCCTCAATGTTCAAAAACGAAAATTCTGATTTCTGACATAACATCCCTGAAAAACTCGAAAACTGTACCAATGGTACGGAACTAGGAAAAACATCCTAAACGAAATTTGTTCGCCTACTTCTTTTCTATAAGGTTTCAAAATTTCACAGTGTTTCGATTAACGGTATAACTTTTTTAGCCTCCGGACTGACAGACATGCAATCTGAAAAATTTCTGGAAACATACCGAAACTCAAATGTCCAGGCCTATATATCCAACTTAACAGACTCCGAATTCAGATTTTATTTTTGGAAAATAAAGGTATGTATGTCCTCTTTAAAAGTTGGGATCAACCACTCAAATCGGACTCTGTATGAAGTCTCGAGAGCTATTTTCGTGACAACTGCGCAGTCAGAATTTTCTGACGAGAATTCGTCAAAACTTTCATTATAGATATAGGACTATGTAAAATCTAAGATGGGAATGCAATATATGACATGCAAAACTAAGAAAATTAAAAAAAAAAGGGATAGAGATACAAAACCGATGGGCTGCCTCCCATGTAGCGCTTAGTTTAATGTCCTCCGCCCGACTTGGCATTCATTCAGTTACTCCTCCAGAGGGAGATAATCAAGAAATTCTTGCACATCCATATCTACATAAGCAATGCTTTCATAATATGGCTTCAATCTATGGCCGTCACCTTTAAATTTGTTCCATCTCTAAGACTAGAAATTTCAACTGCGCCATGAGAGGAAACATTAGTAACAACATATGGTCCAATCCATTTGGACCTTAGCTTACCAGAAAATAGTTTAAGACGAGAATAAAATAAAAGAACTTTTTGTCCCACAAAAAAATTCTTTCGAGAAATCATCTTGTCATGAAAAAGTTTCGTCTTCTCCTTGTATATACGAGAACTCTCGTAAGCATCATTATATATCTCCTCTAGATCATTAAGTTGTAACTTTCTTTGTTTCCCCGCATTGTCATAATCCATGTTAAACATCATTATCGCCCAATATGCCTTATGTTCAAGTTCAACCGGAAGATGACAAGCTTTGCCATAAACCAACCGATATGGAGACATACCAATCGGTGTTTTGTACGCCGTTCTATATGCCCATAATCCATCATTAAGCTATAACTCCAATCTTTTCGTGTAGTGTTTACAGTTTTCTCAATAATGGATTAAATCTCACGGTTCGAGATTTCAGCTTGCCCACTAGTCTGTGGGTGATACGGCGTACCAACCTTGTGTGTTATGTTGTACTTCTTGAGTAGAGCATGGAAAGATTTCTGAAAATGGGAGCCTACGTAACTGATAACCACTCTGGGTGTACCATGTCTAGAAAAAATATATTCCTTCACAAACTCACAAACAACTTGAGAATAATTAGTAGGGGTGGCTTTAGATTCCACCCATTTCGAAACATAATCCACATCAAGAAGTATATAAAAATTTTCGTTAAAATTGACAAAAGAATCCGTAAAATCAATTCCCCACACATCAAATACTTCAACAGCAATAATTGGTGTGAGTGGCATTTTATTTCGAGCACCTAGATTGCCCGTTCTTTTACATCTATCACAAGAATTGCAAAACGTATATGCATCCTCAAATAATGTAGGCCAATAAAATCCACTTTCAAGTACTTTGAAAGCGGTACGTTTAGAACAAAGTGATCACCACATGCATAAGTATGACAAAAAGTAAGAATGGATTGAAATTCAGAATTAGGTATGCACCTGCGGATGATCTGATCATAAACATATTTCCACAAGTAGGGCTCATCCCACACATACTTCTTGGTTATTTTCTTAAGCTAAAGCTTTTGAAAATTAGACATTGTACTAGGTACTTGTCTTGTAACCAAGTAGTTCACTATATCCGCGTACTAAGGTGTTGAATCTTCAATTGAGAAAAGTTGTTCGTCTGGAAAACGATCTTGTAAAGGAAGTTCTTCTTCGGAAACAACAAGTCTACTAAGGTGATCAGCAACAGTATTTTCAACACCTCTTTTATCCTTGATTTCATAATCAAATTCTTGCAATAGTAGTATCCACCGTATAAGTATTGGCTTAGCTTCTTTCTTCTTTAATAGGTACCTAAGTGCTGCATGATCAAAATACAAAACTACTTTTGAACCCACCAAATATGATCTAAATTTTTTAAGTGCAAACACTATATCCAAAAAATCTTTCTCGGTGGTAGAATAGTTGATTTGTGCATCGATTAGGGTCCTAGATGCATAATAAATCACATGAGACAGCTTGTCTACCCTTTGACCCAGAACGGCTCCAACTGCATAGTCACTTGCATCACACATTAATTCAAATGGTAAACTCCAATCCGGTGACTTAATAATTGGTGCAGTTGTCAACAACTCTTTTAATCTATCAAAGGCATCCTTGCACTCCTTGTGGAAGTCAAAAATAACCTCTTTTTGCATGTGAATACCAATATTCTTCGGAGCACGTGTCGTGGTTTCAGTGGTCGCACACAAGATAACTTTATAGCACTCGATGTACAGAGAAACCTGAGTAGCAGAAGATACTTTCACAGATCTACTTTATCTTGTTCCAAGAAGAGATACCTCGACGGTCAAGATGGGAAAAGTAAATCCTAGTCTATAAAGAGCCAGGAGGCGAAGGGACAGAGGTAGATGACATATCTAATTAGCATTAAATGCACAAATATCTTATCTACACGCATAACCAAATCACGTGGAGAGAGATGATGTGGCATAACCTGAATGGCAAAGGATAGCGGTGAACGAAGGTACAATCTGTACTAAGGATGGGAAGTTCCCAAAGGAACGTGGGTCAGCTGTGGTGGCAGAGTCCGACTGGAGAAAGCACGCGGTGAACGAAGGTACCATTTGTACGAAAGGTATATCAGAGAACGATGAGTCCAAAGACAACAAAGATATACCTGGAGCAGAAGGGGTTATAAATACCAAGCTTCACCAACAAACAGGGGGAATTCAATATCTAGGAGAGAAGATCTAGTCTTAAGCTTATTCCTCTTTAATGTTTAGAACTTAATTATTTACTTCAACTTGAGTTCTCTTTATTACTTTGGGAAGCATTTAAGATCTTTGTAACCACGACAACTTAATACAAACAATCACTCATTACCCCGTGGACGTAGACGAAAGTAGAACCACGTAATCTCTTGTGTTTCATGATAACTTAGTAGCATTTACGTTATATTTGTGTTCTTCGTTATTATTGTGATCTTGAGTATCTTTTATTACTTAGCATTATCAGTTCAACAAATGCATCAATACTACTTAGTATCCGATTCTCTGAGATGTATGCATTACGTAGACTATGGGAAAATTAGTAGTCACAGTTTGGCGCTAGAAGGTTTTGCTCACCAGCTTGAGTTCTCATATTCCTTTATTTTTAACTTACACATCTTCTGTAACGAAGAGATATGTGCTCCACAACGATGAATCTCACTTTCTGGTGATTTGCTCATTCGTTATTTACGTATGTTCTTTGAGTTCATAGCCTCTAAAGACTTACCACATCACAGATCTACAAAGTTTTTCGCAAAAACGCACTCACAAAACGTTAAAACTTTTGTTTTATACTAAAACAACCTTTTCCGACAAGGCATCCTTTAGATCTGAGTACCTCTGACTGTAGGATCAGAATCTCGCAACGACAACGTTTCAGCGAAATTATCAATGATACAGCACAATAGCGTCGCAGAACAATTCAGGAATGATAAAATAAATGATGTCAGCAAAGATCACGAGAAAGATATGACAGTTCTGCGAAAATTAGAGAGTTTGCGAAATTAACATTTGTAAGGTTGCGAGAATGTCGCAAACCATACCCGAAAATAAAGGACGGATTAGTTGTCATCCACTATGTATTTTCTTATAAATAGTCGTTCGAGTTGTAAAGAGGGGGAGATCTTTTTTGAGTAAGAAACAAGTAAATAGGAGAGAGAAAGTTCAGAGCAGAGATCATTCTTGACTTCTTTATCTTTCTTGTAAGAACATTCAAAAATTAATCAATAAAATTAAGAGTGTAAACCTAAAAATGAGTTTATCAACAATGAAATCATATGAGGGGTGTAGTGTAGGATTTCCTGCAACTACATAATGGCGCTAGAAACAGGGAGGAGTTGAATATTATTCTAGAAAAAGCTAAATATTTATATTGAGATTTGTGAAAATTTAAAGTAATTGATTAAGAATTTTTCATAATTTCTTGCAATACCGTTAACATTGAAGAAATGGCTAGAACAAGAAATACATCCGAACAACCGACTACTATTAGAAGAGGCAAAAGAATTGTTGGAAGAGAAAGAAGTGAAATGGGAGAATCTACTAGAATGATAAATAAAAGAGAAAATAAATTCAATCGCCAATTCAACAAACACTAGTTCAAGAGAGGAATACAAATTATGACAGGGTGAGCATACATACTTGGCGATCAAATTCAGCAGAAGAAATAGAAGAAGAGCAACAAAATAGAAATTATAGACAGGAAGAGAGAAATCAAGAAGCAGATGAAAGAATAATTCATGGAGGTGAGGAAATTGGAGCGTTAGAAACGTTGAGACGAAGAATACATGAAGAAAGAAGAGCTGAGGCAGAAGAACGTGCAAATTTAACAAGGAAAAATCACGAATTAAGGATGGAGAATATAAGGCTACAGAATAGAAGATCGAGAAGTATTACAAAATCATATTCAAGATCGACTAGAAGAGAAATGAGGCGAAATTCACCCGCAATCAATGCTGGAAATAATATTCAAGAAGAAATATCAAATCCTAATGAAGAATATCGCGAAAATAGAGAAAGAACTGATGATCGTTACATTCCACAAAATGAAACTTTTGATGATGGGAAAATTGGAGGAAATCAAGAGAACAGGAAAAATCAGAGACAAAATAACCAAGATGGCGAAGGAAATCAAGAGGAAGGAAGAAGAATTTTACATGTGAGATAAACTCAAAGAAATCAACAGACAATTGAAGAACAAATTGAAAGACATAATGCTGAACAAGCACGTTTAATCTGCGAACGTGAAAGATTGAGAGAGGAAATGGAAGAACAAGAGCTTCAGGAGACAATTCTCCGGAACAATAATGCCAATCGAGAAAGAAGGCGTACACAAAACCGGAATGACGATAATCTCAATGAGGAGTATGATAGAGTAAAAAGAATGGCTGAAAGACAGCGAATTGAATTGATAAGAAATGAACAAAATTATGGAGGGGAAAATGAAAGACATCATCATTTGCGAATTCAAGATAAGGATGAGGAAGAGAATCGCAGAAGAAGATGAGATGAGGATAATGAAGAAGAGATACAAAATTTCGCAAGAGAAGATAGACGTGAAAGCAAAAGAAGAGAAGAAAAATTAAAGAGACCAATGGGTCAAGATTCAGGTGTAAATAAACAAATCTTGAAAGAATTAGAAGAAATGAGAGGAATGCTAAATAACAGAGGAGAAGTAGGTAGAAGACAATTGGATGAATCAATAGAAGAATCTGCGAAAACTCCATTTACAAGGGAAGTACAATTAGGAGAAATACCACCGAAATGCAATTTGCCCGCATTAACCAGCATTTTTGATGGAACAACTTGTGCAATTCAGCACATTAAAGCTTATGTGAGGTGCATGTTACAATGGGAAAATCATGATGCGGTATTGTGCAAACATTTCGCATCCAGCTTAACAGGAGAAGCGTTAAAATGGTTTGAAGGTTTACCAAAGAATACAATAACCTCCTTCAATCATTTGCAGACTACATTCTTGGGAGCATATATAAGTAATAATTCCTCACGACCTGGTATAGAAGATGTGTTTGGATTAAAACAAACGATTGGCGAAAGTTTGAAACACTTGACTAAAAGATGGAGAACTATGTGTAGCAAAATGGTTGGCCGTGTAGACGAGAGATATCTCATATTATCATTTATCAATGCTATGTTTGCAACAAACCTATTGTATGTCCAAATTTTCAGAGTCAAGAATACGATTACAATGACTGAATTGCGAGAACTTCAAGAAGAATACATTGATCTAGAGGAAAGACAAAATGAAATGGAATCATATCCAGTTGCGAACACCAGCTCACAAACAGCGAATGCAATCTTATTACCCAAGCTAATAAACACAGTGGCGAATACTTCGCAAGTACAACAAGAGAAGGTGACAAGTAACAATCAACAGAAATTGGTAGCTATTGGGAGCCGAGATCAAGAAGAGCATGAAAGAGAAAGAAATTTCTACAATCGTGGAGGAAATAACAAGATTCAAAGACTCGATCAACCGCAAGAAACTTATGGAGGTCAAAGACCAAACTTTAATAGAGGACAAGGAGGTCACAAGGTAGTATGGGAAGAAATCAAGATGCCACCTCTAAATGCAAGTGTGGAGAAGATATGGGAAGCTATAATCTTGATGGATAATATACCAACACCATGGAACATGGGAACGGAACCACCTCCAAACCTCAGAAGTCATGAATTTTGTTCTTATCATCATTTTCATGGACATACCACAAACGATTGCAGAAATGTAAAGAGAATTATTCTGAGAATGATAGATCAAGGAAAGCTAAACGACTTTCTGGTAGGGCATCCACAATCTCAACCACTGCCACTACCACCAGATCATCACAAAGTGAATACGATGAAAAAGAAAGAAACATTCTTAATAGAAGTTGGTGCAAAAGCAAAAAATATATTCTGTCACTCTATCGTACATTCATATAAGACAATTGAAGATTTTCAAGATAAAGTTTTGACTAGAGTGTTCGCAAGAGATAATGATGGAAGAGAAATTATGAATATTGCGAAAATTTCGCCACTAGAGGAATGGCAGAAACAGATCATTTCTTTTACCGCAGAAGAAATTCCCGAAGGATAAGAGGTGCATGACAATCCATTGGTAATAAAATTAGAAATTAATCCAAAACCGAAAGAAGATGAAGATGATGAAGCTGAAGATTCATGGGAAATCAATAGAATTCTAGTCGATATTGGAAGCTCTGTGAACATCTTATTTTATCATACTTATAAAACCATGGGTGGAAGAGATGATGATCTTATACCATCAACATATAAGATATATGTTTTTAATGGTACTGCTAACAAGCCTAAAGGGAGGTTACTATGAGAATTCCATTGAAGGGAATATCTTCTGAAATCCCATTTTGTGTCGTTGATGTGGAGTCACCCTACAATGCGTTAATTGGTCGACCTTGGCTACATGGGATTCTAAGTGTAGCTTCAAATTTCCACCAATGCATCAAATTCCCTCACCCCAATGGTGTAGGAATCATAAAGGAAGATTGGGTCGAAGGAAAGAGATGTTACGAAACTGAGATAGAATCTTGCGAAGGAAGAGCAAACAAGAAGGAAAACTGGCGACACAAAATCAAAGATATACAAAGAAGTGAGAGGTTGATGGTGGATACAATCGAAAGGAAAGGAGAAGAGATGCTGCGAAATTAATGCTAGCTCAGAATAAAAATGATGAACATACCACTACCAAGGAAGCAGTAGCAGAAAATAATAAAGAAGCAGAGGATGACAAAGGTAATAAAAACAAGAAATGTATGAATGATTAAGTTTTTGCGATAATCTCGCAATAAGTAAAATTCTCAAAAATACATTTGATTGAACAATAAAATTGAGATTGTCAAATTCAGATACAATATAATGATTTGCGAGACTCTCGCAGAGATAATGAATTTTACAGAAAATAATCAGAGAAGAATGACAAAAGAGAAAGAGGCGAACCTTTATGGCGTACACCCTAGTTCGCGAATACAATTTCGCAAGAGGAAAATGTAAGACCTAAAGTACGTCATATAAAGGGGTACCTATTGCATGACTCAGGAAAAGGCTACACCGCCACCGGAACCTGAGTCATGGAGATTTGGGGTCAATGAAGCCCATCCGGGAGAGGCACCTTGGATTCTCAGCTTAAGCATATGACTTGGGTTGGGTGACTAAGGTAATAAGGACTCTCCCAAGGAGTGCAGATCTGATCAAGGCGCCGAGGTACACGGTTGAGTCAAGAGTGCCGGGGGCGTTTGAAGCGTCCTTGCTATTCTTGACAAGTCTTGGCTTATACGGCACTCGTCCTGAAGAAAACCCCACTTAGGGTGCAGTCTTGTAACCATAAAACCTATAGGTAAAAGGGATAAGAGGCTGCGAAAACAACTGGTTGTTGTTAATACTGGATGGGAGGATCTAACCTTGTATGGTAGAAGTACGCCTCCTTGAAGGGGCAACCAGGGGGGAGATAAGGGAGGCACCCTCCATTAGGGAGCTGATAAGTGTCTTAAGACGCAAATGTCATAAGGCTTTTTATTTGCAAGGATATTAAGGCTTGTCATATTTGTGCAACAATCCTGAACAGGCAATAATAAAAAAGAAAAAGATAAGACGAGATCAATGGGTTTTCACATGAAAGTGCGAAGACGTCCTGCAATTTCGCCACAAGACGGCAATGTCATGGGGCTTTATTTCGCAAGAATATTTAGGCCTGTCATATTGTCGCAACATTCCTGAAGAGGCCATAATACAAAAGAAAAAGTTAAGGCAAGATCAATGGGTTTTGCATGAAAGTGCAAGGACGTCCTGCGATTTTGTCACAATGACAAGATGTGGCATAATAAGACCTTTAATTAGGAAGGAAAAATAAGACCACACAGGAATGAGATTTTGAAAAGAAACAAAATTCATTTCGCAAAAGGTTGCGAAGTTATACAATAAGAAATATTTTATGAAATCTCTCATTTGGATTCAAATAACAGAGGCAAGTATGGGAATGTATGAAATTAGAAAATGTTATTTGCTTCCATATGATAGATTTATTCAAAGATTCAAGAATTAATGATTATATTGATTAACTGTATTGCAAAGAAGAATTGTTTTAATTTATGCAGGTCAAAATGAAAGAAACACAAATATATAGAAAGAAGAAATAAATGTACAAGTATTACAAAGAATCAAAGAAAGAAGTAAATACTATTTCTTGGTTAATCCTTCATTATCTTCATCAGACTTGTTTCCTTCTTCGTCTGCGTCAGAATCTTCATCACCATCAGAAATTCCATCATTATCAGATTCTTCGTCGTCAGCTTCGCTATCAGAGATAATCAAACTGGGAGTATTTTGTGGGATTTCTTCTAAAAGACAAGGATAATCAGAATGTGAGATATTATGATCATCACAAACCATTTGGATGATTTGATTGCGAAAATGCATAGCGTCATTCTTAAAATTCGCAACAGTGATCTTGATTTTATTCTTTAATCTTGAACACTTGTCGTTGCGAGAAGAAAGATTCTTTGCGAGTTCCTCCTTTTCAGCTTCAAGTTCTTCAATCTTTTCACGATATTTATTTTCAGAATCTGCGAACAAAAGACAATCAATTATTAACTTGATGAAAATTCATAAGAAGCAAAAGATTAGTAAAGAAGAGCAATTAGCAACCTTCTCTGTCAGAAATCATATCTCTAATCAAGGTTGTATGCTCAACTTGGAGACTAACATTTACGCTTAAATCTTTTCTAGCATCATCTAAAATTTTCGCATCCCAAACAAATTCATCCTCACTACTTATGAGAAGACGAGAACGAATTTGATTTTCGCTTTCGCAGAGTTCAATGTTCTTGCGGTTAGCTTCATCTCGCTCAAGTTGAACTTCAAGGAGAGCCTCTTGGAATTTCGCCAAATCCTTGGCACCTTGATCAGAGATACGATCCTTATCATCTATGAGACCGCTAATTTTGGTTCTTAACTCATTGGTTTTCTCTTTGGAATCAATAAGGAGATGCTTAAATCTGTTGGCTAAGCCTAAACTGGATCTATGATCAATTTCTAAGAGGCGAAATTTAGATCTAAGTTCATTTAGAGAAAGAGATGAAATTCTATCATTTGAGAAGCTATTTAAGGAATTGTTAAGACGTTCAAGAAGGGTATCATTATCCAAGGCATTAGGAAATGAGAGAAGAAGGTAGCTTCATCAGAAAGACCATAAATGTCTACAAAAAGGATCATTTAAATAAGATAAAACAACAGGATGAATGAATAAAGGGAAAAGAGAAAAGTAACATACCGTAAAGTTGATTATTAGCTTGTTGAAGGCTAGAGATTTTATTCTTATACGAAGAAGAATCAATTTCTAATTGTATTTTTTTCTCGCGAAGACCTTTAACTTCAACTTCCAATTCTTCATTTTTTTTGCGAAATTGAAGATTCTTCTTTTCAAGATTTTCGCGTCTTCTCTCTAGATCTGAGGCAACAGCAAAAGAAGCCTTTCCATCTTGAGAAAAGATATAAAAAATATTAATGTAGAAAGAAATTTTGAGTTATAACAATGGAGAAGTAAAAGGATAAAAGTATACCAGACTATTGAGAGAATGCAAGAAGTCGGGAGTCACTGATCTAGAAACTCCACGAAGAGAGCTATCACCATCTAGTAAAGGGATATCGCAAAGGGTAGCGAGAGATTTGAAAGTATTTGCGAATTGGCTATCTCTCATTCCTTATAAAGAATCAGAAAAGAGGCCAGAAATCTTAGCCATAGAGGATTCGGGTGGAGAATCTTCAGTTGCAACAAGATCATCTTATCCTCATCACCCTTGTCACTTTCAGAATCTTCGTTAGGAGGAACATTTGAAGGAGAAGAAGAACGAACTTTCCTTTTATTTGGAGGAGGACCAGTTGATTTTTCCCTGCGAAGAGCACCTTTACCTTTATCACCAATCTTCGCAGCATCAGCAGATTCTTCTACTTCAGCAATAATCTTCGCACACATATAGAAATAAAATATGGGAGCATGGAAGCATGGAAGTAACAATACTATTTAAAATCATAAGAGAAAATTTCTTACCTCATCTGTGTATGAGCGAAGAGCTAACAGAGTACTAGATTTCCCAGTCCTGTTATAACTATCCTTCAGTTTTTGGATCTGCGGAATATCGCAAGAGTTAGTGAACGGAATAGTAAAAATCAATAAAGAAATACAAAATGAGTTAAAGGGTAGAAACATACCTCTTTCTCCTTCTCGGGCCAAGAGAAAACCCAAGGTTGATATGTAGCGAGATTCGTAGGAAGAACATTTGACCCAGCAATGTAGGGTCCCTTTAGCATTAAAGGAAAAACACACCATTTATCATCTTTGGATTGGCGAGGAGTTGTGTTTTTACCAGAATGCCAATCAATATCGTGCATAAGAATTTTGGCTTCATCAATGTTATCTTTCATTTTTAAGCGAATACCCCAGCGAGTATTCTCTTTCTTCATGGAGATAAGTTCGTAGTTCTCAAAGAAATTCGCCGCTGTATACTTCTCAGCAACTATCTCTAGGTTTGGAATTTTGGATCCCTAAGTTCTTTGGTGTAAATAGATCCTCTACCAGCACCACGATTAGCGAATTCTAGCATCAGACGGATGCAGTCCCCACTCAGTTGGAAGATGGCTCGAGAAAATCCCGAATGAGCGAGAATTTCATAAAATAAAGGAAGATCTGGGTTATAAATAGGAATAGGGAGACCTGCGAGAATCTGACCTAGCAAAATTATGATTGATTGATCAATACAATATTGATCAGAGAAAAGCTTGACAGAAAGAATTGATTTGGCATTCTCACCAGGAATGGTGGAGAGTGTGAAACCTTTATCAGCAAGATCTTTTTGAAAATCTTGTAAATTCTTCTCATATTTATGACCACTTGGATCCATGTTTGAATATAGAGTATGGGAATGTATAGAAAGTAAAAGGATTGAAGGAAGAAAAAATTACAGCAGCAAAATTTGGAGAAGAATAACAGAGTTGTAGAGATGAGAGAATAAAAATAGAAGAGAAAGTAAAAAAGAAAAGTGGAAAAAAGGGGTAAGAAGAGTATATAAAGGAGATATTTTACTCGAAGAAATAAACACCATTAAGACGAAGAGACGTGAGAGGTTGAAAAGCAGCGGTTACAGAAGACGTGTCAAGAAATAAATGGAAGAGAGAGTACGTATGATAATGTGGAATATGAAAAGATAAGCATCTGCGGCATTTCTCACATCATTCTCTACTTTGCAGAGAAGATATGAGAATAGGCAAGATGTAGGATCAGAATCTCGCAACGACAACGTTTCAGCGAAATTATCAATGACACAGCACAATAGCGTCGCAGTACAATTTCAGGAATGATAAAATAAATGATGTCAGCAAAGATCACGAGAAAGATATGACAGTTCTGCAAAAATTAGAGAGTTTGTGAAATTAACATTTGTAAGGTTGCGATAATGTCGCAAACCATACCCGAAAATAAAGGACAGATTAGCTGTCATCCACTATGTATTTTCTTATAAATAGTCGTTCGAGTTGTAAAGAGGGGGAGATCTTTTTTGAGTAAGAAACAAGTAAATAGGAGAGAGAAAGTTCAGAGCAGAGATCATTCTTGACTTCTTTATCTTTCTTGTAAGAACATTCAAAAATTAATCAATAAAATTAAGAGTATAAACCTAAAAATGAGTTGATCAACAATGAAATCATATGAGGGGTGTAGTGTAGGATTTCCTGCAACTACACTGACTACAGAGGAATCTCAGTGAGAATTTAAGGAAAAAGATCTTATAAAGCATTTAATAACCTCTTTTTTGGGAGATCTGACACCCTTTTTTAATTGGTTGTCAACATTTAAGGTTGTCCTTTCCAAGGGTGTCATAAGAAATTTAATACCTGTCTTTTAAGGCGTCATTTCGGTTATTTTTCTGAAAAAGCTTCTTAGTCTTCTTCTGTGTCAGAACATTAATTGATGTTTTTAACGAAGGCATCCAAGTAGCAGATTTTTTCACTTTTTTTTGTGCCAACAGGATAGTCAAAGACCTAAAAACATTTAGAAACCAAGTGACATACTAACAAGCTCACGACCAGCAGTTACGAGAGGAAGATCTCAAAATCCATCTCAAGCGAATCAAAGAACAAAAGCAAAGGACGGGCAAAGTGAATAGCAAGAAGAACGGTTGCTAACAAGCCACCCATTCATGCTGAAGGGATGGGGCAAACATCGGGAGCTCAACCACTTTACGGCATGTCGTTACCGGAGCATCCTAATGTAACAAAGCCACCTGCGACCAACACAGGGTTACCCAGAACCTTAGATCCTACGGGGCGGGGGTTGGGAAACCTAACTCCAATCCAGCTAGATCCCGACACTCCGGCCATAGAAGAAGGAGTGGATGACTCTGAGGATCCGTCCTATAACACTCCTCGGGGTGGTGGAATCCACAATGAAGATCAAATGGCAGCACAAGTAGCACCTTTGCTACTCCGTAACAAGGAGCATGAGGATGCAATGCATGTGATGGCCCAGGAGAAGCAGAACCTAAAAGATAGGCTGGATGTGCAGATCGAAGGTTCCAAAACTCACCATCCGTTAAAGAGGCATGAGAACGGAGCTATCTCAGGAAGACGAAGGGTGGATCTTAACCCACTAAAGGCTAACCCACCAGGGGGAGACGGGAGAACGCAACATGATCCAGAAGAAATGGATCCAACTTACAAGCCCTCTCAATCTTATTATGATGATACATTTTATAGAGATGCTCACAATGTGAACAAGGTCATGGAGCAAATTGAGAAAATGCGGAAGGAGATACAAGGATTAAAAACCGGTCATGCAGGAGCAAGGCTAGAAGAGGTTCTCCAGGAAGCCATAACATCTCCATTGTCTCTTTGTATTTTAAGGGAGCCTATCCCTGCAAATTGCCCGGTACCTACATTTCAGGCATACAATGGTACCTTTGATCACGCAGCCCACCTACGGTACTACACTCGTGTCCTTTCCCATTGGGAAAGACATGAGGTACTACTTTGTAGGTGTTAGAGCATTGGTCGGTCGAACTTGCATGCGTTGCTATCTCAAGCATGTTTGTCAATGTTAGTGATCAAAACTATAAGTCTTGATTTCTAGCCTACATAGCTAAAGGTCTCGGACTAGGATAGAAAGTGTAGTTGAGCTCAAGAACTCCATGGAAATCATCATACAAGACGAAGGACTACTCAAGGAACTGGTGGATCTTCATCGACTAAAAGGTATGTGGAGACTTGAACTTATCTGTCACTCAAAAGTCTATTTATTCTATCTCCTACTCTTGAGACAAAAGTCGTTTTGATATATAGCACATTTGCTATTTCGGGCCGAGTTTATGTCGCCTATCTATTTCTCGAAATATGTGTTGGTAAGCTTTCGCTTTAGCCGAATTCATCTTTACCTATTAACGAAAGTCATGCTATGTTTCAATCACTTTGAAAATTGCTCTCACAAAAAATGGTCTGTGAATAACGGCTATATCTGTCCTCTGAGAATGTTTCAATGATTGAAATGAGAGTTTAGATTACATAACTATTGGTAGGATATAAGCATTGTTGTGGAAACACATATATGTATAAATCCTTATTCCTTGAACCAAAGTTTGAGAACTTTGTTGATCAGGAGAAATGGAAGTGGCGTGTGCCAAGTCCGCGAACTGGCGGAAGTTCTCGACCCGAGAATTTCTGATGGAGTTTGTGAACTCCTTCCATGATCTTAAGTCCGCGAACCCAGTCCGCGAACTTGAGCAGGTTATATCTAGAACCGGTTGTTCTTGAACTCATGTTTATTTAAACTAAGGGATGCTTTTGAAAACCGTGACTATAAAGTTCATGAACCGATTCGAGTGAATCAAACCGTTTTTGCTTCGATTGTGTCTTGTGTAGTTACATAAGATCTAAGCAATTTAACAACTCTCTAACTAGTTCATTTGAGTCATTCGAACTAGTTATGGTGAAGAAGACTATGGTTGATATTAAAGTAATCATATGGCTAACCATTTGGTTAACTATTGTTGAACTAACAAATGTTAATGTTTGGGAACGATTCGTAAACCCAAAATTGGACATTTCATTTGTGTGTAACAAGCTAAGTTTTCGATCCAACGGTTGAGAAATATTAGCTTGAATCTAATCAGGTTTTCATCTAACGGTGAATATTGAATGCTTTGTTACCAAGCTAACATTGATTGCAAACCCTGATTTGAAAACTATATAAGGGAGAACTCTAACAACTGGGACACCTAATCCCCATACTTTACGTGTGATACTAGTTGCATAGCTAAAGTCGATTCTCCTTTAACCATTGGTTTCTTCTTCTAAACCAGGTTAACGACTTAAAGACTTCATTGGGATTGTGAAGCCAGATCGATACTACTTTTCTTGTAGTTGTGTGATCTGATCTTACATCTACTATCGTTACGAGTACGATTGTAATAATTGGCTCGAGATTTTATATCTCCGATAAGCAAGATAGAAAAGTAATCACAAACACTTCGTCTCATCGTTTGTGATTCCACAATATTTTTTTTCGTTGCGTCGATTAAGATTATTGTGAGGTGATCAATAATACTAGGCTGTTCTTCGGGAATATAAGACCGGTTTATTGATTGGTTCATGTGCACCTTGATTTATCAAATTACGGAACAAAACTCATAGGTATATTCGTGGAAGACGGATTTATCTATTACCATAGACTTTTCTGTGTGATACAAATTTTTTTATTAAAGTCTTCGACTTTGGGTCGTAGCAACTCTTAGTTATAGGTGAGATCAGCTAAGGGAATCAAGTACGTAGCATCCTGCTGGGATCAGAGGCGTAGGAGCATAAATGTACCTTGGATCAGTGTGAGATTGATTGGGGTTCAACTACAGTCCAGACCGAAGTTAATTTGGAGTAGGCTAGTGTCTGTAGCGGCTTAATACAGTGTGTGTTCAATCTGGACTAGGTCCCGGGGTTTTTCTGCATTTACGGTTTCCTCGTTAACAAAATTTTGGTGTCTGTGTTATTTCTATTCCGCATTATATTTGTTTATATAATTGAAATATCACAGGTTGTGCGTTGTTCAATCAATTAGAATATCCGACCTTTTGGTTGTTGATTTAAATTGATTGACACTTAGATATTGGTCTTTGGTACCATCCAAGTTATCTCTCTAGTATTTGATAAAGACTCGCAGATTTCTATTTGCTTGAGTATATATCAAATCGAGAGATTGAGATATAAACTCTTTGATATACTTTTTATCTAGATTGAGTCTGACTGTCTAATTGATTCTCTAGAAAGTATATTGGAGTTTGTCCATACATATTGCTAAGTGAAATATTGGGTGTGGTTATTGTACCCCCGCTTTTACAATTGGTATCAGAGCAGGCAAACACGTTTAATACCTTAGAAGTCTGTGTTTGTAGCGATCTTAGGATGGACGATACTATCTCTGATAAACGCGTCACCAGAAATAAAGGCTATGTCTTGTCTAATATTATTAAAGAGAAAGATTCATCAATCTCTAATATAGACGAACCATGTGTTCCAACAAGAAAAACAGGCTCCGACATGAGTTTTTCCGATTACCCTTCAAAAGAGTCTATTTCTCTAAATGAACGGGAAACAGCTGAAGAGAGTGTCTTGATTCTAAATCTTTCTACAATCCAAGCTGATGGATTTAATCGGTTAAAACATCATGTCGATGTTCTATTTGGTGTAATTAGAGACTGCAATTTCATAGAAAATACTGAAATCATTCTTCACGTATGACTCTTGAGGCTAGCCTCAAAAAGGATGCTTTGGAAATTGAACATCGGTTGAATAAACTCTCTATTCAAGGATGCTCTAAGCAGTCTAATATACCAAGTACTTCTGCTGAACCTAAAAACGTTCCAGCTCCAGAAGTAAAATTGGAATCCCTTCCTGTTACAAAGAATGTGTCTGAATTACCTATTGATCAAGGATGTTCCACATCACATGGAAGGAAGAAATCTCCTAACGAGGTTGTTAAGACTGTTTTGTCTAATCACTTTTGTGATCAGAAAGTATGCCTCTTTTGCAATGCAAAAGGCTCTGCTAAACAAAAGAGAAACTATAGGTTGAATAAAACCTCCTTGGTTCAACTTCAACACACCTTATACTTAATTCTCTAAGGTGTAACTGACATTCGTACGTCTAAACCATTTGGTTTTCATACTTACCCTGTGTATGTTACCAGGAAGGTCAGTTCAATGAGTTCCTCAAATGCTCTAAAGCAGAATAGTAGTCTTAACAAGATTCGTCCAAGGAAGGATCAAGTCGTTTCCTATGGAAATACCATATCCCTTAATATGAACGAAATTCCAGGAGAAAGAAGAAAAATTAATGATAACCTGATGGAGATAATCGAAGAATATAAAGAAATTGTCGACAGGTTGTCATTCTCCGCAAGTCAAAATTCTTCTGGTGAGAACTCAACTTTATCTCGTATTTTGATGACAGTAAGTTTTATGATAATTTCTCAGACAAAAGGGAATTTCTCTCTAGATTCAGAAGGAAAAAGAGACTCGATCATAAACACAGTTCTTTTAATGAGCTCAGAGCTCATACTTGTGCTAATTAATCACAAGGGTTAAGAACTTGCTCATAAAAATCATGTTGAGCAAGATGTGTAAAAATCAGGTATACTATGGCAATTTGGTGTTCTGCTTAGTTGAGCTATCCTCTTATCGTTTATATCTAAACTAGTGCCTGAAGACAATATTTCCTAGGATGTATTTTTGTTTTATCGTGTCTCTCTTTGCATTTATTTTGCATCTTTGTGAGATGCTACAAGTGTGCTCTAAATTTCTCCTTTGATAAGGACCTTGTTGAGCCATTTCTCATGTAGCAAAAGTTCTTTCTTTTTTTTTTTTTTTTTTGCTAAGTCCTTTAGTTTATTAAGCAAAAAAACGTAATTACAAGAATTACAAGCAGGAGGCACAAGGCCTCCCCACCCCCATAAACCAAATGGGTTAAAATAAATAGCCAAAGAAAAGCCACAAAAAACTAGAGAATAATAACTAAAAAATACCCAAAGAGAAATGAATAATAAAGACTAAAAGCCTAAATTACTTCACTCAAAAAAACGCCTAAGGAAAAAAGCAAAACCCTCCTTCAAGAGTTTCCACTTCCTTTATTTTTCTTCTTTGGAGTCTTCATTCTTTTTGATTGATCTTAAATTTCCTTGATGTACTTCTTTCTAAAAGATAAGTCCTACAAAAATTTCTGTTGAATATCAAATTTATTAATAGTATAAAGAACTTCATTTTCCTCTCTTGTTAACTGAACTTTCATGGGTTGTGTAAAGCCCAAGTCCGTACTTCTTTCGCCAGAACTGGAATCCAATTCAATTTGGACTTCCTTAGACTCCTGAATTTGTAACACTCCAAACTTATTCGGAGATAACACTCCAGAATTTGTTGGACTCTGTTTGGAAGCCTGAAGCTGTCCTAACCTCTCCAAATCAGCACGCACTTTCTACAGTTTTGTTGCATCTTCTTCCATTTTTTTCTTAAGCTCCAAAACACGCTGCTCTGCAGCGCTTAGACCAACAGTGTGCGGAAAATGCACAACATTAGAAAGCTCGTCAGTGGATAGCCTTTGCAGAACGTCGTCTGATGTATGGGACGTATTGTCAACCACACCCCCATGTTATCCATGCACATCTCCAGTTGTCTTCACAACATTCAAAATATTTGTAACTTCAGGAACAAAAGGAATGACCGGAGCATTCTTACCTTTTTTCTTACGCCCAACTTCCTGCCATTCCTTGTCACCATTAGAACCAGCATTATTTTCATTCACCTGCGATTTCTGACCTTGAGCAGCACTCTGAATTTGTAAATAGTTGACAGTGTTCTTTGGTTTATTACTGCATTCTGAATCAGAATGACCAATAAACTTACACTTAGAACAAAACTTAGGCTTTTTGTGTATCTCAAAATTCTGCAAGAAGTCCAAACCCCCCACTGTTACATGAACTGCATCTGTGTTGAGCTCGGCGAAGTTTATATCAATTAGGACTGAAGCGAAATATCCATACTCATGATCAAGAGTACGTTTATCTACCACATTTGGTGTCCCAAGGGTTTTACCTATATCCAGCAATGTTTTTTCAATCCAGTACTCCACAGGCAAGCCAGGAAACTTAACCCATACAGTAGCATGGGAAGTTTTCTGTTTGTCTGCATCAAAACCTGGAAACCATTCCATGAGATTAAGCTTTTGTTGATCAAAAAACCATGCTTCCACATTAAGAAGATTGTCTTTATCTTCCTGAGATTGTAGCTTAATGATAAAAAAAACCCATATTCTTTTGTTGTTTTAGTCTTCATGGGCCATGTTGTATTCATATGTGTACATGGGTTACCATCACGAGTCAACGGTTTGCAAACCCTAAAGGTCTTCTTCCCTAAGAAACCATATAAATACCAAACCTATGAGTCACGTTTGCATAATCTAGGTTATTTAGGTATCAAGAATGTCGTCCTCTTCACAATCGTGTGGTTTTGCTAAAGGCTTTCTTGATAAAGGTTTTGGTTTTGAATCCGAAGGGAGGAAGAAAAGAACCCTTGTAGATGAATATCATCCTAATGCCTCGTGTTTCTATGCATATACTCATGAGAATATTGAGAAGGATGATATGATTTCTGCTGAAGTGATCCATGACTTTCTTAAGTATTTTGAGGAAGCAAAACTGCAGCTCGTTGATACTCTGAAAAATCTTGATGTGTTGAAAACTGAGTTGAAAAAGGTTTCAACTGACCTTGGTCTCATAAAATCTCACATCAATGATCTTCATAAAGAGAATCTCTTCTCTGAAGATGCAACGGATGCTGCCAATCACAAGCTCAAAGACGTCAAGACTCGTGAGGATACCGAACCGTCTATTTGACCTTAGTTCGTGTTCGGACATGGCACTGGAGTCTTCTTTTGTTTCTTAGCTTGTTGATGTCTAGTAAATCTTCTATTTTTCTTGTTTTTATCAGAAGAGTAACTAGAGTTTGGAATATCCATTATTGTGATTACACATAGCTATGTCCAACGTTTTCATCTTCATGTTTTTAGATTTATTGGTTTAAATTCTAAATTTGTTTGGAAGATGATTTTTGCAGTATTAATCTTTATGGTTTTATATATTGCAATATTGTTATGGGATGTGTGTGTTTACGTCCGTGAACTTGACCGTCCCATATCTTGTCAAAAGTAAAGTCTTTCGTATGTCGATATTCATATGTTGATAAAAGAATGAATGGACTTTTGACAAATACAAAAGTTAAGCCTACATTGTCAATTATTGATGGAAGATAGGTTAAAATATTTTGTTTTCAAGGATTATGTCTATTGAATGTCGTTATGCGAATAGTGATGGAAAATAGAATGAATCCTTGTGTATTCCGCAGTAATTGATATTCCCTGATCCATATTTTATGTATTACTATGAGGCTCCGTAAAGTATCTTATGTTGAGCATTAAACAACCAAGTTGATTATTTTTTGATTAGCTATGTTTTTGTTCCGTGAGGTACTTTATGTCGAGCATTTTCAACTAAGTTAATCATCTTGTTTGGTTATTTAGTTGTTGCTCCGTAAGTTTTCTTATGTCGAGCATGACCAATTAAATTGATTAATTTTGTGATTAGTTTGGTTGTGTATTTCAATTAGATTAATTATGGGTTCTCTTGTGATTAATCTAATTATATTTTTTAAGTCTCCATAAGTTCACTTATGTTTGAGCATTTGTCGATTAGATTAATCATGGGTTCTTGTGGTTAATTTAATTGAACTTTTTGGATTCAAATTCATACTTGTATGTGATTTGTAATATTAAAAGAAATCCTTCTTTTCTTTCGAAATTAAGGTCTCTCTTGTTGTTCTTTCGGGAATGATATTTAATGGGGAAGAGTTCTTTTGAACTTGCGCTTAATTGCCATATCTTTGTGGGGAGTACGGCTGTGGAATATTATAGGGGTTATCTTTTATCTTTATAAACTCCTTGATGAATGCATTTAGCTTCGGCTTTATGATTTCATCTAAAGAACAAGTTGATATTTTTGCTTTCTTTTGGTCAAGAAATGTCTCTTTCGGAAATTTCATTAGGATCCCGTTCTTGTACCTTTGCCAATTTTATTTACAAAAAGGGGGAGAATTAATATGTAGTTCACACTACAAATGCATATGGTTTTCGGATCATTACTTAAGGGGGAGTGGTTTCCATGTGAGATGAAGTATTGACTAAGGGGGAGTGATACATATCACCATAGTATTGTTGTTGAAGTTGTGATACAATTGGACTTTGACGCCGTGTAATGATATTATGACACTGTATAACAATGATTGAGAACTATTGTTTTCTTATTGTTATAGATACGGATTTTCAACAACGATGATGCTAAACTTACAACTTTTGGGATCATTGGAGTACTTGGAAGTGACGAAGATTTCGAGTAATATTGAAGATTAGGCATGTGGAATAGGAGCTACAAAAGTTAATTTATTTATTTTTTGTATTCCATATGTATTAATAGTTTTTCCACTAAAATTGACAAAGGGGGAGATTGTTAGAGCATTGCTCGGTCGAACTCGAATGCGTTGCTATCTCAAGCATGTTTGTCAATGTAGTGATCAAAACTATAAATATTGATTTCTAACCTACATATCTAAAAGTCTCAGACTAGGATAGAAAGTGTAGTTGAGCTCAAGAACTCCATGGAAATCATCATACAAGACGAAGGACTACTCAAGGAACTGGTGGATCTTCATCGACTAAAAGGTATGTGGAGACTTGAACTTATCTGTCACTCAAAAGTCTATCTATTTTATCTCCTACTCTTGAGACAAAAGTCGTTTTGATATATAGACTTTCATTATGCATATTTTCTATTTCGATCCGAGTTTATCTCGCCTATCTATTTATCGAAATATGTGTTGGTAAGATTTCGCTTTAGGCGAATTCATCTTTACCTAGTGACAAAAGTCATGTTATGTTTAATCACTTTGAAAACTGCTCTGACGTTGGTCTGTGAATAACGGCTATATTCGTCCTCTGAGAATGTTTCAATGATTGAAATGAGAGTTTAGATTACATAACCATTGGTAGGATATAAGCATTATTGTGGGAACACATATATGTATAAGTCCTTATTCCTTGAACCAAAGTTTGCGAACTTTGTCGATCAAGAGAAATGGAAGTGGCGTGAGCCAAGTCCGCGAACTGGCGGAAGTTCTCGACCCGAGAATTTCTGATGGAGTTTTTGAACTCCTTCCATGAGCTTAAGTCCGCGAACCCAGTCCGCGAACTTGAGCAGGTTATATCTAAAATCGTTTTTTCTTGAACTCATGTTTATTTAAACTAAGGGATGCTTTTGCAAACCGTGGCTATAAAGTTCATGAACCGATTCGATTGAATCAAACAGTTTTTGCTTCGATTGTGTCTTGTGTAGTTACATAAGATCTAAGCAATTGAACAACTCTGTAACTAGTTCATTTGAGTCATTCGAACTAGTTATGGTGAAGAAGAATATGGTTGATATGAAAGTAATCATATGGCTAACCATTTGGTTAACTATTGTTGAACCAACAAATGTTAATGTTTGGGAACGATTCGTAAACCCAAAATTGGACATTTCATTTGTGTGTAACAAGCTAAGTTTTCTATCCAACGATTGAGAAATATTAGCTTGAATCTAATCAGGTTTTCATCTAACGGTGGATATTGAATGCTTTGTTACCAAGCTAAAATTGATTGCAAACCATGATTTGAAAACTATATAAGGGAGAACTCCAGCAACTGGGGAACCTAATCCCCACACTTTAAGTGTGATACTAGTTGCATAGCTAGAGTCGATTCTCCTTTAACCTTAGGTTTCTTCTTCTAAACCAGGTTAACGACTTAAAGACTTCATTGGGATTGTGAAGCCAGACCGATACTACTTTTCTTGTAGTTGTGTGATCTGATCTTGCATCTTCTATCGTTACGAGTACGATTGTAATAATTGGATCGAGATTTTATATCTCCGATAGGCAAGATAGAAGAGTAATCACAAACACTTCGCCTCATCATTTGTGATTCCACAATATTTTTTTTCGCTGCGTCGATTAAGATTATTGTGAGGTGATCAATAACTAGGTTGTTCTTCGGGAATATACGACCGGTTTATTGATTGGTTCATGTTCACCTTGATTTATCAAAAGACGGAACAAAACTCATAGGTATATTCGTGGGAGACGGATTTATCTATTACCATAGACTTTTCTGTGTGATTCAGATTTGCTTATTAAAGTCTTCGACTTTGGGTCGTAGCAACTCTTAGTTATGGGTGAGATCAGCTAAGGGAATCAAGTACGTAGCATCCTGCTGGGATCAGAGGCGTAGGAGCATAATTGTACCTTGGATCAGTTTGAGATTGATTGGGGTTCAACTACAGTCCAGACCGAAGTTAATTTGGAGTAAGCTAGTGTCTGTAGGGATTAATACAGTGTGTTTTCAATCTGGACTAGGTCCCGGGGTTTTTCTTCATTTGTGGTTTCCTCGTTAACAAAATTCTGGTGTCTGCGTTATTTCTATTCCGCATTATATTTGTTTATATAATTGAAATATCACAGGTTGTGCGTTGTTCAATCAATTAGAATATCCGACCTTTTGGTTGTTGATTTAAATTGATTGACACTTGGATACTGGTCTTTGGTACCATCCAAGTTATCTCTCTAGTATTTGATAAAGACTCGCAGATTTCTATTTACTTGAGTATATATCAAATCGAGAGATTGAGATATAAACTCTTTGATATACTTTTTATCTAGATTGAGTCTGAATGTCTAGTTGATTCTCTAGAAAGTATATTGTAGTTTGTCCATACAGATTTCTAAGCGAAATATTGGATGTGGTTATTGTACCCCCGCTTTTTCAGTAGGTACTTTCTTGCAAGCTTGACAGGACCAGCATTGGCATGGTATGACAACTTACCAGAAAACTCAATTGACTCTTTTGAGCAATTGTCTACGATGTTCTTGGAGACATACATGTACAACAAGTCAACAAAGGCAGGGTTATATAGGCTATTTACTTTAGCTATCAGACCCCGGGAAATATTAATGCAATACATGGACAGGTGGCAGAAGACATGTCAGGCAATTGGGAAAGTGAATCCAGAAATTAACATTAATTGCTATAAGTACAGACTTAATAGAACCTCAGCTATCTTCATGGAGCTTCACAACCGATCCCTTGATTCCGAAGGACAGCTTAGGTTTGTCCAAGATCGCTCCATCAGACTCGAAGAAATTCAAAAGAACAACCCCAGGGCGCAAGCAAAGACAACAACACCTCCACAACGAACCAATTCTCTGGAACCAATCCCGGAGATACCTAAAAGGAAAAATGAAGTCGGGGTCAGAACCAGCTCTCGGGATAAAATATCAAAATACGGAGATGGCAAAGGTGAGGAAGAGGGAGACAAAGCATCGACTGAGTACTATTGAAAAGGCAATTCATCGTATAGCTTTTGTAGTTGCTCCACCATACGAAGAAGAGGTCGAGTTAAATGTTATATTTCCTAATTAGAGGTCAAGGTATGATCCCTATTCTAATATTTATAACCCTGGTTGGAAATATCATCTTAATTTCAGTTATGCCAACAAGCAAGCTGCAACTCCTAATCCATATGTGAGACAAGGTGGTTTTCAACAACAACAACCTCAGAATGAGGAATCCAAGTTTGAAGCACTCATCTCCATAATCAAACAGGGTCAACACTTTGTAGCTCCCTTTTGTATGATTCACCTAATAGAGGCAAACAAGAGAAAACAAGAGTAATAATACGAAAATATGCAAGAATAATAGCTAAAAAAGTATGGAATGGACACAAAAATCATATGAATTATGCACTTATCATTGAGCGCACCCTGATCTCGTAGGAGGTGGAAGCAGTTAAGTAGTGGAGAAGTGGGGTTATGCGAAAGGCGGCGATCATCACGTTTGCACTATGAGGGAAGACTGGTCATCCTTTCACCCACTACTCTCTGTATTAACTTCCCGTCCTTTCCTGACACTTTCTCGTAATGGGCGCCGCACGCCGTAAACCACCATACCAATACCCCAGTGAACATCCCCCAGTTTGTGACACGTTTGATGAATCGAGTATTTTGTATGAAAATATGTACAGCAGGCTGCTGAATGAGTCAAGTCATGAGACTCGCTGTTTAAAGTAGCTTATAGTGCTTTTAGGTCAAATAATAAAATTATTTGTAAGATCAATATTCATAAAGCATCGTTTATAATTGATGAAAACGAAACATCGCTTTTAAACAAACTGCTGAAAAACAATCGATGTGCTGGAAGCATCGTTGTTTTAGAGTTCTTCCAAATTAGTCGCGAGTTGAATGTCTTAAAAAAGAGCATGACCAGCCACCTTTAGGCGATCGTTTGGGAACCCTATGAGCAATCCATAACTTGGACGATCGTTCCCTGTGGAGGAGGGATGGTCGGCGATTACAGCGTTACCCTGTTGGCCTCCTGAAAATAAATCTAGACCATCCGACTAGGCTAGCGAAGTTGGATGGATGAGATGATTTGCGGCAGTTGCATACTGCCGTTAATTGAATTTAGGGTTTAGAAACCGTGTGGCCAATCCTATTTAGATTAATCGATTCAAGGCACTGGACATTGGTTTGAGCAGGCCGATTGGTCAGATGCCAAGGCGAGCTGCCGGTGATCATGCTGACATCTATTGGGTCGCCTAAAATAATATCTAAGCCATTAAATTTGGCTGGAAAAGATGGACGGACGTGATCGATTTGCGACAGTAGCATGCTGTCGTAACGCAAAATTAGCGCTTCAAAAACAGCGGGTTCACCCTAGTTTGATCAAGCGATTTGGTGCGCTCTTGGCTTGTGATAGGTGTTATAAACACCTTAATTATTATCTATTGCTTATGCTTTATTTGCTACTTTTCTTGTAGATTTTGTATCTTCTGTTTACTTTTGAGCTTATTAGGTGCAATGGAGTCATTATGAGCAAAAGAAGGAGAAATCGTCCATTTGGAGCGTAAAACGCAAAAAGGAGAATTCATAGGCGAGTGATGGAGCCAGCTTGTCAGTTCTAGGGAACTGAAGGAACAAGAATTACGAAAACTGAACTGTCAGTCTCGCAGGACCGATGGTTGAAGGGAAATTGATAGTTCAGCTGGTTGGCCCTTATCCAATACTACATGGGTGTCTATATCACTCTCATATCCTACACCTGACCTAAAATTCATAGAAATCATTTTCTTTTATTTCTATCCTTCCTATATTGTCTGAGGCGGCTTCATTAATTCAGTAAAAGGGAAGAGGATAATCTGCTGTTGTATATCGAGTTCAAAAAGGATTCAGAGATGACAACATGGAAGTTCAAGGTTTGATTTCTTATAATTTGAAGACAAGAAACTGCCAGAGAAGAATCAAGAGATGTTGTTGTTGAGGAGAGTTAGGTCGAAGGAATGAAGTTGTTGTTGTTAACCTAATGGAAGAACGAGAAGAATCTGAGATGGGTTTCTGCGGTGATTGAGTTTGAATTGATGTTCTGGGTTCATGAGAAATGAAGAAATTGTTGATGCTTTTGGGTCTATCGGGAAAGGTGGAGATTCAGATGCAGGTATAGGTGAATTTTGAGGTGATGTTGTTGTTGAAGAAACCAAATTTGATTGAGGAAGAAGCTGAGATCGATTTCAAGAATAAGACGATGGGTTATCTCAGAGTTGAGTCTCAATTGAAATGGTGATGTTGATATTCATGGGGTTTAAGTGGATGCATCTGAGATCTGAGATTTGAATCGAGAATGGGAAAAGAAGGAACTGGTTGTGTCTAAACTGGAGTTAGCGTTTTGATGGAAGGAAGAGAAGATTCTGTGGGTGTTTATGTTCATGGTTCTATGATGAATTAGGAGAACTGAGTAGATGTATGTTGAAGGCACTGGTGGTGACTGAAATGCTTGCAAGTCAGGTGATGGTTGTAGAGAGAGAGGATTGAAGTCACTGGTGATATTGTATGTGAATCTTGTAAGGATTCTGGTGTTGTTACTGAGATCCTGTACTTGAGTCAGTTGGATATGGAATTGATTAGATGAATGTTAGGAGATGTTGCAGTTGAGTTGCAGGTGAATTGAAGATGAGAGGGAGATATTTACTGATTCCGAGAAACAAACCAATTCAGGTGGTTTGTGTGGAGTTGTTTAAAGTTACAATTGTAGTGGAAACTATGAGGTTGTTGCTGCTTCAATGAGGTTGTGAAACAGGAGCTCAAATGGATGAATGAGCTGGTATCACAGAGTGATTTTCCTGAAAGAAGTTGTTGCTCGTGGTTCTCGGAGTGGTGTTACATATGAACTAGAATATGAAGTGATGGTCCATTACAGATTTGAAGCTGAGAAGGTCAATATGCAGTTGATGTCAAAGAATGAGCATTGCAGGTTATTCTAGGCATGGAGTGTTGCTGCTTGTTGGCTTGAGAGTATGTTGCAGTGCAGCTGAACTGGAGAAGCTGGTGTAGATGGATTTGCAGTGGCGGTTACAATGGGTATTACAGAGTGGTGGTTGCTTGCAGTTGAGACGGTGTCGTGCTTAATGACGATGAAGTTATTGTCGTTGGTTATGGAGGAAGTGAAGAAGCTGGGAAGCTAGGACTGAAAGTTTAGGAAAGTGCAGGTGCAGTCAGGTGGAGGAAATCTGTCTCCGGTGGTGAGCTGAGTACAACTGAGCTGCAGGTAAAGAGTAGTTATGATTGCAGTTACAGAGATGGTTGTTTTGGTCTGCAGAGAATTGTTGTTGTAGTTAGTTTGAGTGAATCACATAAGCTACAGATATGAACTGATGGCATTATGGGTTAGTATATGCTCGAGTTTGGAGGTTGTTTAGGAGTTGTTTTGATGCTGCAAGGTGTGATATGTGGTGTTGGTCTGTGGTAACTTAGCCAAAACTTATCTTCAGCTAACAGTGATCCTGATGGTGGTAATGGGTAGGAATAGGCTGTCAGTTCTACAAGACTGACAAGCTTGGCAATTTATGGGCTTGTTGGACCACTTGGACTTTGGGATTTGAAGACCTAGTTTTGGAAACAAGAAGAGCTACAAAAAGGAAAGTTTTCTACTTCCTTGGTTTATCACGTATTTTACTACTTGGAGCTTTTTGGAGAGCGGCGATTAGGGTTTGCTTTCCTTTGTTTTTCATCTTCTTAATTTTATTGTTGATTATGATTATGATGAACTCAAAAGCTATGAGTATCTAAGCATATATTATTGGTTATGGGGTAAAGTTTATTTCACAACATGATATTGTTTCAATGAATTAGTTTTGTCTCAACTTTATTGTTTATGATTCATGGTTTATATTGTTATATGATTTGATTGTTTGTTTGGTTGAGTCTGGAATCAATACGATTTGCATTCATCTCTAAAGCTATATTAGGGTTTTTAATACGAAAAAGTTGTTTATCCCTGATTCTAAGTAGCATAATTGTGGGTAGTGCTTGTAGTGATATATCCTACTAGTCACAAGTGAATCATAACCTTGGCTAAATCAAATGAGTGCTTTTACAAGTTTGATTGCCTTGATTAGTCTTATTCCATAGAACTTAGTGCTTTTAGGGAGTTAAACTTAATTATGCTTTTACACTTTAGGTTGCTTCGTCAACAAATGGGTAACATGACAACAATGATGCAACAAGTTGCATCCACGGTTATACCAAGTTCTCCTCAATTTTATGTAGATGAGCAAGCTAATGTGGTTTTTCCAAATCAACAAAGATGGTATGATCCCTAATCCAATACTTACAATCCGGGATGGAGAGATCATCCCAATTTCAGCTATGCTGACAAGCAAGGAGCGGCTCAACAACATACTTTCAACCGTCCGAATGGATTTCAACCACAATAACAAAAATTTCAGCAACAACAATTTCCATAACAACCTCAAAATTAGGGGTCAAGTATGGAAGAGTTGCTGAAATCTTTTATGCAAAGAACAAAGAGTATTGTTAAGGATTTGTAAACTCAAGTTGGTTCTATGACTGTTGAGTTGAATCAATTGAAGGCACAAAATGGTGGGAAACTCCCTTCTCAACCTATTAACCCAAAAGAGGGTGTCAATGCTATTATGTTGAGAAGTGGTACACAACTTGTTCAACCTGACGTTACTGATTTGGGTAAAGAAGAAGCTCCAATGGAACCGGTTTTGGAGGAGAATAGGGATGAAATTCCCCAAATACCCGAGGTACCTATTCCTAACTCTAATACTCTGGTTTCTAATTATGTTCCTCCTTTACCTTTTCCTCGCAGATTTGCAAGTTCCAAGAAGGCGGAACTTAAAAAGGAGATTATAGACATTCTCAAGAAGATTCATGTGAACATACCACTCATAGATGCTATAAAGCAAGTTCCAAAGTATGCAAAGGTGTTGAAGGACTTGTGTACCAATAAGCAAAGGCTAAAAGGAAATGGAGTGCTAAGTGTGGGGGAGAATGCTTTGGAAATCTAACAAAACAAACTTCCACTGAAATGCAAGGATCCCGGTAGCTTTGACATTCCCGTCACAATTGGTAACACTACATTTAACAAAGCTATGTTGGATTTAGGTGCATTTGTTAATGTTATGGTTGCGTCCATGTATAATTCACTTGATCTTGGCCCTCTTAAATATTCTGGAATTGTGTTGAAATTAGCCGATCGCTCTAATGTCTACCCAATCGGTATTGTTGAGGATGTTCTTGTGCAGGTTAATCAATTAGTCTTTCCAGCTGACTTTTGCGTGTTAGAGATGAATGAAGGTTCACCGAACTCGTCTCTTCCATTGCTACTTGGGCGTCCCTTCATGAAAACGACGAAAACCATTACTGATGTGGACAATAAAACGCTAACTATGGAGTTTGATGGAGAAACAATACGTTTCAACATTTTCGAGACGATGAGATATCCTAGTGATGTCCACTGCTGTTTTTCCATTGATGTTATGGATACATTGGCACAACAAGTATTTGAATTGAATGGTGATGACGCTTTGGAAACCGTTTTAACTACATCCATGGATAATGGTGTAGAGTGTGGTAATGAAGTCAAGGAAGCCCTTGGTGATCTTAAATCACTACAAGGATGCCCGGAAACTCATAACATCTCTTTCATTTATTTACCTTGCAGTGATGAAAAGCTTGTACCTTCAATTGTTAAATCTCCAAACTTATAATTGACACCTCTTCCTGATCACCTAAAGTACTTGTACTTGGGTGACAAGGATGATTTACCTGTGATTGTTTCTAACGAGCTTAGTGAATTAAAAGAGAAAAAACTTCTAAGGGTGCTAAGGAAGTACAAGACAGCCATAGGATGGACAATTGTTGATATCAAGGGTATAATCCCTACCGTTTGTATGCACAAAATCCGTTTGGAGGATGATGCAAAGCCTACAAGGGAAGCGCAACGTCTTTTGAACCCTACCATGATGGAAGTTGTGAAAAAGGAGATACTCAAGCTTTTGGACGTGGGTGTTATCTACCCCATATCCGATAGCAAGTGGGTGAGCCCGGTACAAGTAGTATCAAAGAAATCAGGTGTGATAGTGGTGGAGAATGATAAGAACGAACTTGTCCCGACTCATGTGCAAACCGGTTGGAGGGTTTGTATTGATTTCGGGAAATTGAATGCCACCACTAGGAAGGATCATTTTCCATAGCCTTTTATTGATCAAATGCTTGAACGTTTAACTGGACACTCTGACTATTGCTTCCTTGATGGCTATTCAGGTTACAATCAGATTGTGATAGCGCCGGAGGATCAAGAGAAAACTACTTTCACTTGTCCATTCGGTAATTTTGCTTATAAAAGGATGCCTTTTGGATTGTGCAATGCTCCAGCTACCTTTCAAAGGTGTATGGTAAGCATTTTTTTAGAATATGTTGAAAACATAATTGAAGTATTCATGAACGACTTTAGTGTCTTTGGTGATTCATTTGACCTTTGCTTGAACAACTTGTCTCTAATCCTTGAACGATGTGTTCAAACAAACCTTGTGCTGAGTTGGGAGAAGTGTCATTTCATGGTAACTCATGGCATAGTTTTAGGCCATATAATATCTTCTAAAGGCTTTGAAGTTGATAAATCTAAGATAGACCTTATTCGTGCTTTAACCCCTCCCACTATGATGAGGGAGATACGCTCTTTTCTTGGTCATGCAGGTTTTTATCGTAGATTTATCAAGGATTTTTTCCAAGATAACATCACCACTTTGCAACTTATTGAAAAAAGATGTGGTTTTTAACTTTGATGAAAAGTGTGTGGAGGCATTCAACCGTTTGAAAGAACTTTTGGTTTCATCCCCTATCATTAAACCACCGGATTGGAGCAAGCCTTTTGAGCTCATGTGTGATGCAAGTGACTATGTGGTTGGTGCAGTGCTTGTGCAACGTGTGGGGAAGATACCTCATGTTATTTATTATGCTTCTAGAACGTTAAATGAGGCCCAACAAAACTACACAACCACTGAAAAAGAGTTGGTAGCTATTGTTTTTGCTTTGGAAAAGTTTCGCTCTTATCTAATTGGTACAAAAGTTGTTGTCTTTTCTGATCATGCAACACTTAGGTACTTGCTAATGAAGAAAGAAGCAAAACTGAGGCTCATACGATGGATTTTACTCTTGCAAGAGTTCGATATTGAAATCAAGGACAAGAAAGGAATTGAGAATATTGTTGCGGATCAATTGAGCCGTCTTGTTGTGGACAAGGAAGCTATCCCATTGCGTGAAAGTTTCCCGGATGAGCAACTATTCTCAATTGCCTTTGGAGAACCATGGTATGCCTATATTGTCAATTACTTGGTGTCTAAACAATCCCAAAGAACTTGTCTCGTGATGAGAGGGACAAACTTAAGAATTTAGGAAACCAATACATATGGGATGATCCATACCTATGGAAACATTGTAGTGACCAAGTAATATGAAGGTGCGTTCCCGAATATGAATTTCATTATATCTTGTCTTTTTGTCACTCTTATGCTTGCGGAGGACATTTTGGGAGTAAAATAACCGCTCACAAGGTACTTGAAAGCAGTTTCTATTGGCCAACTTTGTTCAAGGATGCGTATATATTTTGTACAACTTGTGATAGGTGCCAAATTACAGGCAATCTAGGTGCCCGAAATCAAATGCCACAAACTTTTATTCAATTTATTGAAGTTTTCGATGTATGGGGTATTGATTTTATGAGTCCTTTTGTCAACTCTCATGAGAATTTTTATATCTTACTTGTTGTTGATTATGTCTCGAAATGGGTGGAAGCTAAGGCCACCCCAACTAATGATTCTAAAGTGGTTTCAGATTTTGTGCAAGCTAATATTTTTGCAAGGTTTGTAATTCCAAGAGCCATAATTAGAGATAGGGGTTCTCACTTCAAAAACAGGATCTTACAAACCTTGTTGAAGAAGTACAATGTGTCGCACAAGATTGCAACACCTTATCATCCCCAAACAAATGGACAAGCTGAGGTTTCTAATCGAGAGGTGAAATTCATTCTAGAGAACACGGTGAATCCAACAAGGAAGGATTGGAGCATGCAACTTAATGATGCTTTGTGGGCTTATAGAACCGCATACAAGACACCCATCGAGATGTATCCCTTTAGGCTTGTGTATAGTAAACCTTATCACTTACCCGTTGAAATTGAGCATAAGGCGTTTTGGGATACTAAGCAATGCAATATGGAGATGGATGGGGCTGGAAAGCAAAGGAAGTTACAACTCCAAGAGCTATAGGAGCTTAGCAATGATGCATTTGAAAGCTCACGCATTTACAAGGAGAAAACGAAGGCCTTTCATGATACTATGATTTCTAGAAAACAATTTTATGTTGGGCAGAAAGTGCTTTTGTTTAATTCTCGCTTGCAATTATTTCCGGGTAAATTAAGGTCACGTTGGATTGAACCTTTTATTGTTACAAATGTGTTTTCTCATGGTGCGGTAGAAATTCGTAGCACAGCTACAGGCAAGAAACTTAAAGTTAATGGGCACCGGTTGAAACCATATTATGAGAATTTCACTTCCGAAGTGGTGGAAGGAGCTAATTTTGTGGATGCACTCCCTCTGGAGGAGTCATAGAAAGCAAGGAGATAATCCGGCTGACGACTTTAAACCAAGCGCTACATGGGAGGCAACCCATAGGATGAGTATTTCTTCTCTCGTTTTTAGTTTTTCTTTTCTTGTTTTTACTTTTTCTGATTTCCTGTTGCATATCATTATAAGATTTCCCACTTGACTTTCTTTGGACGATTCAATTTACACTGAGGACAATGTAAAGTTTAAGTGTGGGGGAGTGGTTAAGCATCTGCATTGTAAAATTTTCAACTTTTGTGTAAATTAGTGAATAAAAACTCCAACTTGTAGTTAGTTTAGAGTCACATAGTATACATGTAGCTAAGATTACATCGAAATTCTCACAAGAGTGAATGAACTTAGATATGCCAGAGAAAGTGATCGTGTTTCTTGCTTGTATGAGAGTTAAATTGGATTTAACCATGCCAGTGGCAAATGAGGTGCAGACTGAATTCGGTATTAGAGTTGTGGTCCCCTATAGTGGAGACTACCCATGTTAAATAATGTGAGGCATCCACCTTCAATTCTTTGTACGTGTCTAAATTTATGCTTTTAGAGTGTGTGTCACCGTACGTTAACTCCGGGTAGAATGGTGAGCTACCCAACCTACCACCAATAGAAGCACTACTTTAATCTCTTGAATGTTATTTTATCAATCATGATAGTGACATCGAATTGCTAACTTACATACCACTTGTAATCTTGTTCGCAGTTAGCACCATTCATTTTATCTCTCTACACCAGCAGGTCCATAGAAACACCATCATCATCAAAAAGAGGAGCATCACAAATCCGAAGGAAAGATGAAGACATTCAAGGTTTACAAGCAACAGTACAAAAATGAGCAGATTTCAGATTCAAGTGAAGCAACAAGACAAGGAGAAGAATTTTTACAAATTGAAGACTTATGTACGAGAGTGAAGATTATCAAGATGAGATTTCAAGAAGTTTATAATATCGAGACATACAGGTTATGAAGAATCAAGCGGTAAAGTACTTACATCATGGCCTTTGTACTTGCAGTTATATTTTATCTTTATTTCTATTTATGTTTATGGGTGAAAACTATTTCTGCTGGTTTTGGTAATTTTGGGGTATGTGTGGATGAGAAATGAATCTAAACCCTAAACAAATGCACTGCACGGGAGTGCTTTCTGATTCGAGAGATCAATCTGTACAATTATGGCCTAAACCAAGAAATGGCCGTTCCAGACTTGCTACGGTCACAAAGTGAAGGAGATGGGGTTGATCTTAGGAAGGGAAGCGAATAAGGTGTTCAGATTGTGAAGGTGTTGGTTGTTTATGACTTGTATCAGAATACCGAACTGGCTTGGAAGATGTAAGAAATCAGCTCTGTTTGTTTGAATACGAATTGTATAACACTTGGTTTCTGTCTTGTCTGTCCTGGAAATAGGGAGCCTATTTACACATGTCATTAAGCCTAACCCACATCTCTCGTGGGAAGTGGAGGAAGTGGAGTGATGGAGTACTGGAGTCGTGTTAGTGATTGTCACACGGGTATGAGCCCACTCCTCCATCATCACTAACCGTCCATGTCTTCCTGAAACGTTCTTGTGATGGCGTGTTGCAGGATACATGCTGTAAACTCCAACCAATCCCCAGAATGTATCCCCCAATTTGTGACATGCTTGATGTCTCGATTGTGTGGATCGTGGGACCCACAGAAGGTAGCATACGGTGCTAGGTTAAATAACTAAGTTATTTAGGAAGTCGATATTCATGAATATCGTGTATATTCTATACATGTGACGCATCGAATATAATCAATGTGTATGAAGCATCGTTGTTTTAAGGCTTAATGGAGTAAGTCGCGGATTAAGCGTCTTAGAACAGATGCATGCTTAGATATCTTCGAATGATAGTTTGAAGGTTGCACAGGAAAGCCCTCCCTTGACCGAACATGATGTGGTAGGGTGACGGATGGTAATCACCACGACACCTTATTGGCCATTTAACTCCTAACTTGGGCTGCCTAACCAAGCTGGTAGAGTTGGACGGACGATATGATATATGACGCTCATCTGCGACCGTTGATGAAGTTTTAGGGTTTTGAAGAGGTGCAAGCATCACTCTTCATCTTGGTCGAAACCAAGCATGGGAGGTGTTCTTGGCAGGATCGACCGGGCAGGCGTGTAGACGGCTTGCCGGTGTGCATGTCCATACCTCACTGCCCCATGAAGATGCGATCTAGGCAACTCAAGTTTACCGGTAAAGAGGAGTGGATGAGATCGATTTGCGACAGGAATCCTGTCCCGCAAAGTATTTCCAAAGGGGCGCGACATGCCATCTTCAGGGCGCACGAACCGAGGCGTCTGGTCCTGCCTTGCTCTGGTCGATCATACATAGAGGTAGACGGGCCCACGGTGATCATGTAAATACTCTCTGGAACTCCTTAGTCTATTCCTGCACCCTTCATCCAAGCTGGCGAAGATGGACGCTCGTGATCGATTTACGACACGTGTAATATGCCGCAAACCCTAATTAGGGTTTTATGTTGGTCGCGCATATGCTACTTTGGCCGGACGAATTTGCATGCTATGCTCTTCGTTTGGATTGGCCGACCACTTGGGACCCACATCGGGACGGTGGTGAACATGGTGATACCTGACTGATGGTCATAGGCATGATCTAAGCCATCCAAACATGCTGGTGAAGTTGGATGGTCGTGATCAATCTGAGACCCTTGGTGGAATTTCCTGCGACCCTTTAAGCCTCATGCCGGCCCAATTTCAGGCAACCGCACGTCATTCCGTGGCTAAGTCAGGGGAGGATCGATTATGCAGGTAGGAAGGGGGTCCGTTGGTGTACACCACGGTACTTGTCTGACCAGACTTGGAACAATCTACGCCGTCCAACCGTGCCGGCGAAGTTGGACGGCCATGACTGTCTTTAAGTCTGGTTTGGTCGGCCCTTGTTGCGCGATCCTTTTTAGCAGCTCCACACCAACCTGGACATCCAACTCTGGGTTTGCGTTCGGTGGCCATTTGAAGGGCGTGGTATGTATTCGACCAGCCATAACCGGGCCCGCTGGTGGTCATTGTGGTGATAGCCTGCTCCTACTGAGGATCGTCTAGGCTATCAAATCATGCGGCCAACATGGGTGGCCATGATTATTTCTGAGACTGGCACGCGTAATCAAGATTATACTCAATCGGGCTAGTATAACACACCGAGAGGAATGCTCAATCGGGCTAGTATAACTCGCCGAGAGGAATGCTCAATCGGGCTAGTATAACACACCGAGAGACTTTACTCAATCGGGCTAGTATAACACACCGAGAGAGATAGCATGTACGGGCACTTCGTGCATGCCTCACTATTGACACTCGGAGATTCGTGTTACCCTGTTAGGAGCCACACTCAGTCCTCATGCTGCATCAACAGTGAGGGTTCCCGGGAAAGCACATGAAATACAAGGCTAATAAATCATTAATTAATAATGCTATAAATCCACAGAAAATTGGGATTGTTGCTACATGCTCCGTTCTGGGTGTATTTAATTTAGGGATTGTTGCCACATGCTCCATTCTGGGTGAATTAATAAAGTGAAGAAGTATTATCACTCAAATGGCTTTATCCTTTACAGAATGTCAGCCTATTAAATTCGGCTTTTACAATTTTAGCCTTAAACAAAAATCCACCATCAACATTAAGTCCCCTGCCTAGCACAGAATGGTTACACTATTGTGGGGTAGGCATGAGTTGGTGACAATTTACATATCAAAATGACCAAGCTAAAGTAAATATATATTTATCCGTGAGAGAAGACTGTCATATGCCCCAAGCGTCCCGGAGCTGGTTGAGCCGTTCCCTCAACAGTCTTTTCCGATCTTAATTAGGGTTTGGAAGAGAGTACGACTTGGTTAGTCGAGCCTTTGACTTTCTTTGACTCCCTCCGCATATCCCTGGACGGAAGTCGGCCCACTTCTTTGACTGGGTGTGCTTACTCTCATTATACGGCAGCTTCTCCCAAACACGTCCGACAAGCATTGTATATCTGATAAGTATTGTTGATCACTATCCAGGATCAGTAGCCTTTATAGGTGGGAAGCAAAGACTCCTTTTTCTCCTGGGATCCTGTTGGTTCGTGAAATATAAAGAAGACTCCAAGGACCTTCTTCCTATCAATTAATCGCTTTCTTCGATATCTAAGGTACTGCTATGTGTCTATCTGATCCTCTGATTGACCACGATGATTTTTTTTTGACATGCAACTGTAACCTCTTTTTTGCAGTACATCATGGAAGCAGTTGGTGATGACCACTCTGTAACTTCTCCAGAAAAAAGTTTCGAAGTCAACAAGCCTGAGGCTAATGCGCACGAGGAGGTGATGGCTAAAATCGACCTCCCACTTCGCGAAGTTGGTCGTGCTATACATGGGATGTCAATTTTGCATCTGTGTATTCCAGGGGACGTATTTTTCCCTTTCAGCTGCAATCGATATGGAGGAGCAATGGAGGCATGATGAAGTGTCGCGATACCAGTGAGCGCGAGAGCTGAGAGGTTTGCAGCACGGTTAAAGAGGCGGAGGGTTGAACACAAACGCCTCCAGGTGATGCAAAGTGTGATTATCCAATCCACCACGGTGTGATAATCCTTGATTCCGACACAGATAAGCCCGAACATCTGAAAGTGATTGGCACAATATCCAATGTTGCAGTGAGTTCTGAGGAAGGTACAAAGGCTGTCCCTGCTGAGGATGTTGAAAGCGGAGAATGTTGCTGCAGAAATATCCGAAAAGAAGAGCAAAGCGTCTCCGAAGGAAGTGACCCACAGTGATGGTGTTGAAGCGGGTTCTAATGGCGGTGAAGACACAATCAATCTTCTTGATGACTAGATCTCCCTGTTCTTTTTGTTTCGAAATATTCTCGTAACTTGCGAACATTTTCCTTGCACTCAGTGGCAGCTGAGTTTAAGGTCCTTTTTTGCTTGCTTGATTGAATAAGGGTTTCACACTGTTTCTTGATGTAAATATTCCAACATGGCCATATCGGGTGCGATCATATGTTGTTCTTGCAATGAAAAAGAGAATGCCATAATGAAATACCACAGACCTGTCTATGCTCCTGACGCGAGATCTCCCTGGTCTTGCTGGGGTAAACGGCCCAAAACGCCTTCCTTCTTCTGCACATATCCTATTTCCCGGACATCTTCCAGAGAATGCAAAATGTTTGTTTAGGGTTTCCTTCCAGGACTGCTCTAGTGGGTAATGATGATTTAGGCTGACTCAGAATTCTGTTTCTTCTTTTAGGGGTAAAGAAATTCTTGAGCTCGGAACCTTTTAATGTATGTTGGGGCTCTCTCTGGGAAGTTGCGCCACACCGGTAAGCTGCAGATACGGTAACAGACAGTCTTCTTCAGGTTCAGACGGCTTGTTGGAGATTCTTTCGGGTGTCGAAACCGGTAAAGGACGCGTCCCCAGCACTGCTTTGTTGTCGTGTATCCATGGGCGTCCCAGGACCATCGTAATTCGAACATTCCTTGACTATGTAAAATTTGGCCTGTGTTGGAGCATCACCGATTCTGACGTCAAGATCAATGCATCCATATGCGTCCATGAATTCTCCTTCTGAGCTCCTGATCATGGTCGAACTACGGTTAGCTTCTTGCTTTGAAATTTTTGCGGCCCTCAGAGTCTTGACAGTGATGATGTTGAATTCGGAGGATGCATCGATCGATGTGCTATCGAACTTGACGTCTTTCAAATGAGTGACGGTCAAGAGTATGATTGAGGAAAAGACCGAGGTTCCGAGACAACTTCCTTTTCTGGATACAAATGCCTGCCTGATACGATATGATTGAGGACTGCGAATATATCCTGACATTGTGCCTTGAAGAGATATAAGATTTCACACAATGCTCCATCATAGATTGTACAGTCTTGCGAACAGAGTCCCCAGAAATCATGTATCTCCTGATGGGAAGAGGATCTCTATGAACACCTTCGTTCCCCATCTGGAGTTCTCCTTCCTCTATTTTTCTCTGAAGATTTGTTTCAACTTGTTGCATTCCTTGGTCGGGTGATTGATAAGCCTATGATAGCGGCAGTACTTGGGGTCCGTCATGTCCTTCTCAGTCGGCGGGCGCCTGACAGGGGGCAACTTGATAGCGTCGTCCTGAATCCATGCCTCCAAGATTTCCAGTACCTCATTCATCGGAAATGGGAAACCTGTATCTTCAGCATCTTGCACAGGAGTTTTGCCCGTTCCTTTTCGAGACGAAGTTGTATGCGCTGGAGCCGCACGCTTGGGTTGTTGTTCGGTTGCCAGAGCTTTCCTTTTTCCGCCTTCGCCCACCACACTCACAGAAGGACCAGTGTTATATTGCTTGTTGATAAGACGCCTGCTTCCTCGATTCTCACGTGGATCCTCGCTTCGAACAACTATGGTTCTTTTCAACAACGCTGGGGCGGTTGTGAATGTTTGGAAACCCAGGTTTTCTAACAAGGCACGGTATATGGGTACTATCCCGTTAATGCACAGCTCCACCAACTGACGTTCGGTAACATTCGGATCATGACAACCCAAAGCTTGAGTCCTGAATCTCTTAACGAAGTCGTTCGGATGTTCATTGTTCCGCTGAGAGACCCTCCCTAGATTTGAAAAGGTGATCTTCTCAGACACAAAGAAATATTTTCTGTAGAAAACGCTGACCATCTTTCCCTAATTGGATATGTTGTTAGGTGCAATGTTGTTGTACCAGGTGTACGCCCTTCCCGTAAGTGATTTCGAGAGCTCTTTCAGGCGAAAAACATGATTGTATTCGTGTTCCCCCAAGGATTCCAAAAATTGAGAGCTGTGTTCACGAGTGTTACCAGTACCGTCGTAAAGGGTGAATTGAGGGGAGGTGTATCCCCTGGGAAGAGGAATCAGCTGCACGCTTGGGGTATGGAGGTTGATGCTGGTGCATTTCCATCAGATTTCCCTTGCCATGATTTTGGAGGAATCTCTCCAGGTCCTCACGTGTGATAAAGCTGGATGGCTGGTCCCTTTCCCTAGAACGCTCCTGGCCCCTCTCTCTTGTATGCTCAGTAGTAACACGAGCTTCTTCGTCCATGTAGGCCTGAGCCGCTGGGGTACGCTCTTGGTCCCTTTCTCTCAGACGTTCAGGAGCAACACAAGCTTCTTCGTCCATGTAGGCATGCGCTGATGAGGTACCCACTCCAAGCGTGCTGAGTGCACCTCTTGTTGGCTCCGAGATATGTCTCGGCTCTTGTGGAAACCGATCAGTTAGTGTCTTAATAAAAGTGAGTACCTCTTTCTGAGTTGTAGCCATGTATGTCTACGCCATAGCGTGGATTTCTTGTCTCTCCATTAAATATACCATGGTAATAGAGGGTTTCCCCCTCTGGATCCTACAGCCCCTCGTCCTGAGGGAGGAGTGGTAGTCGCCCTGGTGACAGATGGAGGCGTCATACTCGACGAAATGCCGGGATTTGCAGCTGTTCTGGCTCTGGTGATAGGAAGCGTCACACCTAATGGAATATCTCCTCCTGCTACGCTGGTGCCGGTGGTAGAGGACGCAATTCCACGAGATACATTGATTGTACTGGCGGTCTGCACGGTAACACCACCAATCGGGATATCGACGCCAAGAGTGTTGTCGGCGCTAGCTCCGTCGAGATTGGTTGCTGATACAGACCTAAGATCCACATTGTTGAAATCAAAAAAATTTAATTGGTATTGAGAAATTGACTTCACAACCGAGAGATTAATCTCCCACTGTGGTCGCCAATTGTTTATGGGTGAAAACTATTTCTGCTGGTTTTGGTAATTTTGGGGTGTGTGTGGATGAGAAATGAATCTAAATCCTAAACAAATGCACTGCACGGGAGTGCTTTTTCATTCGAGAGATCAATCTGTACAATTCTGGCCTAAACCAAGAAATGGTCGTTCCAGACTTGCTTCGTTCACAAAATGAAGGAAATGGGGTTGATATTAGGGAGGGAAGCGAAGAAGGTGTTGAGATTGTGAAGGTGTTGGATGTTTATGACTTGTATCAGAATAACTGGCTTGCAAGATGTAAGCAATCAACTCTGTCTGTTTCAATACGAATTGTATCAACACTTGGTTTCTGTCTTGTCTGTCCTGGAAATAGGGAGGAGAACCTATTTATACAAATCATTGAGCCTAACCCACGTCTCTCGTGGGAAGTGAAGGAAGTGGAGTTATAGAGTAGTGGAGTCGTGTTAGTGATTGTCACACGATCAGGTATGAGCCCACTCCTCCCATCATCCATAACCGTCCATGTCTTCCTGACACGTTCTTGTGATGGCGCGTTGCACGCTGCACGTTGTAAACCGACAGACCAATACCCAGTATGTATCCCCCAATTTGTGAAGAATCAAGCGGTAAAGTACTTACACCATGGCCTTTGTACTTGCAGTTATATTTTATCTTTATTTTTATTTCTGTTTATGGGTGAAAACTATTTCTGCTGGTTTTGGTAATTTTGGGGTATGTGTGGATGAGAAATGAATCTAAACCCTAAACAAATGCACTGCACGGGAGTGCTTTCTGATTCGAGAGATCAATCTGTACAATTATGGCCTAAACCAAGAAATGGCCGTTCCAGACTTGCTACGGTCACAAAGTGAAGGAGATGGGGTTGATCTTAGGAAGGGAAGCGAATAAGGTGTTCAGATTGTGAAGGTGTTGGTTGTTTATGACTTGTATCAGAATACCGAACTGGCTTGGAAGATGTAAGAAATCAGCTCTGTTTGTTTGAATACGAATTGTATAACACTTGGTTTCTGTCTTGTCTGTCCTGGAAATAGGGAGGAGAACCTATTTACACATGTCATTAAGCCTAACCCACATCTCTCGTGGGAAGTGGAGGAAGTGGAGTGATGGAGTACTGGAGTCGTGTTAGTGATTGTCACACGATCAGGTATGAGCCCACTCCTCCCATCATCACTAACCGTCCATGTCTTCCTGAAACGTTCTTGTGATGGCGTGTTGCAGGATACATGCTGTAAACTACCAGACCAATACCCCAGAATGTATCCCCCAATTTGTGACATGCTTGATGTCTCGATTGTGTGGATCGTGGGACCCACAGAAGGTAGCATACGGTGCTAGGTTAAATAACTAAGTTATTTAGGAAGTCGATATTCATGAAATATCGTGTATATTCTATACATGTGACGCATCGAATATAATCAATGTGTATGAAGCATCGTTGTTTTAAGGCTTAATGGAGTAAGTCGCGGATTAAGCGTCTTAGAACAGATGCATGCTTAGATATCTTCGAATGATAGTTTGAAGGTTGCACAGGAAAGCCCTCCCTTGACCGAACACATGATGTGGTAGGGTGACGGATGGTAATCACCACGACACCTTATTGGCCATTTAACTCCTAACTTGGGCTGCCTAACCAAGCTGGTAGAGTTGGACGGACGATATGATATATGACGCTCATCTGCGACCGTTGATGAAGTTTTAGGGTTTTGAAGAGGTGCAAGCATCACTCTTCATCTTGGTCGAAACCAAGCATGGGAGGTGTTCTTGGCAGGATCGACCGGGCAGGCGTGTAGACGGCTTGCCGGTGTGCATGTCCATACCTCACTGCCCCATGAAGATGCGATCTAGGCAACTCAAGTTTACCGGTAAAGAGGAGTGGATGAGATCGATTTGCGACAGGAATCCTGTCCCGCAAAGTATTTCCAAAGGGGCGCGACATGCCATCTTCAGGGCGCACGAACCGAGGCGTCTGGTCCTGCCTTGCTCTGGTCGATCATACATAGAGGTAGACGGGCCCACGGTGATCATGTAAATACTCTCTGGAACTCCTTAGTCTATTCCTGCACCCTTCATCCAAGCTGGCGAAGATGGACGCTCGTGATCGATTTACGACACGTGTAATATGCCGCAAACCCTAATTAGGGTTTTATGTTGGTCGCGCATATGCTACTTTGGCCGGACGAATTTGCATGCTATGCTCTTCGTTTGGATTGGCCGACCACTTGGGACCCACATCGGGACGGTGGTGAACATGGTGATACCTGACTGATGGTCATAGGCATGATCTAAGCCATCCAAACATGCTGGTGAAGTTGGATGGTCGTGATCAATCTGAGACCCTTGGTGGAATTTCCTGCGACCCTTTAAGCCTCATGCCGGCCCAATTTCAGGCAACCGCACGTCATTCCGTGGCTAAGTCAGGGGAGGATCGATTATGCAGGTAGGAAGGGGGTCCGTTGGTGTACACCACGGTACTTGTCTGACCAGACTTGGAACAATCTACGCCGTCCAACCGTGCCGGCGAAGTTGGACGGCCATGACTGTCTTTAAGTCTGGTTTGGTCGGCCCTTGTTGCGCGATCCTTTTTAGCAGCTCCACACCAACCTGGACATCCAACTCTGGGTTTGCGTTCGGTGGCCATTTGAAGGGCGTGGTATGTATTCGACCAGCCATAACCGGGCCCGCTGGTGGTCATTGTGGTGATAGCCTGCTCCTACTGAGGATCGTCTAGGCTATCAAATCATGCGGCCAACATGGGTGGCCATGATTATTTCTGAGACTGGCACGCGTAATCAAGATTATACTCAATCGGGCTAGTATAACACACCGAGAGGAATGCTCAATCGGGCTAGTATAACTCGCCGAGAGGAATGCTCAATCGGGCTAGTATAACACACCGAGAGACTTTACTCAATCGGGCTAGTATAACACACCGAGAGAGATAGCATGTACGGGCACTTCGTGCATGCCTCACTATTGACACTCGGAGATTCGTGTTACCCTGTTAGGAGCCACACTCAGTCCTCATGCTGCATCAACAGTGAGGGTTCCCGGGAATAGCACATGAAATACAAGGCTAATAAATCATTAATTAATAATGCTATAAATCCACAGAAAATTGGGATTGTTGCTACATGCTCCGTTCTGGGTGTATTTAATTTACAGGGATTGTTGCCACATGCTCCATTCTGGGTGAATTAATAAAGTGAAGAAGTATTAATCACTCAAATGGCTTTATCCTTTACAGAATGTCAGCCTATTAAATTTCGGCTTTTACAATTTTAGCCTTAAACAAAAATCCACCATCAACATTAAGTCCCCTGCCTAGCACAGAATGGTTACACTATTGTGGGGTAGGCATGAGTTGGTGACAATTTACATATCAAAATGTCCAAGCTAAAGTAAATATATATTTATCGCGTGAGAGAAGACTGTCATATGCCCCAAGCGTCCCGGAGCTGGTTGAGCCGTTCTTCCTCAACAGTCTTTTCCGATCTTAATTAGGGTTTGGAAGAGAGTACGACTTGGTTAGTCGAGCCGTTTTGACTTTCTTTGACTCCCTCCGCATATCCCTGGACGGAAGTCGGCCCACTTCTTTGACTGGGTGTGCTTACTCTCATTATACGGCAGCTTCTCCCAAACACGTCCGACAAGCATTGTATATCTGATAAGTATTGTTGATCACTATCCAGGATCAGTAGCCTTTATAGGTGGGAAGCAAAGACTCCTTTTTCTCCTGGGATCCTGTTGGTTCGTGAAATATAAAGAAGACTCCAAGGACCTTCTTCCTATCAATTAATCGCTTTCTTCGATATCTAAGGTACTGCTATGTGTCTATCTGATCCTCTGATTGACCACGATGATTTTTTTTTGACATGCAACTGTAACCTCTTTTTTGCAGTACATCATGGAAGCAGTTGGTGATGACCACTCTGTAACTTCTCCAGAAAAAAGTTTCGAAGTCAACAAGCCTGAGGCTAATGCGCACGAGGAGGTGATGGCTAAAATCGACCTCCCACTTCGCGAAGTTGGTCGTGCTATACATGGGATGTCAATTTTGCATCTGTGTATTCCCAGGGGACGTATTTTTTCCCTTTCAGCTGCAATCGATATGGAGGAGCAATGGAGGCATGATGAAGTGTCGCGATACCAGTGAGCGCGAGAGCTGAGAGGTTTGCAGCACGGTTAAAGAGGCGGAGGGTTGAACACAAACAGCCTCCAGGTGATGCAAAGTGTGATTATCCAATCCACCACGGTGTGATAATCCTTGATTCCGACACAGATAAGCCCGAACATCTGAAAGTGATTGGCACAATATCCAATGTTGCAGTGAGTTCTGAGGAAGGTACAAAGGCTGTCCCTGCTGAGGATGTTGAAAGCGGAGAATGTTGCTGCAGAAATATCCGAAAAGAAGAGCAAAGCGTCTCCGAAGGAAGTGACCCACAGTGATGGTGTTGAAGCGGGTTCTAATGGCGGTGAAGACACAATCAATCTTCTTGATGACTAGATCTCCCTGTTCTTTTTGTTTCGAAAATATTCTCGTAACTTGCGAACATTTTCCTTGCACTCAGTGGCAGCTGAGTTTAAGGTCCTTTTTTGCTTGCTTGATTGAATAAGGGTTTCACACTGTTTCTTGATGTAAAATATTCCAACATGGCCATATCGGGTGCGATCATATGTTGTTCTTGCAATGAAAAAGAGAATGCCATAATGAAATACCACAGACCTGTCTATGCCACTGACGCGAGATCTCCCTGGTCTTGCTGGGGTAAACGGCCCAAAACGCCTTCCTTCTTCTGCACATATCCTATTTCCCGGACATCTTCCAGAGAATGCAAAATGTTTGTTTAGGGTTTCCTTCCAGGACTGCTCTAGTGGGTAATGATGATTTAGGCTGACTCAGAATTCTGTTTCTTCTTTTAGGGGTAAAGAAATTCTTGAGCTCGGAACCTTTTAATGTATGTTGATGGGCTCTCTCTGGGAAGTTGCGCCACACCGGTAAGCTGCAGATACGGTAACAGACAGTCTTCTTCAGGTTCAGACGGCTTGTTGGAGATTCTTTCGGGTGTCGAAACCGGTAAAGGACGCGTCCCCAGCACTGCTTTGTTGTCGTGTATCCATGGGCGTCCCAGGACCATGTCGTAATTCGAACATTCCTTGACTATGTAAAATTTGGCCTGTGTTGGAGCATCACCGATTCTGACGTCAAGATCAATGCATCCATATGCGTCCATGAATTCTCCTTCTGAGCTCCTGATCATGGTCGAACTACGGTTAGCTTCTTGCTTTGAAATTTTTGCGGCCCTCAGAGTCTTGACAGTGATGATGTTGAATTCGGAGGATGCATCGATCGATGTCTATCGAACTTGACGTCTTTCAAATGAGTGACGGTCAAGAGTATGATTGAGGAAAAGACCGAGGTTCCGAGACAACTTCCTTTTCTGGATACAAATGCCTGCCTGATACGATATGATTGAGGACTGCGAATATATCCTGACATTGTGCCTTGAAGAGATATAAGATTTCACACAAATGCTCCATCATAGATTGTACAGTCTTGCGAACAGAGTCCCCAGAAATCATGTATCTCCTGATGGGAAGAGGATCTCTATGAACACCTTCGTTCCCCATCTGGAGTTCTCCTTCCTCTATTTTTCTCTGAAGATTTGTTTCAACTTGTTGCATTCCTTGGTCGGGTGATTGATAAGCCTATGATAGCGGCAGTACTTGGGGTCCGTCATGTCCTTCTCAGTCGGCGGGCGCCTGACAGGGGGCAACTTGATAGCGTCGTCCTGAATCCATGCCTCCAAGATTTCCAGTACCTCATTCATCGGAAATGGGAAACCTGTATCTTCAGCGTCTTGCACAGGAGTTTTGCCCGTTCCTTTTCGAGACGAAGTTGTATGCGCTGGAGCCGCACGCTTGGGTTGTTGTTCGGTTGCCAGAGCTTTCCTTTTTCCGCCTTCGCCCACCACACTCACAGAAGGACCAGTGTTATTTCTGTTGATAAGACGCCTGCTTCCTCGATTCTCACGTGGATCCTCGCTTCGAACAACTATGGTTCTTTTCAACAACGCTGGGGCGGTTGTGAATGTTTGGAAACCCAGGTTTTCTAACAAGGCACGGTATATGGGTACTATCCCGTTAATGCACAGCTCCACCAACTGACGTTCGGTAACATTCGGATCATGACAACCCAAAGCTTGAGTCCTGAATCTCTTAACGAAGTCGTTCGGATGTTCATTGTTCCGCTGAGAGACCCTCCCTAGATTTGAAAAGGTGATCTTCTCAGACACAAAGAAATATTTTCTGTAGAAAACGCTGACCATCTTTCCCTAATTGGATATGTTGTTAGGTGCAATGTTGTTGTACCAGGTGTACGCCCTTCCCGTAAGTGATTTCGAGAGCTCTTTCAGGCGAAAAACATGATTGTATTCGTGTTCCCCCAAGGATTCCAAAAATTGAGAGCTGTGTTCACGAGTGTTACCAGTACCGTCGTAAAGGGTGAATTGAGGGGAGGTGTATCCCCTGGGAAGAGGAATCCGCTGCACGTCTTGGGGGTATGGAGGTTGATGCTGGTGCATTTCCATCAGATTTCCCTTGCCATGATTTTGGAGGAATCTCTCCAGGTCCTCACGTGTGATAAAGCTGGATGGCTGGTCCCTTTCCCTAGAACGCTCCTGGCCCCTCTCTCTTGTATGCTCAGTAGTAACACGAGCTTCTTCGTCCATGTAGGCCTGAGCCGCTGGGGTACGCTCTTGGTCCCTTTCTCTCAGACGTTCAGGAGCAACACAAGCTTCTTCGTCCATGTAGGCATGCGCTGCTGAGGTACCCACTCCAAGCGTGCTGAGTGCACCTCTTGTTGGCTCCGAGATATGTCTCGGCTCTTGTGGAAACCGATCAGTTAGTGTCTTAATAAAAGTGAGTACCTCTTTCTGAGTTGTAGCCATGTATGTCTACGCCATAGCGTGGATTTCTTGTCTCTCCATTAAATATACCATGGTAATAGAGGGTTTCCCCCTCTGGATCCTACAGCCCCTCGTCCTGAGGGAGGAGTGGTAGTCGCCCTGGTGACAGATGGAGGCGTCATACTCGACGAAATGCCGGGATTTGCAGCTGTTCTGGCTCTGGTGATAGGAAGCGTCACACCTAATGGAATATCTCCTCCTGCTACGCTGGTGCCGGTGGTAGAGGACGCAATTCCACGAGATACATTGATTGTACTGGCGGTCTGCACGGTAACACCACCAATCGGGATATCGACGCCAAGAGTGTTGTCGGCGCTAGCTCCGTCGAGATTGGTTGCTGATACAGACCTAAGATCCACATTGTTGAAATCAAAAAAATTTAATTGGTATTGAGAAATTGACTTCACAACCGAGAGATTAATCTCCCACTGTGGTCGCCAATTGTTTATGGGTGAAAACTATTTCTGCTGGTTTTGGTAATTTTGGGGTGTGTGTGGATGAGAAATGAATCTAAATCCTAAACAAATGCACTGCACGGGAGTGCTTTTTCATTCGAGAGATCAATCTGTACAATTCTGGCCTAAACCAAGAAATGGTCGTTCCAGACTTGCTTCGTTCACAAAATGAAGGAAATGGGGTTGATATTAGGGAGGGAAGCGAAGAAGGTGTTGAGATTGTGAAGGTGTTGGATGTTTATGACTTGTATCAGAATAACTGGCTTGCAAGATGTAAGCAATCAACTCTGTCTGTTTCAATACGAATTGTATCAACACTTGGTTTCTGTCTTGTCTGTCCTGGAAATAGGGAGGAGAACCTATTTATACAAATCATTGAGCCTAACCCACGTCTCTCGTGGGAAGTGAAGGAAGTGGAGTTATAGAGTAGTGGAGTCGTGTTAGTGATTGTCACACGATCAGGTATGAGCCCACTCCTCCCATCCATAACCGTCCATGTCTTCCTGACACGTTCTTGTGATGGCGCGTTGCACGCTGCACGTTGTAAACCGACAGACCAATACCCAGTATGTATCCCCCAATTTGTGAAGAATCAAGCGGTAAAGTACTTACACCATGGCCTTTGTACTTGCAGTTATATTTTATCTTTATTTTTATTTCTGTTTATGGGTGAAAACTATTTCTGCTGGTTTTGGTAATTTTGGGGTATGTGTGGATGAGAAATGAATCTAAACCCTAAACAAATGCACTGCATGGGAGTGCTTTCTGATTCGAGAGATCAATCTGTACAATTATGGCATAAACCAAGAAATGGTCGTTCCAGATTTGCTTCGGTCACAAAGTGAAGGAGATGGGGTTGATCTTAGGAAGGGAAGCGAAGAAGGTGTTCAGATTGTGAAGGTGTTGGCTGTTTATGACTTGTATCAGAATACCGAACTGGCTTGGAAGATGTAAGCAATCAGCTCTGTGTATATGAATACGAATTGTATCAACACTTGGTTTCTATCTTGTATGTCCTGGAAATAGGGAGGAGAACCTATTTACACAAGTCATTGAGCCTATCCCACATCTCTCGTGGGAAGTGGAGGAAGTATAGTGATGGAGTACTGGAGTCGTGTTAGTGATTGTCACACGATCAGGTATGAGCCCACTCCTCCCATCATCACTAACCGTCCATGTCTTCCTCACACGTTCTTGTCATGGCATGTTTCAGGCTACAGTTGAAACTACCAGACCAATACCCCAGTATGTATCCCCCAATTGTGACATGCTTGATGTCTCGATTGTGTGGATCGTGGGACCCATAAAAGGTAGCATACGGTGCTAGGTTAAATAACTAAGTTATTTAGGAAGTCGATATTCATGAAATATCGTGTGTATTCTATACATGTAAGGCATCGAATATAATCAATGTGTATGAAGTATCGTTGTTTTAAGGCTTAATGGAGTAAGTCGCGGATTAAGCGTCTTAGAACTGATGCATGCTTAGATATCTTCGAATGATAGTTTGGAGGTTGCACAGGCAAGCCCTCCCTTGGCCGATCACATGATGTGGTAGAGTGACGGATAGTAATCACCACGACACCTTATTGGCCATTTAATTCCTAGCATGGGCTGCCTAACCAAGCTGGTAGAGTTGGACAGATGAGATGATATATGACGCTCATCTGCGACCGTTGATGAAGTTTTAGGGTTTTGAAGAGGTGCAAGCATCACTCTTCAGCTTGGTCAAAACCAAGCATAAGAGGTGTTCTTGGCAGGACCGACCGGGCAGGCGTGTAGACGGCTTGCCGGTGTGCATGTCCATACCTCACTGCCCCATGAAGATGCGATCTAGGCCACTCAAGTTTACCGGTAAAAAGGAGTGGCTGAGATCGATTTGCAACAGGAATTCTGTGCCGCAAAGGATTTCCAAAGGGGCGCGGCATGCCATCTTCAGGGAGCACGAACCGAGACGTCTGGTCCTACCTTGATCTGGTCGGTCGGACATAGAGGTAGACGGGCCCACGGTGATCATGTAGATACTCTCTGGACCTCCTTAGTCTATTCCTGCACCCTTCATCCAGGCTGGCGAAGATGGACGCTCGTGATCGATTTACGACACATGTAATATGCCGCAAACCCTAATTAGGGTTTTATGTTGGTCGCGCGCATGCTACTTTGGCCGGAAGAATTTGCATGCTATGCTCTTCGTTTGGATTGGCCGACCACGTGGGACCCACATTGAGCCGGTGGTGAACATGGTGATACCTGACTGATGGTCATAGGCCTTATCTAAGCCATCCAAACATGCTGGTGAAGTTGGATGGTCGTGATTAATCTGAGACCCTTAGTGGAATTTGCTGCGACCCTTTAAGCCTCACGCCGGCCCAACTTCAGGCAACCGCACGTCATTCTGTGGCTAAGTCAGGGGAGGATCGATTATGCAGGTAGGAAGGGGGTCCGTTGGTGTACACCATGGTACTTGTCTAACCGTACTTGGAACAATCTACGCCGTCCAACCGTGCCGGCGAAGTTGGACGGCCATGACTGTTTTTAAGTCTGGTTTGGCCGGCCCTTGTCGCGCGATCCTTTTTGGTTGCTCCACACCAGCCTGGACATCCAACTTTGGGCTGGCGTTCCGTGGCCATTTGAAGGGAGTGGTATGTATTCGACCAGCTAGGGCATAACTGGGCCCGCTGGTGGTCATTGTGGTGATAGTATAACACACCGAGAGGAATGCTCAATCGGGCTAGTATAACACACCGAGAGGAATGCTCAATCGGGCTAGTATAACACACCGATAGAGTTTATTCAATCGAGCTAGTATAACACACCGAGAGAGATAGCATGTACGGGCATTTCATGCATGACTCACTATTGACACTCGGAGATTCGTGTTACCCTGTTTGGAGCAATACTCGGTCCTCATGTCGCATCAACAGTGAGGGTTCCCGGGAACAACACAGGAAATACAAGGCTAATAAAGCATTAATTAATAATGCTATAAATCCACTGAAAATCGGGATTGTTGCTACATGCTCCGTTTTGGGTGTATTTAATTCACAGGGATTGTTGCCATATGCTCCATTCTGGGTGAATTAATAAAGTGAAGAAGTATTCATCACTCAAATGGCTTTATCCTTTACAGAATGTCAGCCTATTAAAATTCGGCTTTTACAATTTTTGCCTTAAACAAAAATGCACCATCAACAATTTCATTTTCTCTTGTCTAGAAAAAAAAAGTTGGGAAATGGTCATCATTATGCTAGGTCCTTAGTTACAAAAACAAAAACAAAAAAAAAAGAGAGAAAAGTTCATTAGGTTCATCATTAGTTTTAATTTCTTTTTCATTTTGTATTTACTTTATTTATCTTGCATATCAGAAAGAAAAAAAAAAGAAAAAAGAAAAAAAAAATCACTGCATCATATTTTGGTTTGTTTAGTTCATTTTTAGTTTTGTATTCTTTCAATAACGCCAGTGGAAGAAAAAATATTCATAAGGAAGTTTCAAGCAACAAGGAATTAGACGAAAGAATTACATTGTCAAGATTCTACGAAGTTCAAGAGTAACATCACTAGTTGAAGACCGAAGACGAAGATGAAGACAAGAATTGAAGACCGAAGACGTTTCTATGGATGTTGTGAGAGTGGTGCTAACTGCACGTCGAACGGATAATGAGGTAAGTAAGCATATTCCCACCTTCGTTAAGTGGTTGATTTCCTTTCTTAGAGATCGTCAGAAAAAGGGTTTTCAAAATGAATAAAGATGTGGGTTTTCAAAACAATTCGGAGGCTTTGGCCTTCCTACCATTCAATATGTCGCATGATTTCTCTTTTCATTCCTACCTGGACACATGTGTGACCCATAAAAAGCTATTTATTATTGAGATCAACTTCATAAAACCCTTTCTTGTGAGGCAGAGTCGAGACTTTGATCACTCCGAACCCGAATTTCTTTCGATAAGGGATGGTTATTTCTCTCTCAACTTTTAAATATGAGATTGTGTTCATATATGTGTCTAACTTCTTATTACTAGTGTGCAGAATTTCTATGTCTTCTTAGCGCGTTGGATGTTATCATTTCTGAGAACTTGTAAGTTGGAAAAGTAGGTTTTGTGGGTATACCTCTAGTAAACCCTCACGAGACTAAAACTCGTCCACTATGGACACCTAGGGGTTCAAAGGCTTGTTATACATGCTAAGTGTGACCATAGCCTCGACGACACAGAGTTGTATGTGTGTATCCTTTAGAATAAATTTTGTTTGATTTGCTCGAGGACTAGCAAAGTCTAAGTGTGGGGGAATTTGATAAGTTTTATAAACACCTTAATTATTATCTATTGTTTATGCTTTCTTTGATACTTTTCTTGTAGATTTTGTATATTATGTTTACTTTTGAGCTTATCAGGTGCAATGGAGTCATTATGAGTAAAAGAAGGAGAAGTCGTCCATTTGGAGCATAAAACGCAAAAAATGAGAATTCATAGGCGAGTGATGGAGCCAGCTTGTCAGTTCTAGGAAACTGAAGGAACAAGAATTACGAAAACTGAACTATCAGTCTCGCAGGACCAACGGTTGAAGGGAAATTGAGAGTTCAGCTGGTTGGCCCTTATCCAAAACTACATGGGTGGCTATATCAATCTCATCTCCTACACCTGACCTAAAATTCAGATAAATCATTTTCTCTTATTTATATCCTTCCTATACTGTCTGAGGCGGCTTCATTAATTCAGTAAAAGGGAAGAGGATAATCTGCTGCTATAGATGGAGTTCAAAAAGGATTCAGAGATGATGACATGGAAGTTCAGGGTTTGATTTCTTATAATTTAATAACAAGAAACTGCCAGAGAAGAATCAAGAGATGTTGTTGTTGAGGAGAGTTAGGTCGAAGGAATGAAGTTGTTGTTGTTGAACTAATGGACGAACGAGAAGAATCTAAGTTGGGTTTTTGCGGTGATTGAGTTTGAATTGATGTTCTGGGTTCATGAGAAATGAAGAAATTGTTGATGCTTTTGGGTCTGTTCGGAAAGGTGGAGATTCAGATGCAGGTATGGGTGAACAATTGAGGTGACGTTGTTGTTGAAGAAACCAGATTTGATTGAGGAAGAAGCTGAGCTCGATTTCAAGAATATGACGATGGGTTATCTCAGAGTTGAGTCTAAATTGAAGTGGTGATGTTGATATTCATAGGGTTTCAGTGGATGCATCTGAGATCCGAGATTTGAATCGAGAATGGGAAAAGAAGTAACTAGTTGTGTCTGAACTAGAGTTGGGGTTCTGTTGGAAGGAAGAGAAGATTTTGTGGGTGTTTATGTTCATGGTTCTTTGATGAGTTGGGAGAACTGAGTAGATGTGTATTGAAGGCACTGGTGGTGACTGAAATGCTTGCAAGTCAGGTGATGGTTGTACAAAGAGAGGATTGAAGTCACTGGTGATATTGTATGTGAAGCTTGCAAGGGTTCTGGTGTTGTTACTGAGAGCCTGTACTTGAGTCAGTTGGCTATGGAATTGATTAGATGAATGTTAGGAGTTGTTGCAGTTTAGTTGCAGGTGAATTGAAGATGAGAGGGAGATATTTACTGATGCCGAGAAACAAACCAATTCAGGTGGTTTGTGTGGAGTGGTTTAAAGTTGCAATTGCAGTGGAGACAATGAAGTTGTTGCTGCTGCAATGAGGTTGTGAAACTGGAGCTCAAATGGATGAATGAACTGGTACACAAAGTGATTTTCCTGAAAGAAGTTGTTGCTGGTGGTGCTCGGAGTGGTGTTACAGATGAAATGTGAAACTGGAGCTCAAATGGATGAATGAGATGGTATCACAGAGTGATTTGCCTGGAAGAAGTTGTTGTTGGTGGTGCTCGGAGTGGTGTTACATATGAACTAGAAGATGGGGTGATGGTCCATTACAGATTTGAAGCTGGGAAGGTCAATATGCAGTTGCTGTCAAAGAATGGGCATTGCAGGTTATGCTAGGCATGGAGTGTTGCTGCTTGTTGGCTTGAGAGTATGTTGCAGTGCAGCTGAACTTGAGAAGCTGGTGTAGATGTATTTGCAGTGGAAGTTACAATGGGTATTACAGAGTGGTGGTTGCTTGCATTTGAGACGGTGTTGTGCTTAATGACTATGAAGTTGTTGTCGTTGGTTATGGAGGCAGTGAAGAAGCTGGGAAGCTAGGACTTCAAGTTTAGGAAAGTGCAGGTGCAGTCAGGTGGAGGAAATGTGTCTCTAGTGGTGAGCTGAGTACAACTGAGCTGCAGGGAAAGAGTTGTTATGATTGCAGTTACAGAGATGGTTGCTTTCGTCTGTAGAGAATTGTTGTTGCAGTTAGTTTGAGTGAATCGCAGAAGCTACAGATATGAACTGTGGCATTATGGGTTAGTATTGGCTCGAGTTTGGAGGCTGTTTAGGAGTTGTTTTGATGCTGCAAGGTGTGAGCTGTGGTGTTGGTCTTTGGCAACTTAGCCAAGACTTAGCTTCAGCTAACCGTGATCCTGATGGTGGTAATGGGCAGGAATAGGCTGTCAGTTCTACAAGACTGACAAGCTTGGAAAGTTATGGGCTTGTTGGACCACTTGGACTTTGGGCTTTGAAGAACTAGTTTTGGAAACAAGAAGAGCTACAAAAAGGAAAGTTTTCTACTTCCTTGGTTTATCACGTATTTTACTACTTGGGGATTTTTGGAGAGCGGCGACTAGGGTTTGCTTTCCTTTGTTTTTCATCTTCTTCATTTTATTATTGATTATGATTATGATGAACTCAAAAGCTATGAGTAGCTAAGCACATATTATTGGTTATGGGATAAAGTTTATTTCACAACATGATATTGTTTCAATGAATTTAGTTCTGTCTCAACTTTATTGTTTTTGATTCATGGTTTATATTGTTATATGATTTGATTGTTTGTTTGGTTGAGTCCGGAATCAATCCGATTTGCATTCATCTCTAAAGCTATATTAGGGTTTTCAATACGAAAAAGTTGTTTATCCCTGATTCTAAGTAGCATAATTGTGGGTAGTGCTTGTAGTGATATATCCTACTAGTCACAAGTGAATCATAACCTTGGTTAAATCGAATTAGTGTTTTTACACGTTTGATTGCCTTGATTAGTCTTATTCCATAGAACTTAGTGCTTTTAGGGAGTTAAACTTAATTGTGCTTTTACACTTTAGGTTGCTTTCTAGGAAGAATTCACATATACATCTTTTAATGTGGTTGTGATGAAATCATGGAATTAGCGGGATATACTTGCGATCAAGGTATCCTAGGACTTTTAGTAAATGAGAGATTAAAATACCAATTCTAGTCATTGATGAAAATACATGTTTGTGAATGATACTATCCCATGACCAATATCTTCCTCTTATTGATTATTTCATATTGTTTGCTTTCAATTTATTTTTATTGCATTGATAAACAAAATTCCCTCTTTGTTACTTAAGAATCTGAAAATTGCATAACAACAATTGCCTCTCTGTGGAAACGAACTCTTTCTTATCACATACTTCATTTATTTTAGTTAAGTAAGAAAGTGAAATTATTTTTGACGCATACGACAGCGATCAAATTTTGGCGCCGCTTCCGGGGAGGTATACGGCTTGTTATTAAGTTTTTAGTTTCTTTTTATAATTTCTGCCTTTATCTTTGTTTTTGTTTTCTTGTCTTGTTTCTCACTTGTTTACGAGAATTGTTTTTAGGTACCTAATCCTTGGCTTCTAAAGATTGGAACTATCCAAGGTGCGAGATAGCTACTCGAAGAGGCACAATACTCCAACCAAGTCAAGATACAACGGAAGAACAAGAGTTAGAAGTGGAAGAAGAGTTACAACTAGAAGAAGAACAAGAGGATCCATTTGTATAAGAACCACTAGTTGAAGAAGAAGAAGAAGAAGCAATGGGTGATGCAAATCGTACACTCAAGGACTTGGCTTCTCATAGGCTTGATGCACAACAATGGTATATCCAAACAGACTCAATCTTCGAGATCAAGCCGGGGTTGGTTAGAGAGTTATCAAAGTTCCATGGAATGGTGAATGAAAATTCAAACAAGCATCTTATGGACTTCCATACCATTGTCATGGCCATACTTCCAGCGGAGACTGATGCCGATGGTGCAATGTTGAAAGCTTTTCCATTTTCTATGGTGGACACGCTAAGGATTGGTTGTATTGTTTGCCATCCGGAAGTGTCACTACATGGAACGAGTTGAAGAAAATTTTCTTAGAGAGGTATTTTCCAGCATCGAAGGCTACTCAAATTCGCAAGGAATTTGTGGGATGAAGCAAAATGTGGGAGAATCATTGTATGAGTGTTGGGAACGATACAAGAGATTGGTGGCAAGCTTCCCTCACTACCAATTCAGTGACGTTATGATTATCCAATACTGTTATGAAGGACTCCAAACAAGTGATAGGAATCTCCTTGATGCTGCGTGGTGGTGCACTAGTGACCAAGACGGTGGCACAAGCTAGAGAGTTGATTGAAAACATGGCAGCGAACTCACAACAATTCCTGAGTCGTGATTCGGATGTGCTTCTAAGAAGAGTGAATGAAGTGAGCGAGGTCGAGGAACTTCGTCAACAAATGGGTAACATGACAGCAATGATGCAACAAGTTGCAATTGCGGTTATACCAAGCTCTCCTCGATTTTATGTAAATGAGCAAGCTAATGCGGTCTTTCCAAATCAACAAAGACGGTATGATCCCTACTCCAATACTTACAATCTGGGATGGAGAGATCACCCCAATTTCATCTATGCTAACAAGCAAGGAGCGGCTCAACAACATACTTTCAACCGTCCGAATGGATTTCAACCACAACAACAACAATTTCAGCAACAATAATTTCCACAATAACCTCAAAATCAGGGGTTAAGTATGGAAGAGTTTCTGAAATCTTTTATGTAAAGAACAGAGATTATTGTTAAGGATTTGCAAACTCAAGTTGGTTCTGTGGTTGTTGAGTTGAATCAATTGAAGGTACAAAGTGGTGGGAAACTCCCTTCTCCACTTATTAACCCAAAAGAGGGTGTCAATGCTATTACGTTGAGAAGTGGTACACAACTTGTTCAACTTGAAGTTACTGATTTGGGTAAAGAATAAGCTCCAACGGAACCGGTTTTGGAGGAGAAGAGGGATGAAATTCCCAAAATCCCGAGGTACCTATTCCTAACTGTAAAACTCCGGTTTCTAATTATGTTCCTCATTTACCTTTCCCTCCCGCAGATTTGCAAGTTCTAAGAAGGAGGAACTAGAAAAGGAGATTTTAGACATTCTCAAGATTCATGTGAACATACCACTCATAGATGCTATAAAGCAAGTTCCAAAGTAGGTGTTGAAGGACTTGTGTACCAATAAGCAAAGCCTAAAAGGTAATGAAGTGCTAAGTGTGGGGGAGAATGCTTCGACAATCTTACAACACAAACTCCACTGAAATGCAAGGATCCCGGTAGCTTTGACATTCCCGTCACAGTTGGTAGCACTAAATTTAACAAATCTATGTTGGATTTAGGTGCATTTGTTAATAATTTCACTTGATCTTTCCCCTCTTAAAAAGTCTGGAATTGTGTTGCAATTAGCTGATCGCTCTAATGTCTACCCAATCCGTATTATTGAGGATTTTCTTGTGAAGGTTAATCAATTAGTCTTTCCAGCTGACTTTTGCGTGTTAGAGATGAATGAAGGTTCACCGGAATCGTCTCTTCCATTGCTACTTGGGCGTCCCTTTATGAAAACGGCGAAAACCATTATTGATGTGGATAATGGAACGCTAAATATGGAGTTTGATGGAGAAACAATATGTTTCAACATTTTGAGACGATGAGATATCCTAGTGATGTCCACTATTGTTTCTCCATTGATGTTATGGATACATTTGCACAACAAGTATTTGAATTGAATGGTGATGATGCTTTGGAAACCGTTTTAACTACATCCATGGATAATGGTGTAGAGTGTAGTAATGAAGTCAAGGAAGCCCTTGGTGATCTTAACTCACTACAAGGATGCCCGGAAACTCATAATATCTCTTTCATTTCTTTACCTTGCAGTGATGAAAATCGTGTACCTTCAATTGTTAAATCTCCAAAGTTAGAATTGAAACCTCTTCTCGATCACCTAAAGTACTTGTACTTGGGTGACAAGGAAGATTTACCTGTGATTGTTTCTAACGAGCTTAGTGAATTACATGAGAAAAACTTCTAAGGGTGCTAAGGAAGTACAAGACGGCCATAGGATGGACAATTGTGATATCAAGTGTATAAGCCCTGCCGTTTGTATGCACAAATCTGTTGGAGGATGATGCAAAGCCTACAAGGGAAGCGCAACGTCGTTTGAACCCTCCCATGATGGAAGTTGTGAAAAAGGAGATACTAAGCTTTTGGACGTGGGTGTTATCTACCCCATATCCGATAGCAAGTGGGTGAACCCGGTACAAGTAGTACAAAGAAATCAGGTGTGACGTGGTGGAGAATATAAAATGAACTTGTCCCAACTCGTGCGCAAACCGTTGGAGGGTTTGTATTGATTACGGAAATTAATGCCACCACTAGGAAGGATCATTTTCCATTGCCTTTTATTGATCAAATGCTTGAACGTTTAGCTGGGCACTCTTACTATTGCTTCCTTGATGGCTATTCAGGTTATAATCAGATTGTGATACGCCGGAGGATCAAGAGAAAACTTTCACTTGTCCTTCGGTACTTTTGCTTATAGAAGGATGCCTTTTGGCTTGTGCAATGCTCCAGCTACCTTTCAAAGGTGTATGGTAAGTATTTTTCAGAATATGTTGAAAACATAATCGAAGTGTTCATGGACGACTTTAGTTCTTTGGTGATTCATTTGACCTTTGCTTGAACAACTTGTCTCTAATCCTTGAACGATGTGTTGAAACAAACCTTGTAATGAATTGGGAGAAGTGTCATTTCATGGTAACTCATGGCATAGTTTTAGGCCATATAATATCTTCTAAAGGCTTGGAAGTCGATAAATCTAAGATAGACCTTATTCGTGCTCTAACCCCTCCCACTACGGCGAGGGAGATACGCTCTTTTCTTGGTCATGCAGGTTTTTATCGTTGATTTATCAAGGATTTTCCAAGATAGCATCACCACTTTGCAACTTATTGCAAAAGATGTGGTTTTTAACTTTGATGAAAAGTGTGTGCGACATTCAACGTCTGAAAAACTTTTGATTTCATCCCTATCATTAAACCACCGGATTGGAGCAAGCCTTTTGAGCTCATGTGTGATGCAAGTGACTATGCGGTTGGTGCGTGCTTGGGAACGTGTGGGGAAGATACCTCATGCTATTTATTATGCTTCTAGAACGTTAAATGAGGCCCAACAAAACTACACAACTGAAAAAGAGTTGTTAGCTATTGTTTTTGCTTTGGAAAAGTTTCACTCTTATCTAATTGGTACAAAAGTTGTTGTCTTTTCTGATCATGCAGCACTTAGGTACTTGCTAATGAAGAAAGAAGCGAAACCGAGGCTCATACGATGGATTTTGCTCTTACAAGAGTTCGATAGTGAAATCAAGGACAAGAAAGAATTGAGAACCATTGCGGATCACTTGAGCCATCTTGTTGTGGACAAGGAATCTATCCCATTGCGTGAAAGTTTCCCGGATTAGCAACTATTCTCAATTGCCTTTGGAGAACCATGGTATGCCTATATTGTCAATTACTTGGTGTCTAAACAAATCCCAAAGAACTTGTCTCGTGCTGAGAGGGACAAACTTAAGAAGTTAGGAAACCAATACATATGGGATGATCCATACTTATGGAAACATTGCAGTGACCAAGTAATACGAAGGTGTGTTCCCAATATGAATTTCATTTTATCTTGTATTCTTGTCACTCTTATGCTTGCGGAGGACATTTTAGGAGTAAGAGAACCGCTCACAAGGTACTTGAAAGCAGTTTCTATTGGCCAACTTTGTTCAAGGATGCGTATATATTTTGTATAACTTGTGATAGGTGCCAAAGAACAGGCAGTCTAGGTGCCCGAAATCAAATGCCACAAACTTTTATTCAATTTATTTTTATATCTTACTTGCTGTTGATTATGTCTCGAAATGGGTGGAAGCTAAGGCCACCCCAACTAATGATTCTAAAGTGGTTTCAGATTTTGTGCAAGCTAATATTTTTGCAAGGTTTGTAATTCCAAGAGCCATAATTAGCGATGGGGGTTCTCACTTCAAAAACAGGATCTTACAAACCTTGTTGAATAAGTACAATGTGTCGCACAAGATTGAAACACCTTATCATCCCCAAACAAATAGACAAGTTGAGGTTTCTAATCGAGAGGTGAAATCAATTCTAGAGAAGACGGTGAATCCAACAAGGAAGGATTGGAGCATGCGACTTAATGATGCTTTGTGGGCTTATAGAACCGTATACAAGACACTTATTTGGATGTCTCCCTTTAGGCTTGTGTATGGTAAACCTTGTCACTTACCCATTGAAATTGAGCATAAGGCGTTTTGGGCTATTAAGTAATGCAAAATGGAGATGGATGGGGCTAGAAATCAAAGGAAGTTACAACTCCAAGAGCTAGAGGATCTTCGCAATGATGCATTTGAAAGCTCACGCATTTACAAGGAGAAAACGAAAGTCTTTCATGATACTATGATTTCTAGAAAACAATTTTGTGTTGGGCAGAAAGTGCTTTTGTTTAATTCTCGCTTGCCATTATTTCCGGGTAAATTAAGTTCACGTTGGATTGAACCTTTTATTGTTACTAATGTGTTTTCTCATGGTGCAGTAGAAATTCGTAGCACAGCTACAGGCAAGGAACTGAAAGTTAATGGGCCCCGGTTGAAACCATATTTTGGGAATTTCACTTCCGAAGTGGTGGAATGAGCCAATTTTGTGGATGCACTCCCTCTGGAGGAGTAATAGATAGCAAGGAGATAGTCGGGCTGACGACTTTAAACCAAGAGCTACATGGGAGGCAACCCATAAGATTAGTATTTATTCTCTCGTTTTTAGTTGTTCTTGTCTTGTTTTTACTTTTTCTGATTTCCTGTTGCATATCATTATAAGATTTCCCACCTTGACTTCCTTTGGACGATTCAATTTACACTGAGGACAATGTAAAGTTTAAGTGTGGGGGAGTGGTTAAGCATTTGCATTGTAAAATTTTCAAATTTTTCAACGTTTGTGTAAATTAGTGAATAAAAACTCCAACTTGTAGTTAGTTTAGAATCACATAGTATACATGTCGCTAAGATTACATCGAAATTCTCACAAGAGTGACTAAACTTAGAGTTGCCAGAGAACGTGATCGGGTTTCTTACTTGTATGAGAGTTAAAGTTGGATTTAACCATGCAGTGGCAAATGAGGTGCAGAATGAATTCGGTATTAGAGTTGTGGTCCCCTGTAGTGGAGACTACCCATGTTACATAATGCGAGGCACCGACCTTCAATTCTTTGTACGTGTCTAAATTTGTTCTTTTACAGTGTGTGTCACCATACGTTAACTCCGGGTAGAATGGTGAGCTACCCAACCTCCTACCAATAGAAGCACTACTTTGATCTTTTGAGTGCTATTTTATCAATCATGATGGTGACATCGAATTGCTAACTTACATACCACTTGTAATCTTGTTCGCAGTTAGCACCATCCACTTTATCTCTCTCTACACCAACAGGTCCATAGAAACACCATCATCATCAAAAAGAGGAGCATCACAAATTCGAAGGAAAGTTGAAGACGTTCAAGGTTTACAAGCAACAGTACATAAATGAGCATATTCAGATTCAAGTGAAGCAACAAGACAAGGAACATAATTTTTACAAGTTGAAGACTTATGTACGAGAGTGAAGATTATCTAAATGAGATTTCAAGAAGTTTATAATATCGAGACATACAAGTTGTGAAGAATCAAGCGGTAAAGTACTTACAGCATGGCCTTTCTACTTGCAGTTATATTTTATCTTTATTTGTATTTCATTTCTCTTGTCTAGAAAAAAAATCGCTGCATCATATTTTGGTTTGTTTAGTTCATTTTTAGTTTTGTATTCTTTCAGTAAAGCCAGTGGAAGAAAAAATATTCAAAATGAAGTTTCAAGCAACGAGGAATTAGAGGAAATAATTATATTTTCAAGATTCTACGAAGTTCAAGAGTTATCATCACTAGTATAAGACCGAAGACGAAGATGAAGACAATGATTGAAGACCGAAGACGTTTATATGGATGCGGTGAGAGTGGTGCTAACTGCACTCGAACGGATAACGAGGTAAGTAAGCATATTACCAACTTCGTTAAGTGGTTGATTTCCTTCCTTAGAGATCGTCAGAAAAAAGGGTTTTCAAAATGAACAAAATATGTGGGTTTTCAAAACAATTCGGAGGGTTTGGCCTTCCTACCATTCAATGTGTCGCAGGATTTCTATTTTCATTCCTACCTGGACACATGTGTGGCCCATAAAAAGCTATTTATTATTGAGAGCAACTTCATAAAACCCTTTATTGTGAGGCAGAGTCGAGACTTTTGATCACTCTGAACCCGAATTTCTTTCAATAAGGGATGGTTATTTCTCTCTCAACTTTTAAAGATGAGATTGTGTTCATATATGTGTCTAACTTCTTATTACTAGTGTGCCGAATTTCTATGTCTTCTTAGCGCGTTGGATGTTATCATTTTGGAGAACTTGTAAGTTGGAAAAGTAGGTTTTGTGGGTATACCTATAGTAAACCCTCACAAGACTAAAACTCGTCCACTATGGACACCTAGGGGTTCAAAGGATTGTTATACATGCTAAGTGTGGTCGTAGACTCGACGACACGGAGTTGTATGTATGTATCCTTTAGAATAAATTTTGTTTGATTTGCTCGAGGGCTATCAAAGTCTAAGTGTGGGGGAATTTGATAAGTGTTATAAAGACCTTAATTATTATCTATTGTTTATGCTTTCTTTGCTACTTTTCTTGTAGATTTTGTATATTATGTTTACTTTTGAGCTTATCAGGTGCAATGGAGTCATTATGAGTAAAAGAAGGAGAAGTCGTCCATTTGGAGCATAAGACGCAAAAAATGAGAATTCATAGGCGAGTGATGGAGCCAGCTTGTCAGTTCTAGGAAACTGAAGGAACAAGAATTACGAAAACTAAATTTTCAGTCTCGCAGGACCGATGGTTGAAGGGAAATTTTCACTCTCATCTCCTACACCTGACCTAAAATTCAGAGAAATCATTTTCTCTTATTTTATCCTTCATATACTGTCTGAGACGGCTTCATTAATTCAGTAAAAGGGAAGAGGATAATCTGCTGCTATAGATCGAGTTCAAAAAGGATTCAGAGATGATGGCATGGAATTTCAGGTTTTGAATTCTTATAATTTGAAGACAAGAAACTGCCAGAGAAGAATCAAGAGATGTTGTTGTTGAGGAGAGTTAGGTCGAAGGAATGAAGTTGTTGTTGTTGAACTAATGGAAGAACGAGAAGAATCTGAGATGGGTTTCTGCGGTGATTGAGTTTGAATTGATGTTTTGGGTTCATGAGAAATGAAGAAATTGTTGATGCTTTTGGGTCTGTGGGGAAAGGTGGATATTCAGATGCAGGTATGGGCGAACAATTGAGGTGATGTTGCTGTTGAAGAAACCAGATTTGATTGAGGAAGAAGCTGAGCTCGATTTCAATAATAAGACGATGGGTTATCTTAGAGTTGAGTCTCAATTGAAGTGGTGATGTTGATATTCATGGGGTTTCAGTGGATGCATCCGAGATCCGAGATTTGAATCGAGAATGGGAAAAGAAGGAACTAGTTGTGTCTAAACTGGAGTTAGGGTTCTGTTGGAAGGAAGAGAAGATTATGTGGGTGTTTATGTTCATGGTTCTTTGATGAATTGGGAGAACTGAGTAGATGTGTGTTGAAGGCACTGGTGGTGACTGAAATACTTGCAAGTCAGGTGATGGTTTTAGAGAGATAGGATTGAAGTCACTGGTGATATTGTATGTGAAGCTTGTAAGGGTTCTGGTGTTGTTACTGAGAGCCTGTACTTGAGTCAGTTGGCTATGGAATTGATTAGATGAATGTTAGGAGTTGTTGCAGTTGAGTTGCAGGTGACTTAAAGATGAGAGGGAGATATTTACTGATGCCGAGAAAAAACCAATTCAGGTGGTTTGTGTGGAGTGGTTTAAAGTTGCAATTGCAGTGGAGACTATGAAGTTGCTGCTACTGCAATGAGGTTGTGAAACTGGAGCTCAAATGGATGAATGAGCTGGTATCATAGAGTGATTTGCCTGAAAGAAGTTATTGCTGGTGGTGCTCGGAGTGGTGTTACAGATGAACTATGAAACTGGAGCACAAATGGATGAATGAGATGGTATCACAGAGTGATTTGCCAGAAAGAATTTGTTGCTGGTGGTGCTCGGAGTGGTGTTATAGATGAACTGTGAAACTGGAGCTCAAATGGATGAATGAGTTGGTATCATAGAGTGATTTGCCTGAAAAGAAGTTGTTGGTGGTGGTGCTCGGAGTGGTGTTACAGATGAACTAGAAGATGGAGTGATTGTCCATTATAGATTTGAAGCTGAGAAGGTCAATATGCAGTTGCTGTCAAAGAATGGGAATTGCAGGTTATGCTAGGCATGGAGTGTTGCTGCTTGTTGGCTTGAGAGTATGTTGCAGTGCAGCTAAACTGGAGAAGCTGCTGTAGATGGATTTGCAGTGGAGGTTATAATGGGTATTACAGAGTGGTGGTTGCTTGCAGTTGAGACGGTGTGATGCTTAATGACTATGAAGTTGTTGTTGTTGGTTATGGAGGCAGTGAAGAAGCTGGGAAGCTAGGACTGAAAGTTTAGGCAAGTGAAGGTGCAGTCAGGTGGAGGAAATGTGTCTCCGGTGGTGATCTGAGTACAACTGTGTTGCATGGCAAGAGTTGTTATGATTGCAGTTACAGAGATGGTTGCTTTGGTCTGCAGAGAATTGTTGTTGCAGTTAGTTTGAGTGAATCGCATAAGCTACATATATGAACTGATGACATTATGGGTTAGTATTGGCTCGATTGTTGGAGGATGTTTAGGAGTTTTTTTGATGCTGCAAGGTATGAGATATGGTGTTGGTCTTTGGAAACTTAGCCAAGACTTAGCTTCAGCTAACCATGGTCCTGATGGTGGTAATGGGCAGGAATAGGCTGTCAGTTCTACAAGACTGACAAGCTTGGCAAGTTATGGGCTTGTTGGACCACTTGGACTTTGGGCTTTGAAGACCTAGTTTTGGAAACAAGAAGAGCTACAAAAAGGAAAGTTTTCTACTTCAATGTTTTATCACGTATTTTACTACTTGGAGCTTTTTGGAGAGGGTTTGCTTTCCTTTATTTTTCATCTTCTTCATTTTATTATTGATTATGATTATGATGAACTCAAAATCTATGAGAAGCTAAGCACATATTGTTGGTTATGGGATAAAGTTGATTTCACAACATGATATTGTTTCAATGAATTAGTTTTGTCTCAACTTTATTGTTTATGATTCATGGTTTATATTGTTATATGATTTGATTGTTTGTTTGGTTGAGTCTGGAATCAATCCGATTTGCATTCATTTCTAAAGATATATTAGGGTTTTCAATACGAAAAAGTTGTTTATCCCTGATTCTAAGTAGCATAATTATGGGTAGTGCTTGTAGTGATATATCCTACTAGTCACAAGTGAATCATAACCTTGGTTAAATCGAATTAGTGCTTTTACACGTTTGATTGCCTTAATTAGTCTTATTCCATAGAACTTAGTGCTTTTAGGGAGTTAAACTTAATTGTGCTTTTACACTTTAGGTTACTTTCTAGGAAGAATTCACATATACATCTTTTAATGTGGTTGTGATGAAATCAGGGAATTAGCGGGATATACTTGCGATCAAGGTATCCTAGGACTATTAATAAATGAGAGATTAAAATACCAATTCTAGCCATTGATGAAAATACATGTTTGTGAATGATACTATCCCGTGACCAATATCTTACTCTTATTGATTATTTTCATATTTTATTGCTTTCAATTTATTTTTATTGCATTGATAAACAGAATCCCCCCTTGGTTACTTAAGAATCTGAAAATTGCATAACAACAATTACCTCTCTGTGGAAACGAACTCTTTCTTATCACATACTTCATTTATTTTAGTTAAGTAAGAAAGTGAAATTATTTTTGACGCATACGACAGCGATCATCTTGCCATGAGCAAGTCGATCGACCAGGGATGGAGTTGGGTCGCCCGTGAACACGTCAGCACCTTTTTGATCATTCGAAAGAAGATCTAAGCCGTCCAACTAGGCTAGCTAAGTTGGGCGGATGTGATGAATTTGAGACCGTTATGGTCGGTCTTAGCTCGTTTGAGCTCTTTTTTCAACAACGCGATCACCTTGATTATGGCTATCGTTCAGGGGTGTTACGGGTGAACTAAAGGAATTCCGATCGGGTGGGATGCTAGTGGGCCCGTCGGTGCACATTATGGAGGTTGCCTAGTGAAAAAGCGAGGGTCTAACAACACCACCAATATTTCGCTTAGCAATCTGTATGGACTAACTCCGAAACACTTTCTAGAGAATCAACAAGATAGTCAGACTCAATCTAGGTAAAAGTATCTCAAGGAGTTAATATCTCTCTCTTGTTTTGATTCACTCAAGCTAATAGAAATCAGCGAGTCTATAATTAAACACAAGGAATAACTTGGACAGTACCAAAGACCAATGTCCAAGGATCAATCAATGTCAATCAACAACCAAAGATCGGATTTCCAACTGATTGATTCAAACGCACAACCTGTATTATTTCAATTATATAAACAAATATAATGCGGAAATAGAAATAACACAGACACCAGAATTTTGTTAACGGGGAAGCCGCAAATGCAGAAAAACTCCGGGACCTAGTCCAGATTGAATACACATTGTATTAAGCCGCTACAGACACTAGCCTACTCCAAGATAACTTCAGACTGGACTATAGTTGAACCCCAATCAGTCTCCCACTAATTCAAGGTACAGTTGTACTCCTACGCCTCTGACCCCAGCAGGATACTACGCACTTGATTCCCTTAGCTGATCTCACCCACAACCAAGAGTTGCTGCAACCCAAAATCGCAGACTTGATAATAAACAAATCTGTCTCACACAGAAAAGTCCATCAAAGGATAAATATGTCTCCCACAGAAAAACCCTAGGTTTTTTGTTCCGTCTTAAGATATGAAATCAAGGTGAACAGGAACCAATTGATAATCCGGTCTTATATTCCCGAAGAACAGCGTAGATTAATCAATCACCTCTCAACAGTCTTACTTGAATAAGATGTTTGTGACTTCTTTATCTTGCCTATCGGAGAACTCTCACGATCTCAAGCCAATCAAATATTGTACTCGTACGATAGAAGATGCAAGATCAGATCACACAACTACGATAAAAGTATTATCGGTCTGGCTTCACAATCTCAATGAAGCCTTTAAGTCGTTAACCTGGTTTTATAGAAGAAAACCAAATGTTAGAGGAGAATCGACTCTAGCGAGCGCACTAGTATCACACAGACGTGTGGGGATTATTTTTGCCCAATGCTAGATGTTTCCTATATATAGTCTTCAAATCAGGGTTTTGCCTTAGTTACAAAGCAATCAATATTCACCGTTAGATGAAAACTTGATTTAGATTCAAGCTAATATTCTCAACCATTAGATCGAAAACTTAGCTTGTCACACACACTTGAGATATACGTTTACTGGGTTTGTGAAAACCGTGCCCAAACGTGTACGTGTATGTTGGTTCAACATAGTAACCCAAAAGGTCAACCATATGAGAATTTCATATTAACCTTGTTCTTCTTCACCATAACTAGTTCAATTGACTCAAATGAACTATTTAGAGAGTTGTTGAATTGCTATGAGATCTTATGTAACTACACAAGACAAATTGAAACAAAGATGATTCGATTCGATTGAATCAGCTCATGAACTTTATAGCCACGGTTTGCATACTGCATTCCTTAGTAAATTAAGTTTTATGTTCAGAGCACATCTTTAGATCATAACCTACTCAAGTACGCAAACAAGTTCGCGGACTTAAGACAACCGGCAGAGTTTTCCAAACTCAACAGAAAATCTCGGCAAGGAGACTTCCGCCAGTTCGCGGACTAGGTTCTCGGACTAAAAACGCAAACGAGTTTTTGGAAAATCCAGCAGAAGTTCTCGGCAAGAGAACTTCCGTCAGTTCGCGGACTGAGTTCGCAAACTGAGTTCGCGTACTTGGCAAAGCTAATTCCTCCGGTTTCTCTCAATCAACAAAGTTTGCAAACTTCGGATTAAGGAATAGGACTTATGCACATATGTGTTTCCACACAATGCTTATATCCATCATTTCTTATATAGACCTAAACTCTCATTCCAACCATTGAAACATTCTTAGAGGACGTTATATAGTTGTTACACTATTTCTCGTCAAAGCGATTTTCAAAGTGATTGAAACATTATGACTTTCGTCATTAGGTGAAGATAAACCCGATCAAAGCAAAACGCTTTACCAACACATGATTTCGAGATATAGATAGGTGAGATATACTCGGCTCGAAATATCAAATGTGTATGATCCAGTCTATATGGCATACGACTTTTGTCTCATAAGAAGTAGGAGATAGAAGAGATAGACTTTTGAGTGATAGATAAGTTCAAGTCTCCACATACCTTTTTGTTGATGAAGTTCCACGGTTCCTTGAGTAGATCTTCGTTGTTGTATGATGAATCGCCATGAAGTCCTTGAGCTCAACTACACTTTTCTATCCTAGTCCGAGACTTAGCTATGTAGACTAGAAATCAAGACTCATAGTTTTGATCACTAACATTGACAAACATGCTTGAGATAGCAACGCATGCGAGGTCGACCGAGCTATGCTCTAACAATCTCCCCCTTTTTCAATTTTAGTGACAAAACTATTAATACATATGGAATACAAAAAAGATAATCTTTAGTGGCTCCTATTCCATAGTCTAATCTTCAACGTTCCCTGAAATCTTCGTCCTTCCAAGTACTCCAATGATCCCAAAGGTTGTAAGTTTAGCATCACAGTTGTTGAAGATCCGTAGCCATAACAATGAGAGAAATTGGGATTCTCGATCATTATTATACGGTGATAGTATTATTATGTAACATCAAAGTCCAATTGCATCACGACTTGAACAATAATACTACGGTGATATGTATCACTCCCCCTTAGTCAATACTCCATCTCACATGGAAACCACTCCCCCTTACACAATGATCCGAAAACCATATGTATATGTAGTAGAACTATACATTAATTCTCCCCCTTTTTGTCAATAAAATTGGCAAAGGTACAAGAACGGGTTCTTAATGAAATTTCCGAGAAAGACGTTTCATAGACTAAAGAAGAAATACATACCAACTTAATTTAGATGCAATCATAAAGCCGAAGCTAAATGCATTCATCAAGGAGTTTTATGATACAAGATAACCCCTATAAATTTCCACAGCCGCACACCCGCAAGATATTACCATTAAGCACAAGTTCAAAAGAACTCTCCCCCATTTGATGTCATTCCCGAAAGAACAACAAGAGAGACCTTAATTTCGAAAAAGGAAGGATTTTTAATTGGACACCAAAAACCATAGGAAAATGATTTTATATATCCAAAACTCAATCAAATTAATCACAAGTAAACCCATGATTAATTTAATTGGAATACGCAACTAAATCAAACCACAAAAGTGATCAATTTAATTGATTGTGCTCAACATAAGTAAACTTACGGAGATACGACTAAGGTAATCATATGGAGATGACTAACTTAATCGTTCATATACAACATAAGGAAAACCTTACGGAATATACGACTACATCAACCAATAGAACATAGTTAGTATAGCCGCTCATATACTCAACACAAGAACTTGTGGAATATATGAAAACTCAACTAGACTAATTGCAAGAGAACCCGTAATTAATTTAATTGGAATACAAACAACCAAACTAATCACGAAGGTAATCAATTTAATTGTCAAAATTTTTGCTCGACAAAAGAAGACCTTCGGAGCAAATAACTAAATAACCAACCAAGATGATTAATTTAGTTCATAATGCTCAACATATGGCATCTTATGGAACAACCAACAAAGCCAACAAGAATAATCGACTTAGTTGTATCGTGCTCAACATAGGACACACAATGGAGCCTTCACGGTAATACAAAAAGAATGGATCAAAGAAGATCAATACCGCAGAATACATACAAGGATCTACTCTATCTTTCCATCACTATATGCATAATGACATAATAGACTTTATCCTTTCACACAAAAGATTTTATCCTATTTTCCATCAAATAAATGACTGCATAGGCATAACTTTTGTATTTGTCAAAAGTCAATTCGTCCTTTCATCAATACGAAAACCAATTCATGAACGAATTTACTTTTGACAAGGTATGGGACGAACATAGTTCACGGACGTAAACACCAATATCCCATAACAAATTGCAATATATAAAACCATAAAGATTAATACTGCAAAAATCATCTTCCAAACAAAACATGAATATGAAAACGTTGGCAATAGTTATGTGTAAATATAATAGTGGCTATTCCAAACTCGGGTAATCCTTCTCAAAAACAAGAATAAATTCTCATAAGAAGTTTCATAGGCATCAAGACAAACTCGTAATGCACATATAAGATGATTTGTCCTTTGAGGGTAGAATCAATCTTTTCCGCCACGGATTTACACAAAGAATAGCTACCAAAGGCGTATAAAAAATTTTCTTAACAAAGAAGAACATACAAAGTCATTAACGACCATGCACCATAGTTCACACAAAATGATTGTGAACATTCAAGAATCCCATAGTAATGCGTGTTACTCCCATTCTTGAACTTCCTTCTTTGTGATTCACTAACAACATTCTTGTAAAAGCTACAAATGAGCTTAGAAGAGTACTCCACGAATCCAAGTCCCAAGTCCAAGAGAAGTGGAACAAGTTCAACGAAACGGAACAAAACACTCAAAAACAAGAGACGGGACAAATACCAATCTTAACTCATCCAAATTCAGAAATTCTCATCTCCATTTATAAGAGAAATCAAAGAGGAAGATAATGAAAAAAGAATGAGGTCATTCCGAGTTCGGACGAAAAATTACGGCCAAAACAAGTTTACCGAATATCGACGTCTACAGGCAAGTATGCATACGGGTTTGCAAACGAATTTTCATAACTTGGAGCAGTTTGCAAACTGGGTATGCGAACTTAAACCCCTGTATTTTGATTTTAAATAATGGTAGCATACTTGGTATTGTACCATGAAGTCCAAACATCCCGAACTATTATTTTCAAACCTGAACATTTAAGAACCTTAAACACAGATCAAGTTAGGTAGAAAAGAACGATAAGAAAGGTATGTGAATCATTATAGGTTCTCTAAGCAAATAAAAGCACAATCTTGTCAAGTATAGACATACCTTTTTTAGATGAATCCAGTTGAATTCTACAGCCTTACCAAACATAATTTGTGCGCCCCAGTTGTTGTGCTTCCCTCACCGTATACATAGCAGGGCATTCTTGGTGAGCATACACTTTCAACACACTCAAGTTGTGTTGAGGTGAACAATGTCTTGCTCACCACAAGTGACTTTTGGATTATCATGAAAGAGATCGCTTTTAGAACCTTTCACATCCAAATCCATCTTCCCAAAGAACTCTTTAAGTTCCAGCATCATGGATAAATTCTTCTCAAAAACAAGAATAAATTCTCATAAGAAGTTTCATAGGCATCAAGACAAACTCGTAATGCACATATAAGATGATTTGTCCTTTGAGGGTAGAATCAATCTTTTCCTCCAGGACTTACACAAAGAATAGCTACCAAAGAGTAAAAATATTTCTTAACAAAGAAGAACATACAAAGTCATTAACGACCATGCACCATAGTTCACACAAAATGATTGTGAACATTCAAGAATCCCATAGTAATGCGTGTTACTGCCCATTCTTGAACTTCCTTCTTTGTGATTCACTAACAACATTCTTGTAAAAGGTACAAATGAGCTTAAAAGATACTACTATCCGAATCCAAGTGCCCAAGTCCAAGAGAAGTGGAACAAGTTCAACGAAACGGAACAAAACACTCAAAAACAAGAGACAGACAAATACCAATCTTAACTCATCCAAATTCATAAATTCTCATCTCCATTTTTAAGAGAAATAAAAGAGGAAGATAATGAAAAAATAAGGAGGTCATTCCGAGTTCGGACGAAGAAATTACGGCCAAAACCATTTTACCGAATATCGACGTCTACAGGCAAGTATGCATACGGGTTTGCAAACGAATTTTCATAACTTGGAGCAGTTTGCAAACTGGGTATGCGAACTTAAACCCCTGTATTTTTATTTTAAATAATGGTAGCATACTTGGTATGTGTACCATGAAGTCCAAACATCCCGAACTATTATTTTCAAACCTGAACATTTAAGAACCATAAAAACAGATCAAGTTAGGTAGAAAAGAACGATAAGAAAGGTATGTGAATCATTATAGGTTCTCTAAGCAAATAAAAGCACAAATCTTTCTCAAGTTTATATACATACCTTTTTAGATGAATCCAGTTGAATTCTACAGCCTTACCAAACATAATTTGTGCGCCCCAGTTGTTGTGCTTCCCTCACCGTATACATAACAGGGCATTCTTGGTGAGCATACACTTTCAACACACTCAAGTTGTGTTGAGGTGAACAATGTCTTGCTCACCACAAGTGACTTTTGGATTATCATGAAAGAGATCGCTTTTAGAACCTTTCACATCCAAATCCATCTTCCAAAAGAACTCTTTAAGTTCCAGCATCATGGATAAATTCTTCTCAAAAACAAGAATAAATTCTCATAAGAAGTTTCATAGGCATCAAGACAAACTCGTAATGCACATATAAGATGATTTGTCCTTTGAGGGTAGAATCAATCTTTTCCTCCAGGATTTACACAAAGAATAGCTACCAAAGGCGTATAAAAATATTATCTTAACAAAGAAGAACATACAAAGTCATTAACGACCATGCATCATAGTTCACACAAAATGATTGTGAACATTCAAGAATCCCATAGTAATGCGTGTTACTGCCCGTTCTTGAACTTCCTTCTTTGTGATTCACTAACAACATTCTTGTAAAAGGTACAAATGAGCTTAGAAGATTACTACTCCACGAATCCAAGTGCCCAAGTCCAAGAGAAGTGGAACAAGTTCAACGAAATGGAACAAAACACTCAAAAACAAGAGACGGGACAAATACCAATCTTAACTCATCCAAATTCATAAATTCTCATATTCATTTTTAACAGAAATCAAATAGGAATACAATGCAAAAAGAATGAGGTCATTCCGAGTTCGGACGAAGAAATTACGGCCAAACCAAGTTTACCGAATATCGACGTCTACAGGAAAGTATGCATACAGGTTTGCAAACGAATTTTCATAACTTGGAGCAGTTTGCAAACTGGGTATGCGAACTTAAACCCCTGGATTTTGATTTTAAATAATGGTAGCATACTTGGTATGTGTACCATGAAGTCCAAACATCCCGAACTATTATTTTCAAACCTGAACATTTAAGAACCTTAAACACAGATCAAGTTAGGTAGAAAAGAACGATGAGAAAGGTATGTGAATCATTATAGGTTCTCTAAGAAAATAAAAGCACAAATCTTTCTCAAGTTTATATACATACCTTTTTTAGATGAATCCAGTTGAATTCTACATCCTTACCAAACATAATTTGTGCACCCCAGTTGTTGTGCTTCCCTCACCGTATACATAGCATGGCATTCTTGGTGAGGATACACTTTCAACACACTCAAGTTGTGTTGAGGTGAACAATGTCTTGCTCACCACAAGTGACTTTTGGATTATCATGAAAGAGATCGCTTTTAGAACCTTTCACATCCAAATCCATCTTCCCAAAGAACTCTTTAAGTTCCAGCATCATGGATAAATTCTTCTCAAAAACAAGAATAAATTCTCATAAGAAGTTTCATAGGCATCAAGACAAACTCGTAATGCACATATAAGATGATTTGTCCTTTGAGGGTAGAATCAATCTTTTCCTCCAGAACTTGCACAAAGAATAGCTACCAAAGGAGTATAAAAATATTTTCTTAACAAAGAAGAACATACAAAGTCATTAACGACCATGCACCATAGTTCACACAAAATGATTGTGAACATTCAAGAATCCCATAGTAATGCGTGTTACTGCCCATTCTTGAACTTCCTTCTTTGTGATTCACTAACAACATTCTTGTAAAATCTACAAATGAGCTTAGAAGAGTACTAATCCACGAATCCAAGTTCCCAAGTCCAAGAGAAGTGGAACAAGTTCAACCAAACGGAACAAAAAACTCAAAAACAAGAGACAGGACAAATACCAATCTTACCTCATCCAAATTCAGAAATTCTCATCTCCATTTTTAATAGAAATAAAATAGGAAGATAATGCAAAAACAATGAGGTCATTCCGAGTTCGGACGAAGAAATTACGGCCAAAACAATTTTACCGAATATCGACGTCTACAGGCAAGTATGCATACGGGTGTGCAAACGAATTTTCATAACTTGGAGCAGTTTGCAAACTGGGTATGCGAACTTAAACCCCTGTATTTTTATTTTAAATAATGGTAGCATACTTGGTATGTGTACCATGAAGTCCAAACAACCCGAACTATTATTTTCAAACCTGAACATTTAAGAACCTTAAACACAGATCAAGTTAGGTAGAAAAGAACGATAAGAAAGGTATGTGAATCATTATAAGTTCTCTAAGCAAATAAAAGCACAAATCTTTCTCAAGTTTATACACATACCTTTTTTAGATGAATCCAGTTGAATTCTACATCCTTACCAAACATAATCTGTGCGCCCCAGTTGTTGTGCTTCCCTCATCGTATACATAGCAGGGCATTCTTGGTGAGGATACACTTTCAACACACTCAAGTTGTGTTGAGGTTAACAATGTCTTGCTCACCACAAGTGACTTTTGGATTATCATGAAAGAGATCGCTTTTAGAACCTTTCACATCCAAATCCATCTTCCCAAAGAACTCTTTAAGTTCCAGCATCATGGATAAATTCTTCTCAAAAACAAGAATAAATTCTCATAAGAAGTTTCATAGGCATCAAGACAAACTCGTAATGCACATATAAGATGATTTGTCCTTTGAGGGTAGAATCAATCTTTTCCGCCCGGATTTACACAAAGAATAGCTACCAAAGGCGTATAAAAATATTATCTTAACAAAGAAGAACATACAAAGTCATTAACGACCATGCACCATAGTTCACACAAAATGATTGTGAACATTCAAGAATCCCATAGTAATGCGTGTTACTGCCCATTCTTGAACTTCCTTCTTTGTGATTCACTAACAACATTCTTGTAAAAGGTACAAATGAGCTTAGAAGATTACTACTCCACGAATCCAAGTTCCCAAGTCCAAGAGAAGTGGAACAAGTTCAACGAAATGGAACAAAACACTCAAAAACAAGAGACGGGACAAATACCGATCTTAACTCATCCAAATTCATAAATTCTCATATTCATTTTTAACAGAAATCAAAGAGGAATATAATGCAAAAAGAATGAGGTCATTTCGAGTTCGGACGAAGAAATTACGGCCAAACCAAGTTTACCGAATATCGACGTCTACAGGAAAGTATGCATACAGGTTTGCAAACGAATTTTCATAACTTGGAGCAGTTTGCAAACTGGGTATGCGAACTTAAACCCCTGGATTTTGATTTTAAATAATGGTAGCATACTTGGTATGTGTACCATGAATTCCAAACATCCCGAACTATTATTTTCAAACCTGAACATTTAAGAACCTTAAACACAGATCAAGTTAGGTAGAAAAGAACGATGAGAAAGGTATGTGAATCATTATAGGTTCTCTAAGCAAATAAAAGCACAAATCTTTCTCAAGTTTATATACATACCTTTTTTAGATGAATCCAGTTGAATTCTACAGCCTTACCAAACATAATTTGTGCGCCCCAGTTGTTGTGCTTCCCTCATCGTATACATAGCAGGGCATTCTTGGTGAGGATACACTTTCAACACACTCAAGTTGTGTTGAGGTGAACAATGTCTTGCTCACCACAAGTGACTTTTGGATTATCATGAAAGAGATCGCTTTTAGAACCTTTCACATCCAAATCCATCTTCCCAAAGAACTCTTTAAGTTCCAGCATCATGGATATATTCTTCTCAAAAACAAGAATAAATTCTCATAAGAAGTTTCATAGGCATCAAGACAAACTCGTAATGCACATATAAGATGATTTTTCCTTTGAGGGTAGAATCAATCTTTTCCTCCCGGATTTACACAAAGAATAGCTACCAAAGGCGTATAAAAATATTATCTTAACAAAGAAGAACATACAAAGTCATTAACGACCATGCACCATAGTTCACACAAAATGATTGTGAACATTCAAGAATCCCATAGTAATGCGTGTTACTGCCCATTCTTGAACTTCCTTCTTTGTGATTCACTAACAACATTCTTGTAAAAGGTACAAATGAGCTTAGAAGATTACTACTCCACGAATCCAAGTGCCCAAGTCCAAGAGAAGTGGAACAAGTTCAACGAAATGGAACAAAACACTCAAAAACAAGAGACGGGACAAATACCAATCTTAACTCATCCAAATTCATAAATTCTCATATTCATTTTTAACATAAATCAAAGAGGAATATAATGCAAAAAGAATGAGGTCATTCCGAGTTCGAACGAAGAAATTACGGCCAAACCAAGTTTACCGAATATCGACGTCTACAGGAAAGTATGCATACAGGTTTGCAAACGAATTTTCATAACTTGGAGCAGTTTGCAAACTGGGTATGCGAACTTAAACCCCTGGATTTTGATTTTAAATAATGGTAGCATACTTGGTATGTGTACCATGAAGTCCAAACATCCCGAACTATTATTTTCAAACCTGAACATTTAAGAACCTTAAACACAGATCAAGTTAGGTAGAAAAGAACGATGAGAAAGGTATGTGAATCATTATAGGTTCTCTAAGCAAATAAAAGCACAAATCTTTCTCAAGTTTATATACATACCTTTTTTAGATGAATCCAGTTGAATTCTACAGCCTTACCAAACATAATTTGTGCGCCCCAGTTGTTGTGCTTCCCTCATCGTATACATAGCAGGGCATTCTTGGTGAGGATACACTTTCAACACACTCAAGTTGTGTTGAGGTGAACAATGTCTTGCTCACCACAAGTGACTTTTGGATTATCATGAAAGAGATCGCTTTTAGAACCTTTCACATCCAAATCCATCTTCCCAAAGAACTCTTTAAGTTCCAGCATCATGGATAAATTCTTCTCAAAAACAAGAATAAATTCTCATAAGAAGTTTCATAGGCATCAAGACAAACTCGTAATGCACATATAAGATGATTTGTCCTTTGAGGGTAGAATCAATCTTTTCCGCCCGGATTTACACAAAGAATAGCTACCAAAGGCGTATAAAAATATTATCTTAACAAAGAAGAACATACAAAGTCATTAACGACCATGCACCATAGTTCACACAAAATGATTGTGAACATTCAAGAATCCCATGATAATGCGTGTTACTGCCAATTCTTGAACTTCCTTCTTTGTGATTCACTAACAACATTCTTGTAAAAGGTACAAATGAGCTTACAAGAGTACTAATCCACGAATCCAAGTGCCCAAGTCCAAGAGAAGTGGAACAAGTTCAACGAAACGGAACAAAACACTCAAAAACAAGAGACGGGACAAATACCAATCTTAACTCATCCAAATTCATAAATTATCATCCACATGATGTGGTAGGGTGACGGATGGTAATCACCACGACACCTTATTGGCCATTTAACTCCTAACTTGGGCTGCCTAACCAAGCTGGTAGAGTTGGACGGACGATATGATATATGACGCTCATCTGCGACCGTTGATGAAGTTTTAGGGTTTTGAAGAGGTGCAAGCATCACTCTTCATCTTGGTCGAAACCAAGCATGGGAGGTGTTCTTGGCAGGATCGACCGGGCAGGCGTGTAGACGGCTTGCCGGTGTGCATGTCCATACCTCACTGCCCCATGAAGATGCGATCTAGGCAACTCAAGTTTACCGGTAAAGAGGAGTGGATGAGATCGATTTGCGACAGGAATCCTGTCCCGCAAAGTATTTCCAAAGGGGCGCGACATGCCATCTTCAGGGCGCACGAACCGAGGCGTCTGGTCCTGCCTTGCTCTGGTCGATCATACATAGAGGTAGACGGGCCCACGGTGATCATGTAAATACTCTCTGGAACTCCTTAGTCTATTCCTGCACCCTTCATCCAAGCTGGCGAAGATGGACGCTCGTGATCGATTTACGACACGTGTAATATGCCGCAAACCCTAATTAGGGTTTTATGTTGGTCGCGCATATGCTACTTTGGCCGGACGAATTTGCATGCTATGCTCTTCGTTTGGATTGGCCGACCACTTGGGACCCACATCGGGACGGTGGTGAACATGGTGATACCTGACTGATGGTCATAGGCATGATCTAAGCCATCCAAACATGCTGGTGAAGTTGGATGGTCGTGATCAATCTGAGACCCTTGGTGGAATTTCCTGCGACCCTTTAAGCCTCATGCCGGCCCAATTTCAGGCAACCGCACGTCATTCCGTGGCTAAGTCAGGGGAGGATCGATTATGCAGGTAGGAAGGGGGTCCGTTGGTGTACACCACGGTACTTGTCTGACCAGACTTGGAACAATCTACGCCGTCCAACCGTGCCGGCGAAGTTGGACGGCCATGACTGTCTTTAAGTCTGGTTTGGTCGGCCCTTGTTGCGCGATCCTTTTTAGCAGCTCCACACCAACCTGGACATCCAACTCTGGGTTTGCGTTCGGTGGCCATTTGAAGGGCGTGGTATGTATTCGACCAGCCATAACCGGGCCCGCTGGTGGTCATTGTGGTGATAGCCTGCTCCTACTGAGGATCGTCTAGGCTATCAAATCATGCGGCCAACATGGGTGGCCATGATTATTTCTGAGACTGGCACGCGTAATCAAGATTATACTCAATCGGGCTAGTATAACACACCGAGAGGAATGCTCAATCGGGCTAGTATAACTCGCCGAGAGGAATGCTCAATCGGGCTAGTATAACACACCGAGAGACTTTACTCAATCGGGCTAGTATAACACACCGAGAGAGATAGCATGTACGGGCACTTCGTGCATGCCTCACTATTGACACTCGGAGATTCGTGTTACCCTGTTAGGAGCCACACTCAGTCCTCATGCTGCATCAACAGTGAGGGTTCCCGGGAACAGCACATGAAATACAAGGCTAATAAATCATTAATTAATAATGCTATAAATCCACAGAAAATTGGGATTGTTGCTACATGCTCCGTTCTGGGTGTATTTAATTTACAGGGATTGTTGCCACATGCTCCATTCTGGGTGAATTAATAAAGTGAAGAAGTATTAATCACTCAAATGGATTTATCCTTTACAGAATGTCAGCCTATTAAATTTCGGCTTTTACAATTTTAGCCTTAAACAAAAATCCACCATCAACATTAAGTCCCCTGCCTAGCACAGAATGGTTACACTATTGTGGGGTAGGCATGAGTTGGTGACAATTTACATATCAAAATGACCAAGCTAAAGTAAATATATATTTATCGCGTGAGAGAAGACTGTCATATGCCCCAAGCGTCCCGGAGCTGGTTGAGCCGTTCTTCCTCAACAGTCTTTTCCGATCTTAATTAGGGTTTGGAAGAGAGTACGACTTGGTTAGTCGAGCCGTTTTGACTTTCTTTGACTCCCTCCGCATATCCCTGGACGGAAGTCGGCCCACTTCTTTGACTGGGTGTGCTTACTCTCATTATACGGCAGCTTCTCCCAAACACGTCCGACAAGCATTGTATATCTGATAAGTATTGTTGATCACTATCCAGGATCAGTAGCCTTTATAGGTGGGAAGCAAAGACTCCTTTTTCTCCTGGGATCCTGTTGGTTCGTGAAATATAAAGAAGACTCCAAGGACCTTCTTCCTATCAATTAATCGCTTTCTTCGATATCTAAGGTACTGCTATGTGTCTATCTGATCCTCTGATTGACCACGATGATTTTTTTTTGACATGCAACTGTAACCTCTTTTTTGCAGTACATCATGGAAGCAGTTGGTGATGACCACTCTGTAACTTCTCCAGAAAAAAGTTTCGAAGTCAACAAGCCTGAGGCTAATGCGCACGAGGAGGTGATGGCTAAAATCGACCTCCCACTTCGCGAAGTTGGTCGTGCTATACATGGGATGTCAATTTTGCATCTGTGTATTCCCAGGGGACGTATTTTTTCCCTTTCAGCTGCAATCGATATGGAGGAGCAATGGAGGCATGATGAAGTGTCGCGATACCAGTGAGCGCGAGAGCTGAGAGGTTTGCAGCACGGTTAAAGAGGCGGAGGGTTGAACACAAACAGCCTCCAGGTGATGCAAAGTGTGATTATCCAATCCACCACGGTGTGATAATCCTTGATTCCGACACAGATAAGCCCGAACATCTGAAAGTGATTGGCACAATATCCAATGTTGCAGTGAGTTCTGAGGAAGGTACAAAGGCTGTCCCTGCTGAGGATGTTGAAAGCGGAGAATGTTGCTGCAGAAATATCCGAAAAGAAGAGCAAAGCGTCTCCGAAGGAAGTGACCCACAGTGATGGTGTTGAAGCGGGTTCTAATGGCGGTGAAGACACAATCAATCTTCTTGATGACTAGATCTCCCTGTTCTTTTTGTTTCGAAAATATTCTCGTAACTTGCGAACATTTTCCTTGCACTCAGTGGCAGCTGAGTTTAAGGTCCTTTTTTGCTTGCTTGATTGAATAAGGGTTTCACACTGTTTCTTGATGTAAAATATTCCAACATGGCCATATCGGGTGCGATCATATGTTGTTCTTGCAATGAAAAAGAGAATGCCATAATGAAATACCACAGACCTGTCTATGCCACTGACGCGAGATCTCCCTGGTCTTGCTGGGGTAAACGGCCCAAAACGCCTTCCTTCTTCTGCACATATCCTATTTCCCGGACATCTTCCAGAGAATGCAAAATGTTTGTTTAGGGTTTCCTTCCAGGACTGCTCTAGTGGGTAATGATGATTTAGGCTGACTCAGAATTCTGTTTCTTCTTTTAGGGGTAAAGAAATTCTTGAGCTCGGAACCTTTTAATGTATGTTGATGGGCTCTCTCTGGGAAGTTGCGCCACACCGGTAAGCTGCAGATACGGTAACAGACAGTCTTCTTCAGGTTCAGACGGCTTGTTGGAGATTCTTTCGGGTGTCGAAACCGGTAAAGGACGCGTCCCCAGCACTGCTTTGTTGTCGTGTATCCATGGGCGTCCCAGGACCATGTCGTAATTCGAACATTCCTTGACTATGTAAAATTTGGCCTGTGTTGGAGCATCACCGATTCTGACGTCAAGATCAATGCATCCATATGCGTCCATGAATTCTCCTTCTGAGCTCCTGATCATGGTCGAACTACGGTTAGCTTCTTGCTTTGAAATTTTTGCGGCCCTCAGAGTCTTGACAGTGATGATGTTGAATTCGGAGGATGCATCGATCGATGTTCTATCGAACTTGACGTCTTTCAAATGAGTGACGGTCAAGAGTATGATTGAGGAAAAGACCGAGGTTCCGAGACAACTTCCTTTTCTGGATACAAATGCCTGCCTGATACGATATGATTGAGGACTGCGAATATATCCTGACATTGTGCCTTGAAGAGATATAAGATTTCACACAAATGCTCCATCATAGATTGTACAGTCTTGCGAACAGAGTCCCCAGAAATCATGTATCTCCTGATGGGAAGAGGATCTCTATGAACACCTTCGTTCCCCATCTGGAGTTCTCCTTCCTCTATTTTTCTCTGAAGATTTGTTTCAACTTGTTGCATTCCTTGGTCGGGTGATTGATAAGCCTATGATAGCGGCAGTACTTGGGGTCCGTCATGTCCTTCTCAGTCGGCGGGCGCCTGACAGGGGGCAACTTGATAGCGTCGTCCTGAATCCATGCCTCCAAGATTTCCAGTACCTCATTCATCGGAAATGGGAAACCTGTATCTTCAGCGTCTTGCACAGGAGTTTTGCCCGTTCCTTTTCGAGACGAAGTTGTATGCGCTGGAGCCGCACGCTTGGGTTGTTGTTCGGTTGCCAGAGCTTTCCTTTTTCCGCCTTCGCCCACCACACTCACAGAAGGACCAGTGTTATATTTCTTGTTGATAAGACGCCTGCTTCCTCGATTCTCACGTGGATCCTCGCTTCGAACAACTATGGTTCTTTTCAACAACGCTGGGGCGGTTGTGAATGTTTGGAAACCCAGGTTTTCTAACAAGGCACGGTATATGGGTACTATCCCGTTAATGCACAGCTCCACCAACTGACGTTCGGTAACATTCGGATCATGACAACCCAAAGCTTGAGTCCTGAATCTCTTAAAGAAGTCGTTCGGATGTTCATTGTTCCGCTGAGAGACCCTCCCTAGATTTGAAAAGGTGATCTTCTCAGACACAAAGAAATATTTTCTGTAGAAAACGCTAACCATCTTTCCCTAATTGGATATGTTGTTAGGTGCAATGTTGTTGTACCAGGTGTACGCCCTTCCCGTAAGTGATTTCGAGAGCTCTTTCAGGCGAAAAACATGATTGTATTCGTGTTCCCCCAAGGATTCCAAAAATTGAGAGCTGTGTTCACGAGTGTTACCAGTACCGTCGTAAAGGGTGAATTGAGGGGAGGTGTATCCCCTGGGAAGAGGAATCCGCTGCACGTCTTGGGGGTATGGAGGTTGATGCTGGTGCATTTCCATCAGATTTCCCTTGCCATGATTTTGGAGGAATCTCTCCAGGTCCTCACGTGTGATAAAGCTGGATGGCTGGTCCCTTTCCCTAGAACGCTCCTGGCCCCTCTCTCTTGTATGCTCAGTAGTAACACGAGCTTCTTCGTCCATGTAGGCCTGAGCCGCTGGGGTACGCTCTTGGTCCCTTTCTCTCAGACGTTCAGGAGCAACACAAGCTTCTTCGTCCATGTAGGCATGCGCTGCTGAGGTACCCACTCCAAGCGTGCTGAGTGCACCTCTTGTTGGCTCCGAGATATGTCTCGGCTCTTGTGGAAACCGATCAGTTAGTGTCTTAATAAAAGTGAGTACCTCTTTCTGAGTTGTAGCCATGTATGTCTACGCCATAGCGTGGATTTCTTGTCTCTCCATTAAATATACCATGGTAATAGAGGGTTTCCCCCTCTGGATCCTACAGCCCCTCGTCCTGAGGGAGGAGTGGTAGTCGCCCTGGTGACAGATGGAGGCGTCATACTCGACGAAATGCCGGGATTTGCAGCTGTTCTGGCTCTGGTGATAGGAAGCGTCACACCTAATGGAATATCTCCTCCTGCTACGCTGGTGCCGGTGGTAGAGGACGCAATTCCACGAGATACATTGATTGTACTGGCGGTCTGCACGGTAACACCACCAATCGGGATATCGACGCCAAGAGTGTTGTCGGCGCTAGCTCCGTCGAGATTGGTTGCTGATACAGACCTAAGATCCACATTGTTGAAATCAAAAAAATTTAATTGGTATTGAGAAATTGACTTCACAACCGAGAGATTAATCTCCCACTGTGGTCGCCAATTGTTTATGGGTGAAAACTATTTCTGCTGGTTTTGGTAATTTTGGGGTGTGTGTGGATGAGAAATGAATCTAAATCCTAAACAAATGCACTGCACGGGAGTGCTTTTTCATTCGAGAGATCAATCTGTACAATTCTGGCCTAAACCAAGAAATGGTCGTTCCAGACTTGCTTCGTTCACAAAATGAAGGAAATGGGGTTGATATTAGGGAGGGAAGCGAAGAAGGTGTTGAGATTGTGAAGGTGTTGGATGTTTATGACTTGTATCAGAATAACTGGCTTGCAAGATGTAAGCAATCAACTCTGTCTGTTTCAATACGAATTGTATCAACACTTGGTTTCTGTCTTGTCTGTCCTGGAAATAGGGAGGAGAACCTATTTATACAAATCATTGAGCCTAACCCACGTCTCTCGTGGGAAGTGAAGGAAGTGGAGTTATAGAGTAGTGGAGTCGTGTTAGTGATTGTCACACGATCAGGTATGAGCCCACTCCTCCCATCATCCATAACCGTCCATGTCTTCCTGACACGTTCTTGTGATGGCGCGTTGCACGCTGCACGTTGTAAACCGACAGACCAATACCCAGTATGTATCCCCCAATTTGTGAAGAATCAAGCGGTAAAGTACTTACACCATGGCCTTTGTACTTGCAGTTATATTTTATCTTTATTTTTATTTCTGTTTATGGGTGAAAACTATTTCTGCTGGTTTTGGTAATTTTGGGGTATGTGTGGATGAGAAATGAATCTAAACCCTAAACAAATGCACTGCATGGGAGTGCTTTCTGATTCGAGAGATCAATCTGTACAATTATGGCATAAACCAAGAAATGGTCGTTCCAGATTTGCTTCGGTCACAAAGTGAAGGAGATGGGGTTGATCTTAGGAAGGGAAGCGAAGAAGGTGTTCAGATTGTGAAGGTGTTGGCTGTTTATGACTTGTATCAGAATACCGAACTGGCTTGGAAGATGTAAGCAATCAGCTCTGTGTATATGAATACGAATTGTATCAACACTTGGTTTCTATCTTGTATGTCCTGGAAATAGGGAGGAGAACCTATTTACACAAGTCATTGAGCCTATCCCACATCTCTCGTGGGAAGTGGAGGAAGTATAGTGATGGAGTACTGGAGTCGTGTTAGTGATTGTCACACGATCAGGTATGAGCCCACTCCTCCCATCATCACTAACCGTCCATGTCTTCCTCACACGTTCTTGTCATGGCATGTTGCAGGCTACATGTTGTAAACTACCAGACCAATACCCCAGTATGTATCCCCCAATTTGTGACATGCTTGATGTCTCGATTGTGTGGATCGTGGGACCCATAAAAGGTAGCATACGGTGCTAGGTTAAATAACTAAGTTATTTAGGAAGTCGATATTCATGAAATATCGTGTGTATTCTATACATGTAAGGCATCGAATATAATCAATGTGTATGAAGTATCGTTGTTTTAAGGCTTAATGGAGTAAGTCGCGGATTAAGCGTCTTAGAACTGATGCATGCTTAGATATCTTCGAATGATAGTTTGGAGGTTGCACAGGCAAGCCCTCCCTTGGCCGATCACATGATGTGGTAGAGTGACGGATAGTAATCACCACGACACCTTATTGGCCATTTAATTCCTAGCATGGGCTGCCTAACCAAGCTGGTAGAGTTGGACAGATGAGATGATATATGACGCTCATCTGCGACCGTTGATGAAGTTTTAGGGTTTTGAAGAGGTGCAAGCATCACTCTTCAGCTTGGTCAAAACCAAGCATAAGAGGTGTTCTTGGCAGGACCGACCGGGCAGGCGTGTAGACGGCTTGCCGGTGTGCATGTCCATACCTCACTGCCCCATGAAGATGCGATCTAGGCCACTCAAGTTTACCGGTAAAAAGGAGTGGCTGAGATCGATTTGCAACAGGAATTCTGTGCCGCAAAGGATTTCCAAAGGGGCGCGGCATGCCATCTTCAGGGAGCACGAACCGAGACGTCTGGTCCTACCTTGATCTGGTCGGTCGGACATAGAGGTAGACGGGCCCACGGTGATCATGTAGATACTCTCTGGACCTCCTTAGTCTATTCCTGCACCCTTCATCCAGGCTGGCGAAGATGGACGCTCGTGATCGATTTACGACACATGTAATATGCCGCAAACCCTAATTAGGGTTTTATGTTGGTCGCGCGCATGCTACTTTGGCCGGAAGAATTTGCATGCTATGCTCTTCGTTTGGATTGGCCGACCACGTGGGACCCACATTGAGCCGGTGGTGAACATGGTGATACCTGACTGATGGTCATAGGCCTTATCTAAGCCATCCAAACATGCTGGTGAAGTTGGATGGTCGTGATTAATCTGAGACCCTTAGTGGAATTTGCTGCGACCCTTTAAGCCTCACGCCGGCCCAACTTCAGGCAACCGCACGTCATTCTGTGGCTAAGTCAGGGGAGGATCGATTATGCAGGTAGGAAGGGGGTCCGTTGGTGTACACCATGGTACTTGTCTAACCGTACTTGGAACAATCTACGCCGTCCAACCGTGCCGGCGAAGTTGGACGGCCATGACTGTTTTTAAGTCTGGTTTGGCCGGCCCTTGTCGCGCGATCCTTTTTGGTTGCTCCACACCAGCCTGGACATCCAACTTTGGGCTGGCGTTCCGTGGCCATTTGAAGGGAGTGGTATGTATTCGACCAGCTAGGGCATAACTGGGCCCGCTGGTGGTCATTGTGGTGATAGTATAACACACCGAGAGGAATGCTCAATCGGGCTAGTATAACACACCGAGAGGAATGCTCAATCGGGCTAGTATAACACACCGATAGAGTTTATTCAATCGAGCTAGTATAACACACCGAGAGAGATAGCATGTACGGGCATTTCATGCATGACTCACTATTGACACTCGGAGATTCGTGTTACCCTGTTTGGAGCAATACTCGGTCCTCATGTCGCATCAACAGTGAGGGTTCCCGGGAACAACACAGGAAATACAAGGCTAATAAAGCATTAATTAATAATGCTATAAATCCACTGAAAATCGGGATTGTTGCTACATGCTCCGTTTTGGGTGTATTTAATTCACAGGGATTGTTGCCATATGCTCCATTCTGGGTGAATTAATAAAGTGAAGAAGTATTCATCACTCAAATGGCTTTATCCTTTACAGAATGTCAGCCTATTAAAATTCGGCTTTTACAATTTTTGCCTTAAACAAAAATGCACCATCAACAATTTCATTTTCTCTTGTCTAGAAAAAAAAAGTTGGGAAATGGTCATCATTATGCTAGGTCCTTAGTTACAAAAACAAAAACAAAAAAAAAAAGAGAGAAAAGTTCATTAGGTTCATCATTAGTTTTAATTTCTTTTTCATTTTGTATTTACTTTATTTATCTTGCATATCAGAAAGAAAAAAAAAAGAAAAAAGAAAAAAAAAATCACTGCATCATATTTTGGTTTGTTTAGTTCATTTTTAGTTTTGTATTCTTTCAATAACGCCAGTGGAAGAAAAAATATTCATAAGGAAGTTTCAAGCAACAAGGAATTAGACGAAAGAATTACATTGTCAAGATTCTACGAAGTTCAAGAGTAACATCACTAGTTGAAGACCGAAGACGAAGATGAAGACAAGAATTGAAGACCGAAGACGTTTCTATGGATGTTGTGAGAGTGGTGCTAACTGCACGTCGAACGGATAATGAGGTAAGTAAGCATATTCCCACCTTCGTTAAGTGGTTGATTTCCTTTCTTAGAGATCGTCAGAAAAAGGGTTTTCAAAATGAATAAAGATGTGGGTTTTCAAAACAATTCGGAGGCTTTGGCCTTCCTACCATTCAATATGTCGCATGATTTCTCTTTTCATTCCTACCTGGACACATGTGTGACCCATAAAAAGCTATTTATTATTGAGATCAACTTCATAAAACCCTTTCTTGTGAGGCAGAGTCGAGACTTTTGATCACTCCGAACCCGAATTTCTTTCGATAAGGGATGGTTATTTCTCTCTCAACTTTTAAATATGAGATTGTGTTCATATATGTGTCTAACTTCTTATTACTAGTGTGCAGAATTTCTATGTCTTCTTAGCGCGTTGGATGTTATCATTTCTGAGAACTTGTAAGTTGGAAAAGTAGGTTTTGTGGGTATACCTCTAGTAAACCCTCACGAGACTAAAACTCGTCCACTATGGACACCTAGGGGTTCAAAGGCTTGTTATACATGCTAAGTGTGACCATAGCCTCGACGACACAGAGTTGTATGTGTGTATCCTTTAGAATAAATTTTGTTTGATTTGCTCGAGGACTAGCAAAGTCTAAGTGTGGGGGAATTTGATAAGTTTTATAAACACCTTAATTATTATCTATTGTTTATGCTTTCTTTGATACTTTTCTTGTAGATTTTGTATATTATGTTTACTTTTGAGCTTATCAGGTGCAATGGAGTCATTATGAGTAAAAGAAGGAGAAGTCGTCCATTTGGAGCATAAAACGCAAAAAATGAGAATTCATAGGCGAGTGATGGAGCCAGCTTGTCAGTTCTAGGAAACTGAAGGAACAAGAATTACGAAAACTGAACTATCAGTCTCGCAGGACCAACGGTTGAAGGGAAATTGAGAGTTCAGCTGGTTGGCCCTTATCCAAAACTACATGGGTGGCTATATCAATCTCATCTCCTACACCTGACCTAAAATTCAGATAAATCATTTTCTCTTATTTATATCCTTCCTATACTGTCTGAGGCGGCTTCATTAATTCAGTAAAAGGGAAGAGGATAATCTGCTGCTATAGATGGAGTTCAAAAAGGATTCAGAGATGATGACATGGAAGTTCAGGGTTTGATTTCTTATAATTTAATAACAAGAAACTGCCAGAGAAGAATCAAGAGATGTTGTTGTTGAGGAGAGTTAGGTCGAAGGAATGAAGTTGTTGTTGTTGAACTAATGGACGAACGAGAAGAATCTAAGTTGGGTTTTTGCGGTGATTGAGTTTGAATTGATGTTCTGGGTTCATGAGAAATGAAGAAATTGTTGATGCTTTTGGGTCTGTTCGGAAAGGTGGAGATTCAGATGCAGGTATGGGTGAACAATTGAGGTGACGTTGTTGTTGAAGAAACCAGATTTGATTGAGGAAGAAGCTGAGCTCGATTTCAAGAATATGACGATGGGTTATCTCAGAGTTGAGTCTAAATTGAAGTGGTGATGTTGATATTCATAGGGTTTCAGTGGATGCATCTGAGATCCGAGATTTGAATCGAGAATGGGAAAAGAAGTAACTAGTTGTGTCTGAACTAGAGTTGGGGTTCTGTTGGAAGGAAGAGAAGATTTTGTGGGTGTTTATGTTCATGGTTCTTTGATGAGTTGGGAGAACTGAGTAGATGTGTATTGAAGGCACTGGTGGTGACTGAAATGCTTGCAAGTCAGGTGATGGTTGTACAAAGAGAGGATTGAAGTCACTGGTGATATTGTATGTGAAGCTTGCAAGGGTTCTGGTGTTGTTACTGAGAGCCTGTACTTGAGTCAGTTGGCTATGGAATTGATTAGATGAATGTTAGGAGTTGTTGCAGTTTAGTTGCAGGTGAATTGAAGATGAGAGGGAGATATTTACTGATGCCGAGAAACAAACCAATTCAGGTGGTTTGTGTGGAGTGGTTTAAAGTTGCAATTGCAGTGGAGACAATGAAGTTGTTGCTGCTGCAATGAGGTTGTGAAACTGGAGCTCAAATGGATGAATGAACTGGTACACAAAGTGATTTTCCTGAAAGAAGTTGTTGCTGGTGGTGCTCGGAGTGGTGTTACAGATGAAATGTGAAACTGGAGCTCAAATGGATGAATGAGATGGTATCACAGAGTGATTTGCCTGGAAGAAGTTGTTGTTGGTGGTGCTCGGAGTGGTGTTACATATGAACTAGAAGATGGGGTGATGGTCCATTACAGATTTGAAGCTGGGAAGGTCAATATGCAGTTGCTGTCAAAGAATGGGCATTGCAGGTTATGCTAGGCATGGAGTGTTGCTGCTTGTTGGCTTGAGAGTATGTTGCAGTGCAGCTGAACTTGAGAAGCTGGTGTAGATGTATTTGCAGTGGAAGTTACAATGGGTATTACAGAGTGGTGGTTGCTTGCATTTGAGACGGTGTTGTGCTTAATGACTATGAAGTTGTTGTCGTTGGTTATGGAGGCAGTGAAGAAGCTGGGAAGCTAGGACTTCAAGTTTAGGAAAGTGCAGGTGCAGTCAGGTGGAGGAAATGTGTCTCTAGTGGTGAGCTGAGTACAACTGAGCTGCAGGGAAAGAGTTGTTATGATTGCAGTTACAGAGATGGTTGCTTTCGTCTGTAGAGAATTGTTGTTGCAGTTAGTTTGAGTGAATCGCAGAAGCTACAGATATGAACTGTGGCATTATGGGTTAGTATTGGCTCGAGTTTGGAGGCTGTTTAGGAGTTGTTTTGATGCTGCAAGGTGTGAGCTGTGGTGTTGGTCTTTGGCAACTTAGCCAAGACTTAGCTTCAGCTAACCGTGATCCTGATGGTGGTAATGGGCAGGAATAGGCTGTCAGTTCTACAAGACTGACAAGCTTGGAAAGTTATGGGCTTGTTGGACCACTTGGACTTTGGGCTTTGAAGAACTAGTTTTGGAAACAAGAAGAGCTACAAAAAGGAAAGTTTTCTACTTCCTTGGTTTATCACGTATTTTACTACTTGGGGATTTTTGGAGAGCGGCGACTAGGGTTTGCTTTCCTTTGTTTTTCATCTTCTTCATTTTATTATTGATTATGATTATGATGAACTCAAAAGCTATGAGTAGCTAAGCACATATTATTGGTTATGGGATAAAGTTTATTTCACAACATGATATTGTTTCAATGAATTAGTTCTGTCTCAACTTTATTGTTTTTGATTCATGGTTTATATTGTTATATGATTTGATTGTTTGTTTGGTTGAGTCCGGAATCAATCCGATTTGCATTCATCTCTAAAGCTATATTAGGGTTTTCAATACGAAAAAGTTGTTTATCCCTGATTCTAAGTAGCATAATTGTGGGTAGTGCTTGTAGTGATATATCCTACTAGTCACAAGTGAATCATAACCTTGGTTAAATCGAATTAGTGTTTTTACACGTTTGATTGCCTTGATTAGTCTTATTCCATAGAACTTAGTGCTTTTAGGGAGTTAAACTTAATTGTGCTTTTACACTTTAGGTTGCTTTCTAGGAAGAATTCACATATACATCTTTTAATGTGGTTGTGATGAAATCATGGAATTAGCGGGATATACTTGCGATCAAGGTATCCTAGGACTTTTAGTAAATGAGAGATTAAAATACCAATTCTAGTCATTGATGAAAATACATGTTTGTGAATGATACTATCCCATGACCAATATCTTCCTCTTATTGATTATTTTCATATTGTATTGCTTTCAATTTATTTTTATTGCATTGATAAACAAAATTCCCTCTTTGTTACTTAAGAATCTGAAAATTGCATAACAACAATTGCCTCTCTGTGGAAACGAACTCTTTCTTATCACATACTTCATTTATTTTAGTTAAGTAAGAAAGTGAAATTATTTTTGACGCATACGACAGCGATCAAATTTTGGCGCCGCTTCCGGGGAGGTATACGGCTTGTTATTAAGTTTTTAGTTTCTTTTTATAATTTCTGCCTTTATCTTTGTTTTTTGTTTTCTTGTCTTGTTTCTCACTTGTTTACGAGAATTGTTTTTAGGTACCTAATCCTTGGCTTCTAAAGATTGGAACTATCCAAGGTGCGAGATAGCTACTCGAAGAGGCACAATACTCCAACCAAGTCAAGATACAACGGAAGAACAAGAGTTAGAAGTGGAAGAAGAGTTACAACTAGAAGAAGAACAAGAGGATCCATTTGTATAAGAACCACTAGTTGAAGAAGAAGAAGAAGAAGAAGCAATGGGTGATGCAAATCGTACACTCAAGGACTTGGCTTCTCATAGGCTTGATGCACAACAATGGTATATCCAAACAGACTCAATCTTCGAGATCAAGCCGGGGTTGGTTAGAGAGTTATCAAAGTTCCATGGAATGGTGAATGAAAATTCAAACAAGCATCTTATGGACTTCCATACCATTGTCATGGCCATACTTCCAGCGGAGACTGATGCCGATGGTGCAATGTTGAAAGCTTTTCCATTTTCTATGGTGGACAACGCTAAGGATTGGTTGTATTGTTTGCCATCCGGAAGTGTCACTACATGGAACGAGTTGAAGAAAATTTTCTTAGAGAGGTATTTTCCAGCATCGAAGGCTACTCAAATTCGCAAGGAAATTTGTGGGATGAAGCAAAATGTGGGAGAATCATTGTATGAGTGTTGGGAACGATACAAGAGATTGGTGGCAAGCTTCCCTCACTACCAATTCAGTGACGTTATGATTATCCAATACTGTTATGAAGGACTCCAAACAAGTGATAGGAATCTCCTTGATGCTGCGGGTGGTGGTGCACTAGTGACCAAGACGGTGGCACAAGCTAGAGAGTTGATTGAAAACATGGCAGCGAACTCACAACAATTCCTGAGTCGTGATTCGGATGTGCTTCTAAGAAGAGTGAATGAAGTGAGCGAGGTCGAGGAACTTCGTCAACAAATGGGTAACATGACAGCAATGATGCAACAAGTTGCAATTGCGGTTATACCAAGCTCTCCTCGATTTTATGTAAATGAGCAAGCTAATGCGGTCTTTCCAAATCAACAAAGACGGTATGATCCCTACTCCAATACTTACAATCTGGGATGGAGAGATCACCCCAATTTCATCTATGCTAACAAGCAAGGAGCGGCTCAACAACATACTTTCAACCGTCCGAATGGATTTCAACCACAACAACAACAATTTCAGCAACAATAATTTCCACAATAACCTCAAAATCAGGGGTTAAGTATGGAAGAGTTTCTGAAATCTTTTATGTAAAGAACAGAGATTATTGTTAAGGATTTGCAAACTCAAGTTGGTTCTGTGGTTGTTGAGTTGAATCAATTGAAGGTACAAAGTGGTGGGAAACTCCCTTCTCCACTTATTAACCCAAAAGAGGGTGTCAATGCTATTACGTTGAGAAGTGGTACACAACTTGTTCAACTTGAAGTTACTGATTTGGGTAAAGAATAAGCTCCAACGGAACCGGTTTTGGAGGAGAAGAGGGATGAAATTCCCAAAATACCCGAGGTACCTATTCCTAACTGTAAAACTCCGGTTTCTAATTATGTTCCTCATTTACCTTTCCCTCGCAGATTTGCAAGTTCTAAGAAGGAGGAACTAGAAAAGGAGATTTTAGACATTCTCAAGAAGATTCATGTGAACATACCACTCATAGATGCTATAAAGCAAGTTCCAAAGTAGGTGTTGAAGGACTTGTGTACCAATAAGCAAAGCCTAAAAGGTAATGAAGTGCTAAGTGTGGGGGAGAATGCTTCGACAATCTTACAACACAAACTTCCACTGAAATGCAAGGATCCCGGTAGCTTTGACATTCCCGTCACAGTTGGTAGCACTAAATTTAACAAATCTATGTTGGATTTAGGTGCATTTGTTAATAATTCACTTGATCTTTCCCCTCTTAAAAAGTCTGGAATTGTGTTGCAATTAGCTGATCGCTCTAATGTCTACCCAATCCGTATTATTGAGGATTTTCTTGTGAAGGTTAATCAATTAGTCTTTCCAGCTGACTTTTGCGTGTTAGAGATGAATGAAGGTTCACCGGAATCGTCTCTTCCATTGCTACTTGGGCGTCCCTTTATGAAAACGGCGAAAACCATTATTGATGTGGATAATGGAACGCTAAATATGGAGTTTGATGGAGAAACAATATGTTTCAACATTTTTGAGACGATGAGATATCCTAGTGATGTCCACTATTGTTTCTCCATTGATGTTATGGATACATTTGCACAACAAGTATTTGAATTGAATGGTGATGATGCTTTGGAAACCGTTTTAACTACATCCATGGATAATGGTGTAGAGTGTAGTAATGAAGTCAAGGAAGCCCTTGGTGATCTTAACTCACTACAAGGATGCCCGGAAACTCATAATATCTCTTTCATTTCTTTACCTTGCAGTGATGAAAATCGTGTACCTTCAATTGTTAAATCTCCAAAGTTAGAATTGAAACCTCTTCTCGATCACCTAAAGTACTTGTACTTGGGTGACAAGGAAGATTTACCTGTGATTGTTTCTAACGAGCTTAGTGAATTACATGAGAAAAAACTTCTAAGGGTGCTAAGGAAGTACAAGACGGCCATAGGATGGACAATTGTTGATATCAAGTGTATAAGCCCTGCCGTTTGTATGCACAAAATCTGTGTGGAGGATGATGCAAAGCCTACAAGGGAAGCGCAACGTCGTTTGAACCCTCCCATGATGGAAGTTGTGAAAAAGGAGATACTAAAGCTTTTGGACGTGGGTGTTATCTACCCCATATCCGATAGCAAGTGGGTGAACCCGGTACAAGTAGTATCAAAGAAATCAGGTGTGACAGTGGTGGAGAATAATAAAAACGAACTTGTCCCAACTCGTGCGCAAACCAGTTGGAGGGTTTGTATTGATTACGGGAAATTAAATGCCACCACTAGGAAGGATCATTTTCCATTGCCTTTTATTGATCAAATGCTTGAACGTTTAGCTGGGCACTCTTATTATTGCTTCCTTGATGGCTATTCAGGTTATAATCAGATTGTGATAGCGCCGGAGGATCAAGAGAAAACTACTTTCACTTGTCCATTCGGTAATTTTGCTTATAGAAGGATGCCTTTTGGCTTGTGCAATGCTCCAGCTACCTTTCAAAGGTGTATGGTAAGCATTTTTTCAGAATATGTTGAAAACATAATTGAAGTGTTCATGGACGACTTTAGTTTCTTTGGTGATTCATTTGACCTTTGCTTGAACAACTTGTCTCTAATCCTTGAACGATGTGTTGAAACAAACCTTGTAATGAATTGGGAGAAGTGTCATTTCATGGTAACTCATGGCATAGTTTTAGGCCATATAATATCTTCTAAAGGCTTGGAAGTCGATAAATCTAAGATAGACCTTATTCGTGCTCTAACCCCTACCACTACGGCGAGGGAGATACGCTCTTTTCTTGGTCATGCAGGTTTTTATCGTTGATTTATCAAGGATTTTTCCAAGATAGCATCACCACTTTGCAACTTATTGCAAACAGATGTGGTTTTTAACTTTGATGAAAAGTGTGTCGCGACATTCAACCGTCTGAAAAAACTTTTGGTTTCATCTCCTATCATTAAACCACCGGATTGGAGCAAGCCTTTTGAGCTCATGTGTGATGCAAGTGACTATGCGGTTGGTGCAGTACTTGGGAAACGTGTGGGGAAGATACCTCATGCTATTTATTATGCTTCTAGAACGTTAAATGAGGCCCAACAAAACTACACAACAACTGAAAAAGAGTTGTTAGCTATTGTTTTTGCTTTGGAAAAGTTTCACTCTTATCTAATTGGTACAAAAGTTGTTGTCTTTTCTGATCATGCAGCACTTAGGTACTTGCTAATGAAGAAAGAAGCGAAACCGAGGCTCATACGATGGATTTTGCTCTTACAAGAGTTCGATAGTGAAATCAAGGACAAGAAAGAAATTGAGAATACCATTGCGGATCACTTGAGCCATCTTGTTGTGGACAAGGAATCTATCCCATTGCGTGAAAGTTTCCCGGATTAGCAACTATTCTCAATTGCCTTTGGAGAACCATGGTATGCCTATATTGTCAATTACTTGGTGTCTAAACAAATCCCAAAGAACTTGTCTCGTGCTGAGAGGGACAAACTTAAGAAGTTAGGAAACCAATACATATGGGATGATCCATACTTATGGAAACATTGCAGTGACCAAGTAATACGAAGGTGTGTTCCCAAATATGAATTTCATTTTATCTTGTATTCTTGTCACTCTTATGCTTGCGGAGGACATTTTAGGAGTAAGAGAACCGCTCACAAGGTACTTGAAAGCAGTTTCTATTGGCCAACTTTGTTCAAGGATGCGTATATATTTTGTATAACTTGTGATAGGTGCCAAAGAACAGGCAGTCTAGGTGCCCGAAATCAAATGCCACAAACTTTTATTCAATTTATTTTTATATCTTACTTGCTGTTGATTATGTCTCGAAATGGGTGGAAGCTAAGGCCACCCCAACTAATGATTCTAAAGTGGTTTCAGATTTTGTGCAAGCTAATATTTTTGCAAGGTTTGTAATTCCAAGAGCCATAATTAGCGATGGGGGTTCTCACTTCAAAAACAGGATCTTACAAACCTTGTTGAATAAGTACAATGTGTCGCACAAGATTGAAACACCTTATCATCCCCAAACAAATAGACAAGTTGAGGTTTCTAATCGAGAGGTGAAATCAATTCTAGAGAAGACGGTGAATCCAACAAGGAAGGATTGGAGCATGCGACTTAATGATGCTTTGTGGGCTTATAGAACCGTATACAAGACACTTATTTGGATGTCTCCCTTTAGGCTTGTGTATGGTAAACCTTGTCACTTACCCATTGAAATTGAGCATAAGGCGTTTTGGGCTATTAAGTAATGCAAAATGGAGATGGATGGGGCTAGAAATCAAAGGAAGTTACAACTCCAAGAGCTAGAGGATCTTCGCAATGATGCATTTGAAAGCTCACGCATTTACAAGGAGAAAACGAAAGTCTTTCATGATACTATGATTTCTAGAAAACAATTTTGTGTTGGGCAGAAAGTGCTTTTGTTTAATTCTCGCTTGCCATTATTTCCGGGTAAATTAAGGTCACGTTGGATTGAACCTTTTATTGTTACTAATGTGTTTTCTCATGGTGCAGTAGAAATTCGTAGCACAGCTACAGGCAAGGAACTGAAAGTTAATGGGCCCCGGTTGAAACCATATTTTGGGAATTTCACTTCCGAAGTGGTGGAATGAGCCAATTTTGTGGATGCACTCCCTCTGGAGGAGTAATAGATAGCAAGGAGATAGTCGGGCTGACGACTTTAAACCAAGAGCTACATGGGAGGCAACCCATAAGATTAGTATTTATTCTCTCGTTTTTAGTTGTTCTTGTCTTGTTTTTACTTTTTCTGATTTCCTGTTGCATATCATTATAAGATTTCCCACCTTGACTTCCTTTGGACGATTCAATTTACACTGAGGACAATGTAAAGTTTAAGTGTGGGGGAGTGGTTAAGCATTTGCATTGTAAAATTTTCAAATTTTTCAACGTTTGTGTAAATTAGTGAATAAAAACTCCAACTTGTAGTTAGTTTAGAATCACATAGTATACATGTCGCTAAGATTACATCGAAATTCTCACAAGAGTGACTAAACTTAGAGTTGCCAGAGAACGTGATCGGGTTTCTTACTTGTATGAGAGTTAAAGTTGGATTTAACCATGCCAGTGGCAAATGAGGTGCAGAATGAATTCGGTATTAGAGTTGTGGTCCCCTGTAGTGGAGACTACCCATGTTACATAATGCGAGGCACCGACCTTCAATTCTTTGTACGTGTCTAAATTTGTTCTTTTACAGTGTGTGTCACCATACGTTAACTCCGGGTAGAATGGTGAGCTACCCAACCTCCTACCAATAGAAGCACTACTTTGATCTTTTGAGTGCTATTTTATCAATCATGATGGTGACATCGAATTGCTAACTTACATACCACTTGTAATCTTGTTCGCAGTTAGCACCATCCACTTTATCTCTCTCTACACCAACAGGTCCATAGAAACACCATCATCATCAAAAAGAGGAGCATCACAAATTCGAAGGAAAGTTGAAGACGTTCAAGGTTTACAAGCAACAGTACATAAATGAGCATATTCAGATTCAAGTGAAGCAACAAGACAAGGAACATAATTTTTACAAGTTGAAGACTTATGTACGAGAGTGAAGATTATCTAAATGAGATTTCAAGAAGTTTATAATATCGAGACATACAAGTTGTGAAGAATCAAGCGGTAAAGTACTTACAGCATGGCCTTTCTACTTGCAGTTATATTTTATCTTTATTTGTATTTCATTTTCTCTTGTCTAGAAAAAAAATCGCTGCATCATATTTTGGTTTGTTTAGTTCATTTTTAGTTTTGTATTCTTTCAGTAAAGCCAGTGGAAGAAAAAATATTCAAAATGAAGTTTCAAGCAACGAGGAATTAGAGGAAATAATTATATTTTCAAGATTCTACGAAGTTCAAGAGTTATCATCACTAGTATAAGACCGAAGACGAAGATGAAGACAATGATTGAAGACCGAAGACGTTTATATGGATGCGGTGAGAGTGGTGCTAACTGCACTCGAACGGATAACGAGGTAAGTAAGCATATTACCAACTTCGTTAAGTGGTTGATTTCCTTCCTTAGAGATCGTCAGAAAAAAGGGTTTTCAAAATGAACAAAATATGTGGGTTTTCAAAACAATTCGGAGGGTTTGGCCTTCCTACCATTCAATGTGTCGCAGGATTTCTATTTTCATTCCTACCTGGACACATGTGTGGCCCATAAAAAGCTATTTATTATTGAGAGCAACTTCATAAAACCCTTTATTGTGAGGCAGAGTCGAGACTTTTGATCACTCTGAACCCGAATTTCTTTCAATAAGGGATGGTTATTTCTCTCTCAACTTTTAAAGATGAGATTGTGTTCATATATGTGTCTAACTTCTTATTACTAGTGTGCCGAATTTCTATGTCTTCTTAGCGCGTTGGATGTTATCATTTTGGAGAACTTGTAAGTTGGAAAAGTAGGTTTTGTGGGTATACCTATAGTAAACCCTCACAAGACTAAAACTCGTCCACTATGGACACCTAGGGGTTCAAAGGATTGTTATACATGCTAAGTGTGGTCGTAGACTCGACGACACGGAGTTGTATGTATGTATCCTTTAGAATAAATTTTGTTTGATTTGCTCGAGGGCTATCAAAGTCTAAGTGTGGGGGAATTTGATAAGTGTTATAAAGACCTTAATTATTATCTATTGTTTATGCTTTCTTTGCTACTTTTCTTGTAGATTTTGTATATTATGTTTACTTTTGAGCTTATCAGGTGCAATGGAGTCATTATGAGTAAAAGAAGGAGAAGTCGTCCATTTGGAGCATAAGACGCAAAAAATGAGAATTCATAGGCGAGTGATGGAGCCAGCTTGTCAGTTCTAGGAAACTGAAGGAACAAGAATTACGAAAACTAAATTTTCAGTCTCGCAGGACCGATGGTTGAAGGGAAATTTTCACTCTCATCTCCTACACCTGACCTAAAATTCAGAGAAATCATTTTCTCTTATTTTTATCCTTCATATACTGTCTGAGACGGCTTCATTAATTCAGTAAAAGGGAAGAGGATAATCTGCTGCTATAGATCGAGTTCAAAAAGGATTCAGAGATGATGGCATGGAATTTCAGGTTTTGAATTCTTATAATTTGAAGACAAGAAACTGCCAGAGAAGAATCAAGAGATGTTGTTGTTGAGGAGAGTTAGGTCGAAGGAATGAAGTTGTTGTTGTTGAACTAATGGAAGAACGAGAAGAATCTGAGATGGGTTTCTGCGGTGATTGAGTTTGAATTGATGTTTTGGGTTCATGAGAAATGAAGAAATTGTTGATGCTTTTGGGTCTGTGGGGAAAGGTGGATATTCAGATGCAGGTATGGGCGAACAATTGAGGTGATGTTGCTGTTGAAGAAACCAGATTTGATTGAGGAAGAAGCTGAGCTCGATTTCAATAATAAGACGATGGGTTATCTTAGAGTTGAGTCTCAATTGAAGTGGTGATGTTGATATTCATGGGGTTTCAGTGGATGCATCCGAGATCCGAGATTTGAATCGAGAATGGGAAAAGAAGGAACTAGTTGTGTCTAAACTGGAGTTAGGGTTCTGTTGGAAGGAAGAGAAGATTATGTGGGTGTTTATGTTCATGGTTCTTTGATGAATTGGGAGAACTGAGTAGATGTGTGTTGAAGGCACTGGTGGTGACTGAAATACTTGCAAGTCAGGTGATGGTTTTAGAGAGATAGGATTGAAGTCACTGGTGATATTGTATGTGAAGCTTGTAAGGGTTCTGGTGTTGTTACTGAGAGCCTGTACTTGAGTCAGTTGGCTATGGAATTGATTAGATGAATGTTAGGAGTTGTTGCAGTTGAGTTGCAGGTGACTTAAAGATGAGAGGGAGATATTTACTGATGCCGAGAAAAAACCAATTCAGGTGGTTTGTGTGGAGTGGTTTAAAGTTGCAATTGCAGTGGAGACTATGAAGTTGCTGCTACTGCAATGAGGTTGTGAAACTGGAGCTCAAATGGATGAATGAGCTGGTATCATAGAGTGATTTGCCTGAAAGAAGTTATTGCTGGTGGTGCTCGGAGTGGTGTTACAGATGAACTATGAAACTGGAGCACAAATGGATGAATGAGATGGTATCACAGAGTGATTTGCCAGAAAGAATTTGTTGCTGGTGGTGCTCGGAGTGGTGTTATAGATGAACTGTGAAACTGGAGCTCAAATGGATGAATGAGTTGGTATCATAGAGTGATTTGCCTGAAAGAAGTTGTTGGTGGTGGTGCTCGGAGTGGTGTTACAGATGAACTAGAAGATGGAGTGATTGTCCATTATAGATTTGAAGCTGAGAAGGTCAATATGCAGTTGCTGTCAAAGAATGGGAATTGCAGGTTATGCTAGGCATGGAGTGTTGCTGCTTGTTGGCTTGAGAGTATGTTGCAGTGCAGCTAAACTGGAGAAGCTGCTGTAGATGGATTTGCAGTGGAGGTTATAATGGGTATTACAGAGTGGTGGTTGCTTGCAGTTGAGACGGTGTGATGCTTAATGACTATGAAGTTGTTGTTGTTGGTTATGGAGGCAGTGAAGAAGCTGGGAAGCTAGGACTGAAAGTTTAGGCAAGTGAAGGTGCAGTCAGGTGGAGGAAATGTGTCTCCGGTGGTGATCTGAGTACAACTGTGTTGCATGGCAAGAGTTGTTATGATTGCAGTTACAGAGATGGTTGCTTTGGTCTGCAGAGAATTGTTGTTGCAGTTAGTTTGAGTGAATCGCATAAGCTACATATATGAACTGATGACATTATGGGTTAGTATTGGCTCGATTGTTGGAGGATGTTTAGGAGTTTTTTTGATGCTGCAAGGTATGAGATATGGTGTTGGTCTTTGGAAACTTAGCCAAGACTTAGCTTCAGCTAACCATGGTCCTGATGGTGGTAATGGGCAGGAATAGGCTGTCAGTTCTACAAGACTGACAAGCTTGGCAAGTTATGGGCTTGTTGGACCACTTGGACTTTGGGCTTTGAAGACCTAGTTTTGGAAACAAGAAGAGCTACAAAAAGGAAAGTTTTCTACTTCAATGTTTTATCACGTATTTTACTACTTGGAGCTTTTTGGAGAGGGTTTGCTTTCCTTTATTTTTCATCTTCTTCATTTTATTATTGATTATGATTATGATGAACTCAAAATCTATGAGAAGCTAAGCACATATTGTTGGTTATGGGATAAAGTTGATTTCACAACATGATATTGTTTCAATGAATTAGTTTTGTCTCAACTTTATTGTTTATGATTCATGGTTTATATTGTTATATGATTTGATTGTTTGTTTGGTTGAGTCTGGAATCAATCCGATTTGCATTCATTTCTAAAGATATATTAGGGTTTTCAATACGAAAAAGTTGTTTATCCCTGATTCTAAGTAGCATAATTATGGGTAGTGCTTGTAGTGATATATCCTACTAGTCACAAGTGAATCATAACCTTGGTTAAATCGAATTAGTGCTTTTACACGTTTGATTGCCTTAATTAGTCTTATTCCATAGAACTTAGTGCTTTTAGGGAGTTAAACTTAATTGTGCTTTTACACTTTAGGTTACTTTCTAGGAAGAATTCACATATACATCTTTTAATGTGGTTGTGATGAAATCAGGGAATTAGCGGGATATACTTGCGATCAAGGTATCCTAGGACTATTAATAAATGAGAGATTAAAATACCAATTCTAGCCATTGATGAAAATACATGTTTGTGAATGATACTATCCCGTGACCAATATCTTACTCTTATTGATTATTTTCATATTTTATTGCTTTCAATTTATTTTTATTGCATTGATAAACAGAATCCCCCCTTGGTTACTTAAGAATCTGAAAATTGCATAACAACAATTACCTCTCTGTGGAAACGAACTCTTTCTTATCACATACTTCATTTATTTTAGTTAAGTAAGAAAGTGAAATTATTTTTGACGCATACGACAGCGATCATCTTGCCATGAGCAAGTCGATCGACCAGGGATGGAGTTGGGTCGCCCGTGAACACGTCAGCACCTTTTTGATCATTCGAAAGAAGATCTAAGCCGTCCAACTAGGCTAGCTAAGTTGGGCGGATGTGATGAATTTGAGACCGTTATGGTCGGTCTTAGCTCGTTTGAGCTCTTTTTTCAACAACGCGATCACCTTGATTATGGCTATCGTTCAGGGGTGTTACGGGTGAACTAAAGGAATTCCGATCGGGTGGGATGCTAGTGGGCCCGTCGGTGCACATTATGGAGGTTGCCTAGTGAAAAAGCGAGGGTCTAACAACACCACCAATATTTCGCTTAGCAATCTGTATGGACTAACTCCGAAACACTTTCTAGAGAATCAACAAGATAGTCAGACTCAATCTAGGTAAAAGTATCTCAAGGAGTTAATATCTCTCTCTTGTTTTGATTCACTCAAGCTAATAGAAATCAGCGAGTCTATAATTAAACACAAGGAATAACTTGGACAGTACCAAAGACCAATGTCCAAGGATCAATCAATGTCAATCAACAACCAAAGATCGGATTTCCAACTGATTGATTCAAACGCACAACCTGTATTATTTCAATTATATAAACAAATATAATGCGGAAATAGAAATAACACAGACACCAGAATTTTGTTAACGGGGAAGCCGCAAATGCAGAAAAACTCCGGGACCTAGTCCAGATTGAATACACATTGTATTAAGCCGCTACAGACACTAGCCTACTCCAAGATAACTTCAGACTGGACTATAGTTGAACCCCAATCAGTCTCCCACTAATTCAAGGTACAGTTGTACTCCTACGCCTCTGACCCCAGCAGGATACTACGCACTTGATTCCCTTAGCTGATCTCACCCACAACCAAGAGTTGCTGCAACCCAAAATCGCAGACTTGATAATAAACAAATCTGTCTCACACAGAAAAGTCCATCAAAGGATAAATATGTCTCCCACAGAAAAACCCTAGGTTTTTTTGTTCCGTCTTAAGATATGAAATCAAGGTGAACAGGAACCAATTGATAATCCGGTCTTATATTCCCGAAGAACAGCGTAGATTAATCAATCACCTCTCAACAGTCTTACTTGAATAAGATGTTTGTGACTTCTTTATCTTGCCTATCGGAGAACTCTCACGATCTCAAGCCAATCAAATATTGTACTCGTACGATAGAAGATGCAAGATCAGATCACACAACTACGATAAAAGTATTATCGGTCTGGCTTCACAATCTCAATGAAGCCTTTAAGTCGTTAACCTGGTTTTATAGAAGAAAACCAAATGTTAGAGGAGAATCGACTCTAGCGAGCGCACTAGTATCACACAGACGTGTGGGGATTATTTTTGCCCAATGCTAGATGTTTCCTATATATAGTCTTCAAATCAGGGTTTTGCCTTAGTTACAAAGCAATCAATATTCACCGTTAGATGAAAACTTGATTTAGATTCAAGCTAATATTTCTCAACCATTAGATCGAAAACTTAGCTTGTCACACACACTTGAGATATACGTTTACTGGGTTTGTGAAAACCGTGCCCAAACGTGTACGTGTATGTTGGTTCAACATAGTAACCCAAAAGGTCAACCATATGAGAATTTCATATTAACCTTGTTCTTCTTCACCATAACTAGTTCAATTGACTCAAATGAACTATTTAGAGAGTTGTTGAATTGCTATGAGATCTTATGTAACTACACAAGACAAAATTGAAACAAAGATGATTCGATTCGATTGAATCAGCTCATGAACTTTATAGCCACGGTTTGCATACTGCATTCCTTAGTAAATTAAGTTTTATGTTCAGAGCACATCTTTAGATCATAACCTACTCAAGTACGCAAACAAGTTCGCGGACTTAAGACAACCGGCAGAGTTTTCCAAACTCAACAGAAAATCTCGGCAAGGAGACTTCCGCCAGTTCGCGGACTAGGTTCTCGGACTAAAAACGCAAACGAGTTTTTGGAAAATCCAGCAGAAGTTCTCGGCAAGAGAACTTCCGTCAGTTCGCGGACTGAGTTCGCAAACTGAGTTCGCGTACTTGGCAAAGCTAATTCCTCCGGTTTCTCTCAATCAACAAAGTTTGCAAACTTCGGATTAAGGAATAGGACTTATGCACATATGTGTTTCCACACAATGCTTATATCCATCATTTCTTATATAGACCTAAACTCTCATTCCAACCATTGAAACATTCTTAGAGGACGTTATATAGTTGTTACACTATTTCTCGTCAAAGCGATTTTCAAAGTGATTGAAACATTATGACTTTCGTCATTAGGTGAAGATAAACCCGATCAAAGCAAAACGCTTTACCAACACATGATTTCGAGATATAGATAGGTGAGATATACTCGGCTCGAAATATCAAATGTGTATGATCCAGTCTATATGGCATACGACTTTTGTCTCATAAGAAGTAGGAGATAGAAGAGATAGACTTTTGAGTGATAGATAAGTTCAAGTCTCCACATACCTTTTTGTTGATGAAGTTCCACGGTTCCTTGAGTAGATCTTCGTTGTTGTATGATGAATCGCCATGAAGTCCTTGAGCTCAACTACACTTTTCTATCCTAGTCCGAGACTTAGCTATGTAGACTAGAAATCAAGACTCATAGTTTTGATCACTAACATTGACAAACATGCTTGAGATAGCAACGCATGCGAGGTCGACCGAGCTATGCTCTAACAATCTCCCCCTTTTTCAATTTTAGTGACAAAACTATTAATACATATGGAATACAAAAAAGATAATCTTTAGTGGCTCCTATTCCATAGTCTAATCTTCAACGTTCCCTGAAATCTTCGTCCTTCCAAGTACTCCAATGATCCCAAAGGTTGTAAGTTTAGCATCACAGTTGTTGAAGATCCGTAGCCATAACAATGAGAGAAATTGGGATTCTCGATCATTATTATACGGTGATATAGTATTATTATGTAACATCAAAGTCCAATTGCATCACGACTTGAACAATAATACTACGGTGATATGTATCACTCCCCCTTAGTCAATACTCCATCTCACATGGAAACCACTCCCCCTTACACAATGATCCGAAAACCATATGTATATGTAGTAGAACTATACATTAATTCTCCCCCTTTTTGTCAATAAAATTGGCAAAGGTACAAGAACGGGTTCTTAATGAAATTTCCGAGAAAAGACGTTTCATAGACTAAAGGAAGAAATACATACCAACTTAATTTAGATGCAATCATAAAGCCGAAGCTAAATGCATTCATCAAGGAGTTTTATGATACAAGATAACCCCTATAAATTTCCACAGCCGCACACCCCGCAAGATATTACCATTAAGCACAAGTTCAAAAGAACTCTCCCCCATTTGATGTCATTCCCGAAAGAACAACAAGAGAGACCTTAATTTCGAAAGGAAGGAAGGATTTTTAATTGGACACCAAAAACCATAGGAAAATGATTTTATATATCCAAAACTCAATCAAATTAATCACAAGTAAACCCATGATTAATTTAATTGGAATACGCAACTAAATCAAACCACAAAAGTGATCAATTTAATTGATTGTGCTCAACATAAGTAAACTTACGGAGATACGACTAAGGTAATCATATGGAGATGACTAACTTAATCGTTCACATACACAACATAAGGAAAACCTTACGGAATATACGACTACATCAACCAATAGAACATAGTTAGTATAGCCGCTCATATACTCAACACAAGAACTTGTGGAATATATGAAAACTCAACTAGACTAATTGCAAGAGAACCCGTAATTAATTTAATTGGAATACAAACAACCAAACTAATCACGAAGGTAATCAATTTAATTGTCAAAATTTTTGCTCGACAAAAGAAGACCTTCGGAGCAAATAACTAAATAACCAACCAAGATGATTAATTTAGTTCATAATGCTCAACATATGGCATCTTATGGAACAACCAACAAAGCCAACAAGAATAATCGACTTAGTTGTATCGTGCTCAACATAGGACACACAATGGAGCCTTCACGGTAATACAAAAAGAATGGATCAAAGAAGATCAATACCGCAGAATACATACAAGGATCTACTCTATCTTTCCATCACTATATGCATAATGACATAATAGACTTTATCCTTTCACACAAAAGATTTTATCCTATTTTCCATCAAATAAATGACTGCATAGGCATAACTTTTGTATTTGTCAAAAGTCAATTCGTCCTTTCATCAATACGAAAACCAATTCATGAACGAATTTACTTTTGACAAGGTATGGGACGAACATAGTTCACGGACGTAAACACCAATATCCCATAACAAATTGCAATATATAAAACCATAAAGATTAATACTGCAAAAATCATCTTCCAAACAAAACATGAATATGAAAACGTTGGCAATAGTTATGTGTAAATATAATAGTGGCTATTCCAAACTCGGGTAATCCTTCTCAAAAACAAGAATAAATTCTCATAAGAAGTTCATAGGCATCAAGACAAACTCGTAATGCACATATAAGATGATTTGTCCTTTGAGGGTAGAATCAATCTTTTCCGCACGGTTTTACACAAAGAATTGCTACCAAAGGCGTATAAAAAGATTTTCTTAACAAAGAAGAACATACAAAGTCTTTAACGACCATGCACCATAGTTCACACAAAATGATTGTGAACATTCAAGAATCCCATAGTAATGCGTGTTACTTCCCATTCTTGAACTTCCTTCTTTGTGATTCACTAACAACATTCTTGTAAAAGCTACAAATGAGCTTAGAAGAGTACTACTCCACGAATCCAAGTTCCCAAGTCAAAGAGAAGTGGAACAAGTTCAACGAAACAGAACAAAACACTCAAAAACAAGAGACGGGACAAATACCAATCTTATCTCATCCAAATTCAGAAATTCTCATCTCCATTTATAAGAGAAATCAAAGAGGAAGATAATGAAAAAAGAATGAGGTCATTCCGAGTTCGGACGAAAAAATTACGGCCAAAACAAGTTTACCGAATATCGACGTCTACAGGCAAGTATGCATACGGGTTTGCAAACGAATTTTCATAACTTGGAGCAGTTTGCAAACTGGGTATGCGAACTTAAACCCCTGTATTTTGATTTTAAATAATGGTAGCATACTTGGTATTGTATCATGAAGTCCAAACATCCCGAACTATTATTTTCAAACCTGAACATTTAAGAACCTTAAACACAGATCAAGTTAGGTAGAAAAGAACGATAAGAAAGGTATGTGAATCATTATAGGTTCTCTAAGAAAATAAAAGCACAGATCTTGGTCAAGTATATAGACATACCTTTTTTAGATGAATCCAGTTGAATTCTACAGCCTTACCAAACATAATTTGTGCGCCCCAGTTGTTGTGCTTCCCTCACCGTATACATAGCAGGGCATTCTTGGTGAGCATACACTTTCAACACACTCAAATTGTGTTGAGGTGAACAATGTCTTGCTCACCACAAGTGACTTTTGGATTATCATGAAAGAGATTGCTTTTAGAACCTTTCACATCCAAATCCATCTTCCCAAAGAACTCTTTAAGTTCCAGCATCATGGATAAATTCTTCTCAAAAACAAGAATAAATTCTCATAAGAAGTTTCATAGGCATCAAGAAAAACTCGTAATGCACATATAAGATGATTTGTCCTTTGAGGGTAGAATCAATCTTTTCCTCCAGGACTTACACAAAGAATAGCTACCAAAGGAGTATAAAAATATTTTCTTAACAAAGAAGAACATACAAAGTCATTAACGACCATGCACCATAGTTCACACAAAATGCTTGTGAACATTCAAGAATCCCATAGTAATGCGTGTTACTGCCCATTCTTGAACTTCCTTCTTTGTGATTCACTAACAACATTCTTGTAAAATCTACAAATGAGCTTAGAAGAGTACAAATCCACGAATCCAAGTGCCCAAGTCCAAGAGAAGTGGAACAAGTTCAACGAAACGGAACAAAACACTCAAAAACAAGAGACAGGACAAATACCAATCTTAACTCATCCAAATTCAGAAATTCTCATCTCCATTTTTAAGAGAAATAAAAGAGGAAGATAATGCAAAAAGAATGAGGTCATTCCGAGTTCGGACGAAGAAATTACGGCCAAAACAATTTTACCGAATATCGACGTCTACAGGCAAGTATGCATACGGGTTTGCAAACGAATTTTCATAACTTGGAGCAGTTTGCAAACTGGGTATGCGAACTTAAACCCCTGTATTTTGATTTTAAATAATGGTAGCATACTTGGTATGTGTATCATGAAGTCCAAACATCCCGAACTATTATTTTCAAACCTGAACATTTAAGAACCTTAAACACAGATCAAGTTAGGTAGAAAAGAACGATAAGAAAGGTATGTGAATCATTATAGGTTCTCTAAGCAAATAAAAGCACAGATCTTGGTCAAGTATATAGACATACCTTTTTTAGATGAATCCAGTTGAATTCTACAGCCTTACCAAACTTAATTTGTGCGCCCCAGTTGTTGTGCTTCCCTCACCGTATACATAGCAGGGCATTCTTGGTGAGCATACACTTTCAACACACTCAAGTTGTGTTGAGGTGAACAATGTCTTGGTCACCACAAGTGACTTTTGGATTATCATGAAAGAGATTGCTTTTAGAACCTTTCACATCCAAATCCATCTTCCCAAAGAACTCTTTAAGTTCCAGCATCATGGATAAATTCTTCTCAAAAACAAGAATAAATTCTCATAAGAAGTTTCATAGGCATCAAGAAAAACTCGTAATGCACATATAAGATGATTTGTCCTTTGAGGGTAGAATCAATGTTTTCCTCCAGGACCTACACAAAGAATAGCTACCAAAGGAGTATAAAAATATTTTCTTAACAAAGAAGAACATACAAAGTCATTAACGACCATGCACCATAGTTCACACAAAATGCTTGTGAACATTCAAGAATCCCATAGTAATGCGTGTTACTGCCCATTCTTGAACATCCTTATTTGTGATTCACTAACAACATTCTTGTAAAATCTGCAAATGAGCTTAGAAGAGTACAAATCCACGAATCCAAGTGCCCAAGTCCAAGAGAAGTGGAACAAGTTCAACGAAACGGAACAAAACACTCAAAAACAAGAGACAGGACAAATACCAATCTTAACTCATCCAAATTCAGCAATTCTCATCTCCATTTTTAAGAGAAATAAAAGAGGAAGATAATGCAAAAAGAATGAGGTCATTCCGAGTTCGGACGAAGAAATTACGGCCAAAACAATTTTACCGAATATCGACGTCTACAGGCAAGTATGCATACGGGTTTGCAAACGAATTTTCATAACTTGGAGCAGTTTGCAAACTGGGTATGCGAACTTAAACCCCTGTATTTTTATTTTAAATAATGGTAGCATACTTGGTATTGTACCATGAAGTCCAAACATCCCGAACTATTATTTTCAAACCTGAACATTTAAGAACCTTAAACACAGATCAAGTTAGGTAGAAAAGAACGATAAGAAAGGTATGTAAATCATTATAAGTTCTCTAAGCAAATAAAAGCACAAATCTTGCTCAAGTTTATAGACATACCTTTTTTAGATGAATCCATTTGAATTTTACAGCCTTACCAAACATAATTTGTGCGCCCCAGTTGTTGTGCTTCCCTCACCGTATACATAGCAGGGCATTCTTGGTGAGGATACACTTTCAACACACTCAAGTTGTGTTGAGGTGAACAATGTCTTGCTCACCACAAGTGACTTTTGGATTATCATAAAAGAGATCGCTTTTAGAACCTTTCACATCCAAATCCATCTTCCCAAAGAACTCTTTAAGTTCCAGCATCATGGATAAATTCTTCTCAAAAACAAGAATAAATTCTCATAAGAAGTTTCATAGGCATCAAGACAAACTCGTAATGCACATATAAGATGATTTGTCCTTTGGATAGAATCAATCTTTTCCGCCAGGATTTACACAAAGAATAGCTACCAAAGGCGTATAAAAATATTTTCTTAACAAAGAAGAACATAGAAAGTCATTAACGACCATGCACCATAGTTCACACAAAATGATTGTGAACATTCAAGAATCCCATAGTAATGCGTGTTACTGCCCATTCTTGAACTTCCTTCTTTGTGATTCACTAACAACATTCTTGTAAAAGCTACAAATGAGCTTAGAAGAGTACTACTCCACTAATCCAAGTGGCCAAGTCCAAGATACGTGGAACAAGTTCAACGAAACGGAACAAAACACTCAAAAACAAGAGACTGGACAAATACCAATCTTAACTCATCCAAATTCAGAAATTCTCATCTCCATTTTTAATAGAAATAAAAGAGGAAGATAATGCAAAAAGAATGAGGTCATTCCGAGTTCGGACGAAGAAATTACGGCCAAAACAATTTTACCGAATATCGACGTCTACAGGCAAGTATGCATACGGGTTTGCAAACGAATTTTCATAACTTGGAGCAGTTTGCAAACTGGGTATGCGAACTTAAACCCCTGTTCACCACAAGTGACTTTTGGATTATCATGAAAGAGATTGCTTTTAGAACCTTTCACATCCAAATCCATCTTCCCAAAGAACTCTTTAAGTTCCAGCATCATGGATAAATTCTTCTCAAAAACAAGAATAAATTCTCATAAGAAGTTTCATAGGCATCAAGAAAAACTCGTAATGCACATATAAGATGATTTGTCCTTTGAGGGTAGAATCAATGTTTTCCTCCAGGACCTACACAAAGAATAGCTACCAAAGGAGTATAAAAATATTTTCTTAACAAAGAAGAACATACAAAGTCATTAACGACCATGCACCATAGTTCACACAAAATGCTTGTGAACATTCAAGAATCCCATAGTAATGCGTGTTACTGCCCATTCTTGAACATCCTTATTTGTGATTCACTAACAACATTCTTGTAAAATCTGCAAATGAGCTTAGAAGAGTACAAATCCACGAATCCAAGTGCCCAAGTCCAAGAGAAGTGGAACAAGTTCAACGAAACGGAACAAAACACTCAAAAACAAGAGACAGGACAAATACCAATCTTAACTCATCCAAATTCAGCAATTCTCATCTCCATTTTTAAGAGAAATAAAAGAGGAAGATAATGCAAAAAGAATGAGGTCATTCCGAGTTCGGACGAAGAAATTACGGCCAAAACAATTTTACCGAATATCGACGTCTACAGGCAAGTATGCATACGGGTTTGCAAACGAATTTTCATAACTTGGAGCAGTTTGCAAACTGGGTATGCGAACTTAAACCCCTGTATTTTTATTTTAAATAATGGTAGCATACTTGGTATTGTACCATGAAGTCCAAACATCCCGAACTATTATTTTCAAACCTGAACATTTAAGAACCTTAAACACAGATCAAGTTAGGTAGAAAAGAACGATAAGAAAGGTATGTAAATCATTATAAGTTCTCTAAGCAAATAAAAGCACAAATCTTGCTCAAGTTTATAGACATACCTTTTTTAGATGAATCCATTTGAATTTTACAGCCTTACCAAACATAATTTGTGCGCCCCAGTTGTTGTGCTTCCCTCACCGTATACATAGCAGGGCATTCTTGGTGAGGATACACTTTCAACACACTCAAGTTGTGTTGAGGTGAACAATGTCTTGCTCACCACAAGTGACTTTTGGATTATCATAAAAGAGATCGCTTTTAGAACCTTTCACATCCAAATCCATCTTCCCAAAGAACTCTTTAAGTTCCAGCATCATGGATAAATTCTTCTCAAAAACAAGAATAAAGTCTCATAAGAAGTTTCATAGGCATCAAGACAAACTCGTAATGCACATATAAGATGATTTGTCCTTTGGATAGAATCAATCTTTTCCGCCAGGATTTACACAAAGAATAGCTACCAAAGGCGTATAAAAATATTTTCTTAACAAAGAAGAACATAGAAAGTCATTAACGACCATGCACCATAGTTCACACAAAATGATTGTGAACATTCAAGAATCCCATAGTAATGCGTGTTACTGCCCATTCTTGAACTTCCTTCTTTGTGATTCACTAACAACATTCTTGTAAAAGCTACAAATGAGCTTAGAAGAGTACTACTCCACTAATCCAAGTGGCCAAGTCCAAGATACGTGGAACAAGTTCAACGAAACGGAACAAAACACTCAAAAACAAGAGACTGGACAAATACCAATCTTAACTCATCCAAATTCAGAAATTCTCATCTCCATTTTTAATAGAAATAAAAGAGGAAGATAATGCAAAAAGAATGAGGTCATTCCGAGTTCGGACGAAGAAATTACGGCCAAAACAATTTTACCGAATATCGACGTCTACAGGCAAGTATGCATACGGGTTTGCAAACGAATTTTCATAACTTGGAGCAGTTTGAAAACTGGGTATGCGAACTTAAACCCCTGTAGTTTGATTTTAAATAATGGTAGCATACTTGGTATGTGTACCATGAAGTCCAAACATCCCGAACTATTATTTTCAAACCTGAACATTTAAGAACCTTAAACACAGATCAAGTTAGGTAGAAAAGAACGATAAGAAAGGTATGTGAATCATTATAGGTTCTCTAAGCAAATAAAAGCACAGATCTTGGTCAAGTATATAGACATACCTTTTTTAGATGAATCCAGTTGAATTCTACAGCCTTACCAAACATAATTTGTGCGCCCCAGTTGTTGTGCTTCCCCCACCGTATACATAGCAGGGCATTCTTGGTGAGCATACACTTTCAACACACTCAAGTTGTGTTGAGGTGAACAATGTCTTGCTCACCACAAGTGACTTTTGGATTATCATGAAAGAGATTGCTTTTAGAACCTTTCACATCCAAATCCATCTTCCCAAAGAACTCTTTAAGTTCCAGCATCATGGATAAATTCTTCTCAAAAACAAGAATAAATTCTCATAAGAAGTTTCATAGGCATCAAGAAAAACTCGTAATGCACATATAAGATGATTTGTCCTTTGAGGGTAGAATCAATCTTTTCCTCCAGGACTTACACAAAGAATAGCTACCAAAGGAGTATAAAAATATTTTCTTAACAAAGAAGAACATACAAAGTCATTAACGACCATGCACCATAGTTCACACAAAATGCTTGTGAACATTCAAGAATCCCATAGTAATGCGTGTTACTGCCCATTCTTGAACTTCCTTATTTGTGATTCACTAACAACATTCTTGTAAAATCTACAAATGAGCTTAGAAGAGTACAAATCCACGAATCCAAGTGCCCAAGTCCAAGAGAAGTGGAACAAGTTCAACGAAACGGAACAAAACACTCAAAAACAAGAGACAGGACAAATACCAATCTTAACTCATCCAAATTCAGAAATTCTCATCTCCATTTTTAAGAGAAATAAAAGAGGAAGATAATGCAAAAAGAATGAGGTCATTCCGAGTTCGGACGAAGAAATTACGGCCAAAACAATTTTACCGAATATCGACGTCTACAGGCAAGTATGCATACGGGTTTGCAAACGAATTTTCATAACTTGGAGCAGTTTGCAAACTGGGTATGCGAACTTAAACCCCTGTATTTTTATTTTAAATAATGGTAGCATACTTGGTATTGTACCATGAAGTCCAAACATCCCGAACTATTATTTTCAAACCTGAACATTTAAGAACCTTAAACACAGATCAAGTTAGGTAGAAAAGAACGATAAGAAAGGTATGTAAATCATTATAAGTTCTCTAAGCAAATAAAAGCACAAATCTTGCTCAAGTTTATAGACATACCTTTTTTAGATGAATCCATTTGAATTTTACAGCCTTACCAAACATAATTTGTGCGCCCCAGTTGTTGTGCTTCCCTCACCGTATACATAGCAGGGCATTCTTGGTGAGGATACACTTTCAACACACTCAAGTTGTGTTGAGGTGAACAATGTCTTGCTCACCACAAGTGACTTTTGGATTATCATAAAAGAGATCGCTTTTAGAACCTTTCACATCCAAATCCATCTTCCCAAAGAACTCTTTAAGTTCCAGCATCATGGATAAATTCTTCTCAAAAACAAGAATAAATTCTCATAAGAAGTTTCATAGGCATCAAGACAAACTCGTAATGCACATATAAGATGATTTGTCCTTTGGATAGAATCAATCTTTTCCGCCAGGATTTACACAAAGAATAGCTACCAAAGGCGTATAAAAATATTTTCTTAACAAAGAAGAACATAGAAAGTCATTAACGACCATGCACCATAGTTCACACAAAATGATTGTGAACATTCAAGAATCCCATAGTAATGCGTGTTACTGCCCATTCTTGAACTTCCTTCTTTGTGATTCACTAACAACATTCTTGTAAAAGCTACAAATGAGCTTAGAAGAGTACTACTCCACTAATCCAAGTGGCCAAGTCCAAGATACGTGGAACAAGTTCAACGAAACGGAACAAAACACTCAAAAACAAGAGACAGGACAAATACCAATCTTAACTCATCCAAATTCAGAATTTCTCATCTCCATTTTTAATAGAAATAAAAGAGGAAGATAATGCAAAAAGAATGAGGTCATTCCGAGTTCGGACGAAGAAATTACGGCCAAAACAATTTTACCGAATATCGACGTCTACAGGCAAGTATGCATACGGGTTTGCAAACGAATTTTCATAACTTGGAGCAGTTTGCAAACTGGGTATGCGAACTTAAACCCCTGTAGTTTGATTTTAAATAATGGTAGCATACTTGGTATGTGTACCATGAAGTCCAAACATCCCGAACTATTATTTTCAAACCTGAACATTTAAGAACCTTAAACACAGATCAAGTTAGGTAGAAAAGAACGATAAGAAAGGTATGTGAATCATTATAGGTTCTCTAAGCAAATAAAAGCACAGATCTTGGTCAAGTATATAGACATACCTTTTTTACATGAATCCAGTTGAATTCTACAGCCTTACCAAACATAATTTGTGTGCCCCAGTTGTTTTGCTTCCCCCACCGTATACATAGCAGGGCATTCTTGGTGAGCATACACTTTCAACACACTCAAGTTGTGTTGAGGTGAACAATGTCTTGCTCACCACAAGTGACTTTTGGATTATCATGAAAGAGATTGCTTTTAGAACCTTTCACATCCAAATCCATCTTCCCAAAGAACTCTTTAAGTTCCAGCATCATGGATAAATTCTTCTCAAAAACAAGAATAAATTCTCATAAGAAGTTTCATAGGCATCAAGAAAAACTCGTAATGCACATATAAGATGATTTGTCCTTTGAGGGTAGAATCAATCTTTTCCTCCAGGACTTACACAAAGAATAGCTACCAAAGGAGTATAAAAATATTTTCTTAACAAAGAAGAACATACAAAGTCATTAACGACCATGCACCATAGTTCACACAAAATGCTTGTGAACATTCAAGAATCCCATAGTAATGCGTGTTACTGCCCATTCTTGAACTTCCTTCTTTGTGATTCACTAACAACATTCTTGTAAAATCTACAAATGAGCTTAGAAGAGTACAAATCCACGAATCCAAGTGCCCAAGTCCAAGAGAAGTGGAACAAGTTCAACGAAACGGAACAAAACACTCAAAAACAAGAGACAGGACAAATACCAATCTTAACTCATCCAAATTCAGAAATTCTCATCTCCATTTTTAAGAGAAATAAAAGAGGAAGATAATGCAAAAAGAATGAGGTCATTCCGAGTTCGGACGAAGAAATTACGGCCAAAACAATTTTACCGAATATCGACGTCTACAGGCAAGTATGCATACGGGTTTGCAAACGAATTTTCATAACTTGGAGCAGTTTGCAAACTGGGTATGCGAACTTAAACCCCTGTATTTTGATTTTAAATAATGGTAGCATACTTGGTATGTGTATCATGAAGTCCAAACATCCCGAACTATTATTTTCAAACCTGAACATTTAAGAACCTTAAACACAGATCAAGTTAGGTAGAAAAGAACGATAAGAAAGGTATGTGAATCATTATAGGTTCTCTAAGAAAATAAAAGCACAGATCTTGGTCAAGTATATAGACATACCTTTTTTAGATGAATCCAGTTGAATTCTACAGCCTTACCAAACATAATTTGTGCGCCCCAGTTGTTGTGCTTCCCTCACCGTATACATAGCAGGGCATTCTTGGTGAGCATACACTTTCAACACACTCAAATTGTGTTGAGGTGAACAATGTCTTGCTCACCACAAGTGACTTTTGGATTATCATGAAAGAGATTGCTTTTAGAACCTTTCACATCCAAATCCATCTTCCCAAAGAACTCTTTAAGTTCCAGCATCATGGATAAATTCTTCTCAAAAACAAGAATAAATTCTCATAAGAAGTTTCATAGGCATCAAGAAAAACTCGTAATGCACATATAAGATGATTTGTCCTTTGAGGGTAGAATCAATCTTTTCCTCCAGGACTTACACAAAGAATAGCTACCAAAGGAGTATAAAAATATTTTCTTAACAAAGAAGAACATACAAAGTCATTAACGACCATGCACCATAGTTCACACAAAATGCTTGTGAACATTCAAGAATCCCATAGTAATGCGTGTTACTGCCCATTCTTGAACTTCCTTCTTTGTGATTCACTAACAACATTCTTGTAAAATCTACAAATGAGCTTAGAAGAGTACAAATCCACGAATCCAAGTGCCCAAGTCCAAGAGAAGTGGAACAAGTTCAACGAAACGGAACAAAACACTCAAAAACAAGAGACAGGACAAATACCAATCTTAACTCATCCAAATTCAGAAATTCTCATCTCCATTTTTAAGAGAAATAAAAGAGGAAGATAATTCAAAAAGAATGAGGTCATTCCGAGTTCGGACGAAGAAATGACGGCCAAAACAATTTTACCGAATATCGACGTCTACAGGCAAGTATGCATACGGGTTTGCAAACGAATTTTCATAACTTGGAGCAGTTTGCAAACTGGGTATGCGAACTTAAACCCCTTTATTTTGATTTTAAATAATGGTAGCATACTTGGTATGTGTATCATGAAGTCCAAACATCCCGAACTATTATTTTCAAATCTGAACATTTAAGAACCTTAAACACAGATCAAGTTAGGTAGAAAAGAACGATAAGAAAGGTATGTAAATCATTATAAGTTCTCTAAGAAAATAAAAGCACAAATCTTGCTCAAGTTTATAGACATACCTTTTTTAGATGAATCCATTTGAATTTTACAGCCTTACCAAACATAATTTGTGCGCCCCAGTTGTTGTGCTTCCCTCACCGTATACATAGCAGGGCATTCTTGGTGAGGATACACTTTCAACACACTCAAGTTGTGTTGAGGTGAACAATGTCTTGCTCACCACAAGTGACTTTTGGATTATCATAAAAGAGATCGCTTTTAGAACCTTTCACATCCAAATCCATCTTCCCAAAGAACTCTTTAAGTTCCAGCATCATGGATAAATTCTTCTCAAAAACAAGAATAAATTCTCATAAGAAGTTTCATAGGCATCAAGACAAACTCGTAATGCACATATAAGATGATTTGTCCTTTGGATAGAATCAATCTTTTCCGCCAGGATTTACACAAAGAATAGCTACCAAAGGCGTATAAAAATATTTTCTTAACAAAGAAGAACATAGAAAGTCATTAACGACCATGCACCATAGTTCACACAAAATGATTGTGAACATTCAAGAATCCCATAGTAATGCGTGTTACTGCCCATTCTTGAACTTCCTTCTTTGTGATTCACTAACAACATTCTTGTAAAAGCTACAAATGAGCTTAGAAGAGTACTACTCCACTAATCCAAGTGGCCAAGTCCAAGATACGTGGAACAAGTTCAACGAAACGGAACAAAACACTCAAAAACAAGAGACAGGACAAATACCAATCTTAACTCATCCAAATTCAGAATTTCTCATCTCCATTTTTAATAGAAATAAAAGAGGAAGATAATGCAAAAAGAATGAGGTCATTCCGAGTTCGGACGAAGAAATTACGGCCAAAACAATTTTACCGAATATCGACGTCTACAGGCAAGTATGCATACGGGTTTGCAAACGAATTTTCATAACTTGGAGCAGTTTGCAAACTGGGTATGCGAACTTAAACCCCTGTAGTTTGATTTTAAATAATGGTAGCATACTTGGTATGTGTACCATGAAGTCCAAACATCCCGAACTATTATTTTCAAACCTGAACATTTAAGAACCTTAAACACAGATCAAGTTAGGTAGAAAAGAACGATAAGAAAGGTATGTGAATCATTATAGGTTCTCTAAGCAAATAAAAGCACAGATCTTGGTCAAGTATATAGACATACCTTTTTTAAATGAATCCAGTTGAATTCTACAGCCTTACCAAACATAATTTGTGCGCCCCAGTTGTTTTGCTTCCCCCACCGTATACATAGCAGGGCATTCTTGGTGAGCATACACTTTCAACACACTCAAGTTGTGTTGAGGTGAACAATGTCTTGCTCACCACAAGTGACTTTTGGATTATCATGAAAGAGATTGCTTTTAGAACCTTTCACATCCAAATCCATCTTCCCAAAGAACTCTTTAAGTTCCAGCATCATGGATAAATTCTTCTCAAAAACAAGAATAAATTCTCATAAGAAGTTTCATAGGCATCAAGAAAAACTCGTAATGCACATATAAGATGATTTGTCCTTTGAGGGTAGAATCAATCTTTTCCTCCAGGACTTACACAAAGAATAGCTACCAAAGGAGTATAAAAATATTTTCTTAACAAAGAAGAACATACAAAGTCATTAACGACCATGCACCATAGTTCACACAAAATGCTTGTGAACATTCAAGAATCCCATAGTAATGCGTGTTACTGCCCATTCTTGAACTTCCTTATTTGTGATTCACTAACAACATTCTTGTAAAATCTACAAATGAGCTTAGAAGAGTACAAATCCACGAATCCAAGTGCCCAAGTCCAAGAGAAGTGGAACAAGTTCAACGAAACGGAACAAAACACTCAAAAACAAGAGACAGGACAAATACCAATCTTAACTCATCCAAATTCAGAAATTCTCATCTCCATTTTTAAGAGAAATAAAAGAGGAAGATAATGCAAAAAGAATGAGGTCATTCCGAGTTCGGACGAAGAAATTACGGCCAAAACAATTTTACCGAATATCGACGTCTACAGGCAAGTATGCATACGGGTTTGCAAACGAATTTTCATAACTTGGAGCAGTTTGCAAACTGGGTATGCGAACTTAAACCCCTGTATTTTTATTTTAAATAATGGTAGCATACTTGGTATTGTACCATGAAGTCCAAACATCCCGAACTATTATTTTCAAACCTGAACATTTAAGAACCTTAAACACAGATCAAGTTAGGTAGAAAAGAACGATAAGAAAGGTATGTAAATCATTATAAGTTCTCTAAGCAAATAAAAGCACAAATCTTGCTCAAGTTTATAGACATACCTTTTTTAGATGAATCCATTTGAATTTTACAGCCTTACCAAACATAATTTGTGCGCCCCAGTTGTTGTGCTTCCCTCACCGTATACATAGCAGGGCATTCTTGGTGAGGATACACTTTCAACACACTCAAGTTGTGTTGAGGTGAACAATGTCTTGCTCACCACAAGTGACTTTTGGATTATCATGAAAGAGATCGCTTTTAGAACCTTTCACATCCAAATCCATCTTCCCAAAGAACTCTTTAAGTTCCAGCATCATGGATAAATTCTTCTCAAAAACAAGAATAAATTCTCATAAGAAGTTTCATAGGCATCAAGACAAACTCGTAATGCACATATAAGATGATTTGTCCTTTGGATAGAATCAATCTTTTCCGCCAGGATTTACACAAAGAATAGCTACCAACGGCGTATAAAAATATTTTCTTAACAAAGAAGAACATAGAAAGTCATTAACGACCATGCACCATAGTTCACACAAAATGATTGTGAACATTCAAGAATCCCATAGTAATGCGTGTTACTGCCCATTCTTGAACTTCCTTCTTTGTGATTCACTAACAACATTCTTGTAAAAGCTACAAATGAGCTTAGAAGAGTACTACTCCACTAATCCAAGTGGCCAAGTCCAAGATACGTGGAACAAGTTCAACGAAACGGAACAAAACACTCAAAAACAAGAGACTGGACAAATACCAATCTTAACTCATCCAAATTCAGAATTTCTCATCTCCATTTTTAATAGAAATAAAAGAGGAAGATAATGCAAAAAGAATGAGGTCATTCCGAGTTCGGACGAAGAAATTACGGCCAAAACAATTTTACCGAATATCGACGTCTACAGGCAAGTATGCATACGGGTTTGCAAACGAATTTTCATAACTTGGAGCAGTTTGCAAACTGGGTATGCGAACTTAAACCCCTGTAGTTTGATTTTAAATAATGGTAGCATACTTGGTATGTGTACCATGAAGTCCAAACATCCCGAACTATTATTTTCAAACCTGAACATTTAAGAACCTTAAACACAGATCAAGTTAGGTAGAAAAGAACGATAAGAAAGGTATGTGAATCATTATAGGTTCTCTAAGCAAATAAAAGCACAGATCTTGGTCAAGTATATAGACATACCTTTTTTACATGAATCCAGTTGAATTCTACAGCCTTACCAAACATAATTTGTGTGCCCCAGTTGTTTTGCTTCCCCCACCGTATACATAGCAGGGCATTCTTGGTGAGCATACACTTTCAACACACTCAAGTTGTGTTGAGGTGAACAATGTCTTGCTCACCACAAGTGACTTTTGGATTATCATGAAAGAGATTGCTTTTAGAACCTTTCACATCCAAATCCATCTTCCCAAAGAACTCTTTAAGTTCCAGCATCATGGATAAATTCTTCTCAAAAACAAGAATAAATTCTCATAAGAAGTTTCATAGGCATCAAGAAAAACTCGTAATGCACATATAAGATGATTTGTCCTTTGAGGGTAGAATCAATCTTTTCCTCCAGGACTTACACAAAGAATAGCTACCAAAGGAGTATAAAAATATTTTCTTAACAAAGAAGAACATACAAAGTCATTAACGACCATGCACCATAGTTCACACAAAATGCTTGTGAACATTCAAGAATCCCATAGTAATGCGTGTTACTGCCCATTCTTGAACTTCCTTCTTTGTGATTCACTAACAACATTCTTGTAAAATCTACAAATGAGCTTAGAAGAGTACAAATCCACGAATCCAAGTGCCCAAGTCCAAGAGAAGTGGAACAAGTTCAACGAAACGGAACAAAACACTCAAAAACAAGAGACAGGACAAATACCAATCTTAACTCATCCAAATTCAGAAATTCTCATCTCCATTTTTAAGAGAAATAAAAGAGGAAGATAATGCAAAAAGAATGAGGTCATTCCGAGTTCGGACGAAAAAATTACGGCCAAAACAATTTTACCGAATATCGACGTCTACAGGCAAGTATGCATACGGGTTTGCAAACGAATTTTCATAACTTAGAGCAGTTTGCAAACTGGGTATGCGAAATTAAACCCCTGTATTTTTATTTTAAATAATGGTAGCATACTTGGTATGTGTACCATGAAGTCCAAACATCCCGAACTATTATTTTCAAACCTGAACATTTAAGAACCTTAAACACAGATCAAGTTAGGTAGAAAAGAACGATAAGAAAGGTATGTAAATCATTATAAGTTCTCTAAGCAAATAAAAGCACAAATCTTGCTCAAGTTTATAGACATACCTTTTTTAGATGAATCCATTTGAATTTTACAGCCTTACCAAACATAATTTGTGCGCCCCAGTTGTTGTGCTTCCCTCACCGTATACATAGCAGGGCATTCTTGGTGAGGATACACTTTCAACACACTCAAGTTGTGTTGAGGTGAACAATGTCTTTCTCACCACAAGTGACTTTTGGATTATCATAAAAGAGATCGCTTTTAGAACCTTTCACATCCAAATCCATCTTCCCAAAGAACTCTTTAAGTTCCAGCATCATGGATAAATTCTTCTCAAAAATAAGAATAAATTCTCATAAGAAGTTTCATAGGCATCAAGACAAACTCGTAATGCACATATAAGATGATTTGTCCTTTGAGGATAGAATCAATCTTTTCCGCCAGGATTTACACAAAGAATAGCTACCAAAGGCGTATAAAAATATTTTCTTAACAAAGAAGAACATACAAAGTCATTAACGACCATGCACCATAGTTCACACAAAATGGTTGTGAACATTCAAGAATCCCATAGTAATGCGTGTTACTGCCCATTCTTGAACTTCCTTCTTTGTGATTCACTAACAACATTCTTGTAAAAGCTACAAATGAGCTTAGAAGAGTACTACTCCACTAATACAAGTGGCCAAGTCCAAGAGACGTGGAACAAGTTCAACGAAACGGAACAAAACACTCAAAAACAAGAGACTGGACAAATACCAATCTTAACTCATCCAAATTCAGAAATTCTCATCTCCATTTTTAAGAGAAATAAAAGAGGAAGATAATGCAAAAAGAATGAGGTCATTCCGAGTTCGGACGAAGAAATTACGGCCAAAATAATTTTACCGAATATCGACGTCTACAGGCAAGTATGCATACGGGTTTGCAAACGAATTTTCATAACTTGGAGCAGTTTGCAAACTGGGTATGCGAACTTAAACCCCTGTATTTTTATTTTAAATAATGGTAGCATACTTGGTATTGTACCATGAAGTCCAAACATCCCGAACTATTATTTTCAAACCTGAACATTTAAGAACCTTAAACACATATCAAGTTAGGTAGAAAAGAACGATAAGAAAGGTATGTAAATCATTATAAGTTCTCTAAGCAAATAAAAGCACAAATCTTGCTCAAGTTTATAGACATACCTTTTTTAGATGAATCCATTTGAATTTTACAGCCTTACCAAACATAATTTGTGCGCCCCAGTTGTTGTGCTTCCCTCACCGTATACATAGCAGGGCATTCTTGGTGAGGATACACTTTCAACACACTCAAGTTGTGTTGAGGTGAACAATGTCTTGCTCACCACAAGTGACTTTTGGATTATCATGAAAGAGATCGCTTTTAGAACCTTTCACATCCAAATCCATCTTCCCAAAGAACTCTTTAAGTTCCAGCATCATGGATAAATTCTTCTCAAAAACAAGAATAAATTCTCATAAGAAGTTTCATAGGCATCAAGACAAACTCGTAATGCACATATAAGATGATTTGTCCTTTGGATAGAATCAATCTTTTCCGCCAGGATTTACACAAAGAATAGCTACCAAAGGCGTATAAAAATATTTTCTTAACAAAGAAGAACATAGAAAGTCATTAACGACCATGCACCATAGTTCACACAAAATGATTGTGAACATTCAAGAATCCCATAGTAATGCGTGTTACTGCCCATTCTTGAACTTCCTTCTTTGTGATTCACTAACAACATTCTTGTAAAAGCTACAAATGAGCTTAGAAGAGTACTACTCCACTAATCCAAGTGGCCAAGTCCAAGATACGTGGAACAAGTTCAACGAAACGGAACAAAACACTCAAAAACAAGAGACAGGACAAATACCAATCTTAACTCATCCAAATTCAGAATTTCTCATCTCCATTTTTAATAGAAATAAAAGAGGAAGATAATGCAAAAAGAATGAGGTCATTCCGAGTTCGGACGAAGAAATTACGGCCAAAACAATTTTACCGAATATCGACGTCTACAGGCAAGTATGCATACGGGTTTGCAAACGAATTTTCATAACTTGGAGCAGTTTGCAAACTGGGTATGCGAACTTAAACCCCTGTAGTTTGATTTTAAATAATGGTAGCATACTTGGTATGTGTACCATGAAGTCCAAACATCCCGAACTATTATTTTCAAACCTGAACATTTAAGAACCTTAAACACAGATCAAGTTAGGTAGAAAAGAACGATAAGAAAGGTATGTGAATCATTATAGGTTCTCTAAGCAAATAAAAGCACAGATCTTGGTCAAGTATATAGACATACCTTTTTTACATGAATCCAGTTGAATTCTACAGCCTTACCAAACATAATTTGTGTGCCCCAGTTGTTTTGCTTCCCCCACCGTATACATAGCAGGGCATTCTTGGTGAGCATACACTTTCAACACACTCAAGTTGTGTTGAGGTGAACAATGTCTTGCTCACCACAAGTGACTTTTGGATTATCATGAAAGAGATTGCTTTTAGAACCTTTCACATCCAAATCCATCTTCCCAAAGAACTCTTTAAGTTCCAGCATCATGGATAAATTCTTCTCAAAAACAAGAATAAATTCTCATAAGAAGTTTCATAGGCATCAAGAAAAACTCGTAATGCACATATAAGATGATTTGTCCTTTGAGGGTAGAATCAATCTTTTCCTCCAGGACTTACACAAAGAATAGCTACCAAAGGAGTATAAAAATATTTTCTTAACAAAGAAGAACATACAAAGTCATTAACGACCATGCACCATAGTTCACACAAAATGCTTGTGAACATTCAAGAATCCCATAGTAATGCGTGTTACTGCCCATTCTTGAACTTCCTTATTTGTGATTCACTAACAACATTCTTGTAAAATCTACAAATGAGCTTAGAAGAGTACAAATCCACGAATCCAAGTGCCCAAGTCCAAGAGAAGTGGAACAAGTTCAACGAAACGGAACAAAACACTCAAAAACAAGAGACAGGACAAATACCAATCTTAACTCATCCAAATTCAGAAATTCTCATCTCCATTTTTAAGAGAAATAAAAGAGGAAGATAATGCAAAAAGAATGAGGTCATTCCGAGTTCGGACGAAGAAATTACGGCCAAAACAATTTTACCGAATATCGACGTCTACAGGCAAGTATGCATACGGGTTTGCAAACGAATTTTCATAACTTGGAGCAGTTTGCAAACTGGGTATGCGAACTTAAACCCCTGTATTTTTATTTTAAATAATGGTAGCATACTTGGTATTGTACCATGAAGTCCAAACATCCCGAACTATTATTTTCAAACCTGAACATTTAAGAACCTTAAACACAGATCAAGTTAGGTAGAAAAGAACGATAAGAAAGGTATGTAAATCATTATAAGTTCTCTAAGCAAATAAAAGCACAAATCTTGCTCAAGTTTATAGACATACCTTTTTTAGATGAATCCATTTGAATTTTACAGCCTTACCAAACATAATTTGTGCGCCCCAGTTGTTGTGCTTCCCTCACCGTATACATAGCAGGGCATTCTTGGTGAGGATACACTTTCAACACACTCAAGTTGTGTTGAGGTGAACAATGTCTTGCTCACCACAAGTGACTTTTGGATTATCATGAAAGAGATCGCTTTTAGAACCTTTCACATCCAAATCCATCTTCCCAAAGAACTCTTTAAGTTCCAGCATCATGGATAAATTCTTCTCAAAAACAAGAATAAATTCTCATAAGAAGTTTCATAGGCATCAAGACAAACTCGTAATGCACATATAAGATGATTTGTCCTTTGGATAGAATCAATCTTTTCCGCCAGGATTTACACAAAGAATAGCTACCAAAGGCGTATAAAAATATTTTCTTAACAAAGAAGAACATAGAAAGTCATTAACGACCATGCACCATAGTTCACACAAAATGATTGTGAACATTCAAGAATCCCATAGTAATGCGTGTTACTGCCCATTCTTGAACTTCCTTCTTTGTGATTCACTAACAACATTCTTGTAAAAGCTACAAATGAGCTTAGAAGAGTACTACTCCACTAATCCAAGTGGCCAAGTCCAAGATACGTGGAACAAGTTCAACGAAACGGAACAAAACACTCAAAAACAAGAGACTGGACAAATACCAATCTTAACTCATCCAAATTCAGAAATTCTCATCTCCATTTTTAATAGAAATAAAAGAGGAAGATAATGCAAAAAGAATGAGGTCATTCCGAGTTCGGACGAAGAAATTACGGCCAAAACAATTTTACCGAATATCGACGTCTACAGGCAAGTATGCATACGGGTTTGCAAACGAATTTTCATAACTTGGAGCAGTTTGCAAACTGGGTATGCGAACTTAAACCCCTGTATTTTGATTTTAAATAATGGTAGCATACTTGGTATGTGTACCATGAAGTCCAAACATCCCGAACTATTATTTTCAAACCTGAACATTTAAGAACCTTAAACACAGATCAAGTTAGGTAGAAAAGAACGATGAGAAAGGTATGTGAATCATTATAGGTTCTCTAAGCAAATAAAAGCACAAATCTTTCTCAAGTTTATATACATACCTTTTTTAGATGAATCCAGTTGAATTCTACAGCCTTACCAAACATAATTTGTGCGCCCCAGTTGTTGTGCTTCCCTCATCGTATACATAGCAGGGCATTCTTGGTGAGGATACACTTTCAACACACTCAAGTTGTGTTGAGGTGAACAATGTCTTGCTCACCACAAGTGACTTTTGGATTATCATGAAAGAGATCGCTTTTAGAACCTTTCACATCCAAATCCATCTTCCCAAAGAACTCTTTAAGTTCCAGCATCATGGATAAATTCTTCTCAAAAACAAGAATAAATTCTCATAAGAAGTTTCATAGGCATCAATACAAACTCGTAATGCACATATAAGATGATTTGTCCTTTGAGGATAGAATCAATCTTTTCCGCCAGGATTTACACAAAGAATAGCTACCAAAGGCGTATAAAAATATTTTCTTAACAAAGAAGAACATACAAAGTCATTAACGACCATGCACCATAGTTCACACAAAATGGTTGTGAACATTCAAGAATCCCATAGTAATGCGTGTTACTGCCCATTCTTGAACTTCCTTCTTTGTGATTCACTAACAACATTCTTGTAAAAGCTACAAATGAGCTTAGAAGAGTACTACTCCACTAATACAAGTGGCCAAGTCCAAGAGACGTGGAACAAGTTCAACGAAACGGAACAAAACACTCAAAAACAAGAGACTGGACAAATACCAATCTTAACTCATCCAAATTCAGAAATTCTCATCTCCATTTTTAAGAGAAATAAAAGAGGAAGATAATGCAAAAAGAATGAGGTCATTCCGAGTTCGGACGAAGAAATTACGGCCAAAATAATTTTACCGAATATCGACGTCTACAGGCAAGTATGCATACGGGTTTGCAAACGAATTTTCATAACTTGGAGCAGTTTGCAAACTGGGTATGCGAACTTAAACCCCTGTATTTTTATTTTAAATAATGGTAGCATACTTGGTATTGTACCATGAAGTCCAAACATCCCGAACTATTATTTTCAAACCTGAACATTTAAGAACCTTAAACACATATCAAGTTAGGTAGAAAAGAACGATAAGAAAGGTATGTAAATCATTATAAGTTCTCTAAGCAAATAAAAGCACAAATCTTGCTCAAGTTTATAGACATACCTTTTTTAGATGAATCCATTTGAATTTTACAGCCTTACCAAACATAATTTGTGCGCCCCAGTTGTTGTGCTTCCCTCACCGTATACATAGCAGGGCATTCTTGGTGAGGATACACTTTCAACACACTCAAGTTGTGTTGAGGTGAACAATGTCTTGCTCACCACAAGTGACTTTTGGATTATCATGAAAGAGATCGCTTTTAGAACCTTTCACATCCAAATCCATCTTCCCAAAGAACTCTTTAAGTTCCAGCATCATGGATAAATTCTTCTCAAAAACAAGAATAAATTCTCATAAGAAGTTTCATAGGCATCAAGACAAACTCGTAATGCACATATAAGATGATTTGTCCTTTGAGGATAGAATCAATCTTTTCCGCCAGGATTTACACAAAGAATAGCTACCAAAGGCGTATAAAAATATTTTCTTAACAAATAAGAACATAGAAAGTCATTAACGACCATGCACCATAGTTCCCACAAAATGATTGTGAACATTCAAGAATCCCATAGTAATGCGTGTTACGGACCATTCTTGAACTTCCTTCTTTGTGATTCACTAACAACATTCTTGTAAAAGCTACAAATGAGCTTAGAAGAGTACTACTCCACTAATCCAAGTGGCCAAGTCCAAGAGACGTGGAACAAGTTCAACGAAACGGAACAAAACACTCAAAAACAAGAGACTGGAAAAATACCAATCTTAACTCATCCAAATTCAGAAATTCTCATCTCCATTTTTAAGAGAAATAAAAGAGAAAGATAATGCAAAAAGAATGAGGTCATTCCGAGTTCGGACGAAGAAATTACGGCCAAAACAATTTTACCGAATATCGACGTCTACAGGCAAGTATGCATACGGGTTTGCAAACGAATTTTCATAACTTGGAGCAGTTTGCAAACTGGGTATGCGAACTTAAACCCCTGTATTTTGATTTTAAATAATGGTAGCATACTTGGTATGTGTACCATGAAGTCCAAACATCCCGAACTATTATTTTCAAACCTGAACATTTAAGAACCTTAAACACAGATCAAGTTAGGTAGAAAAGAACGATGAGAAAGGTATGTGAATCATTATAGGTTCTCTAAGCAAATAAAAGCACAAATCTTTCTCAAGTTTATATACATACCTTTTTTAGATGAATCCAGTTGAATTCTACAGCCTTACCAAACATAATTTGTGCGCCCCAGTTGTTGTGCTTCCCTCATCGTATACATAGCAGGGCATTCTTGGTGAGGATACACTTTCAACACACTCAAGTTGTGTTGAGGTGAACAATGTCTTGCTCACCACAAGTGACTTTTGGATTATCATGAAAGAGATCGCTTTTAGAACCTTTCACATCCAAATCCATCTTCCCAAAGAACTCTTTAAGTTCCAGCATCATGGATAAATTCTTCTCAAAAACAAGAATAAATTCTCATAAGAAGTTTCATAGGCATCAATACAAACTCGTAATGCACATATAAGATGATTTGTCCTTTGAGGATAGAATCAATCTTTTCCGCCAGGATTTACACAAAGAATAGCTACCAAAGGCGTATAAAAATATTTTCTTAACAAAGAAGAACATAGAAAGTCATTAACGACCATGCACCATAGTTCACACAAAATGATTGTGAACATTCAAGAATCCCATAGTAATGCGTGTTACTGCCCATTCTTGAACTTCCTTCTTTGTGATTCACTAACAACATTCTTGTAAAAGCTACAAATGAGCTTAGAAGAGTACTACTCCACTAATCCAAGTGACCAAGTCCAAGAGACGTGGAACAAGTTCAACGAAACGGAACAAAACACTCAAAAACAAGAGACTGGACAAATACCAATCTTAACTCATCCAAATTCAGAAATTCTCATCTCCATTTTTAAGAGAAATAAAAGAGGAAGATAATGCAAAAAGAATGAGGTCATTCCGAGTTCGGACGAAGAAATTAAGGCCAAAAAAATTTTACCGAATATCGACGTCTACAGGCAAGTATGCATACGGGTTTGCAAACAAATTTTCATAACTTGGAGCAGTTTGCAAACTGGGTATGCGAAATTAAACCCCTGTATTTTTATTTTAAATAATGGTAGCATACTTGGTATGTGTACCATGAAGTCCAAACATCCCGAACTATTATTTTCAAACCTGAACATTTAAGAACCTTAAACACAGATCAAGTTAGGTAGAAAAGAACGATAAGAAAGGTATGTAAATCATTATAAGTTCTCTAAGCAAATAAAAGCACAAATCTTGCTCAAGTTTATAGACATACCTTTTTTAGATGAATCCATTTGAATTGTACATCCTTACCAAACATAATTTGTGCGCCCCAGTTGTTGTACTTCCCTCACCGTATACATAGCAGGGCATTCTTGGTGAGGATACACTTTCAACACACTCAAGTTTTTTTGAGGTGAACAATGTCTTGCTCACCACAAGTGACTTTTGGATTATCATGAAAGAGATCGCTTTTAGAACCTTTCACATCCAAATCCATCTTCCCAAAGAACTCTTTAAGTTCCAGCATCATGGATAAATTCTTCTCAAAAACAAGAATAAATTCTCATAAGAAGTTTCATAGGCATCAAGACAAACTCGTAATGCACATATAAGATGATTTGTCCTTTGAGGGTAGAATCAATCTTTTCCGCCAGGATTTACACAAAGAATAGCTACCAAAGGCGTATAAAAATATTTTCTTAACAAAGAAGAACATAGAAAGTCATTAACGACCATGCACCATAGTTCACACAAAATGATTGTGAACATTCAAGAATCCCATAATAATGCGTGTTACTGCCCATTCTTGAACTTCCTTCTTTGTGATTCACTAACAACATTCTTGTAAAAGCTACAAATGAGCTTAGAAGAGTACTACTCCACTAATCCAAGTGCCCAAGTCCAAGAGACGTGGAACAAGTTCAACGAAACGGAACAAAACACTCAAAAACAAGAGACGGGACAAATACCAATCTTAACTCATCCAAATTCAGAAATTCTCATCTCCATTTATAAGAGAAATCAAAGAGGAAGATAATGCAAAAAGAATGAGGTCATTCCGAGTTTGGACGAAGAAATTACGGCCAAAACAATTTTACCGAATATCGACGTCTACAGGAAAGTATGCATACGGGTTTGCAAACGAATTTTCATAACTTAGAGCAGTTTGCAAACTGGGTATGCGAACTTAAACTCCTGTATTTTGATTTTAAATAATGGTAGCATACTTGGTATGTGTATCATGAAGTCCAAACATCCCGAAATATTATTTTCAAACCTGAACATTTAAGAACCTTAAACACAGATCAAGTTAGGTAGAAAAGAACGATAAGAAAGGTATGTGAATCATTATAGGTTCTCTAAGCAAATAAAAGCACAGATCTTGGTCAAGTATATAGACATACCTTTTTTAGATGAATCCAGTTGAATTCTACAGCCTTACTAAACATAATTTGTGCGCCCCAGTTGTTGTGCTTCCCTCACCGTATACATAGCAGGGCATTCTTGGTGAGCATACACTTTCAACACACTCAAGTTGTGTTGAGGTGAACAATATCTTGCTCACCACAAGTGACTTTTGGATTATCATGAAAGAGATTGCTTTTATAACCTTTCACATCCAAATCCATCTTCCCAAAGAACTCTTTAAGTTACAGCATCATGGATAAATTCTTCTCAAAAACAAGAATAAATTCTCATAAGAAGTTTCATAGGCATCAAGAAAAACTCGTAATGCACATATAAGATGATTTGTCCTTTGAGGGTAGAATCAATCTTTTCCTCCAGGACTTACATAAAGAATAGCTACCAAAGGAGTATAAAAATATTTTCTTAACAAAGAAGAACATACAAAGTCATTAACGACCATGCACCATAGTTCACACAAAATGCTTGTGAACATTCAAGAATCCCATAGTAATGCGTGTTACTGACCATTCTTGAACTTCCTTCTTTGTGATTCACTAACAACATTCTTGTAAAATCTGCAAATGAGCTTAGAAGAGTACAAATCCACGAATCCAAGTGCCCAAGTCCAAGAGAAGTGGAACAAGTTCAACGAAACGGAACAAAACACTCAAAAACAAGAGACATGACAAATACCAATCTTAAATCATCCAAATTCAGAAATTCTCATCTCCATTTTTAAGAGAAATAAAAGAGGAAGATAATGCAAAAATAATGAGGTCATTCCGAGTTCGGACGAAGAAATTAAGGCCAAAATTTTTTTACCGAATATCGACGTCTACAGGCAAGTATGCATACGGGTTTGCAAACGAATTTTCATAACTTGGAGCAGTTTGCAAACTGGGTATGCGAAATTAAACCCCTGTATTTTTATTTTAAATAATGGTAGCATACTTGGTATGTGTACCATGAAGTCCAAACATCCCGAACTATTATTTTCAAACCTGAACATTTAAGAACCTTAAACACAGATCAAGTTAGGTAGAAAAGAACGATAAGAAAGGTATGTAAATCATTATAAGTTCTCTAAGCAAATAAAAGCACAAATCTTGCTCAAGTTTATAGACATACCTTTTTTAGATGAATCCATTTGAATTTTACAGCCTTACCAAACATAATTTGTGCGCCCCAGTTGTTGTGCTTCCCTCACCGTATACATAGCAGGGCATTCTTGGTGAGGATACACTTTCAACACACTCAAGTTGTGTTGAGGTGAACAATGTCTTGCTCACCACAAGTGACTTTTGGATTATCATAAAAGAGATCGCTTTTAGAACCTTTCACATCCAAATCCATCTTCCCAAAGAACTCTTTAAGTTCCAGCATCATGGATAAATTCTTCTCAAAAACAAGAATAAATTCTCATAAGAAGTTTCATAGGCATCAAGACAAACTCGTAATGCACATATAAGATGATTTGTCCTTTGGATAGAATCAATCTTTTCCGCCAGGATTTACACAAAGAATAGCTACCAAAGGCGTATAAAAATATTTTCTTAACAAAGAAGAACATAGAAAGTCATTAACGACCATGCACCATAGTTCACACAAAATGATTGTGAACATTCAAGAATCCCATAGTAATGCGTGTTACTGCCCATTCTTGAACTTCCTTCTTTGTGATTCACTAACAACATTCTTGTAAAAGCTACAAATGAGCTTAGAAGAGTACTACTCCACTAATCCAAGTGGCCAAGTCCAAGATACGTGGAACAAGTTCAACGAAACGGAACAAAACACTCAAAAACAAGAGACTGGACAAATACCAATCTTAACTCATCCAAATTCAGAATTTCTCATCTCCATTTTTAATAGAAATAAAAGAGGAAGATAATGCAAAAAGAATGAGGTCATTCCGAGTTCGGACGAAGAAATTACGGCCAAAACAATTTTACCGAATATCGACGTCTACAGGCAAGTATGCATACGGGTTTGCAAACGAATTTTCATAACTTGGAGCAGTTTGCAAACTGGGTATGCGAACTTAAACCCCTGTAGTTTGATTTTAAATAATGGTAGCATACTTGGTATGTGTACCATGAAGTCCAAACATCCCGAACTATTATTTTCAAACCTGAACATTTAAGAACCTTAAACACAGATCAAGTTAGGTAGAAAAGAACGATAAGAAAGGTATGTGAATCATTATAGGTTCTCTAAGCAAATAAAAGCACAGATCTTGGTCAAGTATATAGACATACCTTTTTTAGATGAATCCAGTTGAATTCTACAGCCTTAGCTTTTAGAACCTTTCACATCCAAATCCATCTTCCCAAAGAACTCTTTAAGTTCCAGCATCATGGATAAATTCTTCTCAAAAACAAGAATAAATTCTCATAAGAAGTTTCATAGGCATCAAGACAAACTCGTAATGCACATATAAGATGATTTGTCCTTTGAGGGTAGAATCAATCTTTTCCTCCAGGACTTGCACAAAGAATAGCTACCAAAGGAGTATAAAAATATTTTCTTAACAAAGAAGAACATACAAAGTCATTAACGACCATGCACCATAGTTCACACAAAATGATTGTGAACATTCAAGAATCCCATAGTAATGCGTGTTACTGCCCATTCTTGAACTTCCTTCTTTGTGATTCACTAACAACATTCTTGTAAAATCTACAAATGAGCTTAGAAGAGTACTAATCCACGAATCCAAGTTCCCAAGTCCAAGAGAAGTGGAACAAGTTCAACGAAACGGAACAAAACACTCAAAAACAAGAAACAGGACAAATGCCAATCTTACCTCATCCAAATTCAGAAATTCTCATCTCCATTTTTAATAGAAATAAAATAGTAAGATAATGCAAAAAGAATGAGGTCATTCCGAGTTCGGACGAAGAAATTACGGCCAAAACAATTTTACCGAATATCGACGTCTACAGGCAAGTATGCATACGGGTGTGCAAACGAATTTTCATAACTTGGAGCAGTTTGCAAACTGGGTATGCGAACTTAAACCCCTGTATTTTTATTTTAAATAATGGTAGCATACTTGGTATGTGTACCATGAAGTCCAAACAACCCGAACTATTATTTTCAAACCTGAACATTTAAGAACCTTAAACACATATCAAGTTAGGTAGAAAAGAACGATAAGAAAGGTATGTGAATCATTATAAGTTCTCTAAGCAAATAAAAGCACAAATCTTTCTCAAGGTTATACACATACCTTTTTTAGATGAATCCAGTTGAATTCTACATCCTTACCAAACATAATTTGTGCGCCCCAGTTGTTGTGCTTCCCTCACCGTATACATAGCAGGGCATTCTTGGTGAGGATACACTTCAACACACTCAAGTTGTGTTGAGGTGAACAATGTCTTGCTCACCACAAGTGACTTTTGGATTATCATGAAAGAGATCGCTTTTAGAACCTTTCACATCCAAATCCATCTTCCCAAAGAACTCTTTAAGTTCCAGCATCATGGATAAATTCTTCTCAAAAACAAGAATAAATTCTCATAAGAAGTTTCATAGGCATCAAGACAAACTCGTAATGCACATATAAGATGATTTGTCCTTTGGATAGAATCAATCTTTTCCGCCAGGATTTACACAAAGAATAGCTACCAAAGGCGTATAAAAATATTTTCTTAACAAAGAAGAACATAGAAAGTCATTAACGACCATGCACCATAGTTGACACAAAATGATTGTGAACATTCAAGAATCCCATAGTAATGCGTGTTACTGCCCGTTCTTGAACTTCCTTCTTTGTGATTCACTAACAACATTGTTGTAAAAGGTACAAATGAGTTTAAAAGAGTACTAATCCACGAATCCAAGTGCCCAAGTCCAAGAGAAGTGGAACAAGTTCAACGAAACGGAACAAAACACTCAAAAACAAGAGACGGGACAAATACCAATCTTAACTCATCCAAATTCATAAATTATCATCTTCATTTATAAGAGAAATCAAAGAGGAAGATAATTCAAAAAGAATGAGGTCATTCCGAGTTTGGACGAAGAAATTACGGCCAAAACAAGTTTACCGAATATCGACGTCAACAGGAAAGTATGCATACGGGTTTGCAAACGAATTTTCATAACTTGGAGCAGTTTGCAAACTGGGTATGCGAACTTAAACCCCTGGATTTTGATTTTAAATAATTGTAGTATATTTGGTATGTGTACCATGAAGTCCAAACATCCCGAACTATTATTTTCAAACCTGAACATTTAAGAACCTTAAAAACAGATCAAGTTAGGTAGAAAAGAACGATAAGAAAGGTATGTGAATCATTATAGGTTCTCTAAGCAAATAAAAGCACAAATCTTTCTCAAGTTTATATACATACCTTTTTTAGATGAATCCAGTTGAATTCTACAGCCTTACCAAACATAATTTGTGCGCCCCAATTGTTGTGCTTCCCTCACCGTATACATAGCAGGGCATTCTTGGTGAGCATACACTTCAACACACTCAAGTTGTGTTGAGGTGAACAATGTCTTGCTCACCACAAGTGACTTTTGGATTATCATGAAAGAGATCGCTTTTAGAACCTTTCACATCCAAATCCATCTTCCCAAAGAACTCTTTAAGTTCCAGCATCATGGATAAATTCTTCTCAAAAACAAGAATAAATTCTCATAAGAAGTTTCATAGGCATCAAGACAAACTCGTAATGCACATATAAGATGATTTGTCCTTTGAGGGTAGAATCAATCTTTTCCTCCAGGAATTACACAAAGAATAGCTACCAAAGGAGTATAAAAATATTTTCTTAACAAAGAAGAACATACAAAGTCATTAACGACCATGCACCATAGTTCACACAAAATGATTGTGAACATTCAAGAATCCCATAGTAATGCGTGTTACTGCCCATTCTTAAACTTCCTTCTTTGTGATTCACTAACAACATTCTTGTAAAAGGAACAAATGAGCTTAAAAGAGTACTAATCCACGAATCCAAGTGCCCAAGTCCAACAGAAGTGGAACAAGTTCAACGAAACGGAACAAAACACTCAAAAACAAGAGACGGGACAAATACCAATCTTAACTCATCCAAATTCATAAATTATCATCTTCATTTATAAGAGAAATCAAAGAGGAAGATAATTCAAAAAGAATGAGGTCATTCCGAGTTTGGACGAAGAAATTACGGCCAAAACAAGTTTACCGAATATCGACGTCAACAGGAAAGTATGCATACGGGTTTGCAAACGAATTTTCATAACTTGGAGCAGTTTGCAAACTGGGTATGCGAACTTAAACCCCTGGATTTTGATTTTAAATAATTGTAGTATATTTGGTATGTGTACCATGAAGTCCAAACATCCCGAACTATTATTTTCAAACCTGAACATTTAAGAACCTTAAAAACAGATCAAGTTAGGTAGAAAAGAACGATAAGAAAGGTATGTGAATCATTATAGGTTCTCTAAGCAAATAAAAGCACAAATCTTTCTCAAGTTTATATACATACCTTTTTTAGATGAATCCAGTTGAATTCTACAGCCTTACCAAACATAATTTGTGCGCCCCAATTGTTGTGCTTCCCTCACCGTATACATAGCAGGGCATTCTTGGTGAGCATACACTTCAACACACTCAAGTTGTGTTGAGGTGAACAATGTCTTGCTCACCACAAGTGACTTTTGGATTATCATGAAAGAGATCGCTTTTAGAACCTTTCACATCCAAATCCATCTTCCCAAAGAACTCTTTAAGTTCCAGCATCATGGATAAATTCTTCTCAAAAACAAGAATAAATTCTCATAAGAAGTTTCATAGGCATCAAGACAAACTCGTAATGCACATATAAGATGATTTGTCCTTTGAGGGTAGAATCAATCTTTTCCTCCAGGAATTACACAAAGAATAGCTACCAAAGGAGTATAAAAATATTTTCTTAACAAAGAAGAACATACAAAGTCATTAACGACCATGCACCATAGTTCACACAAAATGATTGTGAACATTCAAGAATCCCATAGTAATGCGTGTTACTGCCCATTCTTAAACTTCCTTCTTTGTGATTCACTAACAACATTCTTGTAAAAGGAACAAATGAGCTTAAAAGAGTACTAATCCACGAATCCAAGTGCCCAAGTCCAACAGAAGTGGAACAAGTTCAACGAAACGGAACAAAACACTCAAAAACAAGAGACGGGACAAATACCAATCTTAACTCATCCAAATTCATAAATTATCATCTTCATTTATAAGAGAAATCAAAGAAGAAGATAATTCAAAAAGAATGAGGTCATTCCGAGTTTGGACGAAGAAATTACGGCCAAAACAAGTTTACCGAATATCGACGTCTACAGGCAAGTATGCATACGGGTTTGCAAACGAATTTTCATAACTTGGAGCAGTTTGCAAACTGGGTATGCGAACTTAAACCCCTGGATTTTGATTTTAAATAATTGTAGTATACTTGGTATGTGTACCATGAAGTCCAAACATCCCGAACTATTATTTTCAAACCTGAACATTTAAGAACCTTAAAAACAGATCAAGTTAGGTAGAAAAGAACGATAAGAAAGGTATGTGAATCATTATAGGTTCTCTAAGCAAATAAAAGCACAAATCTTTCTCAAGTTTATATACATACCTTTTTTAGATGAATCCAGTTGAATTCTACAGCCTTACCAAACATAATTTGTGCGCCCCAATTGTTGTGCTTCCCTCACCGTATACATAGCAGGGCATTCTTGGTGAGCATACACTTCAACACACTCAAGTTGTGTTGAGGTGAACAATGTCTTGCTCACCACAAGTGACTTTTGGATTATCATGAAAGAGATCGCTTTTAGAACCTTTCACATCCAAATCCATCTTCCCAAAGAACTCTTTAAGTTCCAGCATCATGGATAAATTCTTCTCAAAAACAAGAATAAATTCTCATAAGAAGTTTCATAGGCATCAAGACAAACTCGTAATGCACATATAAGATGATTTGTCCTTTGAGGGTAGAATCAATCTTTTCCTCCAGGAATTACACAAAGAATAGCTACCAAAGGAGTATAAAAATATTTTCTTAACAAAGAAGAACATACAAAGTCATTAACGACCATGCACCATAGTTCACACAAAATGATTGTGAACATTCAAGAATCCCATAGTAATGCGTGTTACTGCCCATTCTTGAACTTCCTTCTTTGTGATTCACTAACAACATTCTTGTAAAAGGTACAAATGAGCTTAAAAGAGTACTAATCCACGAATCCAAGTGTCCAAGTCCAAAAGAAGTGGAACAAGTTCAACGAAACGGAACAAAACACTCAAAAACAAGAGACGGGACAAATACCAATCTTAACTCATCCAAATTCATAAATTCTCATCTTCATTTATAAGATAAATAAAAGAGGAAGATAATTCAAAAAGAATGAGGTCATTCCGAGTTCGGACGAAGAAATTACGGCCAAAAAATTTTTACCGACTATCGACGTCTACAGGCAAGTATGCATACGGGTTTGCAAACGAATTTTCATAACTTGGAGCAGTTTTCAAACTGGGTATGCGAACTTAAACCCATGGATTTTGATTTTAAATAATGGTAGCATACTTGGTATGTGTACCATGAAGTCCAAACATCCCGAACTATTATTTTCAAACCTGAACATTTAAGAACCTTAAAAACAGATCAAGTTAGGTAGAAAAGAACGATAAGAAAGGTATGTGAATCATTATAGGTTCTCTAAGCAAATAAAAGCACAAATCTTTCTCAAGTTTATATACATACCTTTTTTAGATGAATCCAGTTGAATTCTACAGCCTTACCAAACATAATTTGTGCGCCCCAATTGTTGTGCTTCCCTCACCGTATACATAGCAGGGCATTCTTGGTGAGCATACACTTTTCAACACACTCAAGTTGTGTTGAGGTGGAGAATGTCTTGCTCACCACAAGTGACTTTTGGATTATCATGAAAGAGATCGCTTTTAGAACCTTTCACATCCAAATCCATCTTCCCAAAGAACTCTTTAAGTTCCAGCATCATGGATAAATTCTTCTCAAAAACAAGAATAAATTCTCATAAGAAGTTTCATAGGCATCAAGACAAACTCGTAATGCACATATAAGATGATTTGTCCTTTGAGGGTAGAATCAATCTTTTCCTCCAGGACTTACACAAAGAATAGATACCAAAGGAGTATAAAAATATTTTCTTAACAAGGAAGAACATACAAAGTCATTAACGACCATGCACCATAGTTCACACAAAATGATTGTGAACATTCAAGAATCCCATAGTAATGCGTGTTACTGCCCATTCTTGAACTTCCTTCTTTGTGATTCACTAACAACATTCTTGTAAAATCTACAAATGATCTTAGAAGAGTACTAATCCACGAATCCAAGTGTCCAAGTCCAAAAGAAGTGGAACAAGTTCAACGAAACGGAACAAAACACTCAAAAACAAGAGACATGACAAATACCAATATTAACTCATCCAAATTCATAAATTCTCATATCCATTTTTAAGAGAAATAAAAGAGGAAGATAATGAAAAAAGAAGGAGGTCATTCCGAGTTCGGACGAAGAAATTACGGCCAAAACAATTTTACCGAATATCGACGTCTACAGGCAAGTATGCATACGGGTTTGCAAACGAATTTTCATAAATTGGAGCAGTTTGCAAACTGGGTATGCGAACTTAAACCCCTGTATTTTTATTTTAAATAATGGTAGCATACTTGGTATGTGTACCATGAAGTCCAAACATCCCGAACTATTATTTTCAAACCTGAACATTTAAGAACCATAAAAACAGATCAAGTTAGGTAGAAAAGAACGATAAGAAAGGTATGTGAATCATTATAGGTTCTCTAAGCAAATAAAAGCACAAATCTTTCTCAAGTTTATATACATACCTTTTTTAGATGAATCCAGTTGAATTCTACAGCCTTACCAAACATAATTTGTGCGCCCCAGTTGTTGTGCTTCCCTCACCGTATACATAACAGGGCATTCTTGGTGAGCATACACTTTCAACACACTCAAGTTGTGTTGAGGTGAACAATGTCTTGCTCACCACAAGTGACTTTTGGATTATCATGAAAGAGATCGCTTTTAGAACCTTTCACATCCAAATCCATCTTCCAAAAGAACTCTTTAAGTTCCAGCATCATGGATAAATTCTTCTCAAAAACAAGAATAAATTCTCATAAGAAGTTTCATAGGCATCAAGACAAACTCGTAATGCACATATAAGATGATTTGTCCTTTGAGGGTAGAATCAATCTTTTCCTCCAGGACTTACACAAAGAATAGCTACCAAATGAGTATAAAAATATTTTCTTAACAAAGAAGAACATACAAAGTCATTAACGACCATGCACCATAGTTCACACAAAATGATTGTGAACATTCAAGAATCCCATAGCAATGCGTGTTACTGCCCATTCTTGAACTTCCTTCTTTGTGATTCACTAACAACATTCTTGTAAAAGGTACAAATGAGCTTAAAAGATTACTACTCCACGAATCCAAGTGCCCAAGTCCAAGAGAAGTGGAACAAGTTCAACGAAACGGAACAAAACACTCAAAAACAAGAGACATGACAAATACCAATCTTAACTCATCCAAATTCATAAATTCTCATCTCCATTTTTAAGAGAAATAAAAGAGGAAGATAATGAAAAAATAAGGAGGTCATTCCGAGTTCGGACGAAGAAATTACGGCCAAAACCATTTTACCGAATATCGACGTCTACAGGCAAGTATGCATACGGGTTTGCAAACGAATTTTCATAACTTGGAGCAGTTTGCAAACTGGGTATGCGAACTTAAACCCCTGTATTTTTATTTTAAATAATGGTAGCATACTTGGTATGTGTACCATGAAGTCCAAACATCCCGAACTATTATTTTCAAACCTGAACATTTAAGAACCATAAAAACAGATCAAGTTAGGTAGAAAAGAACGATAAGAAAGGTATGTGAATCATTATAGGTTCTCTAAGCAAATAAAAGCACAAATCTTTCTCAAGTTTATATACATACCTTTTTTAGATGAATCCAGTTGAATTCTACAGCCTTACCAAACATAATTTGTGCGCCCCAGTTGTTGTGCTTCCCTCACCGTATACATAACAGGGCATTCTTGGTGAGCATACACTTTCAACACACTCAAGTTGTGTTGAGGTGAACAATGTCTTGCTCACCACAAGTGACTTTTGGATTATCATGAAAGAGATCGCTTTTAGAACCTTTCACATCCAAATCCATCTTCCAAAAGAACTCTTTAAGTTCCAGCATCATGGATAAATTCTTCTCAAAAACAAGAATAAATTCTCATAAGAAGTTTCATAGGCATCAAGACAAACTCGTAATGCACATATAAGATGATTTGTCCTTTGAGGGTAGAATCAATCTTTTCCTCCAGGACTTACACAAAGAATAGCTACCAAATGAGTATAAAAATATTTTCTTAACAAAGAAGAACATACAAAGTCATTAACGACCATGCACCATAGTTCACACAAAATGATTGTGAACATTCAAGAATCCCATAGTAATGCGTGTTACTGCCCATTCTTGAACTTCCTTCTTTGTGATTCACTAACAACATTCTTGTAAAAGCTACAAATGAGCTTAAAAGATTACTACTCCACGAATCCAAGTGCCCAAGTCCAAGAGAAGTGGAACAAGTTCAATGAAACGGAACAAAACACTCAAAAACAAGAGACATGACAAATACCAATCTTAACTCATCCAAATTAATAAATTCTCATCTCTCTTTTTAAGAGAAATAAAAGAGGAAGATAATGAAAAAAGAAGGAGGTCATTCCGAGTTTGGACGAAGAAATTACGGCCAAAACAATTTTACCGAATATCGACGTCTACAGGCAAGTATGCATACGGGTTTGCAAACGAATTTTCATAACTTGGAGCAGTTTGCAAACTGGGTATGCGAACTTATACCCCTGTATTTTTATTTTAAATAATGGTAGCATACTTGGTATGTTTACCATGAAGTCCAAACATCCCGAACTATTATTTTCAAACCTGAACATTTAAGAACCATAAAAACAGATCAAGTTAGGTAGAAAAGAACGATAAGAAAGGTATGTGAATCATTATAGGTTCTCTAAGCAAATAAAAGCACAAATCTTTCTCAAGTTTATATACATACCTTTTTTAGATGAATCCAGTTGATTTCTACAGCCTTACCAAACATAATTTGTGCGCCCCAGTTGTTGTGCTTCCCTCACTGTATACATAGCAGGGCATTCTTGGTGAGGATACACTTTCAACACACTCAAGTTGTGTTGAGGTGAACAATGTCTTGCTCACCACAAGTGACTTTTGGGTTATCTTGAAAGATATCGCTTTTAGAACCTTTCACATCCAAATCGATCTTCCCAAAGAACTCTTTAAGTTCCAGCATCATGGATACTGCTTTCTCTATAGTCATGGAACTTTCTGGGAGATCATTCCTTTTCACACTCAAAACATCATTGACTTTCTTTGGTATCCAATTTTGAGTGCGTTTAGGAACGACCAAAACCTTCTTCTCATTACTCTCTTCAAGATTTTCCGGAAGAGAATTGGATTGACTATTTTTTTGAAATTCAGTCTTTCTCCAATTGGGAGCATCAGATCTTGTCTTCGTCTTTACGAAGTTATCCTTTTGATAACCATTACGATTGTGAAAAGGATTCGTATGACGTTTATAGGCAAATCTAGGCTTATCACAACACTGATTCCTTTGCCTAAGGGTTGGATAGTTACAATCTGTAATGTTAAGAGGATTAGTCTTAACGTATGATCTTGGTTTCACAACTTATTGTGATGCCCAAACAAGAACATCATGAAGTTTCTCATTCTTTATACGGAAACGACATCTCCTTTCCAGGTGACTTTTATTCCCGCAATAGTGACAAACATAAGGAATGTTCTTACCTTGATCTGTATGTGCTGACTTTGGAGGTTGATATACTTTTCTCTTTCGAACCTTAACTGCCGGTGAAGGTATTTCACTTTTTCCATCAGTGAAAACCTTTTGTTGAGAAGTATCACTAGCCTTGGCAAATTTTACCTCTTTGCTAATACTTGGAGTATCTATTCCCTTATATCCCAATCCTCGTGTATCACGATGATTTTACTTGCTCCTAGCATAGTGGTTAATTTGCTTGAACTAGTATTGAACTTTTTCAAGTCATCTTCCAACATCTTGACTTTGTCAAGAGCAGCAGCTAAATCAGTCTCAAGGCGTTTTTCTCGAACGAGACAAGCACTTTCTCTGTCATCAAAACTAATTTGTTGAGAGTTAAACCTTGCTCCAGATTCTGCAAGTTTCTCTTCCAACAAAAAGTACTTTTGATAAAGATTATCACATTCAAGTGACTTCATACGTAGGTTTTCCTCAAAATCCTTGAGGATCTATTCGGTAGAACGATTCGAAAAATAATCTTCTTCATCTTCCACGAATCCAAAAACTTAACATACTCTGAGACTTCCTCATCAACATCTCTATCAATATCTGAATCACCTTCATCAGAAAGTTTATCCAACTGTTCTTCTAGGAGAGTTTCCCAATCAGCAGTTTTTACATCAAGAGAATGTTTAGATATTGACTTAGATGTGGCAGTTCTCTCAGGTGAATCCAAGCTTTTAGAATCATCTGGTAATTTCTGAACTGGTACATTATTAGAGATAGACTCGTCCATAATCAGATCGCTACAAACACAGACTTATAAGGTATTTAACGTGTTTGCCTGCTCTGATACCAATTGAAAAAGCGGGGGTCTAACAACACCACCCAATATTTCGCTTATCAATCTGTATGGACTAACTCCGAAAAACTTTCTAGAGAATCAACTAGAAAGTCAGACTCAATCTAGGTAAAAGTATCTCAAGGAGTTAATATCTCTCTCTTGTTTTGATTCACTCAAGATAATAGAAATCAGCGAGTCTATAATCAAACACAAAGAATAACTTGGACGGTACCAAAGACCAATGTCCAAGGATCAATCAATATCAATCAACAACCAAAGATCGGATTTCCGATTGATTGATTCAAACGCACAACCTGTATTATTTCAATTATATAAACAAATATAATGCGGAAATACAAATAACACATACACCAAAATTTTGTTAACGAGGAAACCGCAAATGCAAAAAAACCCCGGGACCTAGTCCAGATTGAATACACACTGTATTAAGCCGCTACAGACACTAGCCTACTCCAAGCTAACTTCGGACTGGACTATAATTGAACCCCAATCAGTCACACACTAATTCAAGGTGCAGTGGTACTCCTACGCCTCTGATCCCAGCAGGATACTGCGCACTTGATTCCCTTAGCTGATCTCACCCACGACCAAGAGTTGCTGCAACCCAAAATCGCAGACTTGATAATAAACAAATATGTCTCACACAGAAAAGTCTATCAAAGGATAAATCTGTCTCCCACAGAACAACCTTAGGTTTTTTTGTTCCGTCTTAAGATATGAAATCAAGGTGAACAGGAACCAATTGATAATCCGGTCTTATATTCCCGAAGAACAGCCTAGATTAATCAATCACCTCTCAACAGTCTTACTTGAATACACAAGAGGACGTCGAGGAATCACAAACAGTGAGACGAAGATGTTTGTGACTTCTTTATCCTGCCTATCGGAGAACTATCACGATCTCAAGCCAATCAAAGACTGTACTCGTACGATAGAAGATGCAAGATCAGATCACACAACTACGATAAAAGTACTATCGGTCTGGCTTCACAATCCCAATGAATTATTTAAGTCGTTAACCTGGTTTTAGAGAAGAAAACCAAAGGTTAGAGGAGAATCGACTCTAGCGAGCGCACAAGTATCACACAGACATGTGGGGATTAGTTTTTCCCAATGTTAGGTGTCTCCTATATATAGTCTCCAAATCAGGGTTTTGCCTTAGTTACAAAGCAATCAATATTCACCGTTAGATGAAAACCTGATTTAGATTCAAGCTAATATTTCTCAACCATTAGATCGAAAACTTAGCTTGTCACACACACTTGAGATATACGTTTACTGGGTTTGTGAAAGCCGTGCCCAAACGTGTACGTCTATGTTGGTTCAACATAGTAACCCAAAAGGTCAACCATATGAGCATTTCATATTAACCTTGTTCTTCTTCACCGTAACTAGTTCAATTGACTCAAATGAACTAGTTAGAAAGTTGTTCAATTTCTATGAGATCTTATGTAACTACACAAGACACAATTGAAACAAAGATCATTCGATTCGATTGAATTGGCTCATGAACTTTATAGCCACGGTTTGCATACGACATTGCTTAGTAATTTAAGTTTCATGTTCATAGCACATCTTTAGATCATAACCTACTCAAGTACGCAAACAAGTTCGCGGACTTAAGACAATCGACAGAGTTTTCCAAACTCGGCAGAAAATCTCGGCAAGGAGACTTCCGCCAGTTCGCGGACTAAACATGCAAACGAGTTTTTTGAAAATCCCAGCAGAAATTCTCGGCAAGAGAAATTCCATCAGTTCCGGAATGAGTTCGCAAACTGAGTTCGTGGACTTGGCAAAGCCAATTCCTCCGGTTTCTCTCAATCAAAAAAGTTCGCAAACTTCGGATTAAGGAATAGGAAGTATGCACATATTTGTTTCCACACAATGCTTATATCCATCATTGGTTACATAGACCTAAACTCTCATTCCAATCATTGAAACATTCTTAGAGGACATTATATAGTTGTTACACTATTTCTCGTCAAAACGATTTTCAAAGTGATTTGAAACATTATGACTTTCGTCATTAGGTGAAGATAAACCCGATCAAAGCGAAACGCTTTACCAACAAATGATTTCGAGATATAGATAGGCGAGATATACTCGGCTCGAAATATCAAATGTGTATGATCCAGTCTATATAACATACAACTTTTGTCTCATATGAAGTAGGAGATAGAAGAGATAGACTTTTGAGTGATAGATAAGTTCAAGTCTCAACATACCTTTTTATTGATGAAGTTCCACGGTTCCTTGAGTAGATCTTCGTCGTTGTATGATGAATCTCCATGAAGTCCTTGAGCTCAACTACACTTTTCTATCCTAGTCCGAGACTTAGCTATGTAGACTAGAAATAAAGACTCATAGTTTTGATCACTAACATTGACAAACATGATTGAGATAGCAACGCCTGCGAGGTCGACCGAGCTATGCTCTAACACCTAGTTCCGCTAGGAAGAGGCTAAGCTTGTTGAATTGTGTGGCCAAATCGTGTGGCCGCGATTGCTCTTTAAGAATGACATGGACAGTTAAGGTTTTCCTTAGGGAATTTGAGCGTGTCGATCATGCTAACTTTTAATTAAAAAGCGCGTTGACACGAAAATCTCTTTATCAAAGAGTGGCGCAGCCTGTGTGAGTGTTTTCATGCAGATCTCAATACTGACACTTCGGGAGATTCGTGCTACTCCGCTGCGAGTGAACATTAATCGTCATGTCATGCCAATATTAAGAGTTCGGCTGGGGAACATAGCATAGGAAAATACTAGGCGGGCGATGCATTAGTGAATAATGCTGGTGGAAAATAAAATTCATAAAATGTTTTGGATAGTTTTTATATGCATCATTCTGAGTGAATTTTATATATATATATATATATATATTGAATTGCTCAATACATCTGTGAGAAAAGAGGTTTATGCACGCATTACTTTCAAATGGCTTTTGTTCCTTTGTAGGATGACAGCGCATTGATACAGGGTTTTACGATTTTACCCTTGAACTAAAAACCACCATCAACAGCTGGTTTTTTTGGAATGGAGAGATGACCGTGTGGACGAAGGATCTTCAACCGAGCAAACTGCATATCCTCAAACAAACGCATTGCACGGGGAGTGCTGTGAGTTGGATAGATCAATCTGTAGGACTCCGGCCTAAACCAAGGCAATGGTCGTTTCAGAGTCAATTCGGTCACAAAGAGGGAAGAGGGTTGATCTGTAGGAGGGAAGCTGAGAAGTATGTGAGATCAATGATGATCAAGGATTGTGAATGTGTTTAAGGTTTCTGCAAGTTTTCTATGAACTGTTGAGTTCAAATAAGTTTTGGTTGATTGATTGAATTCTTGAGAGTGATTGCTCGGATCAGAATTATTTTGTTGTTCAATCGTGGATTCAGAGACTTATTTATATTGCCAGAATAGTAGACACATTGATCTCCAGTAACTGTGATGGTTGCTCGAGTGAAAGAATGGGAAAGTGGAAAGTCGTGGTTTAACCAGTTCCAGGTCGTGCGGAGACTTGGTTGATTGTCCACCCACTACTTTGCTAACTCCCTCAACTTCTTGCACGACTTACTCACATTTCTCATTGTGGATGAACACACTTGCCGTAGGCCGCCAGACCAAAACCCTAATTAATATCCCCCATGTGACGTGATTGGTGTCTCACGAACGTGGAGTCTGCAAAGCAGACGTGTAATTGATTAGTCAATCGTTGACTTGATTAAACATGAGCCTAAGTATTGTTCAGTCGAGCATGATTGCTGAATTCTCTAGGATTCATGAATTGAACATGTTTGTTGGGACGTATAGTTCTCGCATGAATGATGTTGATAGTTGAGTCAATATAATGAATATTGATAGGCTGAGCAAATATTGCTCGTACGATGAATTGTTGATATTGATAGCTGGATCAATATTCGAGCATCTGAGCAAGTATTTCTTATTTGATAAATTACTGGATATTGATAGTTGAATCAATATTCGAGCATCTGAGCAAGTATTGCTCATTTGATGAATTACTGGATGTTGATAGTTGAGTCAATATTCGAGCATCTGAGAAAATATTGCTCATTAGATGAATTACTGAATATTGATAGTTGAATCAATACTCGAGCATCTGAGCAAATATTGTTCATTTGATGAATTATTGAATATTGATAGTTCAATCAGTATTCGAGCATCTGAGAAAATATTGCTCATTCGATGATTATTGGTAGCATGACCAAATAAAATATTGGTAGCTGGATCGAATATTATATAATTAATCTGGATGTTGATTGTTGAATCAACATAAAATTATTAATATTTGAACTCGCTCAGAATTATGATTTGAAGAGCATTTGTTTGAAACCCTAATTTTGATCAATTGCTGGTCAATCGATGATTTACTGAAAATAAATCACTGAATGAAAGAGGGACAGGCTACCTGGGATGATGGTCGACCATGTAGTTCCCAAGTGCTCGAGTGAGCATGCACCAAAGTCCTTTGTTGACCAGTTGATGAAAGGATGATCAAATGATGGTTTAATAATTTATTAAAATAGTGTCCGTGTGAGCGTTAGGTAGTAAAACCTAGTTATGGAGAGATTAGGGGCCGACCAAGGGATTATGGAACCAGCCCTGGGTGGTCGTGGGACCAGCTGACGATCAATTGAGCAAATCCCAAGTTGGTTGGAGAGAGTTTGGACCCAATATGAACTGTTGAGAGATAATTAGGTCTAAATCATGAAAGAGTGTGGGACCGGCTCCTTGCAAGCCTAAGGGTCGACCTTGGTCGGTCAAGGTGGCATGCCCGTGTCACCATATTTCCCGTGTCTCAGTTTTAAGAGTTTTCATATTTTCTGGTGTGCATTTGAGCAATATTTTGGAGTTTCATAATAGTTTGATCTTGACTGAAACTCTCAAGTTTGCTCGAATGAGCAAGTAAAAATTTTCTCACACGACCGATGTTTTGAGAATATTAAAATAATAATATTCTAATTTTTGATGTGAGAAGCCTAATCGGTCATGTGGCCATTTGACTTTTTGGCTTTTTCATGGTTTGAGCAATATTTGAGAAAATATTGAAAAACTAGGGTTTTCGCTCAAACGATGGAGTTCCATGAGATGAAGGAAATAATAATATGAGAAAATAAGGGATTAAAAGGTGTGGAACCGGCCACGGCTAGGGAATGACCGGGCGGCTAGGTGGTCCTGTCCCGTGACACCTTTTCCTATTTTTGTTTGATGAAAGTATGGAGAAACTAAGAGTCTCGCTCAAACGAGGGAGTTTGCTCAAATGAAGGAGTCTTCATAAGAAGAGGGAAATAATAAATTAAAATAAAATAAAATAACAGAAGAGGGGGCACCGGCAACGGCGGCATGACCCATGCCTCTTGTTTATTTTGTTTAATATTATTTTCCTTCATAAGTTCCTCGTTCGTCCATATTTTTGAATGCTCATTCATGTGTTCGGGTGCTCGTTCGTGCATTATTGTCAAGTACACTTTCACCATTTTCTCGGGGCTTACTCGGTGATGGGCTCAGACTCCCGATTGGTAAATATTTAGTACTAATTCATGAAATTCATATGAGAATGATTCATGAAACAGAATAATAAAATGAGTTGAGTATCTATTACTTGAAAAAGTGGGGTACAACAACCACACTAAACAATTCGATTAGCAATCTGTATGGACAAACTCCAATATACTTTCTAGAGAATCAACTAGACAGTCAGACTCAATCTAGATAAAAAGTATACCAAAGAGTTTATATCTCAATCTCTCGATTTGATATATACTCAAGCAAATAGAAATCTGCGAGTCATTATCAAATACTAGAGAGATAACTTGGATGGTACCAAAGACCAATATCCAAGTGTCAATCAATTTAAATCAACAACCAAAAGATCGGATATTCTAATTGATTGAACAACGCAGAACCTGTGATATTTCAATTATATAAACAAATATAATGCGGAATAGAAATAACACAGACACCAAAATTTTGTTAACGAGGAAACCGTAAATGCAGAAAAACCCCGGGACCTAGTCCATATTGAACACACACTGTATTAATCCGCTAAAGACACTAGCCTACTCCAAATTAACTTCGGTCTGGACTGTAGTTGAACCCAATCAATCTCACACTGATCCAAGGTACAGTTATGCTCCTGCGCCTCTGATCCCAGCAGGATGCTACGTACTTGATTCCCTTAGCTGATCTCACCCACAACTAAGAGTTGCTACGACCCAAAGTCGAAGACTTTAATAAACAAATATGTATCACACAGAAAAGTCTACGGTAATAGATAAATCCGTCTCCCACGAATATACCTATGAGTTTTGTTCCGTCTTTTGATAAATCAAGGTGAACAGGAACCAATCAATAATCTGGTCTTATATTCCCGAAGAACAACCTAGTATTATTGATCACCTCACAATAATCTTAATCGACGCAGCGAAAAAAGATATTGTGGAATCACAAACGATGAGACAAAGTGTTTGTGATTACTTTTCTATCTTGCCTATCGGAGGTATAAAATCTCGAGCCAATTATTACAATCATACTCGTAACGATAGAAGATGTAACATCAGATCACACAACTACAAGAAAAGTATTATCGGTTTGGCTTCACAATCCCAATGAAGTCTTTAAGTCGTTAACCTGGTTTAGAAGAAGAAACCAAAGGTTAAAGGAGAATCGAATCTAGCTATGCAACTAGTATGACACGTAAGGTGTGGGGATTAGGTTTCCCAGTTGCTAGAATTCTCCCTTATATAGTTTTCAAATCAGGGTTTGCAATCAATGTTAGCTTGGTAACAAAGCATTAAATATTCACCGTTATATGAAAACCTGATTAGATTCAAGCTAATATTTATCAACCGTTGGATCGAAAACTTAGCTTGTTATACACAAATGAAATGTCCAATTTTGGGTTTACGAACCGTTCCCAAACATTAATATTTGTTGGTTCAACAATAGTTAACCAAATGGTTAGCCATATGATTACTTTCATATCAACCATATTCTTCTTCACCATAACTAGTTCAAATGACTCAAATGAGCTAGTTCGAGAGTTGTTCAATTGCTTAGATCGTATGTAACTACACAAGACACAATCGAAGCAAAAACGGTTCGATTCACTCGAATCGGTTCATGAACTTTATAGCCACGGTTTGCAAAAGCCACTTCCATAAACATGAGTTCAAGAACAACCGGTTTTAGATATAACCTGCTCAAGTTCGCGGACTGGGTTCGCGAACTTAAACTCATGGAAGGATTTCACAAACTCCAGCAGAAATTCTCGGGTCGAGAACTTCCGCCAGTTCGCGGACTTAGTTCGCGGACTTGGCTCACGCCACTTCCATTTCTCTTGGTCAATAAAGTTTGCAAACTTTGGTTCAAGAAATAAGGATTTATACATATATGTGTTTCCACAACAATGCTTATATCCTACCAATGGTTATGTAATCTAAACTCTCATTTTAATCATTGAAACATTCTCAGAGGACGAATATAGCCGTTATTCACAGACCATTTTTCGTCAGAGAAAAATTTAAAAGCGATTGAAACATAACATGACTTTCGTCACTAGGTAAAGATGAATTCGGCAAAAGCGAAAGCTTACCAACACATATTTCGAGAAATAGATATGAGAGATAAACTCGGCTCGAAATAGTAAATGTGCATAATGAAATTCTATATATCAAAACGAATTTTGTCTCAAGAGTAGGAGATAGAATAGATAGACTTTTGAGTGACAGATAAGTTCAAGTCTCCACATACCTTTTAGTCGATGAAGATCCACCAGTTCCTTGAGTAGTCCTTCGTCTTGTATGATGATTGCCATGGAGTTCTTGAGCTCAATTACACTTTCTATCCTAGTCCAAGACCTTTAGCTATGTAGGCTAGAAATCAAGACTTATAGTTTTGATCACTAACATTGACAAACATGCATGAGATAACAAAGCATGCGTGTTCGACCGAGCAATGCCCTAACATTACTAATCCATGGAATCCAGCTGGGGATTCAGGGAACGGGGTAATGAGATAAAATGGTTATTTATTACTGATCCATGGAATCCAGCTGAGGATCAGCCATGGAACAGAGTAATGAGATATAATAGAATATTTTCTAGGAATTCAGTTGATGATTGACACGCTAGAATTAATCTATTTGCATAATCGAGATATGAGATAATTGAAGCATCATATTCGTTGTGAGGGGTGTATAGTCAGCGAACAACGAGCAGTGCGACGTCCTGAAGGCGTTAATCTCTCTAACAAACATTATGTGTAGGAACCGCCTAATCATTAAGAGAGTATATACATGGTCTCTCTACGTAGTCGGGGAACAACGATCGGCGTGACGTCCTGAAGGCATTAAGCTCTCTAACAAACATTATGTCTAGGAGCTGCCCAATCATCTTGATTCTATATAGAGGTGATGATAAAATGTGTGAAGCATCTAACGCTCAGCTGGGAGGCCTTTCGAGAAGCATATTCATCATAGCTCTGAGAGGAATGTTCGCTCAGTCAGAGATCGTGAAACGGTTCACGGATCATAAAATATGAATCGTCAATAATTCCTGAAACTGGGTCAGAAACATGCAGTATCATGATTTTACGATTTTAGCTCTTGTCGTAAATCCACCATCAATACTTAGTCAACATATTTCGAGTATAACTAACAAGATAAACTTGACTAGAAATTTCTGTTGTGCATGTAAAGTCCAATTTTGTCATGCAACATTGTCTCATAGATAGAAAGGTGAAAACTTGAGTAATAGGTGGTTCAGTCTTCACTTACCTTTTGTTGATGAAGTTCTCCAAAAGCTTCAGTTGATCTTCGACTTCAAACGGTAGAACGTAATGATGTCTGGTACTCAACTTCACCAATACATATGGATTAAAAAATAAAGCTTCAAAACTCTGGAATCCATCATGCTGGATTTCCTTGGTTCTCCAACTCCTTGAATTCTTCGTTACTTCAAGTTGCCAATGATTCTGAACGTGTTCAACTCAGCATCGTTGTTGTTGAAGATCTGTCGATAACAACTTTCAAAACAGATATTCTCAATCATTCTTATACAGAAACATAGTATTATTATCTTCTCGAAAGTTCAATTGTATCACAACTTCGAAGTAATACTACGGTGATATTTAGTCAATAGTTACATCCTTTGCATAATAGGTGAAACCTATAGATGTTGATTCACTCCTCTTACATAATGATCCGTAAACCATATGTATGCAGTGTGAAATTACTAATTGTTCTCCCCCTTTTTGTCAATAAAAATTGGCAAAGGTACGAAAACAATGGGATCATAATGAATTCAAACAAAAGATACTTCAATACTTAAAAGGAACACATATCAACTTTAATTTAGATGATATCACAAAGTGTAAAATACTTAGTGTCTCATCTAGGAGATTTTAGATACAAGCATCCCTTGTGTATTCTACATCCACTCTCCCCACAAAAATATGGCAATTAAGCACAAGTTCAAAAAGAACTCTCCCCCATTTGATGTCATCCCAGAAGAATAACATGAGCGACCTTACTTTAATGGAAAAAAAGGATTTTGGCGTTCATTAACAAATCACATGGATTTGTATCCTAAACATCGACATAAATTAATCTCAACGCCAGTTACGAACAAATAGACAATTTTAAATCGATATGACTCAACATAAGAAAATCTTACGGACTTTGATAATGTAATAATTACACAAGAGTGTGACCACGAGTAGATCAATACTGCGAAAATTCTCACAAAGTTTATTCTACTTTTAGTTCGTAGAACTTAATAGATTTAACTTTTGAGCATATATAAGATATCAGTTCAATTCACATAAACTAAAGGACACATATATATCAATAATGACTTTGCAATACATAAAACCAATAATGATTAAATACTGCAAGTTCATCTTCCAAAAACTCTAGAATTAAAATAAATAAACCTAAAAAATATGTAAGATGAAAATCGTTGGAAATAGCTTGTGTACTCACAATAAATGCTATACCAAACCCTAGTTATTCTTCTCGAACACAAGCATAAATTCTCTTAAGAAGTCTCCTAGTACATAGACAAAAACAAAATAAGCTAGATTTTTTTCAGACTTGTCATTATTAATACCCTTGAATTTTTCATCAACTGTATTCACGAGATCTTCAGAGAAAATATCCTCATTCAGAAGATCACAAACATGAGATTTCATGAGAACAACGTCAATAGAAACCTTTTTCAACTCAGTTCGTAACATGTATAGACCTTCTAGTGTTTCAACCAGTTCTAGCTTTGCCTCCTCAAATTGTTTAAGAAAATTATAAACAACATTAGCAGATATCATCTCTTCATGCTCAACATCTTGATGATCATAGGAAAAATAACAATTCACACCAGGAAGATGTTTAGATGATTCAACAACTTCGTCATCAACCAGAGTTCTCTTCTTTCCTCTTGTTTGAACACCACCGCAAAAGTTAATAGCTTCTTCCATGCTTTCAAAGGTTCGTGACATAGAATTACATTCTTGGTTGCGGAACTCCTTGGATGAGAATTTCTCAATACAATTTAGGGTATATAAGGTATTCTCTGGGTCAGTTCGTGACCTTTCCTATAAAATAGGGTTTTTATATGGAAACTTGAAAACGGCTACTTTCTTAAGGTACGCAAACCGACATACCTAAATTGTTTTAAAACAGGGGCCCTTTTTGAGGTTAAAAAAAAAAATCTTTAGAGAGCACAAAATATTTTTCAGTACTGTAATATTCTACCTTTTTCTATAATATATATGATCCTTCTTGAACATAAAAATATTCTTAGCTCAATAAACGATAAGTTTAGAGCACAAGAGTATTAGTATTCATGAAGCTTGCCTTTTCTGGAGCCTGGCTCAACAGGAAATTTTAGCAATCTTGTCAGATTGGAATAAACATAGAAATACGTAAATGTTGCAATATGAAAAAGATTATAGCTTGTCACCCAAAGCACTATTTGAAACAAATGTACAGCTGTTACACAACAATTTCTTATCCAGCGGGATTTTTATGGATAAGGTTCCAAGACTTGTGACTAACTTGCGCAAGGGAGAGCCGAACTCTCACCAGATTGATTATGCTGACATTTACCCTTGTTTTTACATCTTCCTTTCGCTGAGAAAATTCTTTTTGGACACAAAAAGTGATCGCAGAATTTACTGTCATCATGGAAAGAGACAAGATTAGAATCCTTACCTGAGTTTGATTGTCTGGAAGACGATGACAGTTTTACAATTAGATCCTTATATCCTGTAATGATCAAATTCATGTTAGCTTGTTGGATCGTTTCAGTTATGAATAAATCAATTTTCTTAGGAGGTGTATGAGTATCCTTACGAATCCATATCTGTGAAGGATTTTCTGAGTTCTTCTTTAACCGTTTTTGCGTACTACCTTTTTGACTTGTTCGAATATTCGTGGACCAAGCAGAACTGACATTTCTAGAAGTACATTTACTTGAATGTGTTTTCACTCCAAGAGGTTTTAACATCTGAATATCAGTCACACCCTTTAGAATTAAATATAAGGTGTTTTGGAGACGGCCAAACTGATAGTTTTCCCATCTCAGTTTACGCTTTCTTTGAACATGTCCTTTAGTGTTTCAATGGAAGCACACATTCTGAGTTATAATGCAATCAGAATAGGTAGTCTTTCTAGAACAAGGATTCTTCTTGAAGTGAAGTTGAAAATTATTTTTCCTTAGAAATTGAACGTTTGTTGAGTAAGAATACTACTCCACGTTGCGATAATGAATCTGAAGAATCTGCCATGATTATAGCTTTTGAAAAGGCCGATGAGTTAAAAAAAGTAAGAACACTTGTTTTTCATGATAAGCTAACAAAATCGCACTCAGAAACTAATAAGCACAATACCAGTACTTTGTCGAGAGATGATCAGTTAAATTTTTATGACCAAGAAAATATTGTGCTTCTAAGGAGGAAGAGTCTACAAAAAACGAGTACGTTCAAGAATCTTACCAATGAGAGTATTGACTTTGTGTTTCATCCGATTGACCTCAGGAGTCTGAAATCCTACATGTTTTAAAATTTCAGAACTTTCTTTGGCTGCTTCCCGTTTTACATCTGAGTCGGACTCATAAGTAAGGTAGTAGGAATAACACTCATCAATATTCAACTGTTTTATGGGTTCAAAATGTTCATTTATATGAGAGTTTGAAAACTCGGACTCTCTTACAGAATCCATAACAATAGTATTTTCGAAACTGGTGGTACATTTATCATAGATTTCGTCTCTGTCCATATAGTCAGATTGCTCAAACACAGACTTATTAGGTCTTTTACGTGTTTACCTGCTCTGATACCAACTGAAAATGTGGGGGGTACCAAAATACACCACCAACGTTTTCTTAGGCAACCTGTATGGACTAAACTCAAATACAATTCTGAGAGTTAGAGCTTAAGGAATCTCAATCAGGAACTATATGGAGAGTTTATATCTCTTTCTCTCGCAATCAATATGTAAATGGATGCAAGCCCGTGAACCTCATAATACCATGAGAGTACTTGGACGATTCCAAAGATCAATATCCAAGATCAATCAAGTCGTATCCAACTATTAGGATGGACGTATCTACTTCGATTGATTTATGTACAACCTGTGATATTTCAATTATAAATATAAACAATATAATGCGGAAAAAAAAATAACACAGACACCAAAAATTTTGTTAACAAGAAAACCACAAATGCAGAAAAACCCCGAGACCTAGTCCAGAATTGAACATCAAACTGTATTAAGCCGCTACAGACACTAGCCTATTACAAATAACTTCGGACTGGAATGTAGTTGAAACCGAATCCATCGTCACGGTAATTTAGTTACAGTCGCGCTCCTTACACCTCTTGAATCTCGCAAGACTCTGCACAATTGATTTCCTTAGCTGACGTCCTTTACAACCTAAGAGTTACTTCAACTCAAATGAAAACTTTAAAGCAATCTGCCTCCCACGGATAATCCTATATGTGATTTCCTTTTGGATCAAAGATCAAGGTGAGATAGGAAATCGTTTGCAATAGACAAAGTCTAGCAAACCTCAAAATCCGGTACTTACGACTCCCGAAGAGCAGCCTAGATTATTATTCACCTCACAAGTAATTCCCACTCCAATTTCAAGAAAGAAACATTATAAAAAAAAATATACTTGTGGAATCACAAAGTCTAAAACGAAGAAACTTTGCGATTTCTATCAATATCGCATGTTGGAGCTAAAGGCTCAACAATCAGTAGCAAGATCAGGATACACTAACTATCAAGATAAAGATAGTTCGACCTGGCTTCACGAATCCCTAAGCGAATTCTTTTTAGTCGCTAAACCTAAAAAGGTTTAAAGGAGAGGACGACTCTAGTTTACAACTAGGACACACAAGAATAGTGTCGGGGATTCAAAGATCCCAGTTACTTGAGGTCCTCCTTATATAAACTTTCAAGATCAAGGTTGCTTTAGATTTAAGCTAAGGTAGATTTAGAATCAATAAATCAATATCCACCGTTAGATGAATAGCTTGACTTGAGATAAACATAATAGAATATACACTCTGGTTAGGATGAACCGTAACTAAACCATGTGCAATATCTTGTTTATGAAAGGTTAGCCGAAACTAGCCAGACGAACTATAAGCTTAATCGTTTTTATATAACACTTTAAGACTTCAATCTTGAATCACAATAATGTGATCAAACATGTCTAGATGTGTTTTGTAGAGAGTTGTTCAAATGTCGATTATCTCATAGAAATAATTCTAATGCATCTGAAAACATTCGACAGGGTAAGTACATGTACTTGGTACGTGTACTTACTTCCAATTTGTGAGTTATTTTGTCATGGTACATGTAACGGGTTTGTATACCTTTAAGACAAAACGAGTTCAGGAGTCCACATAACTTTTTTGGTATGCATACTAGGTATGTGTACCATCCTGAACTCACGAGTCAACAAAACCTTTTGGGTTTGGATACTTGGTATGTGTACCGTAAGTTGCTGCCGAACTATAGCTACGTTGGTCCGTGTACTGGGTACATGTACTAAGGCTCCGGACCTATAACAGTTGCGTCAGTATGTAAGCTGGTATGTGTAGTGTCCTGTATCTAGATTTACAGTAGTTATATATCTCTCTAATAATCACTTTGAAACATTCCTGAATAACATTAATGACACATATCACTGTTTCAGGTTATTTTCAAATGATAATCTTGAATCATAATGTTAGAGCACTGCTTGGTCGAACTCGCATGCGTTGCTATCTCAAGCATGTTTGTCAATTTTAGTGATCAAAACTATAAGTCTTGATTTCTAGCCTATTTATATATGTCTCGGACTGGGACATAGATTGTGTAGTTGATCTTAGACTTCACGACGTTCATCATTTGAAGACGAAGAACTACTAAGGGGAGCTTGTGGAACTTCATCAACAAAAGGTATGTGGAGACTTAAACTCATCTATCACTTGGAAAGTCTATTTCTACTCTACCTCCTATATTGAGACATAAGTCGTATTACGATATAGTTTTCTATATACACATTTGAAATTTCGATCTTAGTTTATCTCGCTTACATATTTCTCGAAATATGTGTTGGCAAGCTTTCGCTTCGACCAAGTTCATCTTATATCATGTGAAAATTTTCGAGTAACATCTTACATGGTTTGTGTGATACAATCATTTGGTGTTGTCTTGGAATGTTTCGTTATGATTATTTCAATAACTTGAAAATTGCTTTGATGCTAATAGTGTGTGAAAACGACTATTGTCATCCTCTAAGAAAGTTTCAATGATTGAAATAAGAGTTTAGAACACTTAACCATTATTGGATATGTCATGTTGTGCACTCTTGCACATATGTAATCCATGTCCGGGAACCATAGTATGTGCACCCGTTTGTGTACCGGTTGGTCTGAGAAATCCGGGAACCTAAGTATGCGTACTACTTTGCGTACTGGCGTACAGGTTCATGTCCGAGAATTTCTGCTGGGATTGAAAGTTCGCGTACCCGTTTTGCGTACTGGCGAAACCCAATCTTAGTCCGGGTAATTCAAGTATGCGTACCTGTTTGGACATGAACATAAATATTTAGATAATAAAGCCGGTTAAAGTTCTAAAGCCGGTTATGAACATGAACATAAATATTTAGATAATAAGGAATGCAATCTTTGCAAATCGTGGCTATAATGTTTATGATTGATTCGAGTGAATCAAACGATTTTGCTTCAATTGTGTTCTTGTATAATTCTATGAGAATATAGCAATTGAACAACTCTTTAACTAGTTTCATTTGAGTCATTTGAACTAGTTATGGTTAAGATGAATAAGGTTGATATGAGAGTAATCATATGGCTAACCTCGGTTAACTATCTGTGAACCAACATGGTGTACACATTTGGGTACGGTTACATAAACCTAAATGAGGGTACATTTTATTTGTGTGTAACAAGCTAAGATCGATCTAACAGTTGAAAGATATTAGCTTGGTTGAATAAGGTTTTTCATCTAACGGTGAATACTAAATGTTTTGTTACCAAGGTAACTTGGATTGGAAACCCTGATTTGAAAACTATATAAATGAGAACTCTAGCAGCTGGTAAAACTAATCCCCACACCTCTTGTGTGTTACTAGTTGCATAAACTAGAGTCGATTCTCCTTTAACCTTAGGTTTCTATCGAGACCCTGTAGGTCAACGACTTCAAAGACTTCATTGGGATTGTGAAGCCAGACCCAACTATTTTCTTTGTAGTTGCATGTTCTGATCTTGACCGATTCTATCGTATTGAGTTCAATTGAAATAATTGACTCGAGATTAATTTCTCTGATATTCAAGATAAAAGAAATCACAAACATCTTCGTCTCGTCGTTTGTGATTCCACAATATCTTGTTTCTCTAGTCGATTAAGATTATTGTGAGGTGATTTATAATACTAGGTTGTTCTTCGGTAATATAAGTCCGGTTTACCAATTGTTCATGTTCACCTTTATTTATCAAAAGACAGAACAAAAACTCTTGGGTATTTCCGTGGGAGACATATTTATTCAATCCTATAGACTTTTCTGTGTGAGACAGATTTTTTTATCAAGTCTTCTACTTTGGGTCGTAGCAACTCTTGGTTGTGGGTGATATCAACTAAGGGAATCAAGTGCGTAGTATCCTGCTGGGATCAGAGACGTAAGGAACGCAACTGTACCTTGAATCAGCGTGAGATTGATTAGGGTTCAACTACAGTCCAGTCCAAAGTTAATTGGTAGTAGGCTAGAGTCTGTAGCGGCTTAATACAGTATGGTGTTCAATCTGGACTAGGTCCCAGTATTTTTATGCATTTGCGGTTTCCTCGTTAACAAAACTTCTGGTGTCTGTGTTATTTCTTTTCCGCGTTATATTTTGTTATATAATTGAAATATCACAGGTCGTGCGTTAAATTCAATCATAGAATATCCGACCTTGGATTGTTGATTTAAATTGATTGACACTTGAACATTGGTATTTGGTACCATTCAAGTTACTCCTCTTATATTCAATCGGGCTCGCAGATTTATATTTGCTGATTGCGGATTGAATTAAGATTTAGAGATATTAAACTCTTTGATATACTTTACTCTAGATTGAGTCTGACTGTCTAGTTAATTCTGTAGAAAGTATACTGGAGTAAGTCCTCTCAGATTGCCAAACGAATTGTTGGGTGTGGTTGTTAGACACCCGCATTTTCACATAATTTAGGTCATAAACAATAAATTGTTCTTGACCAAATTCATCAAGTATGAAGAAATGTTATTAAGCATAGTCAACATATTTAGAGAATAATTAACAAGATAAACTTGACTTGAAATTTTTGTTGTGCATGTAAAGTCCAATTTAGTCATGCGACAATGTCTCATAGATAGAAAGGTGAAAACTTGAGTAATAGGTGGTTCAGTCTTCACTTAACTTTTGTTAATGAAGTTATCCAAAAGCTTCAGTTGATCTTCGCCTTCAACCGTTAGAACCTTGTGATGTCTGGTACTCAACTACACACTTCTATCCTAATCCGAGATTTGACTAAATGTACACTAAAAATCAAGATATAGTTTTGATCAACTAACTTTGACAACAAGCTTGAGATAGCAACACTTGTGAGTTCGACCGAGAAATGATCTAAGAATTGGGCTTCAGTAAAAATGGTGTAATCTTATACATCAGTATATCTCCACCACCAATTTAGTTGTTCTTGTCAGTGACTCTCCTGGTGACTTTTTCAAATCTTCTAAGGGTCTAAGACAATGGACCCTCTTTCCCCATATCTATTTCGATTCTGCATGGAGGCTCTTTCTAGAAGTTTAAGTCATGTTGAATCCCTGGGTCAAAAATCATGATACAAAGATATGCCCCCAAGCCCCTGCTATAATCCATCTTCTGTTTGATGATGATTGTATGGTCTTTTTCAAATCTAATATGGTGGAATGTTAGAATTTGGTCCAGATATTCAGTGATTTTAGCCTTACTTCGGTTTAGATGATTAAATTCTCCAAATCAGGGATTTTCTTCACCAAAAATATTGCCCCCAACATTGCTGACAGCATCAGTAGTCATATGGGAGTTCAAAAAATTTATATCAAAGATAAATATCTGGGATACCCTATTTTCACTAAAAAGAGCAAGGTGCAAGCCTTCAAACCTGGAGTAGACTACCTGGTTGGAAATCTACTATATCTACTGCAGGAAACGTTATTATGATTAATTCTGTTACCTCTACCTTCAGCATCTTTCAAATGAACTGCTTCAAACTGCCAAAAGCTACTTGCAAAGAGTTAAATGTTATTCAAAGGGACTTCTTCTAGAACAAGGAACCTGAAAACCCAAAAAGGACGTACTACTTTGCTTGGAATGCTGTCAGTAAACCAAAGGAGTTGGGTGGCATGGGCTTCAAAAATATGGAAAATCTTCAGTAATTCTATGATAACCAAAATTGCTTGGAGACTTGTTTCTGAACCAGACTCCCTCTGGACCAGTACTACGTAGGCAACTTACTATCCCAACCAGGAAATATTTAGAATGAGCACTAGACCAAAAACATGATTCTTGGATCTGGAAAGGCATTCTAGAAGGAATGGCTAATATTCAGAAATATTACCGGTGAAAGGTTGGAAATGGTCAACATATCCATATCTGGGAGGACATATGGATATATGGTCAAGAAAGACTTATCACAAAACCCTCTCGGTATCCTTCAAATCTGATAACGGTTAATCAACTGCTCAAATTTTAATGGAGAATGGGACTCGACCACTTTATCTCTATGGTTTTCTCACGATGGTCAACTTGCTATTAAAAATACCTATCATAACAGCAATGAATAAGATGTCAAATTTGTACTCTGCACAAAGAGGGAACTTTACAGTTAAATCTCTCTATTATAAGCAAATCTCCATCAAATATGAGAGTTTCTTGTCAACCCATCTTGGAAGAAAATATGGAAATTGGGCACTTCCCCAGCCATTCATTTGTTCATATGTAAATGTGCTCATGGTATTCTTCCCACCAATGCTAAGACTACTCGCATCCTTAACTACATTGATCCTATTTGTGACCTCTGCAAGAATGCCAAAGAAGATATTACTCATGTCCTGATGACATTCCCCTTTGTTTCAGCTATTTGGATCAGGATGTTTCGGGATCTTCATCAAATATTTGGTGACTCTACCTCTTTTCATGATTGGCTGAGCAAGTGCTTCTCTCAGGACAATCACCTTGGCAGTTGGAACTACACTTTTGCTACTATATGCTGGTTCATTTGGAAAGTGAAATGTGGCTTTATTTCCAAAAAGATATCCCACTCAGCTCATTCTACATTAAACAATATTACCCAACACCTATGCTCTTATAACAGAGTTAATCATAACCCAGGACACATCCTAAATAATCTTCATTACCAAAGGCATTCTCAAGATGTCAGAAGTAGACTAACCAAGAAGCATAAAGAAAAGTTTGGCATCAATACTAGCACCAACATGATGGATGTCTTATCCAACAATACTGAAGGTGAGTTTACCAATATATTGTTTGCTCTTATTGGGATGTCTTTTCCAGGGAACTGTGTTGGAGCATGAAATTAGACTGCATCAGTGGGGAACACAGAGCTGCTAGAGGATAGCTTTGGAATGGGGGAAGGAGTATCAGAAAGCCAATATCGACTTTCAAGCTCAGAAGGAAGCAACTTTGATTGAAATTGAAGAGGCATACAACAGAGAATTTCAAGGTGGATTTCATCTAGGGTTTCACCAAATGAATGGTGGAAATTTTGAAGCAATTGATTTTGTCCTAGGTAACCTTACCAAAGTAGGTTATGAACGAAACAAGTCGGCCATTAGTTTAGCGAAACTCTCCGTTCAATCCTTGCCCTTGGACAATTTAAATTGGGAACGCTCAAATCTTCAAAGTTTGTTTAATTTGCTGCAGTCAGTTGACATTGGTGATCTTAGAGACACCACTAAAGTTATGTACTCCAATGATGATCCTTTGTTTGGTGCTATTCTTAGCCCTGCAGGATATCAAACTTCTTATTGAGTTGGCTGGGCTTTTTGCATTCTTCTCTTTTTTCTTATAAAAAAAGAAAAGAAAAAAAAAAAGAGATTTAGTTGATCACTACCTATCTCAGTCAGTTATCCACTTCTGTAAAAGATAAGATAAAAATTGCAACCGCATAAGAATCTGACCAGAATGGTTCCTGAAAAGGAAGCCTGCCGAGCCATTTTTACATTCCTAAAACGGCACGGCATAGGCTTTTTTGTTTCGGCATATAAGTGAGAAGAAAATTTTAATTAAATGCTGCATATTTCGGCAGATGTTTTGGTTTTGGCACATTAGCAGTGGAGAATACTTTTTGTTAAATGTTTGTTCCACTAACAATCAACCAATAACAATATAGAAAGATGAAAAAGGAAAAAGGAAAAAAAAAAATAATTAAGTAAATAGATGAAGTAGCGTTGGTTTTCAGCTGATCGGACACTTGAATGATAATAACAGTTTTAGCCAGCTTCCATCAGAACATCGGGCCATAAACACCATTTTATTTATTTTAGTCTTTGTACTGAACTACAAAGACTAAATGCATCATCCCCAGAATGGAGTAAATTAAACACCAAGTTTAACTATGTCATAGGTCAATCTCGGTCTATATTACATTGATTACATGGTAAACTGTAGTGAAGTATCTGACCTGACAAAGTATATCTTCCCCTTCTGGCCTGTCTTAAAAAAAAAAAGGAGCAACAAACTGCACTTTGTTCAACACAACCTTAAACGTTCATATACAGACTTCTTGACCATGCAGCCTCCTCATATTACCAGTACTCAGGCTCTAGATCGGCCTGATTTAGCAAGGCTTCATCTTTTTCCATCTCTGTGGCTATCATGTCTTTGTTCTTTAATATAATACAAGGGGAATCCCCTCCGAAGAGCATGCGATTCTGATAATGATGCCCTCGAAGTTAAACTTGAGTTCGACTCACCGTCGTCTTTGCTATGTATGGTCAATAAAAGAATACAAACAGCTAAGCAAAACCACAAACCGAAAAAGGTTGATGAACGGGGATTGCTGGTGCAGAAGAATTTTGGCTCGAGGAGGATAAGCTGAAACCATCATAGTGGCGTTTTATCTCAATATTTTTCAAATTAGAATCTCCTTTCTACTCCACTCCTGATAACGTGAGAACCCAAAATGCCAACACAGGAAAGACGCTTGAAAAAAACACTTAAGCATCGGTAGATAGAGAAACTTAAGCTATTACACACTGATGGATAAAATAGTAGTAAAAGCTTCGCATCTAAAGGTGGGAAACCCATACCCACATTTGATAGATTGCAAACAACACTTGTTGTAGCTTAGTTGAAGAAATATGGCGACTCTAGAACTTCTTTTAAATTGAAGTCCCCGCGCTCTGGTAGAGGTGGAAATTCCAGCGTAGGAAAAGACTCCTGGAAGCTCGCCAGTAACTGGAATCAGAAATATTAAACCAAAATAAGATAAATATACATAAATGTCATTAGCAACAAAATAAGCTTATCCGAAGATGTGTTCCCCTAACTTAGTGCTAGCATATTTTCATTTCGCAAGTTTTAAGGGTCAGATAATACGAGAAAGCACGAGCCAGTTTTGTTGATTTTTGTCATTCCCAGTAAAGAGTAATGATGACTCGTGCAACAACCGTAAATGGTGGTTACTGACTTTCTACTGCAATTACATATTTCATTCGAAGTAAAAGATACATTACATTTTCTAGTATAGGTTGCTCATAGAGTTCAACAAACTTTTCGCGGAGTATCCTGTTCATTTCGTCGACATCACATGCATGCGTCCAATATGAATCGTGAACTCCTGCAGTCAGAGACAAAAAAGCATTACTAATTGATTGGTTCAATGAGATCAACAAACGACAAACAAAAGCAAACAACAATAAGAACCTGCGAAGTTTAACCCGGCTCTCTTGCAAGCAAGCGCCGTCATCATCATATGGGAACCATCAAGGGAGTGGACGAAATTCGGTGGAAAAGCTGTTTTCTGCCTCTTGACCATGACCTAAAATAGCAACATTTTGATGAAGGGTTAAATCGAAGTTCTGGAAGAGACCAAAGTTACAAGAACGCTGACAGAAACTTTGAGTTGTTTATATGGGTATCCTCATTGCTGTAAAACCAAAAGCCCATAGACACAGGAGTGTTATCTGCAAAGGGTAATTGCAGATTTTTTCATCCAACATTTCGCAAGCTCACTGAAGATCCAACTGTACCTTATAGCCCAGGGTTGGGCTAAAATGCAAATTTTGACAAATTTCAACAATGTTTTCATGTATTCCCATTTTGTACTGAATTGAACGTAGTCCAAACTGTGTTATTTCTATTCTGTAGCATTCATGTACAGCCAGCAATCCTGCCTACATGGCTAGACGGCCATAAAACACCATATATAACTAAACATTGAATATGGTACCTCAACCATCCACTGTGTGACTACTAATTAACGGACTTGCCTTCTCCTAGTACACAGTTTCGAAAATGTCAAAACATTAAAGAAACACCTTGAAACTGGGGCAACCAGAATCACCTCCTCGGGTATCATTCCTTATCTGAGACTCCTAATTGCGTTTCGGAGGAAACTCCAAGACCTGTTTGTCTGGGAATAAACTACAAAAATTTATATAAACAAGAAACAGGATTACAGGAGGTATTTAAAAAAGACTTTGTACTTTATGGCTTAGCCTATCTGACTATATCTATGGGTTACAGTTAGGGTTTGAGTCCTTTCAGCAGGTCAACCGACTGTATGCAAGTGTTTCTAAGTAAAACTCAAGGTAGAATTAGAGGAATCCACACAAATCACTTGTTAGGATATCATGTATCTGCCTTCACTTTAGATAGGTATAAACGAGCTAAGATCTTTCCCTTGCTCTTTATCTACTATCTTACTGCAGTATACCAGTTAGGAACTCACCTTGTCAGTCTCCCGTTGTAGAGTCAAAACTTGAAGGGAGGTTTTAATCTGCAACAACTCAACAAAAATTATATTAACAAAATGTAATTCGGATGTCGAACAGGAATAAACAACATGGCTATTGCCATTTCAGTAGGAGATATCATAGTTTGTATACAACAATTCCTGGAGCACTTACAAGATGCCTTCCTAATTGGCGGTAAGGCTGCACAACAGGAAGTCCAAGAGGAGTGGTCCATCGCACTGGATGATTTTTCAAGGCAATCACCTGTCAAATTTCCAGTATATTTTTCTAATCAAGTTATTGTAGAAGCGTTATGAAGAATAGCTAAGATAGCTCCAGAAAGGAATTTGACTTTACAAACGAAGCCACTAGCCACTAAATCTCATGCTCCAGGTGTGCAAATGGAGGAAGGAAGGAAACAATACCTTTTTGTTGCACGGGTTTGTGCAGTCTCCAGACAGATTCACATTTTAGTCAGGTTATGAGCAAGGAGGGCCTCAAATCCAAAAATGTTGTTTCTAGGTAGTTGGCTAATGGCAGATAACTACAGTACTACGAAGTTTATGAGTTTACATAGCTCGACATTATATTTAAACTGTCCGATACACTGAGGTACTCATCATCATATAGTTTGTACCATCCACTTTACGAGAAGGATATCAAAGATCTCAGCAGGGCACATCAGATAATATAGGTGTCAATCCAAACAAAACCACCAGTCAATAGCTTAGTTTAGCCTACTTCTACAGAAAATTAAATTTAATAAACTAGCCAGTACATTTGATACAAACCTTCGCACAGTCACCAAGCCAGCTCATGATACTACGGGCGGCTTCAAACATTTCCCCCAACGCAGTTAAAGTGACCTGCTCAGGCATCACATATTGATACCGCAATTAATAACCCATTGTTGAAGTATGGCAAAAACTTATAACGAGCAAGTAAAACTTCTTTTTTAACACTCGTGAGAGCTGCACACCTATTATTAACTATCCTTACCTTTGCTGCATAACAAGCTAGACCAAACTGCTCAGCCTCTTCACCAGAAGGATCACGTTCCTTCAACCTTTTTTTGATCTGATCACGGGCACCAATGTAAGTAACACCATACACTGATGTCATTACAGTTTGCTTCACCAATTTTCTGTTCACCTACAGTTGATGGAGTTATGGAGATCAACAATAAAGCTAACATGACAGATTCGCATAAATATAGTTATGACCGCATCTAAAATTACCCAATTCCTCTCGATTAACAGTTTGGCACGTAATACATTTGAATCAGCAGCGGGATCTTTCTGAGCATCTTCCTGCATAATCTCACGAACTCTGCATTCAAAGATTGCATTTTCAATGACATTGTTCTTAAAGGAGATCATTTAGGTCTCATGGGTAAAATGAAGTTCGGTTCTGAATAAGCTAAGCACATGAACTCCAAAGCCGTGAGATCATTTAGGTGTCATGGGTTCAGCATGTTGCGTCTATCTCACTTGCATGATACTTGATTTCACTCGATCAAAAAAAAATGATACTTGATTTCAAGTAAAGTTTTTGTTATATCTTACTTGCACGATAAAGTTTGATAACCTCAACTCCTGTTTCTGTCATTTCAAAAACTGACATCACTGCATTTATGCATGCAATTTCTTGTCTAAGTGTCTTGATATAACAAATGCTTACACAGATAGGAAACCAAAACTTGATGTTTTTAAATTGGTGATATTTATTTTTCAATAAATGCTGGAACTCAACCATTTTTTAGAGGGTTCGGCATGTTGCATCTATATTACTTGCATGATAGTTGATTTCCCCTTGCAACATAAAATACCTAAACTCTTAGAGTTTACTACTAGAAAGCTAATTCTACCTTCATTAGTTGAGCTAATTTTTCATAGCAAATTCAACAAGTTCAGGTTATTCCATATATAAGAAGAATATGAAATGGCTCAGATAGCACACATCAGTTTCTTATTTGCCCCTTTATATCGAAGATCCACAGCTTACTAGGCCTGTTTGCATGCTCCTAATCCTGTGAGAAAATGATACCAAGCGCTGATAATTTTAAACCAAGGTCGACCACTTACAGAGATTATCATCAACAATCTGAATTTAACAGAGATACCAAATGGATTTCCACTTACAGTTTCAAAGCTCAAAAAATACTCAATAAACGAGAATATAAGCATGCTTTGAAATTTATAGGGTCAATGGCACACGTCCATACCTATCAGCAATGCCTGAGTAAACATCTGCTGGTTTTTCTCCAGCAACCAGATTAACTGCAGCCGCTCCCAACTGAAAAAACGGAACACACCAATTATAGAACTCAAATAGAAGGACTTTCTAAATATGCAGTGCGCAAAAAATTAACCTATTTGTATCTTATTTCATATAGTAAATTGACAAGGTATTTACTGAAAAAGTAAAATGCTATAAGACGTGAACCTAATTCAATGTTCTCCACCGCCATGCCACCACCTAAGGTATACATCACACATCATATATGTGACCAATGCAGACAACGAAATAGACAAGTAGGAATACCTGAAATCTAATACTAAATGCACATACAATCGTAATCATAATAGAGAATATGAAAGCATTGTTTTGCTAAATCTACACCATGCTTACTCGAGTACAAGTTGCTGGTGGAGGCCTATAAGATTCCCCTCTCAGTTCAGATTGTGACAAATAGAATCGATGTGCCTCATACAAAAAGTACCATTATGAGAACAAGGCTTTTATGCAAACAGCACGGATACACATAATATGTAACTCTATCATGTTTCTTTCAGATTAATTACTCCTCTATAAGAAAACGCACACTAACTAATCTCTCAGGGACGGCATGTGTAGTGATTGCTCAAACTAAGAACTTAATTTTAACTGAAAAGTGAAAACATACTTCATCTCTCCCCAGAGCAGCATAGTGTTGTAAGCCATTGCACGAGCCATCCTACAAAGAAACAAAGTAAGAAAAAAATATATATGCAAAATTAAACGCTTCCTTAAAACAATGAGAATCAAGAGGTGATATGGTACTGCTTGCCCTGTATAGCTATTTTCAATTTTACCAGCTCAGAGAAATATCTTCAATTTCGGTCTTCCTAGTGTTGTCTCAAAGGACAATTATTGTGATTGCTCTCGGTTATTGATATTTCCTTCCAAAACAGCAGAGAGTTTTATTTCTCGGAATAAAAACGAACAAAAATCATTTCATAATGAGTTGTTATTTATGAATTTTAACAGGATCTCCCTTCAAATTTAAATATTCGATTAAAAAACCCTACATCTGGCATTGCAAAATCTTCATAATCCACTAAATAGCTACAAATAAAATGTACAGAGATATCTGAGGATGCAAATTTTGGTTGTGAAAATAATTGCCAAAATGAAAAAATACCTGGTGCACAGGAATGTGTGAGATAGTGGTTTCTGGTGAAGAGCTTCTCAGTGCTTCTGAGAGATTCATGCAAACGGCCAAGCATTGGAATGGATCCTCTGCCTTCAACCACCATTTGTTACCCTCGAGCGGTCTGTCTGCAGAATCAAATATATTATCCAAGTTGCTTTCTGTGAACGCTATTCGACCCTCATAAGAAAGTTTATCGACGCCACCAGCAGCAAACAAATTCGCCAGATGTATTTTCAACCATCGCAAGCCTGACTTTCCAAGAGGGCGTCCCTCTGCAAATTCGAGGATACCTCGGCATAAATCTGAGCCAAGATGGTTTAAATATGGATGCATGGGATATGCACGACCTCGGAAGTCAAGGTTGTGTGGATAATAGAAACCATCCTCGGCCTTCATTTTACGGGCTACCTGTTCTCCAAATAAGAATCAAATAATTTGTATGACCATTTAAAAACTAAAAAGTAAACTGAAAGATAAGTTAACTGTTCAGAATCAACGACAGAATTTCTTACGGCTAGTTTGAGTTCCAGATCGCACCGGTGAGAATGCCTCTCACTGTTCTCTTTCTTAACTTTTTTGACTTTCCATCTCCAGTTCCTGAGTTCCGCTTCATCTTCTGTCGCTGGTTCCTCTGGTAGAGGAACCTGAAATTAAAACGCAAAAGATTCTTGTTAGATAAGTCACCTTCTTATTCAATGACAAGCCGGCCAAGAAATATTTTCTTCAGTAACATCGTAAAAAGAAGAAGAAACTCTATGAGAACTATTTATACTAGCAAGACTGATACTCACATCATCGCGCTCAACTAAACCAGCATCTTTGCCTCCACTAGCCCATACTCTGTCTACTACTCCAAGTAACCTCTTGTTAACTCGCCATTTTATATCCCCAAGGGTATCTAGGGCCTGTATTATTATCACAAAATCAAAACAAAACATGTAACTATGCAAATTAAAGACAACTGCTAAATGATGCAAGTAAATTAAAGGATTTGGGAATGTTCTACAAAACAATAACTAATTCAATGGCTGACGAAATAAAAATGTGAGGCTCATAACCTCAAATACTGGTCCAATCTGCTTCTGCGGTGTTTGCTTAACTGCTTCACGCTGCTGCTTTGCTCCATGTGTGCGCATCACATAAGATGGCAAAAACAAATATGCACCTTTGTCATACCTGCCAATAGATGATAATCATATAGTGGTAGAGGCTGACCCACCTAAGACCTAACCACCACAAAATGAGATGGCTAATTTTATCTAAAGGGAACATCTAGATTAACAGTTTTCAGCCCCCAATTATTTGTGTAAATAATGTAACACCAATGCTGAAGTGAGAAACCTCTGTGCAACCCCCTCAATCAATTTAAAGCTCATGTAGCAACAACTTGATGAGGAAATCCTCCAACCTATCTTCAGGTTTAGAGGATCACCACGAGGATATCTTCCATCAACGTCAACAAGACTTTAATCTACGTCATTCAATTGAACTATTTAAAAAACAGTTGTGCACATAGATGACAGATCCAATGGGACAAGTTACTTCAACACACTAGCTAAGTTTTTATTCCTCAATGTGCTTTTCAGGAGGGAACAAATTCCATGAATAAGCCCTAAGACGCATGTAACAACAACACGGGTACGGGGTTACTGGGTGTTCGAGACAGCAGCTGCAAGACTGCACACCTGGGTACAGGGTGTTGGATACAGCCTGAGAAATAAATAGGTGGGCCATGAGGAAAATTCTAGCATACCCTACACATAAAGAGATATAGCTGCCTTTAGGAAGAATTGATGGAAGAGTGACAAGGCCTGAGAAATAAATAGGTGGACCATGAGGAAAATCTAAGCCCTTGACATAACGAGATATAGCTACCTTTAATATTCAGTTTCATTTTCTTCAATTTTCTCAAAGATTTGTGACGCGGTCTATACTAATTGCAGTGAACGCTTCTGCGCCCAGCAGCATCATGCGCGAGTAACGCTGTTGACATGGCAATATTTATTATTTAGAATGCAATACCCTTGATGAGTTGAAGGATATGCATGCAGTGGAGTATGTGTTGTGATGACTGTGTCGGTTATGAAGTATGTTAACTCTATGTCAACAATATTTGTACATGTTTCTGTCTAAGGGTGACGTCTGTAGTTATGTATTATACTATGTAAGAGACGAAATATGACATAAGCAGTCAATACATCAATAACCAGAACATATTTAAATACAGGGAATCAGACTTTGGAACTGTGGTTACTAGAAGGAAAAAAAACATGGAGTTTAAAGCAACAGCAAGGGAAGCAAACAGAAAGAAACAGTACGAGATAGAAGTGGAACAAAAAAGCAGATATATAAAGAACAGTACAGAAAATCAACTGTCATACCCGATCCACTTGGCTGGTGGTATCAACATCGGCATATAAGGAATCACCATGTGCCTTGCCTGTTCGATGTAGATCAATTATTCACAGACTATAAAGATACACTGACATAAAGAAACAATTCCACTATGCCACCATGACTATCTAGAACACTTGCCTAATATATTATACTAGAAAAGCATGAATCATACGACAATTAGAACTGCCAGTCAAACAACAATATTTTCAAGAAGGGTGCATCAAACTTACTGTTCTTTCCATCCCTTGGCGAACCAGTGGATCACACTCAATCATCCCATATCTTCTGCTAATTTTCCTGTTCACAGAAAAATCAAAATGGATATTATTGTACATATGCAATCCTTACAGAAACTTCTTAAGATAGCGAAATCCTTACTGTCCATCTTTCTTTACAGTTCTTAAAGTATGTTTAAATGCTGGTCGGATATCAGGTGGACCATCTGCTAACTGATCAATAGGTGGTTGTATATAAGCTGACTGGACCAACAATTCAATTAAACGGCTCCCAACCTGTAAAGTACACAAATCTGAGGCATAATTCCTTGTTATTTAAGCCAAACAAGATATAAGAAACTTTTTACAAGAATTCTAGAGAATATGGATACCTTGGCTTGAGCATCCTGGCCCCAAGGCTTTACATCATCCTGTCCCTTCACTATGTGCCTCACTTGTTTTAACTTTTGCTTTTTCATCAAGTTTGTTACTTTATTCCTCAATTTTGCTTGTTCTTTGGCTGCAAGATCAGGTTCACCACCTTCTTTTTCCTTATCTTGAGACGCCTTCAGTTTTGTTTTCTCCAAAAAACTGTATATCCTAACCTGGAAAGGTCCATATATAGCATGTACATACATCAGCATCTACCACTTACATGGTGAAACTCAAGGAAATAAGTGCTTCTACAAAATATACACACACAAAAACAAAAAAAAAAAGGTTGCATGAAACTAACATATTTCAGTCTCTATTTTGGTGTTTTGCAACCTATGTAGTCCTCTCTAACTGGTCAGTTTACAGAAGAAAAAGTGTGCGCTCGCTTATATGAGTGTGCATACATGTTGAACTTTAAACTGTAACCTGAGTCTGAGTGGCTTCATTCTCGTAATTAAATTCAGAATGCACAAAACACTCTAGGTATATCCCTCGGGACAGGGAAAACACATGTTATATATGCGAGCAAGCAGTATCCACCATGCTATACTATCACGAAAGGAACATCAAATGGCTCATTTAAGCTGCCCGATTCATGGCTAGTCAGCACATGTTACAAAATATCTTAGTGTTAAATAATGACTATAATTCTCCTCTTCAAACCATGTGGAAGACATGTGCTAGAAAAGTCTCTTGTACTTCTTGAAAGTTTCAAGTTTAAAGTCAGGAATGATATAAAATACGAAACTCATGAACAATTGATTTCTTTGTGTTATTCAACTAGGTTTCTCAGCACTAATTTTGGGTTTTCATTGGAACGAACTACGAGAAATTATAACTCAAAAGGAAAAAGAACAAAAAGAACAGCTGAAGCTTCACCTACCTCGTGTTCAATGGCTTCGCCAATATGACAAGCAGCTTGAACCACCCTGGCACCACCTTCGTCTCCCGCTGTCATCAACAGTCCCATCAACTTATGCATCGTAATAACAGCCATCATTTCAGCAGGCAACTGGTCAAAATATGGCGCATAAGCAGCCCTACTCTTCCCTTTCTTACAAAGCTCTTGTTCAGAAGCAATGGAATCACGCAACGGCTCAAACCAACCGAGAAACAATGACTTCATGTAAGGCAAATTTGGAGCCAATTTCTGTTCGCACATGTCTGCAAGAAGCTCCTTGTATTCCTTGGCTGCTTGTTCCCATGCCTCCGTTTCTATTTTCATCTGTCTCCTTTTAAGTATATGATATTTACCAATTGCAACTCCAGCTACCATTTTGGGACGCTTACTTTGCTTAGATTGAAAATTCCCCTGACCTTCTTTGCTTATTTCCTTCAACAATCCCTGAATTTCATCCCCTACAGATGTATCTTCCTCAGTATCGGTCGCAGAAATAGCCTCGGCGACACTAGCATAACTCTTAGGATGGCTCAACATCCCAGAAAACCCAATTGAAGTATCACTGAGACACCAAAAATATGATTTCCCAATGTCATTAACCTGAAATGATACTTCCCTATTCCGAGGAAATGAAGTCAGCTCAAAGGGTCTAATTTTTTCCTGAAAGACGGAAATTTCCCATGATTTCATCAGTTTCCTCGAAGAAACTGCTCGTTTTGCAAGGTTTCGCCACATACCTGTAGGATTTCTCGATAATCGGAATTGTTGGGAAATCGATGGTTGTTTATATTTTGAGATAATCGAGCAATCAAACTTGGGAGTGAGATTTGTTGAATAACCAAATGTTGAACCACTGGACATTCAAAACTTTCGTAATTCGACAAGGGAGGAAATATAGTATCGCAATTCTTCGTCTTTCATCGAAGAGAAGAAGAAGCACAAAACCCGAAATATAAACCCTAGTGGGAATTAGTACGGTAGCTGAAGTTTTTTTATCTCTTTTTCCTTAAACTCTAAAACCCCGAGGAAAACGAATGAGATAAATAAATCAGCTAATAATTTGTAAACCTAATAAAGAACAGGAGAAAAATTTGAAGAAATCACCAACCCCACTATACCCTAAATATTGGAACTGATTGAAAAAATGGGGACGGCGGCGATTTCTGAGTTAATCAACTGCTCACAAGGAGGCTGTTTTTGGTACGGGAGGAGTTTGAATTCTAGGGATAGTTTCATAATTTAAACTTTTTATATTTATTTGTTTCAAACTAAAATATACTCCCAATTTGTTTAGTGCACATAATAATAATATAATATAATATAATTTCTAGGGATAATTTCATAATTTTATAGTTTGTTTACTAAAATATATATTTAACATTAAAACTGATAAAAAATGTTATTTATCAAAAACAGGTACACATCAACAACCTAAACACCATATCACGTCGAGAGTTGCAAAAACTTCTCCTCCCATTGGCCGGTCAACGAAATCCTCGTTCCTGATTGGCCGAAATCAAAGTTAGCCCCCTTACATTTCGTGGCTGTTAATTTTTAATAGAATATAAAATGTGAACCTTCGGATTAGCCGCAAAATCTACAAATATCTTTTGGGGAAAGCCCAATATGATTTTTTTTGGGGAAAAAACCGAGATTTCCATGTAAAAAGAAAATCAACATAAATAAGTTTTTACGAGATTGTTTCATGAGCAATTAATGGAAAAGAAATCTTAGAAGATCTTCAGGGTAAAAGTCGAAACAACTCTCTTTTTAGAAAAAATCCGAGAATTTCCATATCAGAAGAAAAATCAACACAAATAAGTTAATGCTAGGTGGAATTTTCGTGTAATCTAAGATCGGGCAATTCTATAATTGGCAGTTAATGCTAGGTTTACGTCCAAATCCAAGCTATGATATCGTTGCACGTCTATTCGATGGAAACAAGTTCTATCATTGGCAGTTAATACTAAGTTTACATCCAAACTGTGATGGAATTGCATGTTTATTCAATGGAAACATAAAAGGAAGTTTCGTGGAGTTTGGGTTAGAGAAATATATATATATATATATAAGCTACACAGAGCTCATGTCTTTTTACGTTCAGGCGGAGAGTATCAAGCAACCGATCTCTTTTTGATTTTAAGAATCGGGTTAATATCATACGTTCAATGTGTGAGGAGGAACATCGGGTATCAATGAAGATTCAGGGACACAGTTAGTGGGAGTTTGTGTTTTAGTTTTTAGTGAATCTGCGATTTGATATTCGATTTTATTGGTTATTGATGGTTCTGTTGATCGTTTTGTTGTTTCTTTGATAACTTGAAGTGGTTAACAAGGCTGCGGGGACAGTTTATTCAGCGTTCATCGATCTCGGATCAGAATGTGAGTATCTTTTCCCCTGTAATGGTTGTACATTAGTTGACTGCGAGGTTGCCCTAATATCTAAACGTGATTGTGTCTAATGCAGGGAAATAAGATTCATGCTAGGGTGGGGAAGGATCACGTACAGTTGATTCAGGGAAAGATTAAGGAGGGGTCTGTGTATTCTATTCAAAGATTCAGTGTTGCCAAGCCTACAACTGGTTATCGTATTGTTTATTTTAAGTGTGTTATGTGGCTGAACAGGTTTACAAAGATTTGATAAGCTTAATGATGACCCAAAAACATTCCCAAGAGAAGTTTTTGAATTCCTGGCACTAGGAGATGTTCCTAGCAGGAAGAATGATACTACATATTATATAGGTATGTTGTTGGTTTATCATTCAGTTGGTTTTAAAATGAAGGAGATAAGAAGAAGCTTAATCTCTATATGTTCTTGTGGATAGTATGAATTATTATTTTTATATAGATGTCGTTGGAAAACTTACGTATGTCTCTAACATTGTGAGCAAGACGGTTGGTGATGGTGAAGTCTTGATGCGAGAAATAATGCTCGAGAATGGAAGGTAAAATGCACCTTTAAATTTTTGTGTTTTGTTTTTTAAAAATAAAAATCTGTATAGTCTTATGATTATAATATACTTTATGTACCAGGGGAGATGCAGTTACAGTGACATTATGGGTTGAATTAGTAAATGCAATTAGTGATAATATCGTGGAAAACTTTGTGGATGTACCTACTGTGGTAGTGGTTATTGGCACATACGTGAAAGAGCACATGGGTAAAAAAATTAACTTATTTATCCTTTTGTGTTGTTGATGTAGCTGAGTTCCATAGTTTCCCCTGCGAAAATGCACCATAGTTGCTCGAACTTCTGTTTCATCAATAATGGTACATGGACCCTGAATTTTGTATTTCAAATTTCCAAAGACCTTCCTTTGAGAACATTGTCACACCGATAAAAATTTCGGAAAACAAAAAATGCTAAGTTCTTATATTTATTCTGATAACAAATCCCCCAGTTTAATTTAATCTGTATGAAGTAATAGCCTATGATATTTACTCGGCAATCAAATGCCATAAGTGTTTTGTAGATGCAGATGAAAGTACATGGGCTTTAAGTCTTATTGAAATACTATAGGCATCCAGTAAATTAGTAAAAGATTTTTTTACTGATGATGGACAATCATAGTCATAGAGTTCTCATGGTTGATTAGTATATATTTTACTATCGATGCATCCCGTGTTCAGCTAAGGAGGCTCTATTGCAGTTACCAAACAATTCAACTAGCAAGAATTGAGGTTCAAACCTAGAGGTTCATCTTGAGCTGGATTGGTGATGTTTTGTAAAGAGTTTCATGCTCAAAATTGGGTCTTGCGATGAGTTTGGTTTGAAAGATAGTGTTGAATTTCAGACGCTTGAAGATTACTGAGACTAACTCTAAAATTATACTCAAGTTTTGATTGTTTAGGTGTTTCTGATTGGGTTGTTTGGTTACTACTAAGTTGAATTGAGCTTGTAATTGTTTTGTTAAATCAGTTAAGGTTGGACCTGCGTCTTAAGAGGCATATCACCTTAATACTATGAGGTACATTTTAAGATCTGTTCTTTAATATAAATATTATTACATTGGTCGCATTCCAGATGAATCAATCAGAATGTATAAACATATGGAGAATGCCGCTCCTAGCTCAATTTGGTTAGCATTTGTACATCTGAGGTTCACTTCATTGTAAAGCATATCCTGTGAGATGTGTCAATGCTAACCAAATTCGGGCTAGAAAACTAATACTGTTATTCCAGTTTGTTATGCTGCTTGGATAGATGTAAAGGTAAACATAGTCATGCTCTTTTATATGTGGTATCCATGCATGGCATATCCTGAATATGATGCATTCAGATGAAGGGTAGACATTTCGTTTTATTAAAGACGGCTCTTAAAGAGGTTTGATGCTATTGAGGATTTGGCCTCAACAATTGAGGTGTATAGATATCATATCTCTTAGCAAACTAAATCTATATTTTTGTTTCTGTAGGTAAACAATTTATTTTATTTATTGGTTTTATTTTTTGGTATTGTATATTTGCATGGTCTGATTTGTGCTTCTGTACACCCAAGAAAAGGAATTCATTGAGAATATCACTAAACAAAACAAAAAGGTAAGATTGATTTTCCTGTTTCATATAAGCACACGACAGAAGACATGGGGTTATGTTAAAGGCGCAGAAATTAAAATCCAAGGTATGATCAATCCCTAAATTAAACTAGGAATCTCTCTGACACGAGATAGATAAATACTGGTGTCTACTTTTGAGTTACAAGTTAGTTATCTTATTTTCACATGCTTTGATGTCTTGTTAGCTAAAATTGTTGAGATGACCTAAAGCCAATCAAGCTGAAATAAACAATCGAATCGAGCATGAGTCAAAGTAGTTTGTTTGTTGTTTGTGGTCATTGATTAATGTGAATCGTTGCTTTTGTAATAATTTTGTGTGTGCAATTGAAGAAACCTTTTTCCTGTCTTAATTTGGTTTTAATTTCTGTCTTTGGTTTTAAATAAGTTGATCATAGATCATTGTGGTTATTTATTAAGGTAGTTTATCTATTTTCACATGAGCCTAGAAATTATGAAGTGGTGATTATCAATTGTATTCATGTTTTTTCTTATTTTTCCTTAGGTAATTCCCTAGGTGAGTTGTTTGTAATGTTGTTGCTCTTCTCTGAGGTCACACAACCAAAGGAACTAAGGGAAAAAATTGGAAGATATTATCCGAGGATATTCTTATACTCTAAGATAGAGACACAATATGCCAAAGTTGATTTTTAAAGCCAAAAAGTTGAAGAACTTTTCCCTGCATATTGAGAGAATTATGGTAAGCAGTAACATGACCCTCAGTGAATTTCCAATTATTCTGTAGCCGAAAAAGGACATTCGACATTATTCTATTATACTGGATGCTGATACCCAGAAAGGTATATTGACACCCTGAAATGCTGAGCATGGTATTAAGAGGGGGCATGAACTCGGTACCAAAAAAGGTATATAAAGTTGTCATGCAATCGATATAACGTGGACTTTTCATTCTCTACTGGTAAGATCATTATCACCAGCAACAAGTGCATCACCGATTTCAGAATTAATAAGAATCAGAATTACTAAGAATGAAAAAATAACAAATGGGTGGGGGTAATCTTAACAATAATCCTTAACGATTCCAAGGCGTATAGAAGTTTAAAACCATCTGGTGTAATATTAAAACCCCTATTAGAGAAAATGGAGATTCTAGAATAGTTGGATGAAAAAGGCCCCCTATCCCTGACTTTTAGAACTGATTTCTGATATTCAAACATGATGTAACGATAATTAGGTTCATACTTAAGATTCATGTGTGTAGGGCTGCACAAAACCGAACCAGAACCAAAAACCGAAACCGAAGATTTTAAACCGAACCGAAACCATATCCCTATGGTTTATTAATGGTTGTCAGTTTCAGATAACCGACAGTGTTGGTTTCAGTTTAGGTTTTATCTCAAAACCGAACCAAAAAACAATTGGTTAACCGATTAATAGTGACCATATGATTAGATGATTTTAGGCCGTGGATGGGGATATTTAACCCTAATAACTTACTTTATTCGACTACTCGAGTCTTCCCAAAATCTTCTCTTCTTTCGTTCTTCTTCCCTGAAACCGGAAAGGGTTGTGAAAGATAACCCTACTGAGTACTGAAGCCTAAAACTACCACCATCACCTTCTTGTTTTACTTCTTCTTATTCTTCTAGTTTGATAAGTAACAAACATATCAAAGTCCTAATCACTAATCAGTCGAACGAAGCTGGAGTAGAACTGTAGAAGAGACTGAAAATTGAAAAAGGTATTGTGTGTATCATTTGAACTGATTTGATAAAGGTATTGCGATTATGTATTTGTTTGTATCATTTGAAATGTATTTGATATTATGACTTTAATTATGATATTAGGGTTTGTAAAATTGAAAAAAAATTGGGGATTTCAAATTAATGTCATTTAGGTTGATTTACACAGTGGGTTTTGCTTAATTTTTAATAAATTTTACAAGTTAATTCAGATTGAATGTGTTAATTCAAATTGAATGTTTGTTTTTGGAGTTAAAATTTTCAATCAAGTTTATTCATGCAGCTCAACTGTATGATCTGTTAGCTCTATGAAGTGTTGAGAATGGTCAAGACTTATATATGTATGAACTTTGGAGGATGGATTTCTGAATTCCCTGTGTATGTGTACGTAATTTACCATAATCAAAGAGATATGATCAAACAAAAGTTTGTTGCATGAACTGGCATATCATGTGAGTTAACAACTTACTATAAATCTAGTTTTCTACTCAACCAATTTGCTGATAGTAACTAATTAACTATTCATTGCTTATCATTTTATATAAGAAGGAATACCAGACTGTGAGGTGTTCTGCACTAATTCAGTTCAGTTCTTAACTCAGTAGTTTTAGGGAACCTTGAAGATAGTTGCAGTATGCTGTTTAGAGTGGTTGGACATTGACATTGTTTAACTGAGTTGTTTTGTTCCCCTTTCTATTTATAAATTACGATTAAATTGCTAGAACAAATGTTAAATGCAGACTTGCTTTTTGACATAAATTACGATTAACATAAATGTTTGGTTTATCATATTGCATACTTGCTTTTTGACAATGCGAGGACCCAGTTCAACACCTACTGCCTTTGTTTCTTCTAATAAGCGTTCACCTCGACCTCAACCTCCACCTAATGCAAGTTCAGTTGGAGGTGCAAGTTCAGCTGGAGGTGCAAGTGCTGCTAAAGATGCTAGTGCTGCTGGAGATGCTAGTGCAGATGGAGATGCAACTGAAGCTGGCATAGAAGTGACAGAAACACATAGCAATAAGCGTAAAACCCCTGAAGATGCAATTGAAGATGACAAAGAAGTGACTAAATCAAAGGGAAAGAAACGTCCTGATGTGTGGAACCACTTTGATATGGAACCCAAGCCTTCGAAATATGCAAAATGTCGCCACTGTAAGACAAAATTGCAGCTCAGGGTACCAAGTATGGGACAGGTGGTATGAATAATCATTTGAAGATGCCCAAGGAGGAAAAAGGACATCAAACTCTTTATTTTAAACCGGATAGGCTAGGAAAAGAAGGAAAATTGGATGCGGTAACTTTAAATCAAGATGAATGTACAAAGGCAGTGATTTTAGATGAGCAGACGTTTAGAGTGGTTGAAGGAGAAGGGTTCAAGGAACTTTGTAGGGTACTTGAATCCAGATTCAAGATCCCTTCTCGTATGACCATTTCGTGGGGTGTATTAAATTTGTATATGAAGCTGAAAAGGAGAAGATGAAGAACTACTTCAAGGCAAACAATGTGAGAGTTTGTCTCACCACTGACACATGGACCTCAAATGCCCAAAATAAAAGCTACATGGTTATAGCTGCGCATTTTATTGATAAAGATTGGAAGCTGCACAAACTGGTAATCAACTTTTTCCAAATTTTAGGTCATTCAGGTGAGGTAATTGGGAAGATGTTAGAGGAATGTTTGTTAGATTGGGAACTTCTCGGAGTTTTACTATTACGCTTGACAATGTTAGTGCTAATGATTTATCTATTGATTATCTAAGGGAGGATGGTCATTTAAAGGAGCAAGTGATTAGTTCAAATGGTGTACTGAATACTAAGTTTATGCAAGTTAGATGTGCTGCTCATGTGCTTGCACTTGTTGTGAATGCTGGCTTGGGAGAGTATCACATGGCTATTAAGAGAGTAAGGGCAGTGGTGAAGTATGTGATGGGTTCTCCTGCTAGATTGAGTAAGTTTATGGATTGTGCTAAACAAGAAAAGATAGATTGCAGAAAAGGTTTAGTTTTAGATGTGGAAACAAGATGGAATTCCACTTACATGATGTTTGAAGCTGCTTGTAGATATCAGAAAGCTTTTGGAAGGATAGCACGGGATGATAAGGCTTTCAAAAAGAAGTTTTGTTTCAACGAAAGATCCATCACTCCTGTATTTTCTACTTCTACTGGTGCTAGTGATGATGTTGACATGGAAGAAGCTTGTACCCCTGCTCATAACAAAGGCAAGAAGAAGGCCCCTCCTCCGCCTCTTATACATGCTCCATATATGGAAGATTGGGCCAATGCAAAATCATTTGGGAAATTTTTAAAGGTATTCTATGATTTGACTGTCAAGTTTTCTTACTGTACATGTGTTACTTCACATGAGTTCTTGTTTAACGTAAGTGTCATTCATAGAACAATGAACACATGGGTAAAAAGTTCAGATCCATTTCTCTCTGGTATGGGCACTAAAATGCTAGACAAGTTTAATAAGTATTGGGGAGAATATGAGAAAATGAACACTCTCATGTTCATTGCTGTTTTGCTTGATCCACGTGAGAAAATGAAAGGTTTAAATTTTATTCTTGATACTTTAGATATCACGGGTCCGTCATTACGTAAACACTTATCGACTTATGTGAGAACTGATTTTCAAGAACTTTTCGAAGAGTACAAGTGTCTCTATGCAAATGATGAAAACATGTCTAGTGCCACAAGTAATTGTGATAATGTTACTCAATCTTCTGGGGTTACTGATGATGAAGATTCCGTGTATGCTAGTCTTGTAGTAGAGAGAGCAAGAGAAGATGAGCAGGATGACAATGTTGAGGGGAAAACTGAGTTGGAGTTATATTTAGAGTAGAAACGTGAACCGGGAATTAGCCCTACCGGTGTTCAGTTTGAAATTTTAGGTTGGTGGAGGACTAATAGTACAAGGTATCCTGTATTATCACACATGGCGAGAGATATACTAGCCATACCAGTCCCTTATGTTGCCTCGGAATCTGCCTTTAGTACTGGAAGGAGAATTATTGATCCATATCGAAGTTCACTGCTGCCTAAGACAGCTAAGGTGTTGATTTGCACGCAAAGCTGGTTACGGACACCGGTTGATCTTGATCCAAACACCTTAGGAACTGATGATGCCGAAGATGTTTCAGGTATTTTCTCTACTCACTGTTTGTAAAATTATGATTTGTAATTTTCTCTACTCATTGTTTGTCACTTATTGATGTAATTTCTTGCAGAATTTTTAGGTTCTCTTGCAACTTCTAAGTTCATCCGCATTGACATAAATGATGATGAAGAAGAAGAAGAAGAAGAAGATTCAAATTTGTTATAGTGAAGTTTATTATAAATGATTTAATGGGTTAGCGGTGAGTTTTTCTAGTTTGTAGTTTTAGCAGTTGATATTTATTTTTTTGGAATAAAACTTAGATTTGTTTAGGCATATGCATAGCCAAGTTGAAACAATGAACTGTCAATAATGTGAGTACTCTCCTTTACGCCAAAATAACTTAAACTCGGGCCATTGCCTTTGAAGGTAGATCATCTTAGTCAACTGTTATGTCCAATGTACTTGCGAGCAGTTTTCTGTAGCTTTCGACAACCATTAGATCTTCCTGGTTGTTAATAACTTTTGTGAACCTTTATTTAGATAGATTTTCTAGATAAAGGCAGATTGGAGCTATTTAGATATTATCCGACCGATAAGTAACTAACTGAAAGTTTGACGATCAGATCTTTATCCGTGGAAAACCCCTTTATCAGATTTGTATTCTATAGTTCTTATAAGAGAGGTAGCCAAACATTGTTGAAGAATTTTGTGAAGTGGTTTATGCTGAAGCATGTGTTATTAAACTTGCTTTGTTTATTCTCTAGCATTGCACTCAGTAACCGAATTGCTCCCCTTCAGGCCTTTAATTTACTATTATCCTGTCTATATTTTTTATACTTCGTAATTAGTAATTGTTATACTAATGAGATAGATTGACTTCTTGTGCTCTGAGTTGTCTGGCTGCCTTCATAGGAATATTTTTGGGCATCTTTACTGTTGCTTTAACTTCTAGAAATCCTTGGCTTCATGTTATTCCTTGTAGTAATTTTTTGTTAGTAAAAGGGGTACAATATTTGAATCCACCATTTGTAGGCTCATCTCTGTTTGTTTATCATTCGCAGGAGTTCCCGTGGAAGGAGGAGAGGTAGCTTGGGAGCCAGCAACTACACCAGTTGATCCCGTCATGCCTGCAGCTGGTGGCTGGGAATGAGGGGAGCATTAAGCTCTTATATTTTTGCCGTCTTTTATTCTCTTTTGAGCTAGTTTTGTTTCAATTAGTATGTAGTTAAAATATGTTTGGGGTTTTTCTTAGCTCGATACTGCGAACCTCTATTATTCTCATAGCAGAATGAATCTTTTCACACTGATGAATTGTAGTTAATGAATGGTTAGGACTCTTAGGCGGATTATTCGAGTTAAAGCCTTTTGCTGTCATTTTAGTTGCTCGTCATTTATACTTCTGATATGTTTCCAGCAAACTTTTCTGCCGCTTGTAGCATTGGGTGTACTGTTTGTGTAAACTATAAAGCACTGGAACATTATTGTTTATAAATCATTCGGTTAACCAAAAACCGTCTGGTTTTTAACAAAACCGAGTAGAAACCGAAACCAATGAAACCGAATAGGCTATATGGTTTTATTGGTTTTCAATATTGAAAAACCGAGTACTTTGTTTTCGGTTATGGTTTTGCCAAAAACCGAACCATGTGCAGCCCTACATGTGTGCATATTGTTTAAGTTTCCGTGTCTTTGCAGAGTTTCTCCGACAGCTTTGATGATTGAGATAATCTGATAACTGACGCACGTTTCGATTGATGGTAGTTATGTGCACCCTCAATGTTAGTTGTTACGTAGAGTTTATTACACTCATTGTTTTCCTACCATTTTTATGCGATAGGTTAGTGAGTTTCATTTTAACTTTACTGATCAAATGGGATTTAGTTCCGTAGAGTGTAAACTGTTAATGACTAAAAATTCGTCCAATATAAAAAATGAATGAATGGGGATTTCAGTTTAGCATTATTTTTTTGAGTATTATACTGATGCAATTGTCATGGATAATTTAAAGTGAGCAAGTATCTACGCCAATATTAAAATGAATAAGTCTGACTTAATACATTGGCGCGAACTCTTCTTAGAGATATCAGCTGGTACACCATCTTCATTTCTTTTTCACCAGCATCTATCCGTAAGTATAAATATTTGAATGGCTCTAGATTGCATAATTTATTTGAATATTGTAGTCTGTGTAGGTATGTGGAGTGTACTTGCAGCTACGATTCAGGCATATTGTATTGTAAGAAAGAGTACCCTATACATCGAAGCGATTAAATATAGCAATGTAGATGTTCATTTCATTGAAAGTATTCAAGCACATTCAATTCCCACAGATGGCATTCATTCTTTAGGCAATAACTGCAGAAATGGTTATTCAGAGTTCTTCAAATGTGTTTGCAGGCTGGACCAGAAGTCAGCAGAGAGAGTCGTAACACTTCTACGAGTATATATTTAATAAAGAATAATATACTTTGTTTTGTTTTTTCTCCTTATTCCATCGGCTGGATATCTAATTCATTATTTGGAATATGGTAGAAATTTTGCAGTTCTTTTATGCACTTGCTATATTTTTTTCTCGCTTCTATAATTTTCACCAGTTAGTGAAGTACTAGGCAGTTTCTTAGTATCTCCTATTACTGCAGGATAAAAGTTATTTGGTAAAGCATCAGTTGCTGGACCTTTTATCTGAAATATATTATGTGCACGAAAAGCTAGAAGTCATATATTTCATTAGGAGGCAAACAATGTTTCCCGTAATGCATCTTGGTAATTGAATCGGTATATTCCTATGTTAGTTCCTTTTTTCCATTTTCTTTTTGTCTGTTTACACAAGTATGGTGAAAAATGAAAAGATACAGAGTATTTTACATCACGGGTCCAAGATGCAACACCTTTGGCCACGGGTTTTGGCTTCACAAATTTATATCGTTCACAAGTCAGGCATGCTGTTATCGACGAACAAAAAAGTATTAAGATGATGATGATGATGTATATGACTCACGATGATAGTAAACAATGTATTATATGACTTACGATGATAATAAACAATGTATTGACATCACATTGTTCTTATGAACTCAAGTTTATTAGGTTTATTTGTTTTCGATTAGGATTATGCTTCCTAACACTGCTAGACACAAACTATAACATAAAAGATACCAGGTGCAGTGAAGAAGGCTCCAGCCAAAGTGAGGTGGGCGGGTCTTTCAAATTAAAAAATGAGAATTCCAGAGCCAAAACTGTATGCAAATGGTGTTCTTCTAATCAATCCACCTAAAATTTTAGGTAATGCTAAAGAAAAAAATGAAATAAAGGAAGATGACAAATAGTGAGTTTACTGACAGTTAGAAATTGACTGCGCTAAATGTGGGACTGATATAAGCTGGTAGATGGGAAGTGTTCAAAAATGAACACTTTAATGTTACAACCTGAGCGTCGTTCATATTTATTACCAAACTACCAATTTTTTTGTGAATTATGGGTGTGTTGGGGTTCAAAATCTTTGTAGTTTTGGGATACTGCAGTAAGGATGGTTGCAGTGTTATATTCCACATATGTTATGCAGTTTATATTACCAGTGAGGATGGTTGCAGCGTAAGATAGCACTCTTCTGCATGACTTTTCTTTTTCTGTTTCTTATTTGATTAAACTTTTAAACTTTTTTTTGAGGATTTTTAAGGAGGATTTATTTGGTTTTTTATTACTTAGGTTCTTAAATTGGTCAGCGTGTTGCTCTTGGAGGCATTTGACTGTTCGCGAGTTTTGACAGTTGATTCTCTTGCAATGATGAATCTATTCTTTACCCCGATCCATGGTAAAGTGTGTATTGGGTTTTGTCTTTTTTCTCTTATCATTTCATAAATTTTTCTTACAACTCCGAGTTTAAAATGTAGGTCTTGGATTACCAGCAATAGATGTCTCTCTTGCATTCCTCGGGAACCTGCAACATCGGGTAGAATTTCGCAAAGTGAGATTTTATTGTTTAGTTTTGTTTATAACTATATAGAAGAGAAAATATATCTAATTGATAAGAAATATTCTTGAATTTTATTAATAAGAATGGGTGTATGAATACCGCCAGTTTGTTGTTTGCTTTTTATTCTTCGTTGGGGTTTGGTTGGCCATTTAGACGGAAATCAATGTCATAACATGGTTAAATTGGTACTAAAGGAATGCTATGCAAATACATGATAGTGGTGTATATAAAAAATGAGAATGTCTATTTTCACTGTTCTTTTTATAGTCTCTTTCAAATCTGAGTGTGGAAATTGAAGTTTTATACTGGTGACATATGGTTTGTACAGATCGATTGCATACACAACTCTTTGGAGTAAAGATAGGTCTGGACCGTCTAACACCATTTGAGATGTATGTAAAAGAGCGAAATGTAGTTTATTTTGTTATAAAGTTTACAATATCATAAAATTTGTAATTGAGAAGCTTCCTGCTCTTATGCAAATCTTCTAACCCAAAACTGTAACGTCTATCAAAAGTATACTCTAAGAAATGGGGAGACAAAGGATGTCCTCTTAGCTCAAATTGGTGAGTGTGTTGCGAAGTCTGAGCTTCTTAGATGATCCTTGCAAATGGAAGTTGATTCTATGCATCATTTTTTATATGTCTTATTTCAACAACATCCTCTGCAAGTTCAGATCATTTGCTTCTAATTGTTGGGGAAGATGAAGATGTTATCGAATTAAGATACCATCGAGAGTGTACGATCCAAGAACGAGATTATATCAAGCAAGCCATAAGTATATTTTGGTAAGTTGTCGAAGGTGATGGTAGGGGAGGTACAGAAGTATGCGATGGTAGCTTAGCAACGTTAGTAGGAAGTACAAGCGTGTACGGTATAGCTTGGCTAAGACATGGGAGATGGTGACAAAATTTCTGAAGATATAAAAATTTGATGATACAACACAACACAACAATGACAGCTACGAGAATAAGAACACAACAACTATGGCAACAGGAACAACAACGAATATTGGCAGAAACCTATGCAACGAGAATTCGAGCAAATAAAAAGAGAAAAGTACTTTAATTCAGGGAGACATTGAACTTCCGCAACCGTATTTATTAATTGGCACGGTTTAAATTCTATTATTTATTACTTAGTGGGTGCTATGTTTTTCTGGATTATTTCCTGTGATCTTAATTTTCAGAGTGAGATAGTACGTCCAATATTGGTTCTATACAAAAAAAAAAATCAGATAATGGACCTTCACTGAGGTTATCAAATTTTATTGGAATAGATGCTAAGTTTTATCGAAAATAAAGAATGAAATTCAATCAACTTGGTAATACCCTGCAAATATACATGCATGATCCAGATTGTTTTTCAGTAACGGTTAAGTATGACGAGGAAGATATACTTCAAAGCAAAGGAGACGCTAGGGACGAAGATGAAATTAATATAGTGCCGACTACATAAAATTCGCAATTGTTAATATTGTTTCCAAGGATAAATTTATTAGAATTAACATTTTCTTCAAACGCCATAAATGGATATACCGTGGTTCAGTTTTTGAGCTCCTACTGCAGTTTGTCCGAAATGTGGTGCGATAGTGTGGTTAAAGGAAATGAAAAATAATAGAACGAAGAATGGTACACCTGAATTCATTATGTGTTGATCAAAGGGCGGCGAGAAATTACCACTACTTAAAGACGCACCATGATGTCTTAAAACAAGAGACACAATTTAGGACGAGGTAGACGTACCATGATATCTTAAAACAAAAGACACAATTTAGGATGAGGTATTCGGAATTCCAAGACGCACCATGATTTCTTAAAACAACTTTTGGAGACAAAATCTGGATCGAGGAATTCGACATCCGGAGAACTGGTGTTGGATAAGAAGGTCACTGGTCGGAAAGGTCAGGTTACATGGAAAAAATCACCATAAAATCGGTACATTTTGTTACCATTAGATCACAAAAATATTTTGAATTTGCTTAGTTGTACATCTAGGATACGAGATAAAGAATAGAAAGGCAGCTCTCTCTCAAAAAAAAGAAGAATATCTGAATAGAAAAAAGACGAAATGACAGCAAGAGACTGCATCGACTATTATAGAACCTGACCAAGGGGAAGCATTGGATCATCGAGCAATTAATTCAGTTGTTGGATGAATTTAATGAACTTACTAATAAGGTTAGGAAGTGGAGGGACTGTTATGCCAAAGAGCAAATCAACAACATTGGTTTAAGACTAATACGAACAAGTAGCACCAATACAAGACAATATTTTTTTTGCCAACTGTTTCCGAGGTGACCGGTTGTATGTACCTAGCACAAAAGTGAACACAAAAAGGGACATTATAGTGCATGAAAATATGGGTGGGTTAAAGAGGATATCAGTAATACATCCTATGGTTTCCCTGTTATGGGGAAACAACAGAAAATTCAGACGATCGAAAATATATAAGGATATCAAAGAATGGTGATGCTAGAAAAGGAAGAACGTCATGACGAGAGAATATTATTCGTTTAGAATCCACCAAGAAAAGGGTGGATTCTAAATGAATATTTGGTAGATGCATTCATAAATATTGGAGAAGCAAGGCTGGCATATATGAGGGACCATGAAACAGTAATTCGCGTGGCTTTATACTAGGTGCTGATGGATGACCAATTGTCCGACGATAGCGATTGAGTAGTCATATTACTCAATGAAACTTAATGTTATTCTACCATTCTGAAATTATTTTCCGTACTAATTATTCCCTTTAATTGAGAATTTCTACAACGTACAACCACAAAATTTGCATATTAATGTAAGCGGGAAAATAAAAAAGTTCATCCGCTTTACTCAAACTTGGATATGATCAAAAAAGAAATTGTTATAGCAATAGACGTATCTAGAATTGATATTTCATTGTGGTTTAAGCCTTTCTAGCATGAGATTTTTGGTAGGCAACTTCAAATTTCACTCATACGTACGCCATGTGTAAATTTTATTTAAACGTGCAGCATGATGATTAAAGGATATCAAACTTTCACATACATTAAAAACAATCAAATTGATCAAAAAAATTTGGAGCATCTGGATAACGGGAGCTGGGTGAAGCCAACGCCACACCAAAACAATGATTTCCACCAGACCCGGTGCATGCTAAGGAAACCGATGAAAAAAATCAAGTTAAAAAAACAAGTTCGATAAGATGTGCAAAAACATGACGAAAAATCAGCCTTCTAAGAGATTTGTCCTTCAAGAGACTATATATTAATCATATACTGTTTTTATTTTCCGACACAAATTCGCTCATGAGTCTTTCCAAACTAAGCCAAAGTTGTTATGGTGGACAAGTTTTCTCAGTTTTCTTTTTTTGAATAAACTGGATTGTTCTCATTAACCATCAAAAAATTTGGTAAATTGATGCATCATAGCCTCTTTTTTTTTCAAGATAATACATCGAAATTATTGTTCATCAATTAAATGTAAAATAATGTTAGTTATTTTACCGATCTAAAAAAAATACATTTAGTATTTTGAATTAAGTATGTTTCTTCTTGATATTACAGTATGATACTTTCATTCCACTGTATAGGAACATGAGGTATCGCATGGGATAAATATGGAACCTTAAGTATGTTTTAAGTGAACCCTAAATCTATAACATAATGGTATATATTTATGTCTCTCATGTATAAATAACATAATGATCAACCGGTTGAGTTTCATTTTCAAAATACTAAAGGAGTATGCGCTTTTTGTCACATGAGTAGAGCCTTCTCACTGCAAGAAATTTACAATTTACCTTTTGAGGATTCAAAAAACGTGTTTGATATGATGTGGAAAAACATGACAAAATATCAGTCTTATAAGATTTCTCCTTTAAGAGAATACATATACTACTTTCATTTTCTAACACAAATTCAATCACGTGACTTTCCAAATTAAGCTAAAGCTGATATGGAGGACAAGTTTTCTCATTTTTTTTAATTTTTTTTTAATAAACTGGACAAATGTTTTCATTGACTATCAAAATTTTAGGTAAATTTATGCATCGTAGTCTTTTTTTTCTTCAAGATAATACTTCGAAATTATTGTTCATCAATTAAATCAAAATTAATATATTTAATTATTTTGAACTAAGGCTTAGTTTGGTGTTGCTGCAGCTTTTGTAAAAGCACTTCTCTGTTGTGCGTTGCTGTGCTGTGCTGTGAGAAAAAACAGTTAGACGTTTGGTAAAATATTAATTAAAGTTAAAGTTGATTAAAAAAGCAATCAAAGTGTGTTTGGTAAAATACCAGATTCAACCATTGCTGTTGTGCAAATGACAAAAACAGGCATATCTCTAAAAATAGTTTTATTCAATTTTATTGGGGTTAAAACTAATTATTTTTTTACTATTAAATATTAGATTTACTAACTATTACTATTATTATGATTATTGTTTTTTACTTAACCACTTTATAATATATATATATATATATATTTCTAACAAAAAATCAAACTAAAATTAAGTAATTATTTAAAATATGTTTTAATTTTATTTTTGATAAATTAAATGAAATGGTATTATACACTAATTTGAAAATAAAATATAATAATATTTAAAGAATAAAAATTGATTGTATATATATTTAAGGGTACTTTTTGTCATTTACAAAATAATATAGGGACAAAAAAGATAAATCAAGCATTAAGTTTTGGTGGGACCAAAGCTTATGCTATTGTAGCTTTTAGAAGCTCCTCCTAAAAATTGATGAATCTGGGAAGTGCTTTTGGTAAAAAACACTTTGATTTTTTCTTACCAAACACCAATTTCAAAAATTATTGACATATATAGGTTTTGAAAGTGCTTTTGCAAAAATAAAAGCATTACCAAACCCAGCCCAAATATGTTTCTTCTGGATATTATAGTATCATACATTCATTTCCCTCTATATAAAAAATGCACTGCACGGGTAATTATGAGATCTAAATTATGTTTTAAGTGAACCCTAAATTTGTATCGAGAGGTGAAAATTATTAATATTTTGGAATAAATTGATTCCAACTCCAGAAAAAATGTGGTCTAATATTAAAACTGAGTAAAGAAGAAGTTTCTTTTTTTATCAGTTAGTAAAGAAGAATATTTAATTAATCAGAGAACAAAAAAACATACGAATATGTGGAATAATGAGCGGTCCTTTCAATAATGCGACGTAATATGCATATCGGTTAGACCTCCAGGTTTATCAAAGAAAGCTGAAAATTCCGATATATTTTAAGAAGCTTGCAACAATATGTCAAAGTTAACACTTCACGAATTTTACGTTTGGGTATTTCTAATAACCAACTGCACGTCCTATTTGAAGAGATTCAAATGAATCTGGTCCACGGGTGCGGGGCGAAGCCCCGCCACACCAATCAACAATTTCCATCAGACCCCAAGTGCATAGCACGGGTTACATACTAGTCAAGAATATAAAGCACAATTTGGACAAGTTAGGCAAGATAAAGAGAGGTCCAGATTTATCTAGGGAGGAGATAAATCAATAGCAGTAGTTTGCTCAACTTAAAAACATTATGAAGGTTTTATTAATTAGTGTCTCATTAATTGATCATAATAAATAATTCATTAAACTTTCATTATAAATGTCCTCTTAATTAATCTAATAAATATGTATTCAATTAATAAATAATTTTAATAAAAAAATTATATTAATAGAAATAGTGGAGGTAGTGTAAGAAGTAATGGCTGGTAGAAACGGTGGCGGGTGTTAATGAGTGGTGGTGGTGGAAGAAATAGTGGCGATGGGTGGTTTATGGTGGTGTGTGTTGGTGAATAGTCGTGGATAATATTAGTTCTATATATTTAAAATGTGGGTAGCATTGTATTGTAAAAGATGTAGTTGGTTGTTGTTAACAAGATTGATATAAACAGATACCATATTTTCAGGATGATACCATGCTATTTAGGAAAAAATAATGATAACTGCCAGATTACCTAAACGGTACCCCTGCTACCTTTAGTACCCAATTGTATAAATCATGATTCTAAATGTTAAAAGAAAATTGATCGCAATACAAAAGAGAATATAACAATAAAAAGATATAATGAAGTAAATTAATTAACTACCTAGGTTTGTTCAATTAAAACTTTATACATGGTATTTGTAATTCAAAATTAGAAGTACGAACAACGGTAAACGGGAGGTGGACGACGGTTATGGTGGAGAGAGAAATAATATCATATGATTTTGTGGTGGAGGCGACAACGGTTGGTGAGTAGTAATAGATCATGTTAATTTTGTGTCGCCACAAAATGGGTAACATTATAAATTAAAAGATGTGTTGATCGTCCTTAATGATAAAATAGTCTCGGTTAAAGTACATGAAAGATTTTAAAATAAAATAAAATAACCAGACTGTCACGTCATATAATTACTAGAGGCAGATGGCACAAGTCAAAATCCATACACAAAAAATTACTTATTGTCGAGATTTGTCGTTACGGTAAGGGTTGTACCCTAATTAGGTATACTTTTCTGCCTATTTGTTTGTATCGTATTATAAAACGAAGCTTCGCTAAGTTAGGAAAGATAAAGACCGGTCCTGGTTTTTCTTCCCCATTGATAAATTCACGACTGCGGTCGATCCTACGAATACACACTTTAGTTGAGAGAAATTCATTACATATTCTCTTCTCCCATCTCAAAAGTCAAAATCAAAACAGAGAAATTTGATCAACTGAAAACAACAAAGGTATCTTCCCATAAAAAGAACACTTCATTCTCTCACTCACATCCGTTAGGATGGGAGGATTTTGAAAACTTTAATTCCTCACTTTGGAGCAAACATCAGAAATAAAATTAGGAAGGGAAGATAGATTGCAGAAAGAAAAAGAAAAAAAAGACTTAAATCCAAAAATATACTTCTGGTCAATCTTCTTTCCATGTTCTCTCAATCTTCTTCCACCAAAACGTACATCTTTGACCAATCAAATTACTCCGAGGTAATAATATTTGAGAAAACCATTTCTTTTGACAGCGCTTCATGTATGAATTTTTGGGGTTTCTATCATTTTCTTGAATTTCATTTATTGTATATCTAACTGAAGTATAAATTTTCAACGATATCCTACTTAATTACAATAATGTCATGGTTGTATTTGGGTGTCTGTATTTTGTTATTAGATCCAATTTTCACTAAATAATCTAATATAATTATACGTAATTTATATTATGGCACGGGTTAATAAATGATCCATTAATTATTGTTTCACTAATTGCTTATAATAAATGATTTATTAGTTTTTTGCATTATAAAGTGTTCTATTAGTTAGATTTTCACTAATTGCTCATAATAAATGATCTATTAAGTTTTTTTCACTATAAATGTTCCCTTAATTAATTAAATAAATATGTGTTTTCATTAATAAATAAATTTGATAAAAATAAAAATGATATCAATAGACACTGGTGGGGTAATAGTGGTGGAATCAGTGGCGTTCTTAAAAAGTGCTGGAAGCGGAAACATTAGTGGTGGTCAGGGGCGTAGCCAAGCGCAATTTTAATTGTTTTTGATCTTTTTTTATCATAAAATGGGCTATTAAGTGTATTTTGCACCCGTATCCAATTTCAAGAATTTTTTGTTCCTCTTCCTCAAAATCCTAGCTCTGCCCCTAGTGGTGGTGTTGTAAGAAGTAGTAGCGGTGGATGCTGGTGAGTGGTGGTGGACAATATTAGTACCGTGTCATTACAACACGGATAGTCGGATAACTTTGTATTGTGAAATATGCGGTTGGTTGTTTTAGGAAGATTGAAAAAGACATGTACCTTATATTTCAGGGATGATATCAAATCATATATGACAAATTGTTCATGACAGCTGGATCAACCAAATGGCATATGCTATCTTTGGTACCATATCATATAAATCATGGTTTTTAATGGTAAAATAAAATTGATTGCAATACAAAAGAGGACGGAAAAAAATAATGGGACAAATTAATTAACGGCTTAATTTTGTTCTATCTAAACCTCAAATATGGTGTTTGTGACTGAAAAGTAGAATTACTCCCAACAACCTACAGGGGGTAGTCGGCAGTGGTGGTAGCAGCGGAAGAGGTAATAGGTGGTGGAATCAGTGGTGTTCTTAAAAAGTGCTGGAAGCGAAAACATTAGTGGTGGTCAGAGGCGTAGCCAATCCCAATTTTAATTGTTTTTGATCTTTTTTTTTATCATAAAATGGGCTATTAAGTGTATTTTGTACCCGTATCCAATTTCAAGAATTTTTTGTCCCTCTTCCTCAAAATCCTGGCTCTGCCCCTGGTGCTGCTGCTGGAAGAAGTAGTGGCGGTGGGCGCTGGTGAACAATATTAGTATCGTGTCATTACAACACGGATAGTCGGATAACATTGTATGGTGAAATACGCGGTTGGTTGTTTTAGGAAGATTAAAAAAGGTATGTACCATATATTTAAGGGATGATGTCAAATCATATATGACAAATTTTTCATGACAGCTGGATCAACCAAATGGCACCCATGCTATCTTTGGTACTATATGATATAATTCATGGTTTTTAATGTTAAAATGAAATTTTGATTGCAATACAAAAGAGGACGGAAAAAAATAATGGGACAAATTAATTAACGACTTAATTTTGTTCTATCTAAACCTCATATATGGTGTTTGTGATTGAAAATTAGAATTACTCCCAACAACCTATTGGGGGTAGCGACAGTGGTGGTAGCAGCGGCAGAGTAAGAATTGACACTGAGAGGGCTATTTATTTTTCTAAAAAGAAACATGTAAACTTTGGTGTACTGAACCTTAAATATAGATGTGATAAGTACTATTTATAAAATGAAATTAAAGATTTACCGGGTAGTTTTTTGGTGAAAGAAATGGTATCACGTGGTTTTGTGGTGGTGTCGCGTATTGGTGAGTAATAATGGATTATGTTAATTCTGTGACGCCACAAGACGTGTGACATTATAAAGTGTAAAACGTGGTTGACCGTTTTAGTGTTAACGTAAACTCGGATAAAACACATAACAATTGAAAAAAAAATTTGAATCAATTGTCACGTTATTTAATAATTACAGAAAAACCGCATGAACGAAAATCAGAACATATGAAATTACTAATTATCGAGTCGTGGACTGCAGAGTTGAGATATCTGTTGGTTTTTCCTTTACTTTTGTAATTATATGGAGGGTAAAGTCGATAATTAATAAATATAAAATTTAATATGAGGGAGGATCCCCTCACACTTTTATTTTAACAGTATCTCACACTTTGGAGATCATCTTGTTTTGGGGTAAAAACTGATTCTGCTGTTTTTGGTAAATTTGGGTGTGTTGATGAAAAACGAATTCAAACCCTAAACAAATGCACTGCACGGGAGTACTTTTAGATTCGAGAGATCAATCTGTAAGACTCTGGCCTAAACCAAGAAATGGTCGTTCTAGATTCAATTCAGTCACAAAGTGAAGGGGAAGGGTTGATCTTAGGGAGGGAAGCGAAGACGGTGTTTGAGATCGGAATATTGAATTATGAAGGTGTGGTTGGTTTATGACTTGTATCAGAATATGGTTTCTGGTTACTTGTGTTGATAACTCTTGTTCCCCTTTTGAAATAGGTTGAAAATCTATTTATATAAGTCATTGAACGCACCCTGATCTCATAGGAAGTAGAGAGTGAAGAAGTGGAGTCGTGCGGAAGGTGGTGTCATGAGACTCGCCGCTAAAATCAGCACATAGTGCTTTTAGGTTAAATAATAAGTTATTTTTGAATTTAATATTTGCATAGCATCACTTATAGTCGATGTTTATAAACATCGCTTTCAAACAAGCAGCTGAAAATAATCGATGTGCTAGATGCATAGTAGTTTTAGAACTCAATTGAATCAGTCACGAATTGAGCGTCTTAAAACAGCAGCACGACCGGCCACCTTTGAGTGATCGTTTGAGGTCCTTATGGGTGAGATATCACTTGGTCGATCGCTCCCTGTGGAGGAGTGATGGCCGGTGGTCACAATGCTACCTTGTTGGTTTTCTGAAAATAAATCTACACCATCCAACTAGGCTAGAGAAGTTGGATGGACGAGATGATTTGCGGCTGTTGTTTATTGCCGTTGATGTAATTTTAGGGTATAGGGGTCGTGCGGCCAACCCTATTTTGGCTAAACTATTTGAAGCGCTGCGTGATAGTTCAAGCAGGCCGATCGTTCCTATGCAAAGGCGGGGCGCCAGTGAGCGCGCGGACCTCTTTTGGTCCGTCTGGAATTGAATCTAAGCCACTTACTTTGGCTGGCAAAGACGGAGGATCGTGATTAATTTGCGACAGTACCTTGTTGCTGCAAACGTAACTTAGGGTTTCTAAAGCAGCGCGTTCACCCTACTTTGGTGAACGATTCTATACGCTCCTGGCTTGCCGTGAGCAAGTCGATTAACCATGGGTGTAGCTGGGTTGCCGGTGAACGTATCCGCACCCTACTCATTGAGTGAGATCGAATCTAGGTCGTCCGATTAGGCTGGCGAAGATGGCGGCCATAATCGATTTGCGGCAGTAACATACCGCCGCAAACATAAATTAGGGTTTCAAAGCAGCCGCGTCCGTCCTAGTTCGATCGAATAGTTTGATGCGTCATTGACTTGCTATGAGCAAGTCGATCGATTGGGAAGAAAATTGGGTCGCATGTGAACACATTGGCACCTCTTTTGATTGTACGTAATATGATCTAAGCCGCCCAACTAGGCTAGCAAAGGTGGACGGGCGCGATGGGTTTTGAGACAGTTTTTGCCGGTCTTAGCTCGTTTGAGCTCGCTTTGCCAACATCGCGATCACCCACATTGGGGTTAGCGTTCAACGATGTTGGAGTGCGCTAGATGGAGTCATGTGATCAACTAGTTCCGCTAGAAGTAGACTAGGTCTATTGACTTGCGCGGCCAAATCATGTGGCCGTGATTATTTCTTAAGACTAATATGGACGGTCTAGATTTCCCTTTAAGGAATTTAGACGCGTTCGATCGCGCTAACTTTCAATTAAAAGGTGTGTGAACACTCTGATCTCTTTGTCAGAGGGTGATGTAGCATATATGAGTGTTTTCATGTAGGTCTCAATATTGACACTTCGGGAGATTTATGCTACTCCGTTACGAGTGAACATTAATCGTCATGTCATGTCAATATTGAGAGTTTAACTGAGAACATAACATAGTGATAGGTGTCATAAACACCTTCATTTATATCTATAATTTATGCTTTCTTTGCTATTTTTCTTGTGAATTATGTATCTTATGTGTGAGTTTGAGTTTATTAGGTGGAATGGAGTCATTGGGAGCAAAAGAAGGAGAAATCATTCATTTGGAGCGAAAATGGCAAAAAGATCAATTCACAGGCGAGTTATATTTGGAGCCGTCTAGGACGTGCAAGTAGGAGGTGAAGAATGAACTGTCAGTTTCCCATAACTCACATACCAAATTATTTGAGGTGGCACTTATACAATTTTTGGGCGCCTGTAGTGATTTCATTCATTACACAACCCTAAAAACAAGAGAAATGTTTCTCTCCTCATTATCACGCTTCAGGAATTCAGAGAAAAAAAGAATGGCGGCACCATTACTCAGTGGAGAAGAAAGGAAATAGAGAAGCAGATTGGATCTGCTGCGCATTATGAAATCAATGAAGTGTTAGGGTGATGACTGAGATAAGTTCGAGATCTGATGAGAATGTTCTGAGCTGATTTGAATCGAGAAATTAATAATGATTAAGGGTTTCAATGAAGAACAAACTTAGGGTTTTCTGAAGATGATTAAGTGGATGAGTTATGGCGTTGTTCTTGAATAATGGACGGCTCGAGCTGAACAAGGAAGAGGTGGTTTTGTTGTTCAGATGAGGCAGTGAAGTTATTGGAGAAATTACCTTTGCTGCTGGTAATTTAGGTCAAGAAAATGGAGATATATGTTGCTGTGATGAAAGATTCATGGGGATTTGAAGTTGTTTGAATGGAGAAGAAGAATTGAATAGATGGGTCTGTGTTGGTGGTGGTTTTGCAGTGGTGGATGAGCTGAATTGATAAGAAATATGGCCTGTGATGGTTGCAGGGAGCAGGTAGTAGTAGTGTTGTTGGCTTGAGGTTCTAGCGATGCTGCAAACAAGGAGCAGCTGAGTTGAATGATGGTTCTGGTAGTTTCTGTAATTGCAGTGGCAGTTGTAATTACTGACAATGAAGTTGGCTCTGAGATGTTTGAATGTTTGCAACTGAAGCTACGGAGATAGTGATGAGGAATGGGTGGTGCAGGCATGAATGGAAGGTGGTAGTTGCACTGGTGGATGTGCTCGAAATGAGGTTAGCTGCTACTCGCAGAGGCTGCAGTTCTGGTGGTCTGCAATGTTGGTATAGACTGAAAAAGGTGGCTATGAAGCTGAATGGAAAGATGCAGTCGAGATGTACATGGGAGTTGCATTGGTGTTTGGAGCAGCTGGAACTTAAGAAGTTACAAGGGAGCTGCAATGGAACTGATGCTGTTGTGCAGGGCTGAGATGGTGTTTGTTTGATGTTGTGAGGTTCTAGGCTGAGCTGCAGTTGAAGGGGAGAATGGATGTGATATGAAATTGCAGGTGTAGTTACTGAATTGCAGTTGATATTACAGATGGTTGAGGTGCAATTGCAGAGAATGGTAAGGAAGCTGTTAGTTTGATTGATGAGCAGTTGAACTAAGGAGGAAGGACTTATTGCAGCTGTAGTTGAAGGTGAAACTGAGCCTGAAATGTGAGTTGTTGATGCATTGCAAGAGTTGTTGTTAATGTTGGTGGTAATGAGATTGCAAATGGCCAGGTGAAGGCACTGTTGATGTTCAGGTGGAGCTTAAGACTGTTGCAGCTGTTGCAGAAGTTAAGGAAAGAGTTGCAAGGGGACTGAACTGAACTGGTTTTGAGTTGAGTTGCAAGTTGAAATAGAAGGACTCTAGAGAATGAAGTAGTTGTTATTGCAAGGGAGTAGTAAGTGTTGAACTGTTGTATAATTGAGTAAGGAAAAAAAAGGATGAAGTGCAATCATGGAGCTAACTTGGTTATGGCATGAGCAAGATGGCTTGATTTGCAGGAAGCATCCATGGTGGCTAGATGTGTAATGTTACAACACAATGATTGTGCAACAGAGCTTAGGCCAGTGCAATGGGCTTGGCCAATACCAACTCAGCCCGCTCAGATGAGTTAGCTGATCTGACCCATACTTGACTCAGCGTGACTCATTGAGCTTGATCGTGTTGATTGACTCGTTTGGCCGCTAACCTGAGATACTTCCGGCCAAGTTGCGGCCACTTTACCAGTTTTCTCGCGACCTCTTTTGGGACATATATTTTCACTTGGGTACTCCTCACATATGGGCTTGGTGGACATCTTGTTGGAGATTGGACCTAATCTTAGAAGTTGGAGAAAAGCTACAAAAAGGAAAAGTTCTTCTTATCACGTATTATTCTACTTGGAGTGTTGGAGAGCGGCGACTAGGGTTTTCTTTCATTTTGGTTTCATCTTTTTCATTTGATTATTTATTATGATGAACTCCATAGCTATGAATAACTAAATACAATTATTGGTTATGGGATAATAAGTTGATTTCATCAAACATGCTATGTGATTCAATGAATTAGTTTTGTCTCAACTTTATTGCTTATGATTCATGGTTTACATTGTTATATGATTTGATTGTTTGTTTGGTTGAGTCCGGAATCAATCCGATTTGCATTCATTTCTAAAGCTATATTAGGGTTTTCAATACGAAAAGTTGTTTATCCCTGATTCTAAGTAGCATAATTGTGGATAGTGCTTGTAGTGATATATCCTACTAGTCTCAAGTGAATCATAACCTTGGTTAAATCGAATTAGTGCTTTTACACGTTTGATTGCCTTGATTAGTCTTATTTCATAGAACTTAATGCTTTTAGGGAGTTAAACTTAATTGTGCTTTTACACTTTAGGTTGCTTTCTAGGAAGAATTCGCATATACATCTTTTAATGTGGTTGTGATGAAATCAGGGAATTAGCGGGATATACTTGCGATCAAAATATCCTAAGACTTTTAGTAAATGAGAGATTAAATTATCAATTCTAGTCATTGATGAAAATACATGTTTGTGAATAATACTATCCCGTGACCAATATCTTCTCTTTATTGATTATTCCAATTATTTTATTGCTTTGTTTACTTTTATTGCTTTGATAAAAACAAAATCCCCCCTTGGTTATTAAGAAAGTGAAATTTTTATAACAACAAAAGCCTCTCTGTGGGAACGAACTCTTTCTTACCACATACTTCATTTATTTTAGTTGAGTGAGAAAGTGAAATTATTTTTGACGCATACGACAGCGATCAAATTTTGGCGCCGCTGCCGGGGAGGCAGCGGTTGTTATTTTGGTTTGGTTTCTTATTCTTATTTTGTTTTTAATTTCGTTTTGAGAATTGTGTTTCAGGTACCTTGGTGAAATACAAATCGAAGGAAGCAATGGATGATGCTAATCGTACACTCAAGGAGCTAGCTTCTCAGAAGTTGGATCAACAACAACGGTGTATTGAAGCAACTTCCACTTTTGATATCAAGCCAGGGTTGATCAGTCAAATACCAAAGTTCCATGGATGTGTATGGGAAGATCCGAACAAGCATCTTATGGAGTTTCAATGGTTGATGACAAACATGATACCTAATGGGGCTAATGAAGATGAAGGAATGTTGCGTGATTTTCCTTTCTCTTTACTCGATGCCGCTAAAGACTGGTTATATTACTTACCGCCTGATAGTATTACAACATGGAATGGGTTGAAGAAACTTTTCTTGGAGAGATATTTTCCTATGTCGAAAGCGATTCAAATTCGCAAGGAGATTTGTGGGATGAAACAAAGTGTGGGGGAATCGTTGTATGAATGTTGGGAACGGTACAAGAGATTGGTAGCAAGCTGACCTCATCACCAATTTAGTGACGCAATGATTATCAATACTTCTATGAAGGTCTCCAAGCAAGTGATAGGAATCTTATTGACGCTGCAAGTGGTGGTGCACTTATGAACAAGACGGTGACACATGTTAGAGAGTTGATTGAGAGTATGGCAACAAATTCTCAACAATTTTCAAGTAGTGGATCAGAACCACCTACCAAGGGAGTTCATCAAGTTGACGAGATTATTAAATTACGTCAACAAATGAGCAATATGATGGCAATGATGCAATAAATTGCAGCAGTGGTTGTAAAACCATCACGCTCAGCTTATGAGAACGTAGAGCATGTCAATGCTATATTCTCAACTCAGCCGTATGGTATTTACTCCAACACTTACGAGCAAATTGCAAGTACAAGTGCTGTTTACAACCATCCGAGTGAGTTCCAACAACAAGTGCAACAACCGCAACAAGCCCAAAATTCAGAATTGGCAAAGATGGTTACTTTGGTGGAGGCTCTAATGTCCGTGGTACAGCAAAATCAACAACTAGCAAACTTAAATCAGCAGAAAACGGATAATGCAATTAAGGAGTTGCATTCACACGTTGATCAACCACAACAACAATAACCTCAAAATCAAGAGTCCAATATGGAAGAGTTGCTAAAATATTTTATGCAAAAAACGAAGGGTGCGGTCAAGGACTTTCAAACACAAGTTGGTTCAATGGCCGAGGAGATTAATCAGTTGCATGCACAAAATGGTGAAAAACTCCCTTCCCAACCTCTTAACCCATGAGATGGTGTCAATGCTATTACGTTTGGAAGTGGGACACGACTTGTGCAACCTGAAATTACTGATTCGGGTAAAGAAGAAGCCCCAAAGGACCAGTTTTGGAGGAAAAGGATGCTAATTTCCCCCAAACTTCCGAGGTACCTATTTCCAACTCTAAAAATCATATTCCTACTTATGTTCCCCCTCTACCTTTTTCTGTCAGGTTCGTTAAAGCTAATAGAAAGGTGGAGCAAGATAGGGATATTTGGGATGTTTTTAAGAAAGTCCAAGTGAATATTCCACTCATTGAAGTAATTATGCAATCTCCTCTCTATGCAAATTGTGTAAAGGAATTGTGCATTAACAAGCACAAGCTAACCGATAATGAGGTAATGAGTGTGGGGGAGAATGCTTCGGCATATCTTCGAAAGAAACTCCCACCTAAATTGAAGGATCCCAGTAGTTTCACAATTCCATGCACAATTGGTAAAACGAGGTTTACAAAAGCTATGTTAGATTTAGGAGCTTCTATTATATGCCTACTTCTATTTATGATGCTTTAAACCTTGGTCCTCTTAAGAAAACCGGCATAGTTATTCAACTTGCCGATAGATCTAATGTTTACTCGAAAGGGATTTTTGAGGATGTTTTTGTGCAGGTAAAAGGACTAATATTTCCAGTGGATTTCTACATTTTAGACATGAGTGACGTGAATTCATCCTCATCTACACCTTTATTATTGGGTAGACCATTTTTGAGTACCGCTAGAACGAAGATTGATGTCCACAATGGCACCTTGATTATGAAGTTTGATGAAGAAGTCATACACTTCAACATCTTTGAGGCGGGGAAACACCCAAGTACTATTCAATCAGATTTCCATAATGTGTTGGAATCTGGCTAAAGCGTAGAAAGCAAGGAGATATTCGGGCTGACGACTTTAAACCAAGCGGTAAAGTAATTAAACCATGGCCTTTGTACTTAAATTTTTATTTATCTTTATTTGTATTTTATTTTCTGTCGTCTCAAAAAAAAATAAAAATAAACTTGGGACATAGTCATCATTATGCTAGGTCTGTTGTCAAAAAAAAATGAAAAAGAAAAATAAGAGTCAAGAGAAAATTTTGTTAGGTTCATTATTATTTTGTTTTATTTTATTTTTCTTGTCTCAATTAAAAATAAAAAAAAGAAAAAAAAAAGAAAAAAGAAAAGAAGAAAAAAAAAGAAAAAAAAAAAAAAAAAGAAAAAGGAAAAGCAAAAGAAAAAAGAGACGAGACGAGAAAAATGTGTTGTATCATATTTTGGTTTGTTTAGTTCGTTTTTAGTTTTATATTCTTTCAATAAAGCCAATGGAAGAAGAAATATCCATAATGAAGTTTCAAGCAACAAGGAATTAGAGGAAAAAATCACATTGTCAAGATTCTACGAAGTTCAAGAGTTAGCATCAAGAGTTGAAGACCAAAGACGAAGATGAAGACAAGGATTGAAGACCCAAGACGTTTCTATGGATGCTGTGAGAGTGGTGCTAACTGCATGTCGAACGGATAACGAGGTAAGTAAGCATATTCCCACCTTCGTTAAGTGGTTGATTTCCTTTCTTAGAGATCGGCAGAAAAAAGGGTTTCCAAAATGAATAAAAGATGTGGGTTTTTAAAAAAAATTCGGAGGGTTTGGCTTTCCTACTATTCAACGTGTCACAGGATGATCTCTTTATTCCTAACTGGACATATGTGTGACCCATAAAAACCTATTTCTATTGAGAGAAACTTCATAAAACTTTTTCTTGTGAGGCAGATTCGAGACTTTTGATCACTCAGAACCCGAATTTCTTTCGATAAGGGATGGTTATTTCTCTCTCAACTTTTAAGGATGAGATTGTGCTCATATACGTGTCTAACTTCTTATGACTAGTGTGCAGAATCTCAATGTCTTGTTAGCAAGTTGGATGCTATCATTTCGGAGAACTTGTAAGTTGGAAAAGTAGGTTTTGTAGGTATACCTCTTGCAAACCTTCACAAGACTAAAACTCGTCCACTAGGGACACCTAGGGGTTCAAAGGCTTGTTATACATGCTAAGTGTGACCGTAGCCTCGACGACACGGAGTTGTATGTATGTTTTAGAATTTATTTTGTTTGATTTTCTCGAGGACTAGCAAAGTCTAAGTGTGAGGGAATTTGATAGGTGTCATAAACACCTTCATTTATATCTATAGTTTATGCTTTCTTTGCTATTTTTCTTGTGAATTATGTATCTTATGTGTAAGTTTGAGTTTATTAGGTGGAATGGAGTCATCGGAGCAAAAGAAGGAGAAATCATTCATTTGGAGCGAAAATGGCAAAAAGATCAATTCACAGGAGAGTTATATTTGGAGCCGGCTAGGATGTGCAAGTAGGAGGTGAACAATGAACTGTCAGTTTCCCATAACTGACAGACCAAATTATTTGAGGTGGCTCTAATCCAATTGTTGGGCGCTTGTAGTTATTTCATTCATTACACATCCCAAAAAACAAGAGAAATGTTTCTCTCCTCATTATCACGCTTCAGGAATTCAGAGAAAAAAAGAATGGCGGCACCATTACTCAGTAGAGAAGAAAGGAAATGGAGAAGCAGATTGGATCTGCTGTGTGTTATGAAATCAATGAAGTGTTAGGGTGATGACTGAGATAAATTCGAGATCTGATGAGAATGTTCTGAGCTGATTTGAATCGAGAAATTAATAATGATTTAGGGTTTCAATAAAGAACAAACTTAGGGTTTTCTGAAGATGATTAAGTGGATGAGTTCTGGCTTTGTTCTTGAATTATTGAGGGCTCGAGCTGAACAAGGAAGAGGTGGTTGTGCTGTTCAGATGAGGCAGTGAAGTTATTGGAGAAATTACCTTTGCTGCTGGTAATTTAGGTCAAGAAAATGGAGATATATGCTGCTGTGATGAAAGATTCATGGGGATTTGAAGTTGTTTGACTGGAGAAGAAGAATTGAATAGATGGGTCTGTGTTGGTGGTGGTTTTGCAGTGGTGGATGATCTGAATTGATAAGAGATATGGCCTGTGATGGTTGCAGGGAGCAGGTGGTAGTAGTGTTGTTGGCTTGAGGTTCTAGCGATGCTGCAAACAAGGAGCAGCTGAGTTGAGTGATGGTTCTGGTATTTTCTGTAATTGCAGTGGCAGTTGTAATTGCTGACAATGAAGTTGGCTCTGAGATGTTTGAATGGTTGCAGCTGAAGCTACGGAGATAGTGATGAGGAATGGGTGGTACAGGCATGAATGGAAGGTGGTAGTTGCACTAGTGGATGTGCTCGAAATGAGGTTAGCTGCTACTCGCAGAGGCTGTAGTTCTGGTGGTCTGCAATGTTGGTATAGACTGAAAAAGTTGGCTATGAAGATAAATGGAAAGATGCAGTCGAGCTGTACATGGGAGTTGCAGTGGTGTTTGAAGCAGCTGGGACTTAAGAAGTTACAAGGGAGCTGCAATGGAACTGATGTTGTTGTGCGGGGCTGAGATGGTGTTTGTTTGATGCTGTGAGGTTCTAGGCTGAGCTGCAGTTGAAGGGGAGAATGGATGTGATATGAAATTGCAGGTGGAGTTACTGAATTGCAGTTGAGATTACAGATGGTTTAGGTACAATTGCATAGAATGGTAAGGAAGATGTTAGTTTGATTGATGAGCAGTTGAACTGAGGAGCAAGGACTGATTGCAGCTGCAGTTGAAGGTGAAATTGAGCCTGGAATGTGAGTCGTTGATGCATTGCAAGAGTTGTTGTTAATGTTGGTGGTACTGAGATTGCAGATGGCCAGGTGAAGGCACTGTTGATGTTCAGGTGGAGCTGAAGACTGTTGCAGCTGTTGCAGAAGTTAAGGAAAGAGTTTCAAGGGGACTGAACTGAACTGGTTTTGAGTTGAGTTGCAAGTTGAAAAGGCAGGACTGTAGAGAATGGAGTAGTTGTTATTGCAAGGGAGTAGTAAGTATTGAAATGCTGTATAATTGAGTACGGAACGAAGGATGAAGCGCAATCATGGAGCTAACTTGGTTATGTCCTGGGCAAGATGGATTTATTTGCAGGAAGCAGCCATGGTGGCTAGATGTGTAATGTTACAACACAATGATTGTGCAATAGAGCTTAGGCCAGTGCAATGGACTTGGCCAATACCAACTCAGCCCATTCAGATGAGTTAGCTGATCTGACTCATACTTGACTCAGTGTGACTCACTGAGCTTGACCGTGTTGATTGACTCGTTTGGCCGGTAACCTGAGCTACTTCCGGCCAAGTTCCGGCCACTTTACCAGTTTTCCGGTGACCTCTTTTGAGACATATTTTCACTTGAGTACTCCTCACATATGGGCTTGGTGGACATCTTGTTATTGGACTTTGGAGATTGGACCTAATCTTAGAAGTTGGAGAAAAGCTACAAAAAGGAAAAGTTCTTCTTATCATGTATTTTTCTACTTGGAGTATTGGAGAGCGACGACTAGGGATTGCTTTCATTTTTTTTCCATCTTTTTCATTTGATTATTGATTATGATGAACTTCATAGCTATGAATAGCTTTATACAACTATTGGTTATGGGATAATAAGTTGATTTCATCAAACATGCCATGCGATTCAATGAATTAGTTTTGTCTCAACTTTATTGCTTATGATTCATGGTTTATATTGTTATATGATTTGATTCTTTGTTTGGTTGAGTCCGGAATCAATCCGATTTGCATTCATTTCTAAAGCTATATTAGGGTTTTCAATATGAAAAAGTTGTTTATCTCTGATTCTAAGTAGCATAATTGTGGGTAGTGCTTGTAGTGATATATCCTACTAGTCACAAGTGAATCATAACCTTGGTTAAATTGAATTAGTGCTTTTACACGTTTGATTGCCTTGATTAGTCTTATTCCATAGAACTTAATGCTTTTAGGGAGTTAAACTTAATTGTGCTTTTACACCTTAGGTTGCTTTCTAGGAAGAATTCACATATACATCTTTTAATGTGGTTGTGATGAAATCAGGGAATTAGCGGGATATACTTGCGATCAAAATATCCTAAGACTTTTAGTAAATGAGAGATTAAATTATCAATTCTAGTCATTGATGAAAATACATGTTTGTGAATGATACTATCCCGTGACCAATATCTTCTCTTTATTGATTATTCCAATTATTTTATTGCTTTGTTTACTTTTATTGCTTTGATAAAAACAAAATCCCCCTTGGTTATTAAGAAACTGAAATTTTTATAACAACAAAAGCCTCTCTGTGGGAACGAACTATTTCTTACCACATACTTCATTTATTTTAGTTGAGTGAGAAAGTGAAATTATTTTTGACGCATACGACATCGATCACATAGGAAAACACTAGGCTAGATCTGGCATTAGTGAGTAATGCAACTAGGAGCTTAAATACTCATTAGGCTCTATACTAGTGAACAATTCATCTAGGAGATTGAGTTTGAATATAATGTGAAGAAAGACACAGGCACTCATCAGATTCTGATATATTCTCCAAATTCCTTGAGAAATATAGATATATCAAGGTCTACTACTTCTGATGCCAGGTCAGGTAGACAGACTTTTATAGTTTTCGCCCTAAGCTAAAAACCAGCATCAACATTAAGTCCCCTGCTTAGCACGTACCAGTGACATTGTTGCGGGGTATGCACTAGATGGTGACAGACGAAAAATAAAATTGGAAAGACGAAGCAGGTAGATATTACCAGGGAAATCCAAATCGACCTTCAGCAGCGGGATCATGCGGCCAGTGGCTTGCGTCGTAGCGTGTTGCTGGCTCGGCTATGGGGTATGGGTGCGGTGCGCTCAGTCATCCATTCCCGTTAATGGAGCAAGAAGGAATCCTTTGTCTGTTCAAACTCTAGAAACTCCGTTCGTATGAAAAGGGATATCGACCCTCTTCTATCTTTGTTGCTCGTCTGGCTCCTCTTCATCACTGTCAGCAGCTCAATCATAAGCGTGCCAATCGTGAGCGGCAAGGTAAGTTCATCTTATCTTCGGATCTTAGCTGTGAGTGTAATATCCATGGGTGGTTAATCAAACTTGGATATTTAGCTCGGTGTGAATGACTTTCGTCGTTAACGGCGGTAGAGCGAGTGTCAACGACAACAAAGCAATCTCTAATAGTTATAATCAGCAGCAAGGCGATCCAAGAGAACTCAAGGTAGGTGCTCTTTTATATTTTGTGCATGTAGTCATCCAACAGTACCACCAATATTCTCCAGAATGTGTAATAAGATTCTGACTCCAGAAGAATGAGTATCTAACCTCTCCAGTGGGTTTCGGAATTTACCAAACTCCATTGCGCTCAATTACAAGAGGCATTGACTTTAAGTTGCGTAGTGTCTGGACTGCTGAGTTGCAATTGAAATTTTCTTTAAACTCTTGAGCATTGACTGGCACGAAATTGTATTTATTCTGACTCTTTAGCTCATAGGCCTATTCTTTCCTTTCTGATTGCGATGATGACATAGTTGGAAAGCTTGTACGAGCAAGATCTTCCGGAGTCGTTGAGCGAAGTAAATGAGCTGAGAGGCGTTCCGTTGCCGACGTGCTGCTATTTAGTCTTCAAGGAATTCATTCCAAGCGATATTCTTTGAATCATCTTCTGAATCTTGGATTGTTGTATGGAATGGGATGCGATGAGCAGTCCCCAGTTACACTTCCGTCTGGTCATTAGAGCTATATTTTTGAGTCAGCTTGGGAATACAATGCGGTCTTGTAAGGAGGTGTATATGTGTACTAGATCCGATGGCATGGCCGGATACGTGAAAATATCTCTGTAGCGTACTTTGGAGTCTTTAATGCACTGTACGACTTCATGTTGAGAACTTCTTGCAAATCGTAAAGCTTTGACAATGATGATGCTATATCAGAAATAACATGGTTGAGGGACGTGAAGGCATCCCGTGTTGGCAGTCCCCAGGTGTAATTATCCTGAGCCTATTTTCTCTTGAAAGACGTACTTCCATTGCATTTGCTGGTATGGTGGTTGACGAATTGATGAAGGCGACAATCTTTTGGATTCGTCACTTGTTGATCAGAGTCGTGTTTGATAGATCTGTATTGTATCCAAACTTTTGGAAGCTCATGCACCCCTTCCATAGAAAATTGGAAACCTAAAAATACCGATTCTGATTTTGTCGGCTGGCAGACATGATGCAGTTGGTCTGTGTGGCTTGCTGAGATGTTGAAGCGTCTTCGGCCTCTGAAGAGAGCGCTGAAGCGGCGGCTTCGGGAGAGAGAGCATTGAAGCGGCTTCTTCTGGAGAGAGCATTGAAGCGGCTTCAGGAGAGAGAGCGTTGAAGAGGCTTCTTATGGAGAAAGCGTTGAAGCAGCTTCTCCTGGAGAGAGCGTTGAAGCGGCTTCTAGAGAGAGAGCGTTGAAGCGGCTTCTTCTGGAGAGAGCGTTGAAGCGACTTCTAGAGAGAGCGTTGATGCGGCTTCTGGAGAGAGCTGCGTTGAAGCGGCTTCTGGAGAGAGCTCTAGTGAGGGCGCCCTTAACCCTTGATTTCGAAAAATGAGTTCTTCCCATTCTTCTGAGACTATATGATATGGCAGATGGGAGACGACACACAAATAGTGCTGGCTGGCAAGTTGTGTTTTCTCCTCATGGGAAAGAATACCGTTTCTATTCTAACATTTCAACGCATGCAACGCTCTTTCCGGTGATTCGAAATAGGGGTGATAACAATAATGGTGAAGGATTCGACCAACCTTCAGTTTGATTTTCCCTTGCAAATTACATGCTTCTTGATTGACCGTCTCTTTTGTGTTGAAGAAGTCCTTGACTGACGGCGAAGGAATTTCATGTTGAGCCTCAGTCCCCAGTTTACGTGGTTCTATCCTGTATGGTCGATGGGTTGACCATGATGAGGGTTGACAAGTGCATATTTCACATATATTTAGTGTGAATTCCATGCTAGTATTTGTTGGTTTTCTTGCAAATTATTGTATATTACGCTTGTTTTCTCTTATTTGTGTTTTATTAGGTGAATCATCCAAAAGAAGTGAATTGACACTTAAGCGTGCAATAAAAGAAGCTAGCTACAAGTGGAGAAGGGCCAAAGGCCAAGTGGAAATTGTTAAAGTACAAGATTTCTACTTTTGATTTTGTAGAGGACGAGAAGAAAAAGTCAATGGCGAAAGAACGGAGTCGTTCTGATCCCGTATGAAGAAGTTATGAGAAAAACAAGAACTTGGAAAGCTAAAAGAGCAAAATGGTCAATTTACAGGACAAGTGCTATTGGCACCCCCCAATGTACGATAAAAGGCATCCACTCTGTTAAGGGGATATCATCTTCAAGGGAAATGCTAAGCACAGTCCAGTATTCAAAGGGGGAAGCTCAGATTCAAATGGTGTTAAAAACAGGCGCTGGATGTACTCGGGGCTGCCATCTTCAAATTCAAACACGCGCGTATTTCTTCTTTTTCACGACCGAGACTTCTGCATGGATATCTCGAGACTCGAGTTGTTGCTGATGATCACGGGAGTATTGATGGAGCTGCAGATGATGGAAGCAATGGGGAATGAACTAATGGCAGTGCTGATGCTCGACCAAAATGAGTGGTTGATGAAGATGCAAAACAACGGAAGAAGAACTGCTGCCTTCATGATCAAAGAATGCTGATGACCATGATCAGCTGACGGAGAGAACACGAAGGAAAATGAGTATTGGTTTGCTTCCATTACCGAAGGAGGAAAGAGCTCAGAAAAGAACAGAGAATGGTGTTGATTATCATGATGACCGGTCGTGATAAAATGATGATGATGACTGCTCGAGGTTCAATGAAACCAAGAAGAAGAAATGGAGAAGAGCAGAAAATAATTTGCTGCCATTGGCAGTTGAACGAGCAGAGCTACTCGAATCTGTGGTGGTTAACTGAGTCCATACGATTAGAGGCTAACTCAATCACGTTAATCCAAGAAAACAGGGGAGAACCTAGCTATGCAGTCGTGATTGGTGTATAGTTTGTGGAATATTCAAGGGAAGATTTCCGCGTCAAAGATAAACTAGAATCATTATTACGCGTCTAAAGAGGTTGGATAATCTTTGGAAGTTCAAAGCTTGGGCGAGAATTCAGAGTATGGATGAGTATAGGGTCGGCAAAACAACAACCAAGCTATGCTTTAGCCGTTGAATTTCAAGATGAATGGTGAGGATTCAAGACAATTTTAGGGTTTGTGTCGGTCTGGAACTATCAGTGAGTTATCAGATTCGAATTTGGAGGAAGAAAAGTATATACATATAAGGTCTAATAACCCACAAAAGACACCTTCTCACCCTCGTTCTTATGCACACCACCTGTTCGATGAAATTCCTCGCAGAAAAACAGAAGCTTAAGGAGTTTAATTGATGCGGCAGTAGCTGAAAGTTTATTGCAACAGAAGCAGCAGTGTCTAAAGATCTTATGCGACTGTAGTTTGTGTTCTATATTTCCTATCCTTTTATTTTCATAAACTCCATTATGATGAACTAAACTTTTCCACTTGGTTAAGGATGTAAACCTAAGTCATAAGCATTAATCTCGTTATTCACTCTCAAATATGGTTCATGTTTTACTACACATAATAATTGAATGATTGTGTTCATTTGATATGATTAGTTGTTTCGCATATTTAAGTTGCAAATTGAATATCTTAATAACTTGTCTACAACTAATTAGTAGACTTAGATATCTGTCAAGAATCCTAATAATAAGTAGTGACTTGTGATTACTAGCAGTGTGAATCATGAAGGAAGTCATAAGTAAAACTTGGCCTAGGTTGAATATGACACGATTGTGTATGTATTTCCTATGAGTAACTCGTCTCACAGACCTTAATGATTTTCTCAAGTTGAATCTATTAGCAATGAGCATTAGGTTATTTGATGAAAAATAATTCATGTATTAGCGATTGCAATATGTGTTGATATTAGGAGACGTAACGAAGTATTACACCGATTGGGGATATTTTAGAGTTATTGGTATTGTAAGAGAGTGATGATGAGATTGATTGATTAATTGAGTAGCATGTGTAATGATGGACGAATAATTCCTTAACCAAGATTTTCTCCTCTGATATTTTATCAACTCTTTACAGCTTTTAGTTTAATTTACTCTGAACAACCAAAATCCCCCCCAGTTTACTTAAGTTTTCAAATACGAATAACAACCCATATCTCCCTGTGGAATGAATCTGTTCTTATAACTATACTATTATTTATAATTGTGAAGTGAAAGAACTTAAATTATTTTTGCTTGGCAGACAACCGACAAGGGTATCACCCTCTTTCATCCATGTTGATGACTATGTACAAAACAAGTTGGCTGGAGCTTGGATGGATACGATCAAGATCCTTGACAGGGACTAGTTATGACTACTGGCACAAACCTTGGCAGTGACAAGTAGGTGGTCACGACCATGGATCTTGAAAGGAAAGAGCGGCAACTACGACCACGAACCTTGGTTGGCCACGACCATGAACATGGACGGGATTTTTATTGAAAAAGGGTTCCAATTAAGAATCCAAAGGTAATTAATAAACCAAAGAAGTCTGTTTCCTAATGCGAGTGCTCTATTGGAATATCAATGGGGTGGCGAAGGTGGATGCTGGTTTGAAGTTGCGTGAGTTAGTTAATGTTTTTAAGCCGGTTATACTTTGTATTGCTGAGCCGAAAATTCCTTATTCAGATGGTGTTATGTTGAGGATTACTTTAGCCGGTTTTGTAAAAAAGGCAGTTCATAATTCTTCTTCAAGTTCTATAGGTAATCTTTGGATTCTTTGGAGTGAGGATATTGAAGAGCCAGTGGTGTTAAATATGACTAGACAGGCCATTAAGGTGAGACTGAGGGGGTATTCATTTCTTTTGTTCACGCTAGTTATATTCAAGTTTTTAGAAGGAGGTTATGGAGTCAGCTCTCTGCGGTGGATTCTACAACTCCTTGGCTGGTTATTGGTGACTTTAACTGTGTTCTTCGTAATGAGGAGAAGAAAGGGGGTAGAGAAACTCTTACTTCTAGTGCTAATCAATTCAGTGATTGGATGGAGGAAAATAGTCTTTTTGAGGCGGATTCTTTGGGATCTAAGTTCACTTGGACTAATGGTCAATCGGGGGTGCGAAGAATTATTAACAAGTTGGATCGTGCTATTATTAATGAACCTTGGTTAACTAAGTTTTCAAATTGGCGGTGTAAAGCTCTTCCTAGGGAAGTTTCCGATCATTCGACCCTTATTGGTTATCCTTTTGTTTCTCCTAGACCAAGACGTGCTCCTTTCAGAATTCAGAAAATGTGGTTTACGCATCCTGATTTTTTGAGAATGGTTGAGGCTTCTTGGAATGCTCCGGTGTATGGTAATCCTGATTTTATCTTTCCTTTTAAACTGAAGAGATTGAAGGTGGCTATGAAGTTGTGGAATCAACAGGTGTTTGGCAATGTCAATGCATGACTGAAACAATCTCAATTGAAATTAGAAGTGGCTAGTAGGAATTCGGATGAGGATCTGTTTGATACTTCTAAGCAGAATGTGATGAAAGATGCGCTGGTGGCTGTCCATGAGGTGCGTATGCAGCAACATATTATGTTAAAGCAAAAGTCTCGCAACAAATGGATTTTGGAGGGTTCTAGTAATACTTCTTACTTTCATAGTACTATCAAGACCCGCATAAGTGCCAATACTATTTCGGAATTGGTGACAGGTGATGGGTCTCTTATCAATGAGCCGGACCAATTAAGAGACCATGTTGTTTCTTATTATGAGAACAAATTTAATGGGGAAGATTCACTGATTGAGGATCACTTGTTTGAGTATAATCATAATTATATATCTTTTGAGGAAAGGCAGATGTTGGATTCAACTCCTTCAATGGAGGAAATTAAGGCGACGGTTTTTGATTTAGGTCCGGATAGTGCTCCAGGTCCGGATGGATTCTTGGGGTGTTTTTATAGACACTGTTGGGATTTAATTCATCAAGATATAGATAAGGCTATTATTTTTTGCTGGAATAACAAATATATTCCTAATGGGGCCAACTCTAATCTAATTCTTTTGTTGGCTAAGGTGAGAGGTGCGGACAGTTTAAGAAAATATAGACCAATTGGTCTAAGTAATTTTTTCTTTAAAATTTGTACTAAAATTCTGGCAACTAGACTTGGTAAAGTCTTGGATAATTTGGTCTCGGAGGAACAAGTGGCTTTTATGAAGGGGATGAATATTCATGAAAACATTAGTTTGGCTTCGGAGATGGTGAATGAGCTGCACATTAAAAGGAATGATGGTAATCTGGGTCTCAAACTTGATATTTCTCAGGCTTTTGATACGGTTAGTTGGTCTTTTGTTTTGGAGGTGTTTAGAAGGTATGGTTTTTCAGAGGATTGGTGTACTTGGATTCACAGTATTCTGAAATCTTCTAGAATTTCTATTCTTCTTAATGGTAGTCCGGAAGGTTTTTTCAAGATTAATAGGGGTTTGCGTCAGGGGGATCCTCTTTCGCCTCTTATTTTTGTTTTGATAGAGGATGTTCTGAGTAGAAACATCACTAAGCTCTTTCAAAACAAATGCATGACTCATATGGTGAAGCGTAATGGTATTGCTCCAACTCATTTATTCTTTGCTGATGATAGTATGATGTTTTGCAAGGGAAATATGAAGAGTCTGACAAACTTGGTGAAGCTTCTTGAGGATTATCAACGTGCTTCTGGTCAGCGTGTATGTAGGGATAAGAGTAAGATTTACTTTGGAGGTGGTTCTTTGCATAGACTCCAATCAATTGTGGATTTCTTAGGCATGTGAGATACTTATTTCCCGGATCGTTATTTGGGTGTTAAGGTGATTCCTGGGGTGGTGAAACATAGTCATATAAGCAATGTTGTGTACAAACTTAAAGATCAGCTTTAGGTTTTTAAAGCTAAGATGCTTTCCTTTCAAGATCGTGTGGTTCTTGTTAAAACTGTCCTTTCTAGCTATGTGATTCATAACATGGTTGTATATAGTAGGTGCCATGTGCATTGGTTTGGGCATTGCTTCGAATTATCTAGCGGAGTTATATGGTATTCTTGTGGGTCTGGAGTGGGCTACTCAATGGGGTTATAGGCGAGTTGTGATTCGATCAGACTCTAGTAGTGTGATAACATCTTTGGAGATGGACAATGTGCGCTGGTTTGCACAACAGAGGTGGACTGATATTAAGAAGTTGTATGATTCTATTAGGTTTGTGCACACATTTCGTAAGGTGAACTTTGCAGCTGATGGCATGGATAAGCGTGGATGTTTATTAGAAGATGGTGTGGGTTTACATTTTGTTGGTCGCCCAGTTTTCTTGCATTTTATTGAATTCCCAAATGTAATTTATTATCGTTTTAAATAGTTTGTTTGATTTTTTGGGGTTGCATTGACCTCTTTTCTCATAATTTATCTTGTAAATATTTTTTGATCAATACAATTTTTTGACTTATCAAAAAAAAAAACACGTATGTGAGTTTATTATGCCGTCTTTATTTTTAGTGAAGCAGCTCCTCCCTGATTCCCTGCATGCGGAAACTCTCATATTGTTTCTTGCATGAATGCTCCATCATGGTCTGTAAGGTTTCATGGACGGAGTCCCCAGAAACTATGCAACTCCTGACCGGAAGAGGATCTATGTGCACTTCTTCAACACTTAGTTGAAGTTCTCCTGCATCTACATTCTCTTTGAAAATGCCCTTGAATTTGTAGCAATCGCTGGTGGAGTGATGGACGAACCTATGGTAACGAAAATATTTTGGATTTGCCATTTCTTCTTCGGTTAGAGGACGTCTGGTAGGAGGTAGCTTGATGACGCCATCTTGAATCCACACTTCTAGGATTTCGAATACCTCTTCAATTGTACACGGGAAAATTAGAGCAGCCTCTCCAGTTTCTTGTTGCTGTGCAGGCGTCTTAGTCGCAGCTTTCCGGGTTTGATTTGTCTGCTACGCTAGTGCCACACGTTTGGGTTGTTGATAGGCGTTCCCCAGATGCATTCTCTTTCCACCCTCACTAGCGATCGTCTGGAGGTTAGATCTTTTATTGGAAGGATGCTTGCTTTCCTGAACATCTTTACGAGTTTCTTTATTCTGGGACGGTTCGGATCGACTGAGTAAAGCAGCAACAGATCTCTTAGCAGCTTCTGATGCAATATGGGAATTGATATTTTCCAGGAAGGATACACATAATGAAATCACCTTTTTATTGCGAGGACTCTGATGAGAACGTGATAAATACCACGAGTCTTCTTTCTGAGTTTGAGGAAACATCTCTCGATCTTCATGAGCAGACACATTAGGTTGGTGGCTGCCTTTCCATTCGATGTGAGCATAGGATTCATCTTCCTCACCAGGAATAGGAATATGAATCTTGGAAGAAGGACTACGACCATCAGTATTGATCCAAAATGAGTTGTTGGTGGCGTTTCCTTCAGAATGAATGCGCGTTGGTTCCTTTGATAGTTGATCAGTGAGGACTTTCAAAAGCGCAAATACTACGTAATGCGTCTTGACAATAGTAAGTTGATTCCTGACAATATCATTCAGGATTTTCATCAAATCATGAATAGTTGTTAAATATTGAGACTCCATAGCCTCGACGAGGGTTTTGAATGAAAGAACGGATTCAAGATTAACATGTGAAATATTGTCAGTGCTGGGAGAAGTAAAATTGGGATTGAGGGTTTCTGAACCATTCCTAAGATCAACCATATTGAGAAATTTAGGAAATTGAATACGGGATAGGGTAAATGATTTTTTGCAACCGAGAGATCAATCTCCCACTGTGGTCGCCAGTTGTTTTGGGGTAAAAACTGATTCTGCTGTTTTTGGTAAATTTGGGTGTGTTGTTGAGAAACGAATTCAAACCCTAAACAGATGCACTGCACAGGAGTACTTTTAGATTCGAGAGATCAATCTGTAAGACTCTGGCCTAAACCAAGAAATGGCTGTTCCAGATTCAATTCGGTCACAAAGTGAAGGAGAAAGGTTGATCTAAAAAAGGGAAGCGAAGAAGGTGTTTGAGATCAGAATGTTTAATTATGAAGGTGTGGTTGTTTTATGACTTGTATCAGAATATGGTTTCTGGTTACTTGTGTTGATAACACTTGTTCCTCTTTTGAAATAGGTTGAAAACCTATTTATATAAGTCATTGAACGCACCCTGATCTCATAGGAAGTGGAGGAAGTTAAGTAGTGGAGAAGTGGAGTAGTGTGGAAGGTGGTGATCATCGTGTTTCCGTTATGAAGGAAGACTAGTCACACCTTCATCCACTACTCTCATTATTTTTAACCGTCCGTCCTTCCTGACACTTTCTCGTAATGGGGGCGTTGCACGCCGCACGCTGTAAACCTCCAGACCAATACCCCAGTGAGTATCCCCCTAGTTTGTGACATGTTTGATGTCTCGAATAAATGGGTCAAGTCATGAGACTCGCCACTAAAATCAGCACATAGTGCTTTTAGGTTAAATAATAAGTTATCTGTGAAATCAATATTTGCATAGCATCGCTTACAGTCGATGTTTATAAAGCATCGCTTTCAAACAAGCACCTGAAAATAATCGATGTGCTAGATGCATCGTAGTTTTAGAGCTCGATTGAATCAGTCATGAATTGAGCGTCTTAAAACAACAGCACGACCGGCCACCTTTGGGTGATCGTTTGAGAGCCTTATGGGTGAGATATCACTTGGTCGATCGCTCCCTGTGGAGGAGTGATGGCCGGTGGTCACAATGCTACCTTGTTGGTTTTCTGAAAATAAATCTACACCATCCAACTAGGCTAGCGAAGTTGGATGGACGAGATGATTTGCGACAGTTTTTTATTACCGTTGATGTAATTTTAGGGTTTAGGGGCCGTGCGGCCAACCCTATTTTGGCTAAAATATTTGAAACGCTGCGCGCTAGTTCAAGCAGGCCGATCTGTCCTATGCAAAGGCGGGGAGCCAGTGAGCGCGCTGACCTCTTTTGGTCCACCTGGAATTGAATCTAAGCCACTTACTTTGGCTGGCAAAGACAGACGATCGTGGATTAATTTGCGACAGTACCTTGTTGCTGCAAACGCAACTTAGGGTTCTAAAGCAGCGCGTTCACCCTACTTTGGGTAAACGATTTTATACGCTCCTGGCTTTCCGTGAGCAAGTCGATCAACCATGGGTGTAGCTGGGTTGCCGGTGAACGTATCCGCACTCTACTCGTTGAGTGAGATCGAATCCTGGTCGTCCGATTAGGCTGGCGAAGATGGGCGGCCATAATCGATTTGCGGCAGTAACATACCGCCGCAAACATAAATTAGGGTTTCAAAGCAGCCGCGTCCGTCCTAGTTCGATCGAATAGTTTGATGCGTCATTGACTTGCTATGAGCAAGTCGATCGACTGGGAAGAAAATTGGGCCGCCTGTGAACACATTGGCACCTCTTTGATTGTTCGGAATACGATCTAAGTCGTCCAGCTAGGCTAGAAAAATTGGACGGTCGCGATGGATTTTGAGACGTTTTTTGCTTGTCTTAGCTCGTTTGAGCTCGCTTTGCCAACAGCGCAATCACCCATATTGGGGTTAGCGTTCTACGATGTTGGAGTACGCTAGATGGAGTCCGACTGATTGGGTATTAGTGGGCCCGCTAGTGGTCGTCCTGTGATCGACTAGTTCCGCTAGAAGTAGACTAGGTTTATTGAATTGTGTGTCCAAATCATGTGGCCGTGATTATTTCTTAAGACTCATATGAACAGTCTAGATTTCCTTTAAGGAATTTAAACGCGTTCGATCGCTCTAACTTTCAATTAAAAGGTGTGTGAACACGCTGATCTCTTTGTAAAAGGGTGATGTATCCTATGTGAGTGTTTTCATGCATGTCTCAATATTGACACTTCGGGAGATTTATGCTACTCCGTTGCGAGTGAACATTAATCGTCATGTCATGTCAATATTGAGAGTTCAACTGAGAACATAGCATATGAAAACACTAGGCAGGCTCCGGCATTAGTGAGTAATGCAACTAGGAGCTTAAATACTCATTAGGATCTATAATAGTGAACAATTCATCTAGGACCTTGAGTTTCAATATAAGGTGAAGAGAGACATAGGTACTCATCAGATTCTGATATATTCTCCAAATTCCTTGCGAAATGTAGATATATCAAGGTCTACTACTTCTGATGCCAGGTCAGGTAGACAGACTTTTACAGTTTTCGCCCTAATCTAAAAACCACCATCAACACATCTTTTCTACAAAAACCAAACGATAGCGTATTCGACATGGGTTAAGCGATATATCATATTTAAAAGACAAAAAACGCTACAACGGGAGTTGATAAGTTTTCGGGACACAATTAGTACGATATTAAAAATTAACCAACATCAAGGCCCGTGACGTTACGACATGGGTCAAGGCCTAGTCTAGAATACAAAACAAAGCTTGGCTAAGTTAGGCTAGATAAAGAGCGGTCGAGATTTGTCTAGGAGGGATAAATCTACGGCCGTGGTTTTTTCAACTAACCATTATAAATACTTTATTAATTAGTGTCATATTAATTACTCATGATGAATGATTAACTAATTTTTCATGATAAATATTCATTTAATGAATCTAATAAATACATATTTTTATTAATAAATAAGTTTATTAAAAACTATATATATATTCATAGGTAAAGAATTTGGTGCTGGCGAGTTTCGAACTCAGGTAACTGGTATCATCACGCGATGACTTTACCACTGTACTACAGTGACCCTAGTTAAAAATCATATTAATATTTTTTAACAGTGGTAGTGAAAGAAGCAGTGGGTTGTGGAAACATTGGCGGGTATTTGTGAGTGCTGGAGGTGGTAACATTACTGGTGGTGGAAAAAATAATGGGCGTGGCGGTTTTTACGTACGGTGGTGGATGTTAGTGAATAGCAGTGGACAATAATAGTTTTGTGTCTTTACAAAATGGCAACATTCTATTTTGATAGATGTATATTTTGGGGTAAAACTAATTCTGCTGTTTTTGGTAAATTTGGGGTATGTTGATGAGAAATGAATTCAAACCCTAAACAAATGCACTGCACGGAAGTACTTTTAGGTTCGAAAGATCAATTTGTAAGACTCTGGCCTAAACCAAGAAACGACCATTCCAATTCAATTCGGTCACTAAAGGAGAAGGGATGATCTTAGGGAGGGAAGCGAAGAAGGTGCTTGAGATCAGAATGTTGAATTAGGTATGGATGTTTCATGACTTGTATCAGAAAATGGTTTCTGGATGCTTGTGTTGATAACACTTTCATGTTCTTTGAAAAAGGTTGAAAACCTATTTATATAAGTCATTGAGCGCACCCTGATCTCATAGGAAGTGGAGGAACTTAAGTAGTGGAGAAGTGGAGTTGTGCAGAAGGTGGTGATCATCGTGTTTCCGTTATGAGGGAAGATTGATCACGTTTTCACCCACTACTCTCATTACTATTAATCGTCCGTATTTCCTGACACTTTATCATAATGGGCACGTTGCACGCCGCACGCTGTAAACCGCCAGACCAATACCCCAGTAAACATCCCCCAGTTTGTGACATGTTTGATGTCTCGAGTAAGTGGGTCGAGTCGTGAGACTCGTCGTTGAAAGAAGCACATAATGCTTTTAGGTCAAATAATAAATTATTTGTGAAACCAATATTAATAAAACATCGCTTATAATCGATGTGTATGAAGCATCGCTTTTAAATAAGCTACTGAAAAATAATCGATGTACTAGAAGCATCGTTGTTTTAGAGCTCGATTGAATCAGTCACCCTTGGTCGATCACTCCATGTGGAGGAGGGATGGCCGGTGATCATAATGCTATCATGTTGTTTTTCTGAAAAATAAATCTACACCATCCAACTAGGCTAGTGAAGTTGGACGGACGAGATGATTTGCGACAGTTACATATTGCCGTTGATGTAATTTAGGGTTTAGGGGCCGCGCGGCCAACCCTTTTTGGGCGAGCGATTCAAAGCACTGAACGTTAGTTCGAACAAGCCGATTGATCATGTGCAAAGACGCGTCGCCAGCGATCATACTGACGCCTTCTGGGTCGTCTAAAATTGAATCTAAGCCACTCGATCTGGCCGGCAAAGATGGATGGTTGTGATCGATTTGCGACAGTAGCGTGTTGCTGCAAAGCAATTTTAGGGTTTCAAACAACGCGTTCGCCCTACTTTGGGCAGGTGATTTGATGTGCTTTGGTCTTGCTATGAGCAAGTCGATCGACCAAGGGTGGAGTCGGGTCGACGGTGAACGCGTTAACATCTCCTGGGCCATCTGAAATTAGATCTAAGCCACTTGATTTGGCTGGCGAAGATGGGTGGTCACGATCGATTTGCGGCAGTAGCATATTGCCGCAAATATAAATTAGGGTTTTAAGACGGTCGCGTCCACCCTAGTTCAATCGAACAGTTTGATGCGTCATTGACTTCCCATGATCAAGTCGATCGATTGGGAATGAAATTGGGATGGCGGTGAACGCATTGGCACATCTTTGATAATTCGAGATGCGATCTAAGCCGTCCAACTAGGCCGGCTAAGTTGGACGGGTGCGATGGATTTTGAGACTGTTTTTGTCGGTCTTAACTCGTTTGAGCTATTTTTTAGACAGCGCGATCACCCATGTTTTGGTGAGCGTTCAACAATGTAGCGGACGAGCTAAAGGAATTTCGACCAGTCGGGATGTTAGTGGGCCGCCGGCGTTTATCATGACGATCGCCTAGTTCCGTTAGGAGTAGGAGAGGCTGGTTGAATTGCGTGGCCAAATCGTGTGGCCGTGATAATCTTTTAAGACTGATATGGACCGTCTAGATTTTCCTTAAGGAATTAAACGCGTTCGATCACGCTGACTTTTAATTAAAAGGTACGTAAACACACTGATCTTTTTATCAGAGGGTGGTGTAGCCTATATGAGTGTTTTCATGCAGGTCTCAATACTGACACTTCGGGAGATTTATGCTACTCCGTTGGGAGTGAACATTAATCGTCATGTCATGTCAATATTGAGAGTTCAGCTGAGAACATAACATAGGAAAACACTAGGCAGGCTCCGGCATTAGTGAGTAATGCAACTAGGAGCTTAAATACTCATTGGGCTCTATACTAGTGAACAATTCATCTAGGAGATTAAGTTTCAATATAATGTGAAGAGAGACATAGGCACTCATCAGATTCTGATATATTCTCCAAATTCCTTGTGAAATATATATATATATATATATATCAAGGTCTACTACTTCTGATGCCGGGTCAGGTAGACAGACTTTTACAGTTTTCGTCCTAAGCTAAAAACCACCATCAACAATGTAGTTGGTTGTTTTTAGCACAACTGGTAAGGAAAAAACACAAATATTTTTAGGAGGATACTAAATCATATAATACAGTATGATCATGACCGCTGGATCACCCAAATCCCAGCTATTTATAGTACCCGATCGAATAAATCACGGATTTTAGTATTAAAATAAAATTCATTACATTTCCAGAATACAAAACAAAGTATGGACAAGTTAGGCTAGATAAAGAACGATCAAATTTATACTAGCAGAACATAAATCTACCGCTATAAATGATCACATTTAATTAAAAATTAATAATAAATGTTCAATTGATATTTCATAATAAATGTTTCTTTAATTAATCAAATGAATATTTTTTTGTTGATACATGATAAATTTATTTGATATTAACCATATTAGTAAGCATTAATGGTGGTTGTGATGGTGGGCAGTGGTGGGGATAACGGTGGTGGGTATTGGTGAGACTGGTGGAGTTGTGACGATAATGTGGTGGTAGAAGAAGTAGTGGTAGTATGGTGAGAAAAGGGGTCCTAAGATAGGTAAATTAAGCACTAATGGTGGTTGTGATGGTGAGTGGTTGTGATGGTGGGTGGTGGTGGTGGATCGGCGGTGGGGATAATGGTGGTGGGTATTGGTGAGAGTGGTGGAGTGGTGACAATAATGTGGTGGTGGAAGAAGTAGTGGTAGTAGGGTGAGAAAATGTGTCCTAAGATAGGTAAATTATTTAGTCACTCTTGGTTAATTTTCCTTTTTTTGTTTTAATTTGATTTTAGTTTTCAAATTACTTTTTTTACTATTTTTTAAAATTAAGACAATTTTTAAAGGCCATATTTTTCCAAAAAAGAAGATGTTGTGATTTTAAGATTTACCGGGTAGGGGGCAGGAAGAAAAATGAAACGTATAAATTTTTTTACCAAACACAAGGCTACACGCGAATTAATTGTGAACGGTTTAGTTTCTCACATCTCTCTTTATTCCTTTTTTTTGTCATGGTTTCTGTTTCTGTCATTATTTCTCCCCTACTTCATGGGATTATGCAAGGCTACGCGTCAATTAATTGTAATCGATTCAGTTTCTCGCATCTCTCTTTATTCCTCTTTTTTGTCATGATTTCTGTTTTTGTCATTTCTCCCCAACTTCGTGTAATTATGCATGCTTGAGAAATAGTTCATGATAATAGGTAAAGAGACAAGAAAAGGAATGGATCAAGAATTAAAAATTATTATAAATTTTAGGAAAATGAATAAACACAAATCTATGTAAATTGGGAACCCCAACAATTGATACCAAAATGAAAAATTAAATTCCAATGCTGACAGATTTTGCAAGATTAATATAATTGATTTTAAAGTAGTTTTAGGTGTTTTTAGTTTTATTACAAGTTTGGTGAATGACCTGTAATGATATTTTTTTGAAGTAGTGAACGAAGTAATGTTCTACTGCCCATAGGATTTGCTCTAATGATTAACTATGTTTGTCCCAAAGGGTTGTATGACTTACATACACAATATTAAAAGATTCGAGGATAAGAACATGTTTATTAACCAACTCCTCAAAACATCTAGACCTAGATCGACGGTTCGATTCTTCTTAGACAATTACGACATGTATGAATTGTTGGATAAATTTGAAACACATATCCTTGCCCGTGCCGTTGCGGCACGGGTTGAGACCTAATAATAATAATATAATATAGAGGACGGATCCATTGACATGGCCATATTTTACAATATCTAACAGTGTTTATCAGTCGTTGGATTGAACCAAAACGACGGTGTATATTGTTCAAATTTGATCAGTCATTGATAACTCTTTTCAGAGTATCAAAATGAGAGAAGTGTGATATAGTCAAGTTCGAACCCTAAACAAATGTACTGCACATGAGTACTTTTAGATTCGAGAGATCAATTTGTAAGACTGTGGCCTAAACCAAGAAATGGCCGTTCCAGATTCAATTCGGTCACAAAGTGAAGGAGAAGGGGTTGATCTTAGGGAGGGAAGCGAAGAAGGTGTTTGAGATCAGAATGTTGAATTATGAAGGTATGGCTGTTTTATGACTTGTATCAGAATGTGAAACTGGCTTGCAGAATGTAAGCTATTAGTTCTCGGTGTTTTCTGGATACTTTTGTTGATCACTTCTGTTATGTTGAAATAGGTTGAAATCCTATTTATACAAGTCATGTTCGAACGCACCCGGATCTCGTAGGAAGTGGAGGCAGTTAGGTAGTGAAGAAGTGGGGTTGTGCAAAAGGTGATGATCATCACGTTTTCATTATGGGGGAAGACTGTTCACCCTTTCACCCACTACTCTCATTGTTGTTAACCGTCCGTCATTTCCTGAAACTTTCTCGTAATGGGCGCGTTGCACGCCGCATGTTGTAAATCGCCAGAACAATACCCCAGTGAGCATCCCCCAGTTTGTGACATGTTTGATGTCTCGAGTAAATGGGTCAAGTCGTGAGACTTCCCGCTAAGAGCAACACATAGTGCTTTTAGGTCAAATAACAAAATTATTTGTGGAACCAATAAATATAAAACATCGTTTATAGTCGATATATATAAAGCATCGCTTTTAAACAAGCAGCTGAAAATAATCGATGTTCATGAAGCATCATTGTTTTCGAGCTCGTATAAGTTAGTCGCGGAGCTTAGTGTCTTAAAAGGAGCGTGACCGCCCTCTTTCAGGGAGTCGGTATGAACTACGCATGCATCTCAGGGAGTGGCCGGTCAGACCCTGTAGGAGAGTGACGACTGGTGGCCATTCTAAAATCTTATCAGTCGATCCAGGTTAGATCTGGACCGCTTAAATCGGCTAGCCAAGTTGAGTGGCTGAGACGATTTGCGGCAGTTAATGACTGTTGTTGAATCATACAAGTAGCGCGAATGGCACTTTTGAGTGATCGTTTAGGAACCCTATGAACGAGTCATGACTTGGACGATCGTTCCCTGTAAAGGAGGGATGGCCCGTGATCGCGACATCACCCTGTCGGTCTCCTGAAAATAAATCTAGACCATCCGACTAGGCTAGCGAAGTTGGATGGACGAGATGATTTGCGGCAGTTGCTTACTGTCGTTGATTCAAATTAGGGTTTAGAAGCCGTGTGGCCAAACCTATCTAATTTGGCTAATCGACTGAAAGTACTGGGCGCTAGTTTGAGCGCGCCGATTGGCCAGACGCAAAGGCGAGCTGCCGGTGAGCATGCTGACATCTATTGGGCCGCCTAAAATTTGATCTAAGCCATTCAATTTGGCTGGCGAAGATGGACGGTTGTGATCGATTTGCGATAATAGCACACTGCCGCAACGCAACTTTAGGGTTTCCGTAAAAACGTGTTCACCCTAGTTTGAGCAAACGATTTGATGCACTCTTGGCTTGTCGTGGGCAGGTCGATTGACCAGGGATGGAGCTGGTTCGCCGGTGAACACGCCAGCACCTCTTTTATAATTCGAAGGAAGATTTAGACCGTCCAACTAGGCTAGCTAAGTTGGGAGGATGTGATGAATTTGAGACCGTTACGGTCGGTCTTAGCTCGTTTGAGATTTCTTTCAACAACGCGATCACTCTGGTTCTCGCTAACGATCAGGGGTGTTACGGGTGAATTAAAGGGATTCCGATCGGCGGGGATGCTAATGGGCTCCTCGGTGGACATTATGGAGGTTTCCTAGTTCTGCTGGGAAGAGCCTAAGCTTGTTGAATTGTCTGGCCAAATCGTGTGGCCGTGGTTGCTCCTTAAGACTGTCATGGACAGTCTAGGTTTTCCTTAAGGAATTTAAGCGCGTCGATTGTGCTAACTTTTAATTAAAAGCATGTTGACACGAAAATCTCTTTATCAGAGAGTGTTGCAGCATGTGTGAGTGTTTCATGCAGATCTCAATACTGACGCTTCGGGAGATTCGTGCTACTCCGCTGCGAGTGAACATTAATCGTCATGTCATGCCAATATTGAGAGTTCAGCTGGGGAACATAGCATAAGAAAATACTAGGAAGGCAGTGCATTAGTGAATAATACTGGTGGAAAATAAAATTCATAGAATATTTGGGATTATTGCTATATGCACAATTCTGAGTGAATCTTATATATATATATATATACAAATATATTGAATTGCTCAATACATCTGTGAGCAAAGAGGTTTATGCACTCATCACTTTCAGATGGCTTTTGTTCCTTTGCAGGATGACAACGTATTAAATGCAGGGTTTTACGATTTTACCCTTGAACTAACAGTGACATTGTTGCGGGGTAAGCACTAGATGGCGACAGTCAAGGAAATTTACGAGAGATGTTTGGCGTACATTACCAGGCTAGGGGATGGCTCGGCCCTTGAATACAAGATACGTTTTCTTTTATCGCACGTCAGTTGTCCTCAGGTAGATAAGTATCCATTCGATTGTTATCCCGTATTTGAAGCCTTTATACATGGTAAGTAGAGACTTCTTTTCTTCCTGGGACCTTGCTGATTTGTGGAATATAAAGAGAAGCATTTGAGCCTTTCTCCCCACACCGATCATCACATAATTGCATTCTTCTTCGTTCCAGGTATTGCTCCATATGTCTCATGTCATTTGATTTTTGATTTTTTTTACGTCGATTGTTGATATAATCATGATGCCTCTTTGCAGTATATGATGGGATGGCGGTGATGATTATTCTTCAACTTCTCCAGAGAAAAGCTTTGAAGTCGACAAACCCAGGGCTAATGCGTTCGAGGAGGTGATGGCCAAAATAGATTCTCCGTTCGCAAAGCTGGTCGTGCTATACAAGGTATGTCTCTTGTGTATTTACGCATCGTCCGAGAGCGTGTTCAACCTTTTCTGGCTTCAGTTAGTATGGAGGATAAGTGGAGGCGTGACGAAGCATCCCAGCCAACGAGTGCTAGAGCTGAAAGATTTGCAGCTCGGCTAAAACGACGAAGAGTAGAGCATGAACAGTTCCTGGGCGAACATGAATTCTTTGATAAACATGAATATCCTATTCACGATGGCGTGATAATCCTTGATTCTGATGTGGATGAACCCGATCCCAAAGAATATCCTCAAAAGGCCGCTGAAACAGTTTCTAAAAAATATGTTGGCGCAACTTTTGAAAGGGAGGTCGAGGCAGCTTCTGCTGAGGATGTGGTATCGGCTTGTGAAGAATGTGTTGAAGAGGCCTCCAACAACGGCTCCGGTGAAGGCACTGTTGATCCCGCTGATAATTAGACTTCCCACTTGTTACTTTCTTCCGTAGATGAACATCTTTTCATGGCTTGTAGATTTATTTTTTTTGTACTCAGTGGTTTTTGTTTACATGACTGGAGCCTGAACTTTATCGAATAATAGTTCTTTGCTCGTGCTATCTTGAGAATCTAGATGTACTAATCTCCGGTAGGGTTATAATAGAATCCTCCTCCTATTGAGGCGTGCAACCGATGGGAATGCTACATACATAAGCAGTGATTTTTTGCTTCTCATGTGACTGGATACCGCTTCCATGATGATATCTATTATGTGTAACCCTAATAACAACAGCTTGAAGTAGAAGATGTAATGATGAAAATTAAAGATTCGGCCACGAATCTGTAACTTCCTTTTGGTATTATCCTTGTATATGACATGTGTTGTGCTTCCGTGAACGAGAAATCCAAGAGTCGTATTTGTTAGGTGTGGAGGCTCTTTCTCCAATTAACAGCACGTGTGACGTGTTTGGACACGTCTGAAGAAGTGGTTGAAATCCAGGAGCACCACGTGTGCTAGCTCGATGCTTCCCGATTCTGTGAAGGGATTTCTCAAAATCCTAGAATTATAGATGGGGAAACTGCTTTCCGGGATCTAGGTGCACGACGATTGAGAGGCCATTTCTTTGTTGAAGCAGGCTGCACTTCAGGACGCTTGCCCACAACCGTGTACTGGATGCTTGACAATTTCCTTTAGCCACCTTCCCTTCCCTTTCCTTTATGTATTTCCTTCTTCTGTGTCATTGAAAGATACGAGGTGCCTCTTTCGTGGTTTTATTTTTCTGTTTTTGAATCAATGGGTAATGATTTTATAAGGGTTTGGGTTTACTCGAGACTTTGCCTTGATTCAAGAGTAATAATTTTAAAATAAATGATACTTTGATTAACTGATAAATTGAAACCCTAATTATGAATGCAAGAAGTGCAATCATTTTGGAGGAATTACAAATATTGCATGAAAAGGGAAATTTCTAAAGGAAACACTAAAAGGAATTTTGGAGGAGAGGGCGGCGCGACATCTTAGGTATTGAAGGGTTTGATCCACCGGGCGTGTATTATTACGCCTTCTAGTTTGTCAGTATTTATGAGCTTGCAGTAACCTTCCAAAATAATTTCCGACACTAGGTACGGATCGTCTTTCCCTTCTGTGAAATCGGACAGAGCAGGATGAGCCACAACTCTCACCACCATATCTCCAACTTGGAATGGGTTTGGACGTTGCACGATTACTTTCCTAGATTTCTCATTTTTAACTGTGACAACTTCTAAACTCTTGATAAAATACTTGAAAGGACCAACATCCCATTCACATCTCCTAGTGACGGTAGGGTTAATAATCGGATCGAGTCCCCAAGCCTTGGAGGGAGGAGGAGTGACTGGTTGCAAAAAGGGTTGTCCAATAAGACTTACTTGTGTCCGGAATCTACGAACAAATGCGAATACGCTCTCGCCAGGTAGTTGTGTCACATTCGTGAGTTGTTGATACAACAAAAAATAGTCTTCATGATCGGACGGCTTGTTATAGACCCTTTCAGGTATAGACATTGGTAAACGACATACTCCTAGCTTCGTCTTTTTATCGTGTATCCAGGAGCGCCCCAGGATCATATCATAATATGGGTATTCTTTAACCACATGAAATTTGGCGTATGTTAGGGCATCACCCACCTTGATTTTGAGATTGATGTACCCGTAAGCGTCTCTGGATTCTCCTCCCGAGTTTTTGATTATGGTTGGGCAGTGAACTGCTTCCTGCTTTGAAATATTTGCAGCTATCAAAGTCTTAACAGTGACAATATTGAAATCCGAGGCCGCATCAATCAGTGTGCTGTCAAACTCGACATCCTTCAAGTGAGCGGTGGTTAAGAGTCCCCAGCTACATCTATTAGTCGCGCTTCCCAGGAAAGATTGGGGTTTGGGAGTGGCTTCCCTTACTGGAAACAGACGCATGCCTGATACGACACGGTTGAGGGCTCCAAACATGTCTTGACACTGCGCCTTGGAGAAGCACATAATTTCACATAAATGCTCCATCGTAGACTGCACATTTTTGTGGACGGAGTCCCCAGAAATCATGCAGATCCTGACAGGAAGGGGGTCTCTGTGAACTCCTTCATTTCCTAATTGAAGTTCTCCTGCATCCACCTTCTCTTTGAAAATGCGCTTCAATTTTTTGTAGTCACTGGTCGGGTGATTGACAAACCTATGGTAACGGCAATATTTGGGATTTGCCATCTCTTTTTCGGTTGGCGGACGTCTGAGAGGAGGTAGCTTGATGGTGTCATCTTGAATCCATGCTTCCAGGAGTTCAATAACTTCATCCATTGGAAATGGGAAGTCTGGAGCAGCATCTCCAGTTTCTTGTTGTTGCACAGGGGTCTTAGCCGCGGCTTTCCGGGTTGCAGTTGTCTGCGCTGGTGTTGTACGCTTGGGTTGTTGTTCCGTTGCTGGAGCTTTCCTTTTCTATCCTTCACCTACTATGCTTACAGAAGGACCAGTGTTATAGTGCTTGTTGATGAGGCGCATGTTTCCTCGAGTTTCGCATGCATCTTCACCCCTGGCCGGTCTGGTTCTTTCTAACAGCGCTGGCGCGGTCGTAACTGACCGCTTAACAGCTTCATGAAGTTCAGAGAACGTCTGGAAACGCAGGTTTACCAGTAAAGCACGATAGATGGGAACCATACCGTTAATGCATGACTCCGCCAACTGTTGTTCGGTCACATTTGGGTCGTCACAATCCAATGCTTGAATTCTGAATCTCTTGACATAATCGTTTGGATGTTCGTTGTTTCGTTGAAACATTCTTCCTAAGTCTAAGAAAGTGATTTGCTCATACATGAAGAAATACTTCTTGTAGAAAGCGGTGACCATCTCGCACCAGTTGGATATGTTGTTTGGTGCGATGTTGTTGTACCAGGTATACGCTCTTCTGGTAAGCGACTTTGAAAATTCTTTCAGGCGGAGGACATGATTGTATTCGTGTTCTCCCGAGGATTCCAGAAAACGAGAGATATGTTCACGAGCGTTACCAGTACCATCATGGAGGGAAAACTGAGGAGAAGAGTATCCTCTCGGGAGAGGAACTCTTTGCACATTTGGGGTATATTCTTCAAACGGGTTCTGAAGTTGATTCAAGACTTTGCTGCTAGGCTAAAGGGTTTCATGCACAACTGTGCTGAGGACGTTGTTATTCTGGACTATTTCCGAGTGAATCATAGAAGGGTAAAGCTTCACCAACCGTTAGAATGCTTTTGGGAACCTCCAGAGATAAATGAGATTCAAATTTGCTGTGACGGGGTGGCGAGAGGGAATCCAAGAGTTGCTGGTACTGGTGTGGTGGCGCGCGACGCGAGTTGTTCAGTCATAGGATCTATGTCTATTGGCCTTGGGGTTACTACTAACTACTTGGCGGAGCTATATGGCATTATTGTTGCAATGGAATGGGCAGTTCGATGGGGAGTTAGGCGAATTTGTCTTATGGAGTAGTGGAATCCTTTAAGAGTAACAATATACCTTGGTTTGCAAAACTAAGGTGGTTGGCAGTTTGTAGACAATATGATGCAATTCGGTTTGTTCACACATATAGGGAGGCTATTTTTTCTGCGGATTCTATGGCAAAGAGAGGTTGTCTTCTTAATGATGAGATGAGTTTACATTATGATGGAAGACCAGATTTTTTGATTTCAGTTGAATATCCAAATGTTGTTTATTTTAGATTCAAATAGTTTACAAGTTTTTGGGGTTGTTGTGACCTCTTTTCTTGTATACTATTCTTTGTAAATTTGTTATCTATTAATACAAATTTTTGACTTATCAAAAAAAACGCTGGTGCATGTCCACCGGGTTTTCTTTGCCTCGATTTTGGAGGAGACGCTCTATATCCTCATGTGTGATGAAGTTGGACGGTTGATTCCTTTCCCGTGAGCGTTCAGGAGCAACACGAACTTCCTCATCTATGAAGGCACACCCTGTTGAAGTGCTTACGCCAGGAGTGCTTGTTAGATCATAGCTCGGTCAACCGCGCATGCGTTGCTATCTCAAGCATGTTTGTCAATGTCAGTGATTAAAACTATAAGTCTTGATTTCTAGCCTACATAAGTATCGGACTAGGATAGAAAAGTGTAATTGAGCTCAAGGACTTCATGGCGATTCATCATACAACAACGAAGATGTATACAAGTAACCGTGGAACTTCATCAACAATTTTTTTTTTGTTAAGTCCAAAGTTTATTATAACAAAAAAACGTAATTACAAGAATTACAAGATGGGAGGCTCAAGGCCTCCCCACCCCCATAAACCAAAGGGGCAGGAAAACTTTAAAAGCTCATAAAATAAGCTCATAAACACAAATAAAAAAACATAAAGTGAAAAACTAGGAACATTAAAATCGTTTGCGCCCCTTGTTTCCAACTCTAAAATTCCTCTTCTCGGAATGAAGACCAATAATTATTTGTGTCAAATCAAGGTCTCCATAAGGATGCTTGTATTCATCTTCATAATTATCATCATATTCATCCTCATCTGAAGCATAATTACCACCAGGAATAAGCTTAATAGGAGATTGAGCTTTTTTCTTAGGTGCCATTTTATCAATTAACTCCTTTTTCTCCTTGAAATAGTCTTGTCTAAAGGCTGGATTCCTAATAAAATTTTCACGCACTTCAACATTCTCAATGTTACTTGCCTCCTCTAATTCCTTCATAGATAAAATATTATTAATATCAAACCCGGTGTTGTTTCCTTTTTATGATCATTGTCGCAACCTAGAGATTCCTCATTGGCCTTGTTGAACTCCAAGCTAGCATCAGATTGCAAAGACCGCAAGGCCAACCGTTTTGCAGCTTTCTTTGCCACTTTTCTAGCTTGTTTCCTTGCTATAATATCTGCATCAACTTCACCCCATTCTTTCGAACCCATACTAATGTCTGAGTCACTAGAATCATCTTGTTCCTCCTCCACCAAAACCTCACTAGAATCATTAGCAAGGCCTAACTCAGAAGCTAAAGCACCATACTTCATCAACAAAAAGGTATGTGGAGACTTGAACTTATCTATCACTCAAAAGTCTATCTCTTCTATCTCCTACTTCTTATGAGACAAAAGTCGTATGCTATATAGACTAGATCATACACGTTTGACATTTCGAGCTGAGCATTCATTGCTTATATTTTATCTCAAAATCGTGTGTTGGTAAAGCGTTTCGCTTTGATCAAGTTTATCTTCACCTAGTGACGAAAGTCATGAAAAGTTTCAATCACTTTGAGAATTGATCTGACGTGAATCGGTCTGTGAATAATGACTATATAGCGTCCTCTGAGAATGTCTCAATGATTGAAATAAGAGTTTAGATTACATAACCATGTATTCCTTGAACCGAAGTTTTCGAACTTTTTTGATCAAGAGAAATCGGGAGGATTGTGGAATTGGCTTGCCAAGTCCGCGAACCTAGTTCGCAGACTCAGTCCGCGAACTGTCGGAAGTTCTCGACCGAGAATTCTGCTGGATTTTTCAAAACTCGTTTGTGTGCTCAGTCCGCGAACTGGCGGAAGTTCTCTTTTCGAGAATTTCTGTTGAGTTTTGAAAACTCAACCGATTAACTTAAGTCCGCGAACTTGTTTGTGAACTTAAGCGGTTATGATCTAAACATGTGCTCTGAACATGAAACATTAAATTACTAAGGAATGCCTTATGCAAACCGTGGCTATAATTTTCATGAGCCGATTCAATCGAATCGAATCATCTTTGCTTCAATTGTGTCTTGTGTAGTTACATAAGATCTCATAGAAATTGAAAAACTCTTTAACTAGTTCATTTGAGTCGATTGAACTAGTTATGGTGAAGAAGAACAAGGTTAATATGAAATGCTCATATGGTTAACCTTTTGGGTTACTATGTTGAGCCGACATACACGTACACGTTTGGGCATGGTTTTCATGGACCCAGTAAATGTCTACCCAAGTGTGTGTGACAAGCTAAATTTTCGATTTAACTGTTGAGAAATATTAGCTTGAATCTAAATCAGGTTTTCATCTAACGGTGAATAAGGATTGCTTTGTAACTAAGGCAAAACCCTGATTTGAAGGCTATATAAAGGAGATATCTAGCATTGTGCAAAACTAATCCCCACACATTTGTGTGCTACTAGTGCGCCCGCTAGATTCGATCTCCATTAACCTTTGATTTTCTTCTCTAAAATCAGGTTAACGACTTAAAGACTTCATTGGGATTGTGAATTCAGACCGATACTACTTTATCGTAGTTGTGTGATCTGATCTTGCATCTTCTATCGTACGAGTACAATCGATTGATTGGCTTGAGATCTTGAGAGTTCTACGATAGGCAAGATAAAGAAGTCACAAACATCTTAGTCTCACTGTTTGTGATTCCTCGACAATCCGCTTGTCTAGTCAGGAAGGATTGTAGAGAGGTGATTGATTAATCTAGGTTGTTCTTCGGGAATATAAGACCGGATTATCAATTGGTTCCTGTTACCTTGATTTTATATCTAAAGATGGAACAAAACCTAGGGTTTATCTGTGGGAGATAAATTTATCTTTTTATCGACTTTTCTGTATGAGACCGATCTGTTTATTATCAAGTCTGTGATTTTGGGTTATATCAACTCTTAGTTGTGGGTGAGATCAACTAAGGGAATCAAGTGCGCAGTATCCTGCTGGGATCAGAGGCGTAGGAGTACAATTGTACCTTGGATCGGTGGGAGACTGATTGGGGTTCAACTATAGTCCAGTCTGAAGTTTGCTTGGAGTAGGCTAGTGTCTGTAGCGGCTTAATACAGTGTGCATTCAATCTGGACTAGGTCCCGGGGTTTTTCTGGATTTGCGGTTTCCTCGTTAACAAATTTCTGGTGTCTTTGTTATTTCTTTTTCGCATTATATTTTATATAATTTAAATAATACAGGTTGTGCGTTCGTGATCATCAACTTCTCTAATCCAACCTTTGGTTGTTGATTGTAGTTGATTGATCCTTGGACATTGGTCTTTGGTACCGTCCAAGTTATCTCTCTTTGGTAAAGACTCGCAGATTTCTATTTGCTTGAGTAAAGATCAAATCGAGAGATTGAGATATTAACTCCTTGAGATACTTTTATCTAGATTGGGTCTGAATGTCTAGTTGATTCTCTAGCAAAGTGTTTCGGAGTTAGTCCATACAGATTGCCAATCGAAATATTGGGTAGTGTTATTAGACCCCCGCTTTTTCAATTGGTATCAGAGCAGGCAAACACGTTTAAGACCTCATCAGTCTGTGTTTGTAGCGATCTGACTCTATGGATTATAAAGTCTCAATTAACGCTTCACCAGGTTTGAAAAACAACTGGAAGAAAAGGTCTGACAAACTGATATCTCTTCAAAAAGGGTTGGATGAACAAATCCGGATCAACTATGCTCTTGCTGCTGAAATTGCGATTCTTAAGGATTTGATATCCGGAAATAGCCCCCTTGAAAGGTTGAAAAATCTCAGTTGTTCCTCTCTCATGAAAAGTCATAAGTCAGATAGTAATCAACGCCAAGATGTTGAGAAAACTGATATGAAAAGGAACCGGTCAGAAAATATTCAAAGCATAGGCTCATGTTGTGGTCCATCCGATCATATACAACAAGTTTGTATGTCCTTTCAAAAGAGTCTTAATGTTGCAAGTAATCTTTGTAAGAAAGCAAAACAACTGTATGACTCTCTAAAAGTTCATGCAACTCTACCTGGAAACTCTAAATCGAGAAGTACTAGTAGTATGGGTTCCTTTGCTTTAAGATCTACATCTCCTTTTCAATGGTTTCTTGATAGTAGATGTAGTCGGCATATGACAGGAGATATCACTTGGTTTGTATCATCGGTTGACTATGAAGGAGGTCCTATAACGTTCGGAGATGGAAGTTGTTGCTACATTAGCAAAAAGGGAACGATCAAGCTACCTGGTTTTCCGGAAATCCATGATGTGGTATACGTTAAAGGTATGACTGCTAATCTTCTTTCTATTAGTCAAATTTTCGACAAGGGCCATCGAGTTGTCTTCAATGCGAATGGATGTGACATTGTTGACAAATCCGGGAAGGTAATCTTTCAAGGAACACGTGGTAAAAATAACTGTTATCTTCTTGATACTCAGTTTAGCAACCGTTGCAATTTGATTAAGGTGGAATCTACACATCTTTGGCATGAGCGTTTTGGTCACATCAATTATCGCCTTCTAACTAAGATCGTTAACAAAGAACTTGTTAGAGGCATTCCCAAAATCAATGCAAAGATTGAAGGTGTATGTGGTGCCTGTCAAAAGGGTAAGCAAACATTCACCACAAATCATCACGAGATATTCTCACTAAAGATCCAATTGATTTAATTCATATGGATCTCTTCGGACCAATTCAACAACTCACTGTTGTCGATAAGAAGTATGCTTTAGTTATGGTAGATGATTACACCAGATTCACTTGGGTTGCATTCCTATCTCATAAGAATGAAACTCGGAGTGAATTCAAGATTATTGTTAAAAGGATCCAGAACGAACAAGGTCGCAAACTAAAGAAAATTAGGAGCGATCGTGGCACTGAATTCGAAGACACCAAGGTATTCGAATTCTGTGACGAACTGGGGATCATTCAACAATACTCACCACCAATTACTCCTCAAGCTAATGGAGTTGCTGAAAGAAAGAATAAGAACATTCAGGAAATGGCCAGGGTAATGCTCCACAACAAAAACTTACCTTTAAGATTTTGGGGAGAAGTTGTCTTTACAGCATGCTACTTGATCAACCGTGTGTATTTGCGGTCTAAAACCCTTAACACTCCTTATGAGTTATGGTATGGAAGAAACCCAATATACACTATCTCATGGTTTTTGGAAGTAAGTGTTATATTCTGAAAGATCGAGAACAAAAAGGAAAATTCGATACCAAAAGTGATGAAGGAATCTTTCTTGGCTACACTTCTAATAGTCGTGGTTTTCGAGTTTTTAATCTCAGAACTCAAGTCATGACGGAATCTGCTAATTTTATCATCGATGACATTAGTAACTTTCGTCAAGATAATCCTCCTGCTGAATTTCCTCCAACAGAGACAATTGAGAAAGTCAAAGAAATTCCAGAATCAGTTGAAGTTATCCCAACTGTTACTGATCCTGACATTTCTAGTGACGAGGAGAAGAGCACTGATCAATCCATTCCTGATGAACAAGTACGTGTTCTTCCATGACATCTTTGGGTTCAAAGGAATCATGACCCCAACATCATTATTGGGGGAAGGGATTCTACAGCCAAAACAAGAGGTCAACTTCAAAATATATGCAATTTTGGTTGTTATCTTTCGCAGGTGGAACCAAGGAATATTGATGAAGCTCTGAAAGATCCCTTTTGGGTAAATGCAATGCATGAAGAGTTAAATCAATTTGAAAGACACGATGTCTGGGAACGTGTACCTTGTCCTCCAAATGTCAATATTGTTGGTACCAAATGGATATTCAAGAACAAGTCTGATGATTATGGCAAGAAATAAAGCTAGACTTGTCGCTCATGGATATTCACAGATTGAAGGAATCGATTTTGACGATACCTTTGCTCATGTGCCACGTCTTGAGTCCATTCGACTTTTATTGGCCCATGCCTGCTTTCTCAAGATTAAGTTGTTTCAGATGGACATAAAATTAGTGTTTCTGAATGGAATTTTAAAAGAGGAAGTCTATGTTGCTCAACCTAAAGGGTTCGAAAACCCTGATTTCCCTGATCATGTGATGAAGCTCAAAAAGGCGTTATATGGATTGAAACAAGCAGCAAGAGCCTGGTTTGAGAAACTCACTACCTCTCTTATTAGAAAAGGATTTTCAAGAGGAGGAGCTGATAAAACATTTTTTACCAAATGGAGTGAGAAAGATGTTGTCATTTCTCAAATCTATGTAGACGATATCATCTATGGATCAACCTCTGAAAAATTTGCAAAAGACCTTCAAGTCTCCCTTGCTAAATAATTCGAAATGAACAATGTTGGTGAGTTAAAATTTTTCTTATGATTACAAATTCAATAACATAAGGAGGGTATTTACTTATCCCAAGAGAAGTACGCACGTAATCTTGTGTCAAGATTTGTTCTGGATAAGTCATCTCCTAAACTGACTCCTATGTCTACTACTGGCAAATTGCACAGGGATGAGAAAGGAGCAAAAGTGGATCAAAAAATATATCGATCCATTATAGGTAGCCTTTTGTATCCTACTGCTACTAGACCTGATATTGCTTTCAGTGTTGGTTGTTGTGCCAGGTTTCAGGCGGATCCAAAAGAATCTCATCTTGCAGCTGTAAAGAGAATCATACGATATATAAATCACACTGCTGTGTATGGTCTCTCGTATACTTTTGATACTAATGCTGATCTTTCTGCTTATTCTGATGCTGATTGGGCAGGTTGTGTAGGATACAGAAAAAGTACATCAGGGGGCTTCTACTATGTAGGTCTCAATCTTGTAGCATGGCATAACAGGAAGCAAAATTCTCAATCCCTGTCTACATGTGAAGCAGAATATATTGTTGCCGGATCATGTTGTACTCAACTCCTATGGATGAAACAGATGCTTGCTGATTATGGAATTGATACTGGGATAATGAAAATCTTTTGTGATAACTCCAGTGCGATTCGAATTACTGAGAATCCTGTTGAGCACTCAAGAACAAAGCACGTCGACATAAGGTACCATTTTATTCGTGATCTTTATGAAAATGATATCATCAGTATGGAATTTGTTCCTTCCGAATAACAATTGGCTGATATTCTCACCAAACCCTTAGACACTGGAACTTTTCAACACTTGCGGCAATCTATTGGTGTTGTTTTGGTTCATTAAAATTTTTCATTGACTCTTGCCCCTATGCTTATCCTTATATTTTGGGCAATTAAGTCTGAAACCCCAGTAGATACTTTCCAGTTCAGTTTCTGTAGGATTGTTGTTGTTATCCTTTTAGTATCTTTTTAGTGTTTCAAAAATCCTTATTTTCTTTCAAAATTAAGGTCGCTCTTGTTGTTCTCTCGGGAATGACATCAAATGGGGGAAAGTTCTTTTTAACTTGTGCTTAATGGTAATATCTTGCGGGGAGTGCGGCTGTGGAATTTTATAGGGGTTATCTTGTATCTTAAAACTCCTTGATGAATGTTGTTAGCTTCGGCTATTAGATTGCATCTAAATTAAGTTGGTATGTATTTTTATTTTAGTCATGAAATGTCTCTTGTGGAAATTTCATTATGATCCCATTCTTGTACCGTTGCCAATTTTATTGACAAAAAGGGGGAGAAATATTGTAGTTCACACTACAAATACATATGGTTTTCGGATCATTGTGTAAGGGGGAGTGGTTTCCATGATCGAGATGGAATATTGACTAAGGGGGAGTGATACATATCACCGTAGTATTATTGTTAAAGTCGTGATACAATTGGACTTTGATGTTATATAATAATACTATGACACTGTATAATAATGATAAGACTCTCGATTTCTCTCATTGTTATAGCTACGGATCTTCAACAACGATGGTGCTAAACTTACAACCTTTGGGATCATTGGAGTACTTGGAAGGACGAAGATTTCAAGGAACGTTGAAGATTAGACTATGGAATAGGAGCCACTAAAGTTTATCTTTTTCATATTCCATATGTATTAATAGTTTTGTCACTAAAATTGACAAAGGGGGAGATTGTTAGAGAATAGCTCGGTCAACCACGCATGCGTTGCTATCTCAAGCATGTTTGTCAATGTAAGTGATCAAAACTATAAGTCTTGATTTCTAGCCTAGATAGCTAACTCTCGGACTAGGATAGAAAAGTGTAGTTAAGCTCAAGGACTTCATGGCGATTCACCATACAACGACGAAGATCTATACAAGGAACCGTGGAACTTCATCAACAAAAAGGTATGTGGAGACTTGAACTTATCTATCACTCAAAAGTCTATCTCTTCTATCTACTACTTCTTATGAGACAAAAGTCGTATGCTATATAAACTAGATCATACACATTTGACATTTTGAGTTGAGCATTCATTGCTTATCTTTATCTCGAAATCGTGTGTTGGTAAAGCATTTCGCTTTGATCAAGTTTATCTTCACCTAGTGACGAAAGTCATGAAAAGTTTCAATCACTTTGAGAATTTCTCTGACGTGAATCGGTCTGTGAATAACGGCTACATAGCATCCTCTGAGAACGTCTCAATGATTGATATAAGAGTTTAGATTACATAACCATGTATTCCTTGAACCGAAGTTTTCGAACTTTGTTGATCAACAGAAATCGGGAGGATTGTGGAATTGGCTTGCCAAGTCCGCGAACTGTCGGAAGTTCTCGACCGAGAATTTCTGTTGGATTTTCCAAAACTCGTTTGTGTGCTAAGTCCGCGAACTGGCGGAAGTTCTCTTTCCGAGAATTTCTGCTGAGTTTGGAAAACTCAACCGATTAACTTAAGTCCGCGAACTTGTTTGTGAACTTAAGAGGTTATGATCTAAAGAAGTACTTTGAACATGAAACATTAAATTACTAAGGAATGCCTTATGCAAACCGTGGATATAATGTTCATGAGCTGATTCAATCGAATCGAATCATCTTTGCTTCAATTGTGTCTTGTGTAGTTACATAATATCTCATAGCAATTGAACAACTCTTTAACTAGTTCATTTGAGTCAATTGAACTAGTTATGGTGAAGAAAAACAAGGTTAATATGAAATGCTCATATGGTTAACCTTTTGGGTTACTATGTTGAACCGACATACACGTACACGTTTGGGCATGGTTTTCACGAACCCAGAAAACGTCTACCCAAGTGTGTGTGACAAGCTAAGTTTTCGATCTAACGGTTGAGAAATATTATCTTGAATCTAAATAAGGTTTTCATCTAACGGTGAATAAGGATTGCTTTGTAACTAAGGCAAAACCCTGATTTGAAGGCTATATAAAGAAGACATCTAGCATTGTGCAAAACTAATCCCCACACGTCTGTGTGCTATTAGTGCGCCCGCTAGAGTCGATCTCCATTAACCTTTGATTTTCTTCTCTAAAATCAGGTTAACGACTTAAAGACTTCATTGGGATTGTGAAGCTAGACCGATACTACTTTATCATAGTTGTGTGATCTGATCTTGCATCTTCTATCGTACGAGTACAATCGATTGATTGGATTGAGATCGTGAGAGTTCTCCGATAGGCAAGATAAAGAAGTCACAAACATCTTCGTCTCACTGTTTGTGATTCCTCGACAATCCGCTTGTGTAGTCAGGAAGGATTGTAGAGAGGTGATTGATTATTCTAGGCTGTTCTTCGGGAATATAAGACCGGATTATCAATTGGTTCCTGTTACCTTGATTTTATATCTAAAGACGGAACAAAACCTAGGGTTTATCTGTGGGAGACAGATTTATCCTTTTATAGACTTTTCTGTGTGAGACAGATCTGTTTATTATCAAGTCTGTGATTTTGGGTTACAACAATTCTTAGTTATGGGTGAGATCAATTAAGGGAATCAAGTGCGCAATATCCTGCTGGGATCAGAGGCGAAGGAGTAAAATTGTACCTTGGAACGGTGGGAGACTGATTGGGGTTCAACTATAGTCCAGTCCGAAGTTAACTTGGAGTAGGCTAGTGTCTTTAGCGGCTTAATACAGTGTCTATTCAATCTGGACTAGGTCCCGGGGTTTTTCTGCATATGTGGTTTCCTCGTTAACAAAATTTCTGGTGTCTGTGTTATTTCTTTTCCGCATTATATTTTATATAATTGAAATAATACATGTAGTGCGTTCGTGATCATCAACTTCTCTAATCCAACCTTTGGTTGTTGATTGTAGTTGATTGATCCTTGGACATTGGTCTTTGGTACCGTCCAAGTTATCTCTCTTTGATAAAGACTCGCAGATTTCTATTTGCTTGAATAAAGATCAAATCGAGAGATTGAGATATTAACTCCTTGAGATACTTTTATCTAGATTGAGTCTGAATGTCTAATTGATTCTCTAGCAAAGTGTTTCGGAGTTAGTCCATACAGATTGCTAATCGAAATATTGGGTGGTGTTGTTGGACCCCGCTTTTTCAGTGTTAAAAGTACTCCTTATTGGCTCCATGGGCTGACGCGGTTCTTTTGGTAGTGTAGATGGTGGTCTTTTGGTTCGGGGTCAAAATTGTAAAACCCTACGGTTAATGCGCTTTCATCCTGCAAAGGAACAAAAGCCATTTGAAGATGATGAGTGTTCTTTTACTTATATATGTATTGAGTAATTCAATACATTTACGAAATTTATCAGAATTGGTGCATCAATCTCAGATATTCTATAAAATTCAACCTATTACATTAGTGATTAATGCATTGATCTGCCTGGTATCTTCATATGCTATGTTCTCAGCCGAACCCTCATTATTGACATGACATGACGATGAAGTGTTTACTCTCAGCAGAGTAGCATGAATCTCCCGAAGTGCCAGTATTGAGATTTGCATGAAAATACCCCACGGGCTACATCCTTTTCTGAAAAAGAGAATCTCATATCAACACGCTTTTAAGTCATCTCAATCGCGCTTGAATTTCTTAAAAGAAAATCTAGACTGATCATATCAGTCTCAGAAACAATCGTGGCTACACAACTTGGCCGCATAATTCAACAAACCTACATCACTCTTGACAGAACTAGGTGATTACTGCATTAACCGACCATGGGCCCACCAACGTCCCGGCCAGCCGGACTTTGCTTCAATACGTCCTAGTGTTGCCGAACGCTAACCCTAAACAGGGTGATCGCGTTATTGAAAGAATATCGAATGAGCTAAACTGTCTAAAACAGTCTCAAAAAATGTCGTGACCGTCCAACTTTGCCAGTCTAATTGGACGGCTTAGATTTTCCCACGAACAGTTAAGGAAGCGCAAGCATGATCATCAGCGGGCCCACTAGTGCCCTAGTCGATGGACTCGCATGCGGAAAACCTATAGAGTGCTCAATCGCTTATCCAAACATGGGCCTTCACGCTGTGTAAGATAACTCAAACGAATTGAGACCGGAAAAAAGGGTCTCAAAAACGCATTACGTCCGTCCAACTTCCCCGGCCTAGTTGGACGTCTTAGATCACATTTCGAGCAATCGAAGAAATGCCGATGTATTCACCATTGGCCCAAGCTCTCCCTTGGTCGATCGACCTGTCTCTAACGGGATCAAAGCATATTAAAACGCCGGCCCCAATAAGGGTGATCACGCAGCCTCTAAAACCCTAAATTGAATAAGCAACGTTGTACAACTGCCGCTAATCGATCGCATCCTTCCAACTTCGCCAGCCTAGTTGGACGGCTTAGATTGTATTTCAAACGATCTGAGAGGTGCCAACGCATCTATCGTCGAACCAACCCCACACGTGGCCAAACGGCTTGCTCATAGCACGGCCAAAACGCACCAAATCGTCGGCCCAAAGTAGCGTAAGCACGCTGTTTTCAAAAAACCTAAAATTACTTTGCGGCAAGACATTACTGTCGCAAATCGATCTCGACCACTCATCTTCGCCAGCTGATTTGAGTGGCTTAGATTTAATCTCAAGCAGCCCCGGAGATGTCATCGTGATCACTGCGGACCCACCTTTACACGTGATTGACCGGCCTACGCAAACTTGGGCTCAATGTCTCGAAACTCGCGCCCAAAGAGGGGTGGGCCACACGTCTCCCTAAACCCTAAAGTTGCGTCAATGCAATATGAAACTTCCGCAAATCAATCACAACCATCTAACTTCGCCAGCCTAATTAGATGGTATAGATCTATTTTTAGAAAACAAGCAAAGCAACATTGTGAAGACCGGCCATCTTTCTTCCACATAAGGCGATCAGACAAGTAATGGCGGTCCCCTAGAGCCACCAAAGGTGTTCGATCACGCTTCCACTTTTAAGACGCTTATTCGCGACTTATTTAGTCAAGCTCAAAAACAATGATGCTTCATACACATCGATTAATTTGAGATGCTTTACATGCGTCTAATACATACACATTTTATTTTGGCCTCATAAACAACTTAGTTGTTTCACCTAATAGCACCATGTTATTCTCAGCGGCAGGTCCCACGAATTGACCCACTCACTCGAGACATCAAACATGTCACAAACTGGGGGATGCTTACTGGGGTATTGGTCTGTCGATTTACAGCGTGTTGCATGCAACACACCCATTATGAGAACGTGTTAGGAAAGGACGAGCGGTTAGTAATGATGGAGTAGCGGGTGAAGGTTTGATCACGCAATGATCACCACCTCTTACACAACTCCATTACTCCACTACTTAACTTCCTCCACTTCCTACGAGATCAGGGTTGCGCTCAAATGACTTGTATAAATAGATTTTAAATCTATTTCGAAAGGACGGGACAAAAAATTGTTATCAACACAAGTATCCAGAAACCATTTTTCTGATACACAAGTCATAAAAAGCCACACCTTCATTCAACACTCTGATCTTAAACACCTTCTTCGCTTCCCTCCCTAAGATCAACCCTTCTCCTTCACCTTGTGACCGAATTGAATCTGGAACGACCATTTCTTGGTTTAGTCCAGAGTCTTACAGATTGATTTCTTGAACCTAAAAGCATTCCCGTGTAGTGCATTTGTTTAGGGTTTAGATTCGTTTCTCATTCAACACACCCCAAATTACCAAAAACAGCAGAATCAATTTTTTACCCATAAACAATTGGAGACCACATCGGGAGGTTAATCTCTTGGTTGCAAGATCAATTTTCATTTTTACTGCAATTTTCTCAAAATCAGAATGGTCGTTCTTAGGATATTTTTTACTTCAAACTCCGAGCGAGACCCTTCAAATGACGATGTTCATCCTTCCAATGATGATCGCACGACCATTGGAGAAATTCCAACCCTAATAGAATTGGATAGAGTACAGGGAATACACACGAGGAACATGGACGTGATGAAAGAAATGATAGAGAACATACTCAACTTCCTCGTCAATCTCACGTCGGATTTAAGTGGCTTCCCCACTCCGAAGATTCCAACGATCAGGGCCAACTCTTCAACTGATGACCATCCTCAAATCAATAACTTCACCACCAACCAACGACCAGTGGACCAGGAGGCAGATTCTCTAGTGGAAAGCTTGTGCGAGCTTCTACACCTCTCAAAGGATCAACGAGTGAAAACGTTTGCTGCAATCAATCAGATAGATCTAGACGCATGTTTGGCCCCTTCGCGCAATCAAGCCTTGAAAACATCAGTGGTGTCCATAAACAATGTCACGTTTACCGAAGACGACATGATGGCAGAGGAAGGTCACAAAATGACCCTGCATGTTACCACACGCATCAAAGGTTCAGAATTCAAGAGATCTCTTATCGACACTGGAGCATCCTCGAATGTCATAACTCTTAAAACTCTCAGGACAGCCAGGGTTCGACCAGACAAATTCACACGGCAGCCTACCACAATGACGGACTTCGACGGAAACCAAACCAATACATACGGGTATGTCAACTTGAATATATCAGTAGGGCATATCCAGTCAAAAGTAAAATTCGAAGTGATAGAGAAAGAGCCAGAGTACCATATGATATTGGGAAGACCATGGCTTCATGATAATAAGATTGTCCCGTCGACATATCACCAATGCCTGAAAACCACTATGAATGAAGAAGTTGTTCGAATACCCGCGTCATTATCTCCTTATGCACCGATTTGTGGTGTAGAACTGTTCGAACCAAAGGGGAATCCACAACGATTATCAAACAAGGTTTACTGCACCCCGCTCCCCACGTGGACGTCGATCGAAGAGGAGGACCGATTCGCATCACTGAACATGGAGGACAGGTCTTGCGGCACGCCTCCGCTAACAAGACGCGCTGACTCTTCTTCATCAAGCGGAGGCTCAACTCACCTCCATACCAAGAGGGAGCGTACCTTTATGGCGAGCCGGGACCAGCAAGGTAAAACTGTATATCGTCGTCGCTGTTAGCAATTAGCAGGGGAGGCTACCACCCAGTCTCTCCGCCCAATAGAATGCAATCACAGCGACAAGCTGCAAGAAGAAGTACCGGATGCTCTGCGACAGCTGCAGGACGGCACCAATTCCACAACCGATGAACTCGAAGTCATCAATATCGGAGACGAAGAATCTCCGCGACCTATCTCCATCAGTTCGACTTTACGAGAGGACGAACGTGCAAAGCTTGTAAACCTTCTCAAAGAATATCAAGACATATTTGCATGGACGTATGAGGAAATGCCCGGCTTGGATGAAATACTAGTCACCCATCATCTACATATAAAGTCTGGATCTAAAACGATCAAGCAATCTCCAAGGCAATTCAGACACGACGTGGAGGAGCAGATAAAAACTGAGATTCAAAACTTGTTGACTGCTGGCTTCATCAATCCCATCCACCATCCTACCTGGTTAGACAATGTAGTCCCTGTAAAGAAGAAAAGTGGCCAAATTAGATGTTGTGTTGATTTCAGAGATCTGAACAAGTATTTTCCCAAAGACGATATTCCCCTTCCCAACATCGACATGCTAGTAGATTCTACCAGCGGACATGGCATGTTCTCTTTCATGGATGGATATAGCGGATACAATCACATAAAGATGTATGAACACGATGCAAGTAAGACAGCTTTTCGAACTCCTCTTGGAAACTTTTACTATACTGTGATGCCCTTTGGTTTGAAGAATGCTGGTGCTACCTATCAACGCGCCATGACTGCAATTTTTCACGATATGATGCACAAGCAAGTCGAAGATTATGTAGATGACATAGTGGTCAAGTCAAAGACTCGTGCAACCCATACAGACGTCCTACGACAAGTGTTCGAAAGATGTCGCGAGTATGAATTGAAGATGAACCCTCTGAAATGCGCTTTCAGAGTTTCTTCCGGCAAATTTTTGGGATTCCAGGTCACCTCTGAAGGAATCAAGGTCGACCCAACCAAAACCCAAGCTATTCTTACGATGCCTCATCCACAAACTATGAAAGAACTCCAAAGCTTCATGGGAAAGGTAAACTATATCCGACGTTTTATACCTGGTTTGGCCCAACTTATCGTTGCATTCACTCCCCTGTTGAAGAATGGGACAAGCTTCATTTGGAGTACAAAGAAACAAGAAGCATTTCAGAAGATCCAGCAAATATTGTCGTCACCCGCCGTTATGAAATCCCCCATGCAAGGAAGAGCGTTATGCCTTTACATCTCTTCTAGTGACACTGCTGTCGGGGCCCTCCTTGCTCAGGAAGATGATGAGGGGATTGAACATCCTATATACTACTTCAGCCGTACATTGAGAGATGTTGAACTCAGATACCCCAAAGCAGAGAAAGCATGCTTGGCGTTAGTTCACGCTGTGCAGAAATTCAGACATTATCTACTGTCGAACAAGGTGGTGTTAATATCCAGAGCTGACCCTATCAAGTTCTTACTTTCGATACCAGCCTTGATAGGCAGACCGGCCAAATGGTTGCTTCAAACGTCAGAGTTTGATATAACATGCGCTCCTCCAAGAGCTATGAAATAGCAAGCGGTGGCAGATCTTCTAGCAGCGTTCCCAGGAGAAGGAACCACCGCGCTACATGAAGACCTTCCTGGAGAATTTCCCGAAATCTCTTTTATCGAAAAGGAGGCATGGCTATTGTATTTCTACGGTTCTTCTACGCCTAGCAATAATATCGTAGGAGCTGGCATAGTTCTAGTGTCTCCAACGGGAGAAGTCTTTTCGCATTCTTTCAAGTTGGACTTCCAATGCACCAACAATTCGGCAGAATACGAAGCTTTCCTCATAGGATTGTCACTAGCCAAACAAGCAGGAGCCATACACCTGGAAGTAAGAGGTGACTCTAAGTTGATGGTCAATCAGATGAATGGAGTCTACTCACTCAAGGAGGTAATACTGGACCCTTATAGATCCGAGGCGCAAAAACTATTGAACTACTTTTCCGATGTGACCATAACCCATATTGGCCACAATAACAACAAACACGCCGATTGCCTAGCCATATTGGCTTCGAAGCTGCAATTTGAAGGTTTGGAAGAAACTTTGATTGTGAGGAGATGGACTATAGCGTCGACATGGCTTGCAGAATCTAAAGATACTAAAACTGACGATTGGAGGACTCCAATCGTTCAAGAGTTAAACAGTTCACTCTCCCAAGGAAAGGTCAGTCTCAAAACCCTGCAAATATTTTTCATGCTTCATGGAGTGTTTTACCACCGAAATCCAGATGGGTCTCTGTCAAGATGTCTTAGAGACGAGGAAGCGCAACTACAACTTAACCGCATTCACAACGAAATTTGCGGACAAACGTTGGTAGTGACTCTTTACCGACGTCTCCAACGCCTTGGCTTCTACTGGCCAGATATGGAGACTCAATCTCGATCGCTCCAAGGGTCTTTCTCCAATTGTCAAATACCGCCACACCAATTGGATGTTTTCAACGTGAACCACACTGGGGACTGGCGAGAGCCGTATGTCAATTACTTTCGAGACGGAGTACTCCCTGCAAGCAAGAAGGACGCAGCCAAAATGAAGCAACGAGCCAAGAGATTCGTATTTCATGAAGGAATCATGTACCGTAAAAGCTTTGGAGGCGACATATTACGGTGCCTGTCCGAGGTGGAGATCTCGATTCTGATGAGAAATGCACGAAGGCGAACACCAGTGAAAGAAAAAGCTATTTCTCCAAATACACGAGAAATACTATTGGCCAACCATGGAAGACGATGTCGCTGCATTTGTTCAAAGATGCAATGAATGCCAAATTCACGGGAATCTTATTCATGCACCTTCTACTCCTTTACACTCGGTGAATATCCCGTGGCCTTTTTACAGCTGGGGACTTGACATCATTGGGAAGGTCAACCCGCCATCGTCAAAACAGCACGAGTTCACAACCGCAACGGAGTATTTTACCAAGTGGGTTGAATCCATTCCTTTACGAGGTACTACTGGAGCAACAATCGCGGCGTTCATTAAGGAGCACATCATTTGTCGGTTTGGCGTGCCTAAACATATCATTACTGATAATGGCACTCCTTTCGCCAACAAACAGGTACGAAAATTGCTCGAAGAATATGCAATTAAGCAGGTATTCTCTACCATCTACTACCCCCAAGGGAACGGGCAAGCCGAAAGTACCAACAAAACCTTAATTCGGATTCTCAGTCGAACAGTGCATGATCACCCTAGAACATGGCACGAACAGCTACCAATGGCATTATGGGCGTATCGGATGGCACCTAGGGGTTCTACCGGCGTTTTCCCTTACTCACTCGTCTACGGTGCGGACGCGATTCTCTCGGCAAAGATTAAAATTCCGTCAGCCAGGATTGCAGCAGCGAGTAGGGTCCGCTGGAATGAAGCCGAAGCATCGAGCTCCAGGATTGCCGAGTTGGACATCCTAGACTCTAGGAGAGATAAATCAGAGGAACGTACTCAAACATATAAAAGCAGGATCTTCAGAGCGTATGACAAAGCTGTAAAACCAAGAGTTTTCAAAGTGGAAGATTTAGTTTTGAAGACTGCCAGGCACATTCAGAAAGACATGTCTGCATCAAAATTCTCTCCGAAATGGGAAGGTCCCTACGTGATCACCAAGGCTTATAACACTGGCTACTACAAGATTATTAAAGAGGATGGTGGTAAATTAGAAGCAGTCATCAACGGAAAATGGCTCAAGGCATACTATGCCTGACCATCATTCTATCTCTTGCCGCATCACAACGCAACAATCAGACATTGTCACTCTTCTCACGTCTCAGTTATTAAATTCTCCATTAACGAAAACATGTTGATGTAAACTCCGTTCACTTAACAAAATCCAATGCAATTTATTTTCCAAAGCAAGTTTCAAAACCCAAAAAAAAAAACGATCCAAACATCAAGACAAAAGTACGATTCAGAAAAGGCCGTCCAACAAGTTGTAGTTCATTGAAAGCATCATTTTAAGCCTCTCTTGATACCTTTCAGTCCTATTCTTCAAGTCGCAGATCGCCTGCTCCACCTTCTCAGATTCCGCAGCCAAGGCCTTCTCCTCTTCCAAGATGGCTTTTGTAGCAGGGGCAACATTGGCAATGATACCAGCTCGATCAACTTTGATAATATCAAGGCGCTGCCGCAACCATCTCACGTTGAACTCCATGGATTGACAGGTGGATATCATATCTTCCCACTTCTCAATGCTTGATTCAACAACATCACGAATGGATGCGCCTTCCATCTCGGCAATCATGGGTAGGAGACAGTTCACTGTAGTGACTAAAGCAGACGAGCAGTGCCGCACCACGTTCCTAGTTGCAATATGGCCGTACCTTCTCCATATTTTTTCATACAGAGGAATGAACTCCTTCCTCACTAGAAAACTGCCAAAAGCCCGGCAAATAGAAGACAAACATCTCATGTGAACATCGAAACACAAGCCCGCGTTGGGGTACTCGTATGAGAAGATACCCAAATCAGCGTCTTCCAGGTCAACGGCAGGCGAGTTGGAGCTTGAAGGGGGAGGAGTGGTTAAATCATCATCATCAACCACTGTTACACATGTTCCGGATGGATACCTCTGCAAAAAAGAGAAGAAGGAAAAGATCTCGTTACCTACCAGTATACAAAAAGAAAAGAATTCGAGTAGGAGAACTGTCATACCGGTATGATCTTCTTGATTCGCATAATTCGAGCAGGAGAACAGTCACAAAGTTCAGGGATTCGGTCGTTATGAAAGAAAATGATGATTAGACGTCGAAAGAAAAGAAGAATCACTACTTCAAAATCAATAAGTATTTTACGATCCGCTTGCGTTTAACAGAAGGATCCACCGAGCTGAGGAAGATGATCCACTTCTATCTGACATGATTAAAACAGGGAATCCCAACAGGAGGACTTTTGTCTCGGAACAATAAGGGCATCTGTATATATACATGGCAGAAACCCTAAAACAAGACTGAAAATTTGTAACAAGATTCATCCGATAAGCAAGGGTTCAATGCTGACTAAGTCATGCTTCTTGTTGCAACCCTAATTAAAAGCCATGATGGGACCGTTGGATAGTCAAAAAAGGAGTGCGTTCAAACCGATTCCGAATCATGACTAGGGATGCGAAGCCGTTGTTCCAAATTCAAGCAACAACCACCTCCCTGCGGGAGATCAACACAGAGCACCAACTGCCACAAGAAGATGCACGGGCAGAGCGAATAATAAAGAGAAAGGGCTACCTTCTATACACACGAACATCTTGGAATGCGAATGTAGGAAAGGTTTTCTTTTACGCCACGCACTGAAGGCAGCTACCCCGTGAGCGCCAATGTTACATGGCCGGACTAACAGTGCATCAATGATTCCTGGTAATCCTTCTATACCTTGCCTTTTCGATTTATTCTTATCTATCGCCATCTAGTGCTTACTCCGCAACAATGTCACTGTTGCGTACTAAGCAGGGGACTTAATGTAGATGGTGGTCTTTTGGTTCGGGGTCAAAATTGTAAAACCCTACGGTTAATGCGCTTTCATCCTGCAAAGGAACAAAAGCCATTTGAAGATGATGAGTGTTCTTTTACTTATATATGTATTGAGTAATTCAGCATATTTATGAAATTTATCAGAATTGGTGCATCAATCCCAGATATTCTATAAAATTCAACCTATTGCATTAGTTATTAATGCATTGATCTGCCTGGTATCTTCCTATGCTATGTTCTCAGCCAAACCCTCATTATTGACATGACATGACGATGAAGTGTTTACTCCCAGCAGAGTAGCATGAATCTCTCGAAGTGCCAGTATTGAGATTTGCATGAAAATACCCCACGAGCTACATCACTCTGATGACAAATAGAATCTCATATCAACGCGCTTTTAAGTCATCTCAACCGCGCTTGAATTCTTTAAAAGAAAATCTAGACTGATTATATCAGTCTCAGAAACAATCGTGGCCACACAACTTGGCCGCATAATTCTTTTTTTTTGATAAGTCAAAATTTTGTATTAATAGATAACAAATTTACAAAGAATAGTATACAAGAAAAGAGGTCACAACAACCCCAAAAACTTGTAAACTATTTGAATCTAAAATAAGCAACATTTGGATGTTCAACTGAAATCAAAAAATCTGGTCTTCCATCATAATGTAAACTCATCTCCTCATTAAGAAGACAACCTCTCTTTGTCATAGAATCCGCAGAGAAATTAGCCTCCCTATATGTGTGAACAAACCGAATTGCATCATATTGTCTACAAACTGCCAACCACCTTAGTTTTGCAAACCAAGGTATATTTTTACTCTTAAAGGCTTCCACTACTCCATAAGAATCAGTCTGAATACAAATTCGCCTAACTCCCCACCGAACTGCCCATTCAATGCCAACAATAATGCCATATAGCTCCGCCAAGTAGTTAGTAGTAACCCCAAGGCCAATAGGCATAGCTCCTATGACTGAACAACTCGCGTCGCGCGCCACCACACCAGCACCAACAACTCCTGGATTCCCTCTCGCCGCCCCATCACAGCAAATTTGAATCTCATTAATCTCCGGAGGTTCCCAAGCATTCTAATGGTTGGTGAAGCTTTACCCTTCTATGATTCACTCGGAAATAGTCCAGAATAATAACGTCCTCAGCACAGTTGTGCATGAAACCCTTTAGCCTGGCAGGAAAGTCTTGAATCAACTTCAGAACTCGTTTGGAGAATATACCCCAATTAGGCTGCTGACGCTGAAAGACAGCCTTATTGCGCATCGCCCAGATTTCTGATCTGATGACAAGATTGGCAATAAGCCACATATCACGTATCATCCCACTTCTTCCCTTTGCTTCTTTACAAGACTGAACAAGGTTAGCATTAGGAACTAAATTAAAAATACAGCGATCCAATTCCAAGCACGGCCAGCAAACGAGCAATAGAAAAGGACATGTTCCGGACTTTCTTCTTCAACTCCACAGAGGCAACAACGGTTTGCAAGGTTGATTTTAAACCTCTTTTGAATAACGTCATACGTAGCACAAGCACCACGAAGAAACTTCAAATTATGCGCAGCTAAGGTTGGGTGAACTTCCTTCCTCCATAAAAGAGTAGCGCATCAAACGTAGGATATTTCTGCCGAATAATCTCCTTGGCAGAGCTGACAGTGAAGTTTCCATGAAGGTTCGGCTTCCAAATTCTCGTATCTGCACCATTCAGCGTCGTAGGCAAATGGTACTATCAAAACCCGCAGCTGTCATGCGAGATAAGTGTTCCACAGAAATGTCCCAATGTCGATCGATTAAAATTGCACTTACCAAAACCTTTCTATCCAGGGAAATATCATTTAGAATGTCTGCAAAGCACCTGTCCGAGAACCATGCATCGTAATATAGTGAAGTATCTCTACCATCACCAATAAGCACCTTAGTATTAGACTCCACAGTCTTATACACATTTCTAATACCTGGAAGAATTGAAGACTTCAGACCTTTCAATTTGATGCAACCATTTCTACTAAAAAATTCCGCACGAAGAAAGCCATCCCATTTCTTTTTTGAAGTGCGAATTTTCCACCAAAGTTTCATAAGAAGAGCAGTATTCATAGTTGCCAAACGAGTTAAGCCCAGACCCCCCTCCTCAAAAGGGCAACAGACCTTATCATAAGCAACAACAACAACCCGACTAACATTAGAGTCTCCCGTCCAAATAAAATTTCTAATTGCCCTTTCACACTGTAAAATGAATTTACTAGGCCATTTATAAATAGACATGTTGTGAATAAAGTAACTAGCAATAACATATTTAACAAGCACTAAACGGTCATGAAAAGATAATAAGAAACCTTTCCAACCAGCAAGTTGAGCTTTTATCTTCTCAACAACTCCTGAAATGTGATGATATCTAACGGTTCCAGGCATAATTTGAACCCCCAAATAACGGTCAGGAAAAGTGGCAACACTCATACCCAAATAGTCAGCAAGATAATTTCTTCTACTTAAAGAGCCCCCACCATAATAAATCTTTCTTTTTTGCCTACAAACAGTTTGGCCAGAAGCAACTTGATATCTACCCAACAAATCTACGAGATTTTGAAGACTCTTAAGGTTACCTTTACAAAATATCATAATGTCATCAGTAAATAAAAGGTGAGTAGGAGAGATACCACCTCTTGTAACCATATGGGACATCTTTTTTCAAGAAAAAGCTTTGAAATATTTCTGCTAAGCACATCCTCAATAAGGACGAAAATCAAAGGAGAAAGGGGGTCTCCTTGACGTAAACCTCTATTAATTTTGAAATAACCCTCCGGACTGCCATTCAAAAGAATAGAGATTCTAGCAGAATTCAATATGTTAAGAATCCAATCAAACCACTTATCAAAGAAACCGTAACGACGAAAAACTTCCAAGACAAAAGACCAACTCACCGTGTCAAAAGCTTGGGAGATATCAAGTTTTAGGCCAATTTTACCATCCTTCCTCTTGATGTGCAGTTCATTAACCATTTCAGAAGCCAGACTAATGTTCTCATGGATATTACGACCCTTCATAAAAGCTACTTGTTCCTCAGAAACAAGATTATCCAAAACACTACCAAGTCTAGTAGCAAGAATCTTAGTAAAAATTTTGAAGAAAAAATTACTAAGACCAATAGGGCGAAAATTGCGAAGAGTATTTTCACCTCTTACCTTAGGAAGAAAAATGATAAGGCTAGAATTCACCCCATTTGGAATATGACCAGTACTCCAACAAAAAATAATCTCCTTAATCAAGTCCTCCTGAATAATATCACAACAATGACGATAGAAACAACCAGAAAAACCATACGAACCAGGAGCATTGTCATCTCCTAAATCAAAAACGACTTGTTTGATTTCTTCAGAAGTAGGAATTATGTCCATGGCAAGACTTTCTTTCTCCGAGATACTAACATGATCATAATTGAATAAACTATCATAAATAGTAGATTCAATGCCATCAAACTTATCTGCATAGAATTGCATCACATGATCGCGCAAAAGATCATAATCCGAAATAGTCTGGCCAGTACTATCAACTAATTCCGAAATAGTATTTGAACTCCTACGAATTCTTATACTATTATGGAAGAAAGAAGAGTTGCTTGAACCCTCCGCAATCCACTGGTTTCTTGATTTTTTCCTAAGCATGGTGATGTGTTGAAGTCGGGTCTCACTTAGCTTAGACATAGCATCTTTCATAACATTTAGCTTGGTAACATCACCTGGATCTTCATCCGAACATAGAGCTGCAGTTTCAAATCTAAGTTGATCTTGTTTTAATCTAGAATGAACATTACCAAAAACAGTAAGATTCCACTCTTTTATCACCCTCTTCAGCCTCTTGAGTTTATAAGTAAATATGAAGTCCAGAGAACCATGAACTGGCATATTCCAACTTTCACTAACCACATGAAGAAAATCAGTGTGTATGAACCACATTTTTTGAATACGAAAAGGCGCTCTTTTAGGTCTTGGAACAGCAAAAGGAAAACCCAAAAGAGTAGAATGGTCGGAAACTTCTCTAGGAAGAGATTTACACCGCCAATTCTCAAACTTCTCTAACCAAGAAGCATTGATAACAACACGATCCAGTTTGCTAATGATTATATTATTACCTGATTGACTATTAGTCCAAGTAAATTTAGAACCCAAGAAATCAACTTCAAAGAGATTATTGTCATCCATCCAATCAGAAAATTCATTTATTGCTGAAGTCCTAGGCTCAAGACCACCCCTTTTTTCATCAAGCCTAAGAATGCAATTAAAATCCCCCATGACAAGCCACGGAAAATAAGTATCTTGAATATTAAGTTGCTGCCACAGTCTCCTTCTTGTAACCTGGACGTAACTAGCATGTACAAAAGAAACAAGAACATCATCAACTGCTACAGTAATGGCTTGCTTACTCTTTTTATAACAACAGGGTCCAAGCCATTTAAATAACAAATCCATATATTAGCAATGCTGGAAGAGGTAGCATTATTAATAACGTGAGAAGAAAAACCCTCCATCTGTAGTCTATTACCAAAATCAATCGAACAATGAATTTTTGGCTATGCAAGACAGAAAATATCAGGTTTGAACTCTCTAATTAACTCCTTAAGTTTATTCTGAGCTGCATCCCTAGCAACTCCGTTTATGTTCCAGTAAAGAACCCGCATAATTAAACCTTGGGGTTTTGGTTCTTATTTAACTTTACTTGCTGAGAAGTATTAGAGGAGGATTTGAGTCTTGGAGATGAACCCTGTCGAGCACGAACTCCCAATGCTGATTCTTCCGAGTCTGACATGGTATCTTGATCTTTTAGAGCATCTAATTTTGCTTGAAGTTCTATCAATTGCTGCTGCTTAGCACGTTTAGCCACTTCATCCACCTTGCCAATCTCCAAAAGAGTATTGTTAGAGCATTCTCCAACAAAATTTTCACCCAGAATATTAAACTTATTATGCGAAGTATATTCTGAGCTTTGTTCAAGAGCGTTACACAAAGGTGTAGACAAAGAAGACAAGGGAATCCTACCAGGATTAGGAAGTCTAGTTCTATCCAATTCGACAGTCCCAAATGGCTTAGTATTTAAGGAAGAAGTACTCACCTACTTTTCCTTGTTTACTAACATTGAATGCTCCAGAGCAGCTTGTTTGGCTCACTCAAACAGCTGAAGCCCTGCGCAAGTCAGCTTCGGAATTCACCAAGTCAACTTGAATCTGTTGTTCCAACTCAACAGTGTCACTACCGCTCACAATAGTAGGTTGTACAATATTTTCAGCTTGTTTCTTACGATTCTTCCTATTATTCTTCTTATTTGTAGCCACTTGCCATCCTGCATTAAGCTCCCCCTGATGAATTATCAGTTCAGTATTTTGCGGAGATGAACTAGCTTTTTGTTGTGCAACATTGGTTGAATTAGGATGCTTCTTTCTGCATTCAGCGTCCAGATGACCCACGATCTTGCACTTTGAGCAGTACTTAGGAATTTTCAAAATTTCTATAGGCTGCAAGAAATCACGCCCCCCAGCTTCAACATGAACAGAATTCGTACCATGTTTTGCAAAATCAATATCTATCAGCATTGAAGCATAGTGTCCGTATTCATGGCTTAAGTTCTTTTACCCACCACAATAGGATTTCCAAGAGATTTTCCTAGAGATAACAGAGTCTTCTCCACCCACATCTCCACCGGAAGACCGGAAAACTTGACCCAGACGTTAGCATGAGAGATACATTGTTTGTCAGCATCAAACCCTGGATACCACTATATTAAACGTAAAGGTTGTTGATTCACAATCCGTGGATTTTTGTTATCATCCCTGTAAACCTTCTCCTTATCCTCCTGAGATAACAAATTGATAATGAAGAAACCACGGTTCATGGGGATAAACTAAACCCTAGTTTCTCCCAGACTCCATTGCTGTTCCAAATTCTTTTTTACATCTTCTAGTTTAGTATCTTTTAGATCCAGTCTACCAATTAGACTGAAGCGCCATATTTGACATCCTTCATCATAGTATTCTTACGGGATTACCACAGATGGCTTTTCATCCTTGACAGTAGGGTTTGGAAGAGTATTAATATCAATCTCCGTAGAAACATGATTTCGCTTGTTTCTTTACATAACCAGTTCAACAAAGGTTAGTTTCGGATGACCTGAATCACCCACAATATGCTCCCCCATCCTTGATCACCAAGAGATGATCAAAGGTGAAGGCGCGGAAAAGTAAAATTTTGAAGAAAAAAAAACAAAACCCTAAAATCGCCAGAGCAAATTTAGGAGAGAAAAAAAATTACAAACCAACGATTTGGCCGCATAATTCAACAAACCTAGATCGCTCTTGGCAGAATTAGGTGATTACTACATTAACCGACCGTGGGCCCACCAACGTCCCGGCCAGCCGGACTTTGCTTCAACGCGTCCTAGTGTTGCCGAACGCTAACCCTAAACAGGGTGATCGCGTTATTGAAAGAAACTCGAATGAGATAAATTGTTTAAAACAGTCTCAAAAAATGTCGTGACAGTCCAACTTTGCCAGTTTAACTGGACGGCTTAGATTTTCCCACGAACAGTTAAGGAAGCGCAAGCATGATCATCAGCAGGCCCACTAGTTCCCTAGTCGATCGACTCGCATGCGGCAAACATATAGAGTGCTCAATCGCTTAACAAAACATGGGAGTTCACGCTATGTAAGATAACTCGAATGAATTGAGACCGGCAAAAACGGTCTCAAAAACGCATTACGTCCGTCCAACTTCGTCGGCCTAGTTGGACGGCTTAGATCGCATTTCGAGCAATCGAAGAGATGACGATGTATTCACCATCGGCCCAAGCTCCCCCTTGGTCGATCGACCTGTCCACAACGGGACCAAAGCATATTAAAACACCGCCCCAATAAGGGTGATCACGCAGCCTCTAAAACCCTAAATTGAATAAGCGGCGTTGTACAACTGCCGCTAATCGATCGCATCCGTCCAACTTCGCCAGCCTAGTTGGACGGCTTAGATTTTATTTCAAACGATCCGAGAGGTGCCAATGCATCTATCGCCGAACCAACCCCACAGGTGGCCAAATGGCTTGCTCATAGCACGGCCAAAACGCACCAAAACGCCGGCCCAAAGTAGCGTAAGCACGCTGTTTTCAAAAAACCTAAAATTACTTAGCGGCAACATATTACTGTCGCAAATCGATCTCGACCACTCATCTTCGCCAGCTTATTTGAGTGGCTTAGATTTAATCTCAAGCGGCCCCGGAGATGTCATCGTGATCACTGCGGACCCACCTTTCCACGTGATTGACCGGCCTACGCAAACTAGGGCTCAATGTCTCGAAACACGCGCCCAAAGAAGAGTGGGCCACACGGCTACCTAAACCCTAAAGTTGTGTCAACGGCAGTATGAAAGTGACGCAAATCAATATCCAACTTCGCCAGCCTAATTAGATGGTATAGATCTATTTTTAGAAAACAAACAAAGCAACATTGTGAAGACCGACCATCTTTCTTCCACATAAGGCGATCGACCAAGTAGTGGCGGGCCCCTAGAGACACCAAACGATCACCCAAAGGTGGTCGATCGTGCTTCCACTTTTAAGACGCTTATTCGCGACTTATTTAGTCAAGCTTAAAAAGAATGATGCTTCATACACATCGATTAATTTGAGTTGCTTTACATGCGTCGAATACATACACATTTTATTTTGGACTCATAAACAACTTAGTTGTTTCACCTAATAGCACCATTCTATTCTCCGCGGCAGGTCCCACGACTTGCCGCACTCACTCGAGACATCAAACATGTCACAAACTGGGGGATGCTTACTGGGGTATTGGTCTGGCGGTTTACAGCGTGCGGCATGCAACACGCCCATTATGAGAACATGTTAGGAAAGGACGAGCGGTTAGTAATGATGGAGTAGTGGGTGAAGGTGTGATCACGCAATGATCACCACCTCTTACACAAATCCATTACTCCACTAATTAACTTCCTCCACTTCCTACGAGATCAGGGTTGCGCTCAAATGACTTGTATAAATAGATTTTCAATCTATTTCGAAAGGACGGGACAAAAAAGTGTTATCAACACAAGTAGCCAGAAAGCATTTTTCTGATACACAAGTCATAGACAGACACACCTTCATTCAACACTCTGATCTCAAACACCTTCTTCGCTTCCCTCCCTAAGATCAAACCTTCTCCTTCACCTTATGACCGAATTGAATCTGGAACGACCATTTATTGGTTTAGTCCAGAGTCTTACAGATTGATTTCTCGAACCTAAAAGCATCCTCGTGCAGTGCATTTGTTTAGGGTTTAGATTCGTTTCTCATTCAACACACCCCAAAATACCAAAAACAACAGAATCAGTTTTTTACCCATAAACAGGTAGTCGCTCCGTTAGCGTCTTGAGGAAAATGAGTACCTATTTCTGAGTTGTATCCATGTCCGTTTGAGCCTTAGCGGGAACTTCTTGTCTTTCCATCAAATCAACAATGGTGATAGGGGGTTGGCTTCCTCTGGATCCTCCAGTCTCTCATCCCGATGAAGAAATGGTGGTAGACCTGGTGACGATTGGAGGTGTCATGCTCGAAGAAATATTAGGAGTAGCAGCGTATCTGGCTCTGGTAATAGGAGGCTTCACGCCAGAGGGATGCTTCCGGCGTTACAGGTGTTGGCGCTAGAGGATGTAACACCATGCGATGTGTTGACTGTGCTGGCAGTCGTAGCATCAGGATTGGTAACTGACCCAGACCTAAGATCTACCATCTTGAATTTGAGAAAATTGAAATGAAATTTAAAATTGATCTTGCAACCGAGAGATTAACCTCCCACTGTGGTCACCAATTATTTTGGGGTAAAAACCGATTCTGCTGTTTTTGGTAAATTTGGGTGTGTTGATGAGAAACGAATTCAAATCCTAAACAACTGTACTGCACATGAGTACTTTTAGATTCGAGAGATCAATTTGTAAAACTCTGGCCTAAACCAAGAAATGGTCGTTCCAGATTCAATTCGGTCACAAAGTGAAGGTGAAGGGGTTGATCTTAGGGAGGGAGGCGAAAAAGGTGTTTGAGATTAGAATGTTGAATTATGAAGGTATGGCTGTTTTATGACTTGTATCAGAATGTGAAACTGGCTTGCATAATGTAAGCTATCAGTTCTCGGTATTTTCTGGATACTAGTGTTGATCACTTCTGTTGTGTTGAAATAGGTTGAAATCATATTTATACAAGTCATGTTCGAACGCACCCCGATCTCGTAGGAAGTGGAGGCAGTTAGGTAGTGGAGAAGTGGGGTTGTGCAAAAGGTAGTGATCACACTAGGCCAAATATGGGATTTGGTGACGGTTTGGAATTTTCTACCACGACGGTTTTAGTAAAAAGTGTCACAGTACATTGCTGGCCAAGTATAGATAAAGGTTCCTAGAGGTGACCGTCATTAATTGTCGCTACAAGTAGTGGCGGATGACTAAACTGTCACGGAAACTAGTTATTATGACGGTTATTGCTATAAAACGTTATGATAGGTATCCTACGGTGACACTTGTGAACTGTCACGTATATTTGATATCTAGGAATTACCAATAGGTACCATTATAGTGTTCTTAGTTAGTGGCAGGTCCACCCATTAAAGCCCACTAATCAGAGGTCCATAATTAAAAGAATACATGAAAATGGACCAATTTTTTTAAGCCCAGGTCCTGCACACGTGTGGGATATACTACGCGCATTTTTGAAATTCCCAAAACACCCTTATGTATATAAAAGCTGGGTAACTAAATTTCATTTCACTTTTTTGTTTTCATTTTAATTTCTCATATCCAAACCGGGAGAGCTGCTAGAAGAGAATTTTTTTCTTAGGTTTTCATCGCCGAATGCGAGAATTATTTCGATTTTGTTTGATTAACCGAGATTTAGTTAGTTTTAATGTTGTTTTATTTTATTTTAAGCTATTTAGATCTTGATTTTCACTGTAATGGAGAAATTCAATTGAGATAGGTACATGAAGTTGTTGCTACCTACAGATCAAGATAATCAACAAAGAATCAGTCAAGGTATGTGGTGTATATTTTATTCTTAGGTTGATTATTCAATTCATCTCAATCTGTTGTTGGAGATCATTATAGATCTTAGTTTTTATTTATTGATGGTAGTACACATAAATCTTAGTTTTAGATTTATTTTTGTTTTGGTTTGTTTTTTATGAATCTTGATCGTAATTACTCAATTTTTTGGTTAGATTATGGTGTTTTTAACATATGTGGACTATCGCTTTGATTATCTTGTTGTTTTCGCTTCTTTATTTTATCTAATTCTTGCTTGTTTGTTGTTTCAGGGGTATTATCCAGCAGTACATATGTTGCATACTGATACAAATTGCTTTTGATTCTGTTTTATTTTTAGTTTTATCTTATCACTTGTTGTTGTTCGATCCATAAGTACATATCTTCGATACTGAAATAAGACTCTCTCGATTCCGTTTTTTTGATAGATTCATTACATATGGTTGTTTTTTAGTTCATGAATTAGCTGCATATGTGTCATACTGATACAAACTGCTTTTGATTCTGTTTTATTTCTTAGTTTTACCACTTGTTGTTTGATCCATAGGTACATATATGCGTTACTGAAATAATACTCTCTCGATTATTATTTGTTTGTTCGTTGTTTTTTGTAAATGATGTTATAATTTCTTTGATCAGCTTATGCAGTGGGTAAGCGTATTATATAGTTGATATAGAATCACTGAAATGTGGTTTTTAAGCGATTTTGTCCTGGAATCAAAATCAGCTAATGTTCCGGCAGGGGTCCTATGTTTTGTTGCAGATAAATCATATTGTATATACGATGCACTGCAGAAAAATCACAGTATATATACGCTGCACTGCTGAACAATCATAACTTAAAAGCAGCACTCCAGATAAAATCGCAGTGCATAAACTATGTATTGACAAGTGGGTGAAGGCAAGTGCATAAAAGCAGTACATAAAAGCATCACTCCAGAGGAAAGGCAAGCTTGAAGTCCAAAATAATCTCTGAAGAGGTGAGAATCTCTCTTGTGACTTGCTAACTGAACAAAGAATCCTTAAATTTTATACAATTATTCATTACAGTTTAAGTTTATTGAGCAAGTGGTCACCATATAAATTGAGTGCATATTTGATGTATTGAGCATGATTATGAAAGATTGTATACGTTAAACTTTGTTAGTTGATATAGTTTTCTAGTGATAAGAAACTAGCAATGTCATTGGTTCTTAAATAATAAAACCACTATTGATATTGAAACTTTAGAAATGTTGGGGATTGGAAATTAATTTTAAATGCCCTTCCACCGAATTGTTGAGCATATTTGTTGTTACCATTTTTTCAAATGGACAGTACCTATTTTTTGCTAAACCAAATTTAGACGGAACATATCATCTATTCTCTACTGAAAACCCAACTGTCACGTAGAAACATATAGATTTCTTATCTAAAGGGCGGTTCTTATTTGACAAAGAACCAATTATGGAGCAGGAGAAGAATGGTTAGGTTGTGGATGGGTTTTCCACTAGCAAGGACCACTGCTATTTTGATACATGATTACAATACATATGCGAAATACTGAAATATGTATTGTATTTCTCATTTTTTACTGCATTCTCATGCATTTATAGTGTGTTTGATGGAGTGCGTAATGAGTGCACTGTATTTTCATTTTTTATGTATTATGATGATGGAATGAACTAATACTCATTTATATCTGTTGTTCATCATGGTCGTGTTAATATTGTTATGTTTTGGTCACATTTACAGGTTCAAGATATTTAGTTCTAATCCAAACACTAGGAAATTTTTAAGTAACCATTTATGTTCTGCAGATTAACTAGTTTTTTTTTAGTATAACATTTATGTACTGCAAATTCATAGTGTCTAACATACGTAGACTCATATATGTAAGCATAAACATGGGTTTTTAATCAGTATGGAAGTTATGTACCGAAAATTCTGAGTCTTTTTCCGGTTTCTATTAGTGTTGCTTTTTAGTTTCTGAGAGTATATCATATATGTACTGTTATATTTTGCAGGTTTATTATCCTCTAGCATATGCTTAGTTTCTGGAGAAGACGTTACACTAGTTCCTGAAGAAGATGTTGCTTCTTGGTCCTCTTCAAATAAGGATAATCTCATGATGTTTGATTTCTTATGATAACACATTTTTTGTTTGGATGAATACATGTTTATACATGTGCATGGTAAAACTAAAGCTCATGAGGATCTGCATACTACAAGTCTTATTAATGCATGCATATAATTTCATCTTTTTAGCTTGATTATTTGAACCAATGATAAGTGGTTTAGTTCTTATATGTGCGGGTTAGAGAGTAGAAAGTTGATTGACTACTATTGTAGGTTTTATCTTGGTTGCAGCATGACTTGCTGAGATAGAGAAACCCAAGTTGCATCTGACATGTAGTGGTCTCTAATACCACCAAAGTATGTCTCATTGGTCTCCATGTCTGCATATTGATACTCATTTTTATCTGATGTTCATCATGGCTGTGTCAATATTTTTAGGTTTTGGTCACATTTACAGGTTCAAGATGTCTAGTTCTAATCTAAACACTAGGAACTTTTTGAATCTACCATTTATGTTCTGGAAATTCACATTTACAGGTTCAAGAGTTTAACGCACATAGACTCATATATGTAAGTATAAGCATGGTTTTTTAATCAGTATGTAAGTTATGTACTGAATATTCTGAGTTTTTTTTTTCCGGTTTCAATTAGTGTAGATTTTTAGGTTCTGAGGGTATATCATATATGCACTGTTATATTTGCTTTAGTAGCTGAATTTTACATGAAATAATGCTCTGGTGTTGGTTGTTGTCCATGAAAGGCAATCGATGCTGCTAAACAAGTTAAGCCGGGATTTGGGAAGAGCAATTTCATTGTTCTGGGAACTATAGAAGGGTAACTTGTGAAAATTATGGAGGAAAGCCTTGCATACCTGGAGTTAAAAGTGAATGAAAGTGTTTTCAGTCATTATTTTTCTTTCAGTGCATCCATTATGCACTCACTTTCTCAGTATGTATCAGATGCACTGATTTTTTGGTTGTATGTGAAGTACTTGAAATTAGTATGTAATAAACCAACACGCCTTGGTTTTTGCTCAAGCTTATGTAATTTTTTATTTATTTCTTTTCATTGCATCTATTGCTAATTTTGAAGTTTCCATTGTACACTTTTTTTTGTAGTACAACCAATATACATTTTTATTTTTTTTTTGCAGTACAACCAATATATACTGAATTTAAACTTTTTTGTAGTACAATCAATATATACTCTATTCTTTTTGAGTAGAACAAATACTAAATGAATTTAAACCAGTACATGTAATTATAGACTTAAACTAATTAAAGCAGTGCAGCAGATATACACTGAAATTTATCACACACATACATTGAGTGATCAGTATAAATTAATGATCAGATGTAAATTTATTTGAGTTTTAACTGTGTTTTTTATAACCAATATACATTGTAGTATTTTTTTTCATAGTACAACTAATATACACTGCTAGTATTGAGCACCTTTACTTCCATAAGAATGTGGCTTTACTTCCATAAGCGTCCAATGCTTGAAGGGAGGTCCGCGAATGACGATGCTTCGTCTATCTTTTGTAATTGCGCATCACTCAAAGTATATCCACTCAATCTCATGTTGGCTACTAAAATATGTAAGTCTTTGAGTCCAGATCTATACAACTTCGTACCAGGTTTTGGCACAACCTTCCCTACAAAAATTTAGTTAATTTTATTTCAGTGTAGCATTTATGCACTGCACAATCATCATGTCTGAAACACAATCATATATGGAAGCATAAACAATGTTACTTAAACACAATCATATATATGGAAACATAAACACATTCATCAGTATTGGCCTTATGTACTGCATACCCAAGATCATTATCTCATAAACCAACATAATGATTTTATAGTACAAAAGCAATGTTATACCTCAGTACAACATATATGTATTGGTATGCAGTGAAAAGAAGAAAGAAAAAAAACACACCTCATGTCACTTTTGATTGTTATTCAACAGTTTTTGAGTTATGTGTACTGAAAAATCTACATGCAAGAAACACAAACAATCTTATATAGAAGCATAATCAATGTTACATAATCAATGTTACATAATCAGTACTGGCCTTATGTACTGCATACTCATATGCCTAAAACACCCAAAAATCACATGTGAAAGCATAATAATGGTTACTATTCAGTATGTGAGTTATGTACTTAATGTTCATAGGGCTTAAATCCAATGAAAGCATAAAAGACTTATTTCTTAAGTACTAGAGATATGTAATGGTGGATCATTATCTCATCAACCAAAAATAATAAACAACATATTGATTTTTTTGAGTATATAAACAATATAGTGATTTTTTACCTCGGTATTGTATATATGTACTGGTGGATTTATGTGTCAGAAAACAATAAAAACACACCGCGTGTCACTTTGATTGTTATTCAATCAGTTTTTGAGTTATGCACCCACAAATCTATATGTCATAAAATACAAACTACAAACACAAACACTAAACGCATGTCACTTATGATGATTTTCATCAGATTTTGAGTTATGTACCTCTGATTAAACAGTCAAAATCCAAAAAAAAACATCTTATACGCAGTGATGTATCATATTGGTTAAAATAAATTAGGTTTTTCCCGTACATCATATATGTACTTCTGATTCATACCTTTTTCTGTTACTGATTTCGATACTCTTTTTTTGTTTGTTTGTTTTTTGCTCGCTTATTTGGTTTTTTGTGTTGGTGATTCTTCATAATCATCTTCTTCTTATATAGGAGCAGTACTATCTTCGTAGATTTAGACAAAAAATCTTGATTCAATATGGAAAATCGAAATCTAGGTTTAGAGTTTAGAGTTTTGGTTTCTCAAAGATCGGAATCTAGGTTTTTGGTTTGTGATTCCTTGATTGAATCACAAGAATTCTCTTAGAATAGAGAAGGGAAAGGAAAAACGAAGAGAGACGAAGATAGAAGGTGTTTTTTCTAACCAGTGGGTTCGAACTTCGAATAGAGAGAAGACGTTCACACGTATCATGGAGGGGCAGCCAGGTCTTTTCCATCTTGTGGACCTAAGAATAATATTAATTTTCGGTTGGACCCAGGAATAAATAACTATTTGGGCCTAGGACCAAACAAGAAAATTTCCATTTGATATATACTGACAGTTGGTGTCTACACTGTCACAATAGCTCATATAATGACGGTTTTGATAGTACGTCACAATAGCTTGTAATGAATAGTGACGTTTAGGTGACTAACCCTCACAATATCATGACATTTGCCTATTTAAATCGCTGCAAATTGTGCTTTCATATTTAATAATTAATATATAAACCACAATCTATCCAGTGGTAACAAAATCACTATTTTATGCAAATATGAAACAGTCGTTCTGACAATGTATACGTACCAAACCCCTACTTCTGCTTACAGTGTTGCTGATTGCTTCATTTTATTTTACCTACTGGGATTTCAACTACTTGACATGCCTACCAACCGAAGAGGATATACACTTTTCTAGAAACCACCGTTGACTTAAGGAATTCGACGGAAAACACATCAATCAATTAAAAAATCATTAATAATACGGTCGGCGAGTTATAACCCCAAACTGTCACTATCCATCCACAAAAAACTCATCAAAATAAAAGTAATACAAAAGACCCATCAAAACAAAAGTAGCACAAAACCCCAAAAAATTTGATGAAACCGATTTTGGTTTCATCATAAAATTTGATGAAACATCATAGAATTTGATGAAACCAATTTTGGTTTCATCATAAAATTTGATGAAACCAATTTTGAAATTTGGTGTTTTTGTATCAATTTTTAAAAATTCGGGATTTTTGTATCAATTTTGTTTAAAATGGAGTTTTAATGGATCCTAACATTTGAGTGGGATTTTTGTACCACAAGTTTGGTCACCTTGGATTTTTATGACTAGTTCTGTTAATATTATTTTCTATGACTAGATATCCCTGACCAATATAGAAATTTGTAGAAAATGGAAGAGCATGTGCGAAAAGCACGTAAGGAAATCACAACTATGTATCTCGTTGAGATCCTCCGTATAATTACCGACAAAGGATTTTTTTATATACCCACCAGTAAAAACCCTAGTTTCGTTAATTCTCCGCCGCTCTGGCTGTATCTTCTCTAAATCCTTCTCCTCCCCTTTTCTGTTACATAATTAGAAAGATTATTCTTCCTCATTGTTTTGGCCATTGATTTTTATCCGAATTAGGTTTTCATGATTTTTTATTTTTTTTTTGTGTGTGTCGATCATACAAATGGATGAATTTTCTAGGTAATTGGGCTTCCATGGTGATTTTGCAGAGATACTTTTTTGTTTTCTTAGGAGAAGAGATGAAGAAAAAGAAGCTGTGGTGCCGCCAGAGTGAAGAACCCTTCGATCACAATTTTTATGTACCCTCATTTATTTTTTTCAATTTTATGTTTTTTAAGATTTGAAGGGTTTTTAATATTGGAACGGTTGATTTTTGCAGATTCTGCTTGGTACTTATTGATTTTATTTTGGGTTGAAGCGAAAGGGTATATTGGTTCGTTTTGCAGTAATGGTGAATGTTATTCAACTATAGTAACGTCACTCCAGCTTTTTATTACTCCAATTTTATTGAATCAGTTTCAAGCTCATCCTCCAGTCACGTTTGCCTTTGATGTCCAAGAACAGTGAAATTGATTGATTGATTCCTACTTTGGTTAAAGGAAATGGATCACCATAAGATATACTCCCTACGTCCCACTCCTAAGTGACCTATTTGATTTTAGATTTTGTCCCAATGATAAGTGACCTATATCACTAAACAATGAGATATTCCGGAATTATCCTTTTAGTTAATTATAAATAATATATGAAATATGTATAATTTGATAGGCATGTTTATATTCGTTACGTAGGTGTTTTAAAATGCTTTTCAATTGTATGAAATTTGCGAACATCCGTGGAGTATTTTGAGAGATAAACCATTTTTAAATTTCACTAGTTATTATTCATAAGGGTATAATTGTAAAAAATGATTAAAAATACTATTTTCCTTGCTTGCCTTAAAAATTGTGCAAATTTCAAATAGGTCACTTAGGAGTGGGACGGAGGGAGTATAATTGACTTGGGAAGGGGAGAAAAGACAGTTTGGAAGATCAAGGAGAATGGTTATGCGCAGTTCAGATCTTTTTTTGTACTTTTTTTCCTTCTTTGTGAAAGAATCCTTTGGTACTCATTTAATTTTGTATTTTTTTCTTCATGTTTTACTCTTTATGTAAATTCTGAACTATTAACATTAATTCGTTTAATTCTTTTCTAATTTCCCAAAAATATTGAATGTCAAACACTAACAGGGGGTAGTCAAACGAGATTTCAAGTGACTTTCGGGGAGTTCCCAAATCTACTGTTATTACATTGAGATTTTCGGAGAGTCTCCTAATGTCTCCTGTTATTGGTTAGAGACTTTTTTTAAGTCGTTTCAATTCTTCAAAACTCTATGTTATTGGATTAGGATTTCATAAGAGTCACTCCAACACTCCTGTTATTCGAAAGAGAATTAAAAATCATGGATTTGTCTTTTTCAGAGACTTTGAGAGACTTTTTTTGAAAAACATGCATGATAGAAATCTCTCCCCAAGAGGTGATATTTTGGGAGACTTGAAAATTTGGGAAATGTTTTATTCAAAAAAAAAATGGAGGGAATTTTATGAGATGGTTAGTAAATAAACATCAAAGTCGAGATAACCTGTTAACAGAACGATGGATGGTTTGGAGATGCAGATACATCTCAAATTGAGTTTTCATTCATGTCACTATATCCCTTGCACTTGTTTCACTATATCCCTTGTACGTCGAGTTTTTCATTCATTTCCAAATTTTGTTCTATACTGTTAGCAATAAGGAGTTACTGGAATAAACTTGGGCACAAGTAAACCTTTTAACATTATGTGTACATGATATCCATACAGGTCATGGGTGAATAGATATCTGCACATCTTTTTTAATTTTATTTTAAAGAATAAGAGATAATTGATATGCAAGATTAGTTACTGCACATAGGTTATACTTTGGTCGATATAATGCTAAGATCTTACCTATACACAGTAATTATAAATTTTTTCATGCAAATATTTTATTAGAATTTTTAGTTTCCTTTTAATACGTATGATCTTCCATCTATAAATACATGTATCATCTCAAAGTAGTACAAGCAAGTGAATAGTTCTTCTGGTATTGCATGATTGTTCTTATTATTTAATTATTACTCTCTTGGTCTTTGAATTACGTTCATTTTTTCATAAGTTTCCTTGTTCTTACAAGTATTCCACATAAAGAGCAGCCACATGATTTTTTCTAAGTACCAAGTAAGTCCTCATGTGTAATCCAGTATGTTCTTTTTATTGTTGAAGGTTTTATCTTTTTATTGTAGTTCCTTTCTTTTCTTTTGCATATGTAAGCTTCAATGATACTAGTTATATACACATGTGTATTGTATGGTAATGTTTTAAGTTATCGAAATAGAATGGATCCTTCAATCCAAGGTGATGCTACTGGTAACAAAAGAAAGAATGCATACTCTTCATACTCTTCTTGGACGAACGAAGAGAGGGAAGAACTTCTGAGTCTGCTGGTAGATGCAAAAAAACTTGGATGGAAGGACAAGAATGGTTCATTTAGCAAGAGAACCATCGAAATTAGTATTTTACCTGTTCTAAACCAGAAATGCAACTGCAATAAGACTCAAGAAAATTACAAAGGTGCTATGAAATGGTTCAGGAATAGATTTGATGTGGTAAATGAAGCTTTTAAGATTGGTTCAATCATCAACATGCATCTCTGAGGAATATAGTTGAAAGAATATTTGGTGTGTTCAAATTACGCTTCTTAATATTTAAGAGTGCGCCTCCGTTTCCATACAAAACACAAGCATAAATTTTTTTGGCATGTGCGGGACTACATAATTTTTTGCACAAAGAATGTCGATCCGACGAATTTCCAGTTGAAAGTGAAAAGGATCCAGATACTTCCAATGATCAAATAGATCCTGCATACAATCTTCCCCAAACTCAAACTCAGAGGCAACAACGAGAAGATGCTAATCAGTGGCGAGATAGTATAGCAAATAAAATGTGGGATGAATGGGATAAAGAGAATGAAAATTAGGCGTAGGACAACAATGAGATTTATTTTAACAATGGACACATGTTTTATTAGTTTATGTATTTTTATTTTTTCTGAAGGATTTTCATTAGATACTCATGGTACTTTTGTAAACATTTATAAACATTGTAGTGACATGGAAAATAAAAGAATGGGTAGACGTTTTGTATTTTTCAGGAGATATTCTACATTTTTTGTCTCCACAATTCACAGAGACTCTTTACAAATCTCATCTTTTTATCTCTATAAGTCAAAATAACTCTCTAAAATACTCTCAGAGAGTTTCTAAAATTCTCTAGATTTTCAGAGAATCTCCGAGAGTCACTGAAATTTAAAATCTATGAAAGTCACTTGAAATCTCATTTGACTACCCCCTTATTGAACCCACTAATTTTGACGTTTATGTAATATGATAGTTTTCCCCGAAACAGTCACTGTAACGGTCCTAATGTGATAGTTAATTTTAGAAATGCATCAATGAAGGGTATATAAAGTGACAGTTATACAGGAAAACCGTTGGCAATATTTCTTATGCTGACGCTTTTTTAAATTATATAACGGTTCCACAAATATCTTGTAATGGTTATCTAACAGTTCAGAACCGTCATTGTAAAATGACCCCTACGGTGACACTGCCTTTGGTGACACCAAGGTTTTTAAAGCGTGAAGCGTTTTTTATTTTTAAGAAGCGAATCGTATGTTGAAGCTTGAAGCATCGTTTCATGGTTGATATTTGAAGCGTATATAAATAATATTAGTTGTTCTTAAGTAGGTATGAAATGTAAATTTAAGAAGATAATATTTGTATAAAATAAATGTAAGTCCAAATAATACCAAGAAACTAGTCGCAACTTAGTGGTTCGGTTCATTCAACCCGAGTATCAGGTGTGGGTTCGAATCCCCCAGAAGATATTATTTTTCTTTTGAAATTTTTAGGCGGGAAAAACTTGGGCGGGAAAGCTGTGAAGCGTACTTTAATAGGGAATCTTCCGCTTCAGTGAAGATTCACTTCACTACTACGACTCGAAGCGTTTTGGAAGTTTTCGGAGCGAAGCGTACGCTTCGAAGCGTGAAGCGTACGCTTTTAAAAACCATGGGTGACACTTCCAAATTTCACCTGAACCGTGATTAAACTGATACCGTGACAGTTTTGAAATATCACCAACGTTGATTTTTCTACTAGGGATGATTGGTCACCCTTTCACCCACTACTCTCATTGCTGTTAACGTCCGTCCTTTCCTGACACTTTGTCGTAATGAGTGTGTTGCACGCCGCACGCTGTAAACCGTCAGACCAATACCCCAGTGAGCATCCCCCAGTTTGTGACATGTTTGATGTCTCGAGTAAATGGGTCAAGTCGTAAGACTTGCCGCTAAAAGCAGCACATAGTGCTTTTAGGTCAAATAACAAAATTATTTGTGGAACCAATATTTATAAAACATATTTTATAATCGATGTATATAAAGCATCGCTTTTAAACAAGCAGCTGAAAATAATCGATGTTCATGAAGCATCATTGTTTCCGAGCTCGTCTAAGTTAGTCGCGGAGCTTAGTGTCTTAAAAGGAGCGTGACCGCCCTCTTTCAGGGAGTCGGTAGGAACTACGCACGCATCCCAAGGAGTGGCCGGTCAAACCCTATAAGAGAGTGGTGACTGGTGGCTATTCTAAAATCCTACCGGTCGATCCAGGTTAGATCTGTACCGCTTAAATCGGATAGCCAAGTTGAGTGATTGAGACGATTTGCGGCAGTTAATGACTGTTGTTGAATCATACAAGTAGCACGGATGACACTTTTGATTGATCGTTTGGGAACCCTATGAACGAGTCATGACTTGGACGATCGTTCCCTGTGAAGGAGGGATGGCCAGTGATCGCAGCATCACCCTGTCGGTCTCCTGAAAATAAATCTAGACCATCCGACTAGGCTAGCGAAGTTGGATGGACGAGATGATTTGCGGCAGTTGCCTACTGCCGTTGATTCAAATTAGGGTTTAGAAGCCGTGTGGCCAACCCTATTTTGGCTAATCGATTGAAAGCATTGGGCGCTATTTTCAGCGGGTCGATTGGTCAGACGCAAAGGCGAGCTGCCGCTGAGCATGCTAACATCTATTGGGTCGCCTAAAATTTGATCTAAGCCATTCAATTTGGCTGGCGAAGATGGACGATTGTGATCGATTTGCGACAGTAGCACGCTGTGCAACGCAACTTTAGGGTTTCTGAAACAGCGCGTTCACCCTAGTCTGAGCAAACAATTTGATGCACTCTTGGCTTGTCATGGGCAGGTCGATCGACCAGGGATGGAGCTGGTTCCCCGGTGAACACGCCGGCACCTCTTTGATCATTTCGAAGGAATATCTAGACCGTCCAACTGAGCTAGCTAAGTTGGGCGGATGTGATGAATTTGAGACCGTTATGGTCGGTCTTAGCTCGTTTGAGCTTTCTTTCAACAGCGAGATCACCCTGGTTCTCGCTAACGATCAGGGGTGTTGCGGGTGAATTAAAGAGATTCTGATCGGCAGGGATGCTAGTGGGACCGCCGGTGGACATTATGGAGGTTGCCTAGTTCCGCTGGGAAGAGGCTAAGCTTGTTGAATTGTCTGGCCAAATCGTGTGCCTGTGATTGCTCCTTAAGACTGTCATGGACAGTCTAGGTTTTCCTTAAGGAATTTAAGCGCGTCGATCGTGCTAACTTTTAATTAAAAGCGTGTTGACACGAAAATCTCTTTACCAGAGAGTGGTGCAGCATGTGTGGGTGTTTTCATGCAGATCTCAATACTGACACTTCGGGAGATTCGTGCTACTCCGCTGCGGGTGAACATTAATAGTCATGTCATGCCAATATTGAGAGTTCAGCTGGGGAACATAGCATAGGAAAATACTAGGCAGGCAACGCATTAGTGAATAATGCTGGTGGAAAATAAAATTCATAAAATATTTGGGATTGTTGCTATATGCACCATTCTGAGTGAATTATATATATATATATATACAAATATATTGAATTGCTAAATACATCTGTGAGCGAAGAGGTTTATGCACTCATCACTTTCAGATGGCTTTTGTTCCTTTGCAGGATGACAACGTATAAAATACAGGGTTTTACGATTTTACCCTTGAACTAAAAACCACCATCAACAACGAGTCTTCTTGTCTGTCCCGTATCGAGTTAGGAACTTTTGTTAGTGGCCTTGGAAATGCCTCTCTTGTTGGGTTAGCTAGTAGTCGAGAAAGCTACGATTTGTCTAGGCTAGTTACGAAATAGGGTACTCCTCAAATGGGTTTAGTTATCTTAGTTGCACTAGTCCAAAACGTGGAATTTAGGACATGCCGAAACCTTCAAAAATAACATTATATGACAAATATGATCCGTCCTAGAGTTTGTCGTATTTTTGGTGTACTATTTATTATTGGAACGGTTCGTTTTTGTCCAAAATTTACAACGAATTTCGTCTGTATGAAAACAACGACTGATGATTAATGTCGAAATTCTATAAACAGAAATTCAGCATAATCTGATTTAGGTGATTCAGTTTCAGCTGTATCTGATTGAGTATAACAATTTATTTATTTTTCTTTTCTTCTTGTTTTATTTTCTTCTTTTTATTTATTTTTCTTTTCTTCTTGTTTTATTTTCTTCTTTTTTCGATATTGTTTTTTGATTAATACTACAAATAAACCAACATATGAATTTTGTAAGCAAAATTAAGATTAATTTCTAAATTCAACAACAAAAGCTATTTCATGTTCAAAACAACAAAGAAGTAGAAACAACAATAAAAAGTGAAAACAGTGTGATTACATCCAAGTGTACGAGTTACGTATTGCTTTGGCCATTCAATCGCTTCACAGGGATCGGTATCTCCAAGTTTCCCATCTCCAACACATATTCCATATTGCTATCTGTAATTTCATCAATGAAGACTTCACAAATTTCATCATTTGGTGGTGGTACTAAAATTAACACGTCCAAGTGCGACTGCCTTCTTCTTTACATTTTCCAGTAAAGGATGATGACCTTTCAAAAATCCAAGCTCCACTGCTGCAAGCCACTGCATAGAAAAGCATGCATGGAAGAAACTTCACGAGAATGTAATTAACGTTAAACGGTAAGGTACCCACTGGTAGAGAATGTAGTGGCATATCAAACATGCTTAAAAAAACAGAGGTAAAGGCAGTTAGGGGTGTTATCAAAACATACAACCAAGAGAGACCAAAACAAGCTGAGTAATCCGAGCCAGATGCACAAAATTGACTTCAAAGTAAAGAATTAAGATTACATACAACATGTTCATCCACTTCATTTATAGTGGGTTTGGTTCAAGTTTTTGGAAGCCCAGGAATACAATTACAAGGTAATCCAATTCCAGGAATTGGATTCCTAAGAATGAGATTCCTGATTCAAATATTATTGTTTGGTTGACATAATCCAATTACAGGGTAATCAATAAATCCCAAATCACTTTAGTACCCTTCCTCCCCTTTAAAACTTTGATAGCTAAGAACAAACCAATTCTAAAAGTTTGAATTTCAAATTTCTAAACCAAAATATTGTTTCTAGTAGTTCAAAAAATTCAAAAAATTCTAAACAAACAAGTTGTAATACTAAAACAGCAAGGACTGAAAAGTATTGTTTCTAGTAGTTCCTCCTAACATCACTCACAAACATAAACTACATTACTTAAGAATCTTGTTCTTTACATAGTTGGATCGTTTTTCTTCCCCCATGCCGAAGTAAACCTTTGTTTTTGTAGATGAATCGAGAATAATAGATGCGGCATCTATCACCTCATCTTCAGTGAGCCCATCTATCTTATTCAACTCCTCAAACAAGCGTTTATTAACATCGGCTTCTTGAGCAAGGGACACACGAACCGCTTCAAAGTGATCAAGTGTACCCGTCACAAATTTGCTAAACGAATTAGCCATCAAACTAAGGCCATTTGAATCTCCACTTGATTCACCGGATACAATGTCAAAGGATGATGAACGTACCCTTTTCCTTCTACCTTTACCACTATTTGAATCAGACTGATTACTTTGTTGTTGATCATTTTCTTCTTCCTTTTCTTGTTCGCCTTCTTTCTCGATCTCTTCTATTTCTTCAGCAAGTGAAGCAGCCCCTTTACCATTTTCCCTATCTTCAACAAATATCTCAACTAATGCATCTAAATGAGGGAATGCTTTCCCATACAGTCCCTTTGCATTTGTATGAGACTGCAAGAACAAAAGCAACAAACAGAAACTTGTTACCAGACTAGGTGATTACCATTTATACATGATTGTAATTACCATTGCATAACAACACAGATTAAATTTATACAGGACTTGTGCTACTTATACATGACCTAACAGTTGAAAATGTTATCAGGTGTAACGATGATATATTTCTTACGCTTGTGGTTAGACTACTGAAAAACATCTCTGAAATAGAAACTAACTGCTCAAGGTGTACCACAAATCCACAAATCCATATACTATCCACAATTAATATGCGTCCTGAAGAAGACAAAGATAACGGCACACAGCCACAAAAAGATCGCCAAATTTTCATTTAAATGATATGCCAAGTGATTTATACCGACTATTCTCGCCCTGTTATTTTTCTGACGACAATTGTCACGTCGTTCGTATTTGTTTTGATACTTGTTGCGCTGATCACTACAATCTGTCCATGAAATGTCTGTATGTACTAACTGCTCAAGGACGAACAACTAACTGCTCAAGGACGAACAACTAACTGCTCAAGGTGTACCACAAATCCAACACGTTATTGTTGAGATGTCACGTAAGTTACCTAAAATCAACTCCAACTATATCAAGGACAGGTACTGACGAGGACGAACAACTAACTGCTCAAGGTGTACCACAAATCCAACACGTTATTGTTGAGATGTCACGTAAGTTACCTAAAACATTGATACTAAGATTCTATATCTGAGTGTCTGTTTCGATATATGCACATTCATATGTAATTGGCCATGACAAAATATTTAAATATAAATTATGTAAACTAGTGAACATAAAGGTGAGGAGAAAGAAATTATACGGTGGATAAACCCTACAACTCTATTCTTATGGTGATGTGCAATTACATACAAAAATACTGCAACCATTTCTTCAACATCAGAATTCCTATTATCTTCTAGTCCGCTTATGGTGGATAGCTTATGTCAAAGTATTCGAAAAGTACGTCTATCGAGGCGAAGTTGCGATTTACATTTTGTGTCGCTTTTGTAAACTAAATCTTGCATCACCCACAGTCGTACAGTAGTCATTTCAAAACGATCATTTGATCTTAACACGCAACTTTGGTAACGCAGAACATATGAATAAAAGTAGACGTAAAATAAAGTTACAGCATCCAACGTTGTTCGGATATTATCATTCATCATTTCTAGTTTTCTTTTCTTTGTCAAGACTAGAGGAGCCATACTGGAAGTTGGTCTGAGTTCAACAAGCATAAGAAAAGAACAGTCAAGCATAATAAACACATGTACAGTATTTCCAGGTTGGAGGCAAGCTACATTCAGATAGAAAATAATGCACATATACAGAATACAGCAAAGCAATCAAAATAAATGATTCTAAACTGATTGTGTAATAGTAGCCTAGGTGTAATCGTACTTGTTCTTTACAAGGATATCACGAGTGTATAAAGTAATGTCTTATGGTGCAGACTCAACAAGAAAAACAGAACACGAAAGTTAATAATAGTACTTACGAGAAAAGTTAAAGCAAATCGAGACGCCCTTCCTGATTGTGTAACTTGTAGTAGAACAACAATGACCTATATGTGAAAAATAGAAATGAGAACTAGTCAGTCGATGCATATACATCAGCAAACTATGAAGACAATTTAACTGGAACAACAACAATTTCGGCGATGTTAGAAGACAAATTAAGTAAAGATGCATATACATCAGCAAACTATGAAGACAACTTAAACCTGATTCTCCAATTGTAACAAGGCTAAAATCTGAACAAAAAACCCTTTGCGAATCTGGGGACAGAAATACTCAGCACTTTCATGCATATGCAAATACAGAAGATGACAAAATAAATTAGCAGCCCTTAAAAACCCTTTGCGAATCTGGCACAAAAAAAAACTTATAGACAAAAAGCTACAAAGTGAAAGTTTTCACAGGCTTGTGTGATAAGTAGGCATACTTATAGACAGACTTCTACATCATTCTTCCGATCCAAAATTCGTTTCTTTTTTCCTTTTTTTCCTCTATCCAAATTCACTCCGACATTCTTCCAAACAAGAACCAATTGTTCTCACGTGATGCACGTGCACTGTACTATCTAGAAGAGTGAGGAGGGAGGGGGACCATTATCACTCAGCTCAGCCACCCCTAAGTCTGAAAGTCTGATCAAGTCCGTGACAGTCTTATTAGACTCTAGAGCTCCTCACTTGTAACCAAGTGGTAGAAAGTTTTGCCCTACCAAACAGGGCAAACGACACAACAAAGACTTTTCTGCTTTCATTAAGTAGCTGCTCATTCAATTTATGCATCAAAGTAAACACAAAGTTGGGTTTGCAGAAGTAAATACTCAGCAAACCCAATTCACGAGAGTACACGAAATTCCATTTTCATCTGGTACTTGAAATAACTGTTCACTAGACGAGCACAGGATAAGTGAGCAAAGAGTAAAACAGGTAAGACAAATTGTATATATTTATTACTAGTTATTGATTCCAGTCTTATCCTTCCATTTTCAGCAAAAACTATAATAATAACCAGACAAAAACCAATCGCAATATTAAGGATATACTGGATAACTAAAATTTGTTTAAACACCACATCATGGGTAAGACATCCGTCGTCAGGCTTTGTGAATAAAGTTCAAGAAAGATTTGTTCTCAAGCACTACAGTACAGCAATGCTTCCGAGCTCAAGGTCAGTCGCTTAAATTTTAGTTCTTTCAGACATATGTTAGCATACCTAGTGTAACACCAAACAATATAGCTTGAAGAAAGCAAAGATCCTTCATCGAAACAAGAACAAGAGACATACTCTTCTATAATGTATTTCAAGACCCTTCCCAGATATGTGGCCAAGATTCACAGTTAGAAGTAACATAGTCATAGTCCTAGATGATACATGCCATAAATAATCAACAACCAAATAAATCCAGAGCAGATACAATATCAATAATAAGTGACTAAATCGTCCATATAATCCCACTTTTCTCTATCAACGAAGAGGTTCAGTAAAAAAGAAGAGCAGTTCCAAGAGCTTCTCCAAATCTGAAATCTACTATCAATGTTAGAATTACTCGTTGGATAGACGATGAAGTGAAGTAGGTGTGTTTTCTGGAGCTATCAATAAAAACAGGTGTTATTGAGCTATCAAAGGTGAGAGGTTTAATGGATTTCGTTAGTAGAGGACGGCAATTGATAGTATATATTAGGAGAAGAATTAAGCAACAAAATTAACAATCAACTAAACTGAAATCATCAAAAAATCAGAAGAACTAATCAAAAAAATCAAAGAGAGGTGAGGAATTACCTAACCCTAAATCCCCAAAATCAGAGATGGATTTTGCGCCCTCGAAATCAGAGATGGATTTGTTTTAGAATATGATACGGTTTCTTGTCGAAGTAGAAGAATAATCAACGATTGACAGTCTCAATCCTTCTCGATCTCCATTGATTTTTCTCTGGGTTTTTTTTTTCTTCTCCTTCAGCCCGTCGCTCGAGTTTGGAAATGGAGAAATGTGAAAACGGGATTTTGTTTTGTTACGAGGACAGTCTCGTAATTTCCTTTCCTCCGCGTTTTTTTTCCCGGAATTGGACTGCATTCCATTGGAATAGGGATGCAATGGAAAAGAAGGCTTTGGGGGGAATTGGATTACCCAGGAATCCAATTACCAAACTATATGGATTGTTTGGTTCGGGGTAATTGGATGGATTCCCTAGGAATCCAATTCTTGGACGTCCAAAAACTTGAACCAAACGCGCTATTAAGGGCATTACCTTTTTAAAGCATCACATAATTTTTCACAAACTTAATATCTGGATTATTAAAATGAAAACAGACAGTGCAGTAGTTAAGAGTGCACATAACGATCCATTCACAAACAAAAGCCAACCATAAACCATCGATCATCATCGATGATATTTGAGGAGCACATGTCATAGAATGTAAATCACACATAACTTGAATCACCTACTTCGTGAAGTCTTGAGATACAAATTCAAGTTCCCCTATTCTTCTTCAAGTGTTGCTAATACATAACATACATAAGACTTATGATTTTTTCTGAACATCAAAAGAGTGATGGAACAAATTATAAGGTAATCAAAACGGCTACAACGACTATAAATATCCACTCCAGACGTTTTATTCTTTTGCCTATTAAATTTGCTTCATGTACAACCTGGTTATGCAATGACCGTCGACCACCATACAGGCCATTTGCACTTAAACTGCAAAAGAAAATTTTGATTTTTACCGTGGTATCTAACCTAAGTACTAGTTACCATTTAAATATTCACTTACCTATCGTCTATAAACAAATTGAATTGATCCCAATATATTTAAACAAACAATAATACAATTAAATGTAACAGAAATCTTTTACCTGAGATGCATGGTCGCCTCACAACGATATTACAACCATGGTAGTACGTCCATAAAAACAGCCACATCACGAGATAATAATAGCCTGCAGATATCTATTTCCTCGAACATAAAATGTTGAGTTAGGTGTGGGGATCAAAATTTCGAACATTTCGAATATACAACAGTGAGTCGGTGACTACTTCGTAGGAAAATTAGTTGTCGGAATACCGTAAGGTAAGCACATACATATCTGGAAACCAAAGATAACGGGGATCAAAAGTGGGTTAGGTGTGGAATGTGATTCTTACCTTGAGCACTGAGTTCCCAATTCTTGTCTTGGCCAATCGCCAAGAAGAAATACCACCCATGCTATTATCTCGAGCATAATTAACCTTCACATCACTAGTTGTAGGATTATCATATCCAACCCAATCAATCCCACGGTAAGAATGCATAGCTATTTTCTGCACATCATACATCAATCAAGTCCCACTTAATCCATTAAATTTCACCACATCTGCAATAAATTAGAATCCCTTCTCCGGAACCAATCTCGACTGCAGGTGCACCAACTCCATTCACATTTGAATCCATGTTTTCACTGGTACTAATTTGACTTAAAGGGTCATATAAAGCAAAGCATGCACATCAGTCTTAGATATCTTAATCTCCATGCTAAACATAACAAATTAGGTTGAAAAAGTCGAGGGAAAGAGATTTATGAAACCTTTGATGAATTACTGTCTAGTTCAACAACTCTTCAACAGTCCTCCTCTGCTCCTCTTCAATCTCTAATCAAACAAACCAAAAACTAGTTAAAAAAAAAAGAACAATTATATCAAAATCACACGAATCTATAGATTCTATACTGATTTTACATCTCTATCTCTCGTCCACCTGGATTTGTTCACCTTAATATGAAAGATTTCTAGTCCAGAAATAACTAATAAGGCAACCATAAAGATGATGAGCATCTTCTTCTGATGATGATGAAATCTTCTCTATATTCGTCTTTCGCATCAACCCACCACCACTTTCACCCTTTTCGAGCTAAATATTTGTTTAGGAATTGGAAAATACGATGATGAAGTTTAATGGCTGTGTCAAAGACAAAGAAACTCAGAAGATTTGAGAGGAAGTTAGGAAGTTTCAATTTTGATAAACACAGAGTAAGAGAATACGGAGCGGAGCCTTTCAATGTTTTGCGGTTTTAATAAGAAGTTTATAGATTAATTAGGGTCCTTACGATTAAAGTAATCCTAGGGTTGGATTTGATCCGAGGAAATTTAGGGAAGTGGAGGCAAACATGTAGGGAAACAAAATGATCGATATCCACCTTCCACAAAACAATATCCCAGATAAAATTATCTGGCCACACTCAAAATCAGGAAGCTACACCACATCTTCAGGATACAAATGTCTAACCCATGATCAACCAACCCACGCACCTTTACAACCTACCAAATTCCCATGGACTTTACCATGTCCACCAAAAATTCGGGTTTTCTTGTGGAAAGCCATCAATGAAGGTTTACCAACCTTCTCTCTTTTACATCGAATCCATTTGACCAACTCAGACATATGTCCAAGATGCAATTATGATAAGGAACTAGCAAGCCACCTTTTAATTCACTGTCCAACAACAGCTACTTCCTGGAACAACTTATTCAATCAACTTACAAATACACCAAACACCAGCCATACCCATACCTTCACCTTAACTCCAGAAACAACTATATCTCAAATCCTACAACATCCAACATCAACTGCGACAATCTCCTCCTTTTGTTTTCTATTATGGACCCTATGGCTATCCAGAAATGATCTAATTTACCAACGAAAACAAACAACATCAGAAGAAATATTAGCCTGGGCACAAAAACTACAACAAGAATATTCCTAGGCACAGCGAGCTTCACCACCAATCATACCAGGAGCTACACCAATAGTCAACCACACAATAACTGATAAAAGGATGACAACAATATTGGTAGGTTGGTCCGCTCCAAATACCAATTGGATCAAAATTAACACAGATGGAGCAGCCAGAGGCCACCCAGGATTTGCAGGGGCGGGTTTCTTCTGCAGAGACTCTGATGCACGAACAATAATAGCTTTGGCACAACCATTAGGAATTACTACGGCACTAACTGCAGAAACATGGGCCTTACTATTGGCTTCAAGAACAGCAACAAAGAGACAATGGCCTAGAATTCTCTTTGAAACATACTCGGAGAACCTCATGTGTCTCATCACAACAACTACAACACCACCTTGATACATAGCATAAATGATTAAAGAAATAAAAAACAGACTGAGGCAAATTCCGCAAGTCGCTATATAGCACAACCACAGATAAGGAAATCAAGCAGCGGACGGACTGACAAACCATGCAGCAGATGGAAGTCAAACAGGAAACTACTCAACCAAAATCTGGGACCAGGCAATCCCATCTTTTATTAGTCACATTTTATTTCAAGATTTTGTGGGTATCAAATACCCAAGACAAGTTGTAAACTAAATCTTTTTATAATAAATATATGCTTCAAAAAAAAAAGTAGGGAAACAAAATGATAGGTTGTTAGCGTTCGTAATCAAGCCAAATTATTTGATAAATCCCTTCCATAAAATATTAGTTACATGCCTAATCCGTCATTTTCTCCCATACTGGAGTGTCCTGATAACCGGGTTTTGGAATGGTTATCTTGGATCTGCTGGTGAAACGAGAAATATTGATCGATTGGCTAGTTCTTGTGCATCTGGTGGTGATCTAGAAATGGTAGAATTTGGTGTGTTGATATTAGCTAATGAAGAAAGTGGAGATCCTTCAGAGGATACGCTCGTAGATTGTTCGACATGAGCTGGTCGAAGTGCAGATACTAGGTTTCCTGCTTCATGACCAACAGTTAGTAATCTTGGGTCAGCTGGTGCGGGATTTACTGGTCTCATAACTGGGTTTAGTCGTCCTGATAAGGAATCTACCTTGTATAGATTAGAGCAGGCCATGTTGGTTATGAATTGTTTGGACCTCTTAGTCTTTTTAGTTACTTGGACTTTCTAGGCTTGGTGCATCTGCTAGGTCTGTACTTGTTGGTTGAACATGAGATGATGAATGGAATGGTTAATCCCACAAAAGAAGTCTTTTTCACGAGGTACAACTAGCAATTCCTATTTTTCTGTTACGGAATCGACCATAGATCAATTCCCTTTTTTGGAGTATAAAATACATACATAGTTCTGAGATTCGTGTTACTCCTACCACGAGACATGTTAGAGTAAGGGCATCCCAATCAGAGCGAATGGGATAACAGTTTATTAGTCTCAATCAGTAAAATAAAAATTTTGATCAAATCACACATCGCAGTATACTAGGCCTTCTAATTCTTTAAAAGGTTTATCTAAAAGATTCGCGATATAACTAGGAAGACGTTTCAAGTGCCACACATGAGTTACTGGGCATTCCAGTTGATTATCCCATTTGATATCTTCGTATCCGAGAATTAACAAACTCGACTCCACATTGTTCACAAAATTTCGGGTCTTCTTTTTCATCTCCGATTACTCGATAGTTTCCATAGGCACAAATTCCACTTTTTATAGACCTGAAAACTCTTTCATAAAACAATCCATATTTTTCCGGCTTATTGGTTTCGTAATGAAAACCACTATCAATCCATAGGCCCATCCATCGGGTAATTATATTATTCTAGTAAGGAGTAGAACGTTGGGGGTTTTATATAAAAAATAATTAAACGAGAACCCCTTATTTGATGTAACTACTTGATATGGATGATAGGAAACCCTCGCGTCCGATTTTTAAGGGGGGAAATCCTATACTAGTATAAAGGAACCTATCCAAATTTTCTTTTGCTAGGACCGTAGCTAAAAAACCTACTTTCTTACGATTACGAGGTTCATTCGAATATGAAATCCAATCTTGGAAATACAACATCCCATTTTTTTTTACTACTCAAGGCTTCGATACATTTCGAAATGGAGAAATCTCTACTGGAGCAAGTGCTATCAGAGAACAATTAGCCGATCTGGATTTGCGACTTATTATAGATGGTTCATTGGTAGAATGGAAAGAATTAGCGGAAGAAAGGCCCACGAGTAATGAATGGGAAGATAGAAAAATTGGAAGAAGGAAGGATTTTTTGGTTAGATGCATGGAATTAGCTAAGCATTTTATTCGAACAAATACGGAAGCAGAATGGATGGTTTTGTGCCTATTACCAGTCCTTCCCCCCGAATTGAGACCAATTATTCAAATAGATGGGGGTGAGTTGATGAATTCGGATATTAATAAACTCTATCAAAGAGTTATCTATCGGAACAATACTCTTACCGACCTATTAACAACAAGTAGATCTACGCCAGGGGAGTCAGTTATGTGTCAAGAAAAATTAGTGCAAGAGGTCGTGGGTACACTTCTTGATAATGGGATCCGCGGACAACCAATGAGGGATGGTCATAATAAAGTTTATAAGACTTTTCAGATGTAATTGAAGGCAAAGAAGGAAGATCTCGTGAGATTTTTCTTGGTAAACGTGTCGATTATTCGGGGCATTCCGTAATTTTCGTGGGCTCCTCACTTTCATTACATCGATGTGGATTACCCAGTGAAATAGCAATAGAGCTTTTCCAGACATTTGTAATTCGTGGTCTAATCAGACAGCAGGTTGCTTCAAACATAGGAGTTGCTAAAAAATAAGGGAAAAAGAACCTATAGTATGGGAAATACTTCAAGAAGTTATGCAAGGGCATCCTATATTGCTGAATAAAGCACTCACTATGCGCGGATTAGGCGTACAGGCATTCCAACCCATTTTAGTGGAAGGACGTGCTATTTGTTTACATCCATTAGTTTGTAAGGGGTTCAATGCAGATTTTAATGGGGATCAAATGGCTGTCATGTACCTTTATCTATTGGAGGCTCAACCAGAGGCTCGTTTACTTATGTTTTCTCATATGAATCTCTTGTCTCCAGCTGTTGAGGATCTCATTTCCATACCAATCCAAGATATGCTTATGGGACCCTATGTATTAACGGTTGGAAATCGTCGAGGTATTTGTGCAAATAGAAAAATAACTATAAATATACAAAAGAAAAAAAAATCCTATTTTTGTAGTTCATATGATGCACTTGGAGCTTATCGGCAGAAACAAATAAATTCAGATAGTTCTTTGTGGCTCCGGTGGCGACTAGATCAACGCGTCATTGGATCGAGAGAAGTTCTCATCGAAGTTCAATATGACTCTTTTGGAACTTATCATGAGATTTACGGACACTATTTAATAGTATGAAGTGTAAAAAAGGAAATTCTTTGTATATACATTCGACCCACCGTTGGCCATGTTTCGTTTTATCGAGAAATTGAAGAAGCCATACAAGGGTTTTGTCGGGCCTCTTCCTATGGTACCTAAGTTAAGTAATTATATGATACCCGCGGGGATTCGGGTCTCTTCGATTCCACTAGTATCATAATTCCTGAATGTGTACACGACGCCAGATCGAGGAAAGGAAGTCTTCGAATCACTGAATCAAACCTATTGTCGGATCCTGTTCGGCAGAATATGGAGGTACTTATGGCAGAAAGGCTGATTTGGTCTTTCACAATAAAGCGATAGATGGAACTTCCATAAAACGACTTATTAGCAGATTAATAGATCACTTTGGAATGGCATATACATCGCACATCCTGGATCAAGTAAAGACTCTTGTCTTCCATCAAGCCACTGCTACATCCATTTCATTAAGAACTGATGATCTTTTAACAATACCTTCTAAAGGATGGCTAGTCCAAGATGCGGAACAACAAAGTTTGATTTTGGATAAACACCACCATTATGGAAATATACACGCGGTAGAAAAATTACGTCAATCCATTGAGATATGGTATGCTACAAGTGAATATTTGCGACAAGAAATGAATCCTAATTTCAGGATGACTGACCCTTTAAATCCAGTCCATATAATGTCTTTTTCGGGACCTAGGAGAAAAGCATCTCAAGTACACCAATTAGTAGGTATGAGAGGATTAATGTTGGATCCCCAAGGAAAAATGATTGATTTATCCATTCAAAGCAATTTACGTGAAGGGCTCTCTTTAACGGAATATATAATTTCTTGTTACGGAGCTCGTAAGGGCGTTGTGTTTATGATCAAAGAACATTGAATTCATTAAGCTTCCCCTCTAGTCTTGGCAAAGAGGGGTTTAGCTTCTCATTGTTGTGTAGATAGACATTAAAAAATATTGAATCAAAAACTCTTAAGACACAAGAGAACTAAAATTGAAATAATTTGTAAATCAAAGAAAAGAAATTCATATTGTGGTAGTACCGTGTACCCTTCTTGGTTGATTATTGTTCTCCTTTACACACAACTTCCTTGACCTGTTCTATGATTTCTATCCCGGATTCAACCATGTTTTCATGCCTAAAAGAATTGAAATCAACCCTTATCCTTCTATCTATTTGGTACACAGTAAACCCATCCTTAAATTTCAACAAAATCATCTTCAACTGATTCGGGGATTTCACTTCACCTCAATGAATTGTAAAAATAATTGACTTCAAGTTGTTTGTTGACTCCCAATACATCCACATGAGAAACAATCAATATTTGAGATCGGGTGAAGATTTGGTGACTCAACGGATTGTTTTCTCCTCCTGAAATTTCTGCCATGAACAAACCCTAACTATAACTATCCCCTTTTCACAATCTGATTTAGGAAGATGAATCTGCGAATTCTTTTCCTTTTGAGTTAGTGGCCCACTTCTAGTTGTACCGAAATTAATAATAAATCCTTTTTGGTCCAAAGAAAATTATTCTAGCCACACGTTTCTTCTTATCTGTCCACACAGCTCCTCGACCTCCACCAACTGTTAGCACTTTTTACTAGCCAAAACAACTCAAAGTTGGATTGTTGAAGCACTTTGCTTATTCGACCATGTGTGTATGATATGAGCTAAAAGCATGGAATTAACATGTCTATAATGGCTTAAAAAGTACTGTGAACATGGCTGATTGTGTCATAAAATGAACACAACACCATCCCCAACCTGCAATTTTCTAGTCCTCAAGCAAAACAAAAATAAAAATACTCGAAAATGAAATGAAATCCGCTCCACAACGAATAGATAAAAGATATCCACTAAACAGTGGATTAGAAATGTCCGCTAAACAGCTATACAAATCACTAAACAGTGTGTTAAAAATGTCCGCTAAACATCTAGACATAACCACTAAACAGTGGGTTAAAAATATTTGCTAAACATCTAATCTTATCATGCATAATTCGTTTTTTTTTTTTTTGTAATCAAACAAAGATGTCAGTAAAGCATGAATATGCAAATAGAGAAACAAATAAGCATGGATTAGGATTTACCCCACCCCAACCTAATTTCTATATTGTCCCCAACGTGGAAGTGGTCATAAACATTTCAAAGGTGGAAAGGGTAATCAGACAAGCACGAACATATTATTCATGATAAAGAAAATGAAAATATAAATAAAATAATAAATAAATAAATAAAAATACGTTATTTTACCACTGTCGCAGGTCAAGTCGGTTGCATTTATGTCATGCAAGAAGCCTTTAAATCTTAAGCTCGCACAAGAGGACGATAATTGTCTTGTGAGGGATTCCAGCCGTGATACTCACAAACACAAAGGTTGTCTCCTTAAAGCGCTGAATTTTATGTCTCCAGCCAGACATCTGCAAACCACAGCCAATCAAACATAAGAAGGATCCTCCAGAGTGGTGGTGTCTACTTCTGGAGTCACAAGTTCCAAAAACGGCTTCAACCTCTGCCCATTTACTTTGAAAATATTGCCATTATTTAGATTTTCGATCTCAACATACCATATGGAAAAACATTCTTAACAATAAATGGAACAGTCCAGCGAGATTTGAGCTTGCCAGGAAATGAATGTAAACGAGAATCATAAAGATGAACTTTATCTAAAGGTTCAAATGTTTTCTTATGCTTATCATGAAACATTTTCATTTTAACTTTATAGTTCCTGGAAGTATTATATGCCTCATTTCTGATTTCGTCAAGCTCATTTAGCTGCAATTTCCTATATGCACCAGCCTGATCTAGGTCAAAATTAAGCTTCTTGATTGCCCAATAAGATTTGTATTCTAATTCTACAGGTAGATGACATGTTTTTCCAAATATAAGACGGTAAGGAGATATTCCTAGTGGAGTTTTAAAAGCTTTTCAATAAGCCCATAAAGCATCAGTGAGTCGTAATGACCTATCCTTGCGATTTAGGTTTACGATTTTGTGCAATATAGTTTTTATTTCTCTAGTAGAAACTTCTACTTGTCCACTCGTTTGAGAATGACATGATGTAGCTAATTTATGAGTAATGCCATATGATTTCATTAATTTCTCAAATGACTTGTTATAAAAGTGAGAACCTCTGTCGCTTATAACAGCCCTAGGAGTGGCAAAATATAGATAAAATATTAGAAACTTGGTAACAACCTTACTGTCATTATCACCGCAAGCAACAACTTCAATCGACTTAGATACATAGTCAACAACAACCAATATATATTGATAACCATAATAAGAAGTAAATGGGCCCATAAGTCTATGCCCATACATCAAAAATTTCGACAATCAAATTAGGATCTAATGGCATCATATCTCGTCGAGAATTTCTTCCTACTTTTTGGCATCTTTCACATGCTTTGCAAAACAAGTATGCATCTTTGAAAAGAGTCGGCCAGTAGAATCCACATTGAAGAATTTTAAGGGCAGTCTTCTTACCTGAGAAATGTCCTCCACGTGCATTATAATGACTTAAATTCAAGATACTTTGATGTTCAAATTCTGGCACACACCTTCGAATCAGCTGATCTGGGCAAACTTTAAACAGAAACAGATCATCCCACATAAAATTTTGTACTTCATGAAAGAACTTTGTCTTGTCTTGTTGAGTCCAATGAGCTGGAATGTAACCTACAACAAGATAGTTTGCAATGTCTGCATACCAAGGTGTTAGTGATTCACTAAGCAATTGTTCGTCATGAAATGTTTCAACCACATCACTTTGAAAAGATGAGTCAAGTATTATCCTAGATAGATGATAAACCACCACATTCTCAAATCCTTTCTTATTTGTGATTTAGTTGAACTCTTGCAACAGAAGAACCCACCTAATTAGTCTAGGTTTCGCATCTTTCTTTGACAAAAGATGCTTAAGGGCAGCATGGTTGGTTGGTGTGCCAATGGAAAACACACAGAAACTTGCAAGTATACAAGGCCAAGTTTATAGAATAGAAGGAAAGCAGGGGAAAGTCCACAGGGAGTGGGAGCACTATAAGAGAAACCTAAGCTAACAATGGAGACAGTGAGCAGGACAAAGCAATATGGCATACAAAGTGGCAGAAGTAAAGAACCAAAGCAGCAAGGTAAAGAAAAGCAGCAAAGAAAACAGCTAAGAACCAAGGCTTGGAAGCCAAGGGCAGAGGTGAGTTTGTGCACTGACTTCAGCGCACAATAGGCTTCAAAATGCAAGAACTAAGCAAAACAGTAAAGGAATGTAACTAAGCAGTGAATAAAAGCAGAGCAGGAATTGTAAATGACTGAAGAAAGGAATTGTGGCTAAGCTAAGGCTTAGATTCCACCTTGTGTCCTAATCAAATAGCATATTCCTAGGTTGAGTTGAGTCCTATGCATACAATAGAAAGGAAAGAAAAACAGCTTGCTAACAGAAATACCCCTAGTATTGACTGTCTTTTGACAGCACAATCAATCACAAGCAATCATAGCACTGCTTTATTCCCAATGCACAAGAAAAACAAGCATATGGCATCCTATCCTAGCAATTTACCATTTGACAGTGCACCAAGGCTTTATCAAAGCCTTAGCTTGTTGCTAATTAGCTCATACTACACATGATAATAACAATAACATTCATAATATATGATAAATTAAACACAATAATCAACATTCAAGATAAAAATCAAAACATCATATAACATTCACTATCAACTGTCATGAGATGAACTGAAATTTTAATTGTGACATAAAACAGAACAAAATGTTTTTCTGGCTAGTCCAGAGATCATCCCCCTCTACCCCTCTTCATCACCCCCTATTTATATCACTAAACAAAATCCCCAAAAATCAGGACCACATCAGTCCAATTAGGGTTTGGTGAAAATACAAAATTGACTCACCTAACAGCTCTGATTTTACTCAATTATCTTCACCCACTCTGCTATTTCTAGTTACAATCAACAATTCCCAAAAATCTTCAATTTGTAAAATTAGGGTTTTCTGTTGTGAAATAGAAATCAAAATTTACTCACCAAAACTTTGAATTGACGTCGCCCCATGTCTTCTCTGCCTCTCTCGGTTCTTATCCATGCGCCTATTGATGCAATTGCTCCCTAATTTGAGGTGTTTTATCAACCCTCACCTAGGTCAGTTGGTGAGAGAGGTTAAAGCGCTTCGAATTAGGGGGATGGGTCGTGTCGGGTAATGATGGAGATGGTGGAGTTGGTGTAGGTGGTGGCGATGACAGTGGAAGTAGCAGGGTGGTGGTACGGCAAGGTATGGTGGTTCTGTTGCAGAGAGGGGGAGAGGAAGAAGAAGGTGGAGCTCGATATGGGTTAGGGTGGGGAGCTGTTTGGCTAGGTCATAGGGTTCGAGTATTAGTGTGTTAGGCGGGTGTATCAAGATGTGTGTACCACGAGCTGAAGCCGCTGGATATGGAGATGGTAGGTGGATCGGACGGATAAGGAAGAAGCAGCTTGTAGCGACCGTAGGATGTAAAATACAACGAAGTCTACGGTGCGAGATTAGGTTAGGTGTTGTAGTGTTTAGCGGAATCATCGGGATTTGATGCACAGGCATAGGAGCGACCGTAGGATGCTGAAATGCTTCGATCTGACGGCTGAAATTCGAGACGGGCTTGGATATAGAAAATGGGTTTGGGTGAGGGTTTTGGGCCTTGGGTATGCCAGGCCCATATCTTCTTTAAGAACAATTCTTCTTCTTCTTGAGCCCATTCCTAGCTTTTTGGTCTTGTGCGCACCATTCTTTGCGGCTTCCTTGTGTAATTCCTCCCGGCTTTTCACTACTTTTCTTCTCTTTTCGCTCCGCAATTCATCCAAACTTTATTTATTACCTAAAAATGCAAAATTAAGTAAGAAAAATATTTATTCTTGAAAACAATGAAAATACAGAATATGGGATAAAATGTAGAATTAATGCGCAAAAGATGAGTTAAATGCCAACAAAAAGGGATAAATATATACAATATTTGGCACTCATCATTGGTCTACACAATAACTTTAGACCCGACTAGATATGACCTGAACTTATCCAAAGCAAACACAATAAACAAAAACTCTTTTTCCGTAGTGGAAAAGTTACATTGTGCATCAGTTAAAGTACGACTTGAATAATAAACAGCACATGGTAACTTTTGAACTCTTTGTCCTAAAACATTTATCAAAAAAACAAAAATCTATGTCCTAAATAAGCTCCAATATCAAAGTTGCTAGCATCACACATTATCTCTAACGGTAATAACCAGTTAGGGGGTTAAATGATCAGAGCTTTAGTCAATAAGGTATTTAGCTTTTCAAAAGATATTTTGCATTCTTCATCAAACACAAAGTGTTTGTATTTTGATAATAGATTGCACAAGGGCCTAGAAATTTTACTAAAGTCCTCTGATGAACCTTCAGTAAAATCCCGCATGCCCAAGAAAATACCTTATGTCCTTAACATTCTTTGAGTCTGCCAAATGTGAAATCAAGTCAGTTTTAGCTTTATCTACCTCAAGTCCCTGAGATGATACAACATGACCTAAGACATTTCCTTTAGAAACCATAAAGTTATACTTTTCCCAATTAAGAACAAGATTTGTTACATTGTAACGAATCAGAGATAGTTCTAAGTGATGCAAGCAATCAGTAAAACTATCACCAAAGATCGAAAAATCATCCATGAATACCTCCAAATCCTTACCAACTATATCAGAAAAAATATTTAGCATGAGACGTTGGAATGTCGCCGGTGCATTGCATAACCCACTTCATCTGTAGGCAAAGGTTCCATATGGGAATGTAAAAGTCGTCTTTTCCTGATCTTCTCGAGCAATCTCCACTTGATTGTAGCCTGAGTATCCGTCGAGAAAGCAATAAAACTTATGACCTTCAAGTCGTTCAAGAATTTCATCAATAAACGGTAAAGTAAAATGATATTTCCCACTAACATAATTTAACTTGCGATAATCAATGCAAACACGCCAACCAATGACCTTCATAGTTGGAGTCAGTTCATTATTTTCATTCTCAATAACTATGAACTACTTGGGATGGACTGACTCATTCACTATCATAAATATGATAGATTATACCTATATCTAATAACTTAAGAATTTCAGCTTTCGCAACATCTTTCATATGAGGATTCAACCTACGATGACCTTGTCGACAAGGTATTGCATTCTCTTCCAAATTAATCTTATATGTACAAATACTAGGGCCAATTCCTTTTAGGTCCGCAATAGTCCATCCTAAGGCATTTTTGTGCTTCCTAAGAACATCCAAAAGCATCGCTTCCTTCTCTTCATTAAGTTCATTAGATATGATTACTGGAAATGTTTCCTTTTGACCTAAAAAAAACATATTTTAGGTCACTAGGAAGTAGCTTAAGGTCAAGCTTTGGGAATTCTATGGACGAGGGTAGTGGCTTAGTCTCACTGATTGGAAGTGATTCAAATCTAGACCGCCACTTATCTGTATCCAGTAATGGGGATGAATCCAATAAGTAATTGACTTCTTCAATGAATCCAACCTCATTGAAATCCCAAAGGTTAAGAAGACTGGATTCTAATGTGTATCCTTAGCTTCTAGATGAGATAATTTTTCCTGCACAATTGTTTCAATCATACTAACTTCATGGATATCATCACTACCAATTGAATATTTACATGCATCAAATATATATGTTCAATTCAACAATCATATTTCCAAATGAAAGGTTCGTTATTCCATTTCTACAATTAATTAAAGCATTGGCAGTTGCAAGGAAAGGACGACCTAAGATGATAGGTATTTCATTGCTAGCATTAACCATAGGTTGAGTATCCAAAACAATAAGATCTAACGGATAATAAAATTTATTGACTTGAACCAACACATCCTCAACTACCCCTCCCAGTACTTTAGCTGATCTGTCCGCAAGTTATAGAGTGACTGAGGTGGGTTTTAATTCACCTAAGCCCAACTTCTCATAAACCGGGAAAGGTAGGAGGTTTACACTAGCTCCCAAATCCATAATTGCTTGTTTGATCACAAAATCCCCTATTATACAAGAAATAGTAGTGCATCTTGGATCTTTATATTTGGGAGGAGTGTTGTGCTTAAGAACAACACTTACCTGTTCCGTGAGGAATGCCTTTTTCTGCACATTATGATTCCTTTTTAGGGTGCAAAGTGTATGGGCTGTCGTAGGCTCAACAAATTAATCAATATATTTCCCACTAATTAACTGGTAATATAACGGTAGTAAGGATCGTTCTCACAGAGAACTGTGTAATTGATATGTTATTTGATCAGAAAAATAAAGTAAATAACAAAGGGGGGGATTGGTTTTAAGATAAATAAAAAGACAATAAGAAGAAAGGGATGATAAAGGAATCCTTCGTCGTTACTAAGCGATAACTTGATTAATATACTTATCTATTGTTCGTAAGAACCATTCATCACCAACCGTAGAATAGAAGCTAGCTCAGTGTTATCCCCAAATCTCCTTTACCACGGATACGGGAGCTCTCCAATATCATAATCTATTCAACCGAACCACTAAGTAGTTACTCACTCAATGTGTACTCCAATCGAACGTTTTAGGATTTGTGAATTAGGTTAATGCCAGTAGTTAAACTCTTAGCTCAAGGTTTACTTGCTGGTGTTGTTTTTACACACGATTGCTCCACGGAATTCCTCTTTAAGGTCTCGCAATTTCTACTTGTGTAGAGAGTTATTCTACGATTACTTATCTCCCAACATCCACTAGCAATAGAACGATCAATAGATCAATCTAACGTACACTCCAAATCAATCTAAGAATCACTCATAAACCCTAGATATGGTAAAAACAAATGATGATGATAAGAAATTTGCATAGATTTGTATTAATAATAAAGCTTCACGCTTAGAACATTGAATTCATCCTTAATCAACACAGGATTTAGCTACTCTTATTACAAAGAAAATGAATAATTGTGGTTTCCCCCTAAAGGGGTAAACCCTAGGTTTAGATGTAGACGTAAACCCTAGCTTGTGATATGAGATGATATTTTGATGAAAGGCCTAATACCTATTTATATAGGTTTACATTTCTTGGCCTTCAAGTATACTAGTCGATTCCGAAAACCGACCTAAAAAGTAGTAAAGAAAGACCTAAAAATAGTTCGGGAATTTTGGCCTTCAATAGTTTGCAAACCATCGTTTTAGAAAAGTGTCCAGGAACTTTAGTTTTCAAACTAGTATGCAAACTCTTTAATCCATGAAATCATAGTTTGCAAACCAGTATGCAAACTTAATTTTTTGTCTTCGTATTCGATAAAACATGTTTTGGCTGTAACTTCTTCGTCTAAACTCGGAATGACCTCGTTCTTTTTGCATTATTTTTGTAATTGAATTCTGTTCAATATAAGAAATCCTTAATTTGAATGATTTAATCTCGGTATTTGGCACGTCTCTTGATTTTGAGCGTCTTTGCTCCTTTTCGTCGCACTTATTCCGCTTCTCTTGGACTTAGGCACTTGGCTACTTGGAATACTTCTGTTCTTAGATATTTTTAGCACTTTGTAGCTCCTTTTTGGATGATTCACCTAATAGAGACAAATAAGAGAAAACAAGATTAATAATACGAAAATATTGAAGAATAATAGCTAAAATAAGTATGGATGGACACTAAAATCATATGAATTATGAACTTATCAAATTCCCCCACACTTAGATTTTTCTAGTCCTCGAGTAAACTAAATCAAACTAATCCTAAATACAACAAATCCCTTTCATTGAGAATACATTTACAAACCCCTAGGTGTCCCTAATGGACGACTTATAATCTCGTGAGGGTTTACAAGAGGTATACCCACAAAACTTACTCCAATTTCTTGACTTGGAAGAACTTCTAAGGACAGACACAAAGCAGAAAGATATATAATTAGCCTGCATAAGTTCTTTAGCTGCAAACATCCCACATGAATTCCAATCATCACACATAACCAATTACTTACGTGTGATATTCAAAGCTCGCATAACTCTACTAAGACAGTCATCGTGCTTGTAGCAATGTTTCTCAACATTTTGCTGCAACACTCACATACTGAAATCACATGGATAGATAAGAGAACGGAAATAGAATCATGACGTGTGCAAATGTTGACTAAAGTGAAAGATGTTACCCATAATACTTGTATGAATGTCGTCAAAGGATTCTTTATTTATAGCGCAATAGTTGAAACAAGTACCCATTTACTCGACAACATGATTAGATACTCTAAGCGCATGTTTCCTTTCAGCAAATATGTGATAGTTCCCTTGGATCCTGCATTCCACGCTTGTTTAGGCATGGAGACAGGGAAAATGTTTCACACATACTGCTATCCAAGTGTCGAGAACCTCATCAATAGTCTTTTTGACTTGCTAAATAATGATGATAGGTTTCACTCATTATCGACCACATAACTAGTCCGCAAAAAAGAGTTCCGGACCTATCACAGATAAACCAAACTCTCTATAATCAATTTGAAACATCCTTTGAAGAAAGACAATGTTAATCTTACACATACCACTAGCTTCAAGTAATTTTCAAATGATTATTTGATCAATACGAAACATCCTGAGTTAACATCAAATGATTGTCTCACATAGATCATGTAAGATGTTCAAGGTAATTTTCACATGATCATCTCGACTTAAGTTGTCCAGTAGGTGAATGAAGCATTTTAAGCTTTGAACTCATATTTCGAGAATTATATTAACGAGATAAACTCGACGGAGAAAGGAAGAACCTTCTCTTTCTATTATTAATGTCGATATACGAAGAGGAGCCTTATATATATATTTTTTGATTTTTTGATTTTCGCTTCACTTTTTATGAGTGTAAGACAATTGTCCATGGGGCTTTTATAAACTCAACCAATGATTACCTTGCTACAACATCCATGGAAGTACTAGGATCCCACCAAATCACTTAGAGAAACATATAACTGAAAAAATAAAAATAAAGTGATTCAGTAATGATAAATTGCGAGGACGAATCTTTCAAGCGGCTACCATGCTATCACTAGCACCTGAGTTTCGCATTCAATTATAAACGCATATATAATTAAGGATTGTAGAATGATAAAGTGGGAATCAAACTATAGTTGTAAGAACTGTTTCAACCTAAAAAGGTTTAGTGTAATCCTAAATAGCTCATAATTAACTCCAAAAAATGAAGTCTCAAGAACGCAAGAAATCAAAGAATATTTATTTTATTTTATTTTTAAATATATGCATACTAAAAGTGACCTAAGAAAGTGAATACTAATATAATATACTAGCCAAACATGCTTAACTACTCCCCCACACTTAAACTCAACATTGTCCTCAATGTTCAAAACCGAAAATTCTGATTTCTGACATAACATCCTGGTAAAACTCAAACACTGTACAAACGGGTAGGGAATTAGGAAAAACATCCTAAATGATAGTTGTTCGCCTAAGTATTTTCTATAACGTGTCAAAAGGGAACAGTGTTTCGATAAACAGTCTGAAAGTTATGGTCTCTGAACTAACAGACATGCAATCTGAAAAAATTCTGAAAAAATACTGAAACTCAGATGTCCAGGACAATCGGTCCAACTTAACAGACTCCGAATTCAAATTTTCTTTTTGGAAAAGAAAGGTGAGTCTGTCCTATTTAAAATTTGGGATCAACCACTCAAATCGGACTCCCAATAAAGTCTCGATAACTATTGTGGTGACAAGTACACAGTCAGAATTTTTCTGACGAGATTATTGTTCGTCAAAATTTTCATTATAGATATAGGAGTTGTAAAATCGAAGATATGAATGCAAGATATGGTATGCAAAACTAAGAAAACTAAAAATAAAAAGGGATAGAGATATAAAACCGATGGGTTGCCTCCCATGTAGCGCTTGGTTTAACGTCGTCACCCCGACATTATTGTTATCGTCCGTACACCAATAATCTGAAAATTTGGTAATCCTTCCAAATAACAATCTTCAATTCATATAACGTCTTCACAAAAACATTAGCACAAAACATAAATATTGAAGCTATCACTTTATTGAAGTTTCCCCCACACTTAGTCCTTTCTACACTCGGAAGTGGATAGAGAACATAGAATTCGGGAACTTCAAAAGGTTCCTCAGCTTGGTGAACTTGCACAATACTCGAATCAAACACATCAAGTGGTGGATACTTTGAAGCAAAATAATCCGTTAAACCTTTGGAAGCACACAAATCCAATCCTAAGTGAGGTATTTTCTTAAAAGTTGGGTTAACAACTCTTTTAGAATCCACTTCGATTAGAGGAAAATGATCAATAGATATAGAATTATGCAAAGGATTAGACAAACCTTGTATCAGATCCTCATCTTTCTTAATTAAATCCAGTGAATTAGTTACCTCAAGTATTTCGTGGTCCTCTATCGAACTATTATTATTTATCTCAATTGGGTCTTCCACGACTTTAATCAATTTGGTTCATTGAAACGTTTCATTCTCAATATCAATCTCTTCAACAACATCTTCATCGAAATCGTAATCATCTCGCAAAAAGTTTAGTTCATTGATGCAACTCGTAATATCTCTGTTTGAGTACGTTACACCTTTTATAACAATAGATATGTCATACCCAATCTCATCCTTTTGAATAGGCGAATGATCATTATAAAGATCCGGAGTGGAATAATTGTATTATTGTTGCAACGACTTTCAAGAGATTTCTCATCTTCATCTGAATCTTCGTCATCCATAAGAATTACGAAATTGTTTTGCTTTTGAGGCCATACTTCTTCCTCATCCTTATTTTCACCGAGTTGAGCAACGCGATTCTCCAGGATATCCATAGACCTTTGAAGTTCTTGGAGTATATCTTCAGTCTTTTTGTTGTCCCCATCCAGACTATTCATAAATTGGTGCATTAGATTTTCCAGACTAGAAAAACTATCATTAGAAGCATAGCTATCCATAATTTGTTTGCGTTCATCCATATTTTGAATTTGCTGGTCCATGTTATCTATATATTGCTGCATCAGCTAGGAGAATAATGATTAAAAGTATAACTATCATCCCATCCTTGTGATTGTTCATTTATATGCCCGTCATAAGGTTGGTGACATGTATGAGAATATCCGTAAGGTTCCGTGGGATATTGATCATAGCTAAAAGATTGGTTTTGATTATACCCATAGGATGGTTGGTAGTTGTCATAAGAATGAGATTCAAAACCATATTGATTACTACTGTTGTATGTTTTATCTTGTGCTCCGTACATGTTATTTCCGTAAGGAAACATGACGACTCACAAGAAAGAGAAAATCAAAACAAAAAAAAATAACTAAAAAAATAACAAATCAATTAGCAACTGCTCCCCGGCAGCGGCACCAAAATTCGTATGGGCTGTCGTAGGCTCAACTAATTAATCAATATATCTTCTCACTAATTAACTGATAATATAACAGTAGTAAGGATTGTTCCCACATAGAGCTGTGTAATTGATATGTTATTTGATCAACAAAATAAAGTAAATAAGAAAACGGGGATTGGTTTTAAGATAAATAAAAGGAAAATAAGAAGAAAGGGATGATAAAGAAATCTTTCGTCGTTACCAAGCGATAACTGGATTAATATACTTATCTATCGTTCATACGAACCATTCATCACCAACCATAGAATAGCATCTAGCTCAATGCTACCCCCAAAACTCCTTTTACCACGGATACATAAGCTCTCCAATATCAGATTCTATTCAACCGAACCACCAAGTAGTATCTCACTCAATGTGTAACCCAATCGAACGCTTTAGGCTTTGTGAATTGGTTAATCCCAGTAGTTAAACTCTTAGCTCAAGGTTTACTTGTTGGTGTCGTTTTTACACACGATTGCTCCACATAATCCCTCTGTAAGATTTCGTGATTTCTACTTATGGAGAGAGTTATTCGACGATTACTTATATCCTAACTTCTACTAGCAATAAAATGATCAATAGATCAATATAGCGTGCACTCCAAATCAATCTAAGAATCACTCATAAACCCTAGATATGGTAAACACAAACAATGATGATAAAAACTCTGAATATATTTGTATTAATAATAAAGCTTCACGCTTAGAACATTGAATACATCTGAAAAAGCGTGGGTACAACAACCTCACCCAATATTTCGATTAACAATCTGTATGGACTAACTCTAATATACTGTTAAGAGAATCAACTAGACAGTCAGACTCAATATTAATAAAAAGTATATCAAGGAGTTAATATCTCTATCTCTCGATTTGATCTTTACTCAAGCAAATAAAAATCTGCGAGTCTTTATCAAATACTATAGAGATAAACTTGGATGGTACCAAAGACCAATATCCAAGTGTCAATTGATAAACACATTTTTGTGTCTAAGTTGTCCTCAATTTTCTGTATTATTAGTACTCGATTTCGTACTTATTATGACGTTTTATGTGTTTGTAGGTATTTTTGAAAAATAAACTTTGGTGGAAAAATCGACTCAAAAAGTTGTCTAAAGCACCCGGAGGACACATGTTATTCAGACTCGTATTGTTAGTTAAGGGGCACCTTAATTACTAAGGGACACCTTCTTAACTATTTACACCCCAGAGCATCACCTGTTAGTCGCACCCCCAGTTTGGTTAGGGGGATACCCTTTCTTCTTCATTTGAATTATGAAGACCGGTGGGAAAAACCAACCTTCAGCTGCCGAAATTAGGATTGCGTTTCAGTGAGACTAGACGGCTGAATTTGATTGGATTTTTTCATATGGGCTTAACAAACGTGGTGTGATATTCAAAATCAATCCAGTTGGACCAGATAATCGGCGAGAAGGAAACAGAGTTGCGTGTCCACGGGAAAAATATTATGGATTTGGTTTGGAAAGTTTCTGGTGAAATTCAATCGAAGTTTTAGCTTGGTTTGGGCCTGTTAACCGCAAACAGGGCTGATAATCCTCTTAGACTCGTCAAAGTACGGTTGTATCACCGATTGGAAGAAAACAGAGCATCATATATCCCCATGAGTTATGCTCGGGATTTTCTTTATTCTTGGAAAGATTGCACGAGGTCAGAGCATGTATATCCTATTCTATGACGTGTATGAGTCTGTTAAGAGTATGTTGGATGGATACAGACGCGTGAGAAGCTATAAAAAGGGAAGAAATCCCGTGACTGGCAGTGAAGAATATTATCGAGTAATGAAGATTATTCGGAGTTATTGGCGAGTATTTTTTATTCTAGAGAGTATATAAAGGGTGCTGAGGGTTATGAGATGGGATGGAGAGAATTGGGAGCAGTTTAGGACATTAGAGAGCCGGAAAAATCAGAGTTGCAGAGGTTAGTTTGCTGCTGGTAAAGAACAAACGAAGAACATAAGACGCACATTTAGTTGCAGTTTAGAACAGTCGTAATTGCTACAGTGCCTATGACATCTAGCTTTTATCGTTCTCTGTAACTATTGAGTCTGTAACTATGAAAAGCAGTGGAATCCCGAGTCCCGGTCTCTCTTCATCCTGTGACAAAATTTGTATATATATTTTTCTTTTATTTTGGTTTATTAATTCTTAAAAACAATCTCATTAAGTCCGAGTGAACAACAACTCTATTTACCACTATAAAAATTCGATCAATTTTTTGCACCGCCGACGCGGATTTGTTTATAGATTTTTTTTTTAGGTTTTATTTTATTTGTTATTTTTTACACGTTTTGGTATTTTTGTTTGCTTTCAGATTTGGAGCTAAGTTTAAGAAAAAGAGAAAGTGCTGAAAACAAAGGCAAAGTCCAAAAAGGAAAGAAAACATAAATCTAAAAGGAGTGAAGAAAAGATTTTGTAAATTATTTTATTTTATTTTTTTAGAACTGTAATTAGGGTTATATTTTTGTAAATTTTTTTTTTGGACCTTTTTTTTCTTTTTGGACTTTATTTTTGGACATTGGAATTTATTCTATTTTTAAAAACCAACGGAAGGGTAGTTTTAAATAAACTGTTTGCAGAGAAGGACGACGATTACGATATCGCCTCGGTCCCTCGGGTTCGTACATGACATAGGAGTCGTGGCTCGAGTCGACTTCAATGGTTCATCCCCCGTCTGGAACGGGAGGTAAGAATTCTAAACACCCGCGAATCCCCTGTCAGCGGGTTTACTGGATGATTTTGTATGCATATATGTTGAGGACCTGAAATCGGATTTAATTTTCTAGTAAAGGGCAAGGCCTGGCCAAATCAAGATAAGGACTCGGATTTCATCACCGTTTCCTTCTTTCCCGCCTTAGGAACACGTAACTTACGCGAACCTAAGCTTAAAATACTGACTAGAACGAGACCAATAGGGTAACGAGCTTAATAGGAAAGTCATTCGAAAAATATTGGTTACTCTTTTAAGCATACTTCGAAGTTCATGATGATTTCTGTGAGTCGAATGCGTGACTGCGCTTCCTTGTAATACCGGTGAGGCCTTGGGTATCAAAGCTCCACCGAGCTTCCCTCGCCTCTATGCAACTTACTTTGACTCGGATTGATTCCAGAGGGGTTTGCTTAAATTGTAACGAATTCCCTTTCGAAGGATTAGAAGCGAGTCTAGAAACAATCTAAGTGGAGCCATCATGCTTTTTGTTTGCTAGATAAAATAGGCTTGTTGTGGTCGAGTCAGCCTTCTTTGTGTTTGTTTAGAATTCCCTTGCAGTTAGGATGTCGAACTGGTATTACAATAGCCCATATAACGAATATAAGCCTGATTTTCAAAATGGACATTACTTTGACCATAGTGTGGATAGTGGTTGGGAACGCCAATCTTTTGAAGGTTATGGTCCATACCATGGTGAGCCCAATTACTATCCACACGCCAACCGGTCATACAAGCAAAATTCCTCTATACTAGAGTCAACTCGTAAGTTAGATGAGTCGACACGTAAGTTAGCAGAAATGGATAACTTAGTTATGGACGAAAACAATGCAACGAGTGAACTTTCTTTCCTAGATTCAATCAGGAAGTCATGTGAGTCGACTCAAAAGCTTTTGTTAGAGGCCCAGAACAGAACTGCTCGAAATAATCTTAATTTCCAATATAGTGTTTCCAATAGTACCTTTGAAAATGAGGATAGTTATTTGCATAATCAAGATGACGAGGTTAGAATTGGTAACATTACTTTTTTAGATGAGGTTCGACCATTTTCATGTTATTATAATGATTATGATGAGTACAGTGTTGATGAAGAATCAAACACATATAGGCATAATGATCAGGAATTTGTTACTCCAATTGAGTTGTACAATGATAATATTATTTCTAGTTCAAATCCAAATAATTTTAATAATTATTCACCTATTCAAAAGGACGAGAATTTGACTAGAGATACCACTGTTTTAGACGATGTAGTAGTCCCTTATGATTACAAAGACGATAATAGTTTTGAGGAACGAGTTTCTTTTAAGAATAGTGTTTTAGAGTCTAGCGATTTAGAAACATTAGTCTTAGACAACGAATACAGGCTCGTAGAGAGTTCAAATATGAGTGAGGATGTACCTCCCGATTATAACTTAGAAGAATCAATTGACCATTTTCAAGAATCTGATGACCTAGAAATTAGGGAAATTATGACCAGTCTATTTAGAGACACTGAACACTCTAAGTTTGGGGGTGATTATCATTCTCCATTTGCTTCACCTTTGACTCTTGTAGAGATCCCTTACTTGGGACTTGATATATGTGCCTCAACCATTGTGCCAGATTACCTTCATACTATCTCTCCAGAACCTAGTGATGTCCATAAGGAAGTTCAGTTATTAGAAACCCATCCTAGTGATGTGGTTAACCCAGGCTATGATACCAAGATTGACTTTCTTTTCCCACCAAATATTTTTCAACCAGATGTGGGAACATATGAGTTACAAATGTGTCAGAAATTGAGTTTTGAGACTAAACCTAATTACTTTAGGAGATTAGGGTCATCATTTGCTTAAGGAAGACCACCACGTTCATTATGGTCAGTTGTGTAAGTCAAATTTGATTGACTTAGAGGATCCCCATTTATTCAGGTTACTTTTATGTGCTTCGAAATTCTTAGTTGAGTATTTCCAGACTCTACATCCCGACCTTCAGGATCCTGCCTTTGAGAAAGTCCACCCCATGAAAACCTTTTATCTAGACCCAGTTATAGAACCTGAACCTGTACCACAACTAGATATTGTTGTCTTAAAGTTAAATAACGGTATGTTCGGTATCTTCATGGTCTGTTGTGATTGTCTCTTCCTTTGGGTAGCACATTTTGATTCATATGACTCGCAATTATTCCGGTTGTTGCTATATGATTCTTCGTGGTGACTAATCCTTGCTTAGTCTGGCTGAAGACTTTAAACTTAGCACTTCTTGGGAGGTAACCCAATATTCATGCGACATGGTAATATCTTTCCTTATCTCTTTTGCTTCAATTGGTAACAGTTTCTCCTTGTTCATGCTTTTAATTTCATCTTTAGAACATTAAGGACAATGTTAGATTTAAGTTTGGGGTATGGGAGAAACTTCTTAGTTGCAATAAATAAACTCCAGAGACTAGAAATTTATGCTTATTAAGGTTGGCACTAACTAATCTAAGTGGATGGGAACATCTTGGTTGTAGGAGTTGAGGAACCAATCTGATTAGATGGAAACATCTATAAGAGTCTATTCATAAAAGCACAGAGCTCAGGTGTTAGAAAAGAAAACATGGTAGTTTCGCCATATCCTCGTGATGGAAACATCGAAAGAATCTTGATCACTTCTTTATTTTTCTTTTTACCATTGCTAGGGTGAAATAGGGTGAATGAGATAAAAAAAAAGAAAAAAAAAGACCAGACCACCAGACCAACCGGAATAAATACAATAAAGGCGACCACTGGTACCCTTGTATATGCCAGCTGAGTTGACCAAGAGTTAGGATTATCGACCACTGGTTCCCTTGTATATGCCAGTGTGTTGATATTAGTCCATACCAGTATCTCAGTCCATTAGGATAGGTTCACCTTAGTCAACATCATCTACGTTTTTTCTCTAAATCCATTTTCTTAATCTATCCATGTGATTGGTTGACTCCGGTTTATGATGTCCAGAAACTATCTGAGTAGAGCTCTGTCACTTTATATGAATTTTAGTATGCTTGAGTGCAAACTCGTGTATAGCAATTGGAATTTCGCATCAGGGTACTTCCTCCTGTAGTCAATGAGAGTACGCCAACCAAGGAGATTCTTTAGTGCCGTCCAAGGTTCTGCGTAGATAGCTAGGGTATGGAGTAAAGGTTTTGTGGGTACACCTCAGGTAAACCCTCCCGAGATTAACTCGGTTTTATTTATTAGTTTTGCTCGAGGACTAGCAAATAATAAGTTTGGGGGTATTTGATAAACACATTTTTGTGTCTAAGTTGTCCTCAATTTTCTGTATTATTGGTACTCGATTTCGTACTTATTATGGTGTTTTATGTGTTTGTAGGTATTTTTGGAAAATAAACTTTGGTAGAAAAATCGGCTCAAAAAGTTGTCTAAAGCACCCGGAGGACACATGTTATTCAGACTCGTACTGTTGGTTAAGGGGCACCTTAATTACTAAGGGACACCTTCTTCACTATTTACACCCCAGAGCATCACTTGTTAGTCGCACCCCCAGTTTGGTTAGGGGGATACTCTTTCTTCTTCATTTGAATTATGAAAACCGGCGGGAAAAACCAACCTTCAGCTGCCGAAATTAGGGCTGCGATTTGAGCTCGTTTCAGTGAGACTAGACGGCTGAATTTGATTGGATTTGTTCATATGGGATTAAAAAACGTGGTGTGATATTCAAAATCAATCCAGTTGGACCAGATAATCGGCGAGAAGGAAACAGAGTTGCGTGTTCACGGGAAAAATATTCTAGATTTGGTTTGGAAAGTTTCTGGTGAAATTCAATCAAAGTTTTAGCTTGGTTTGGGCCTGTTAACCGCAAACAGGGCTGGTAATCCTCTTAGACTCGTCAAAGTACGGTTGTATCACCGATTGGAAGAAAACAGAGCATCATATATCCCCATGAGTTATTCTCGGGATTTTCTTTATTCTTGGAAAGATTGCACGAGGTCAGAGCATGTATATCCTATTATATGACGTGTATGAATCTGTTAAGAGTATGTTGGATGGATACAGACGCGTGAGAAGCTGTAAAAAGGGAAGAAATCCCGTGACTGGTAGTGAAGAATATTATCGAGTAATGAAGATTATTCGGAGTTATGAGCGAGTATTTTTGATTCTGAAGAGTATATAAAGGGTGCTGAGGGTTATGAGAGGGGATGGAGAGAATTGGGAGCAGTTTAGTACATTAGAGAGCCGGAAAAATCAGAGTTGCAGAGGTTAGTTTGCTGCTGGTGAAGAACAAACGAAGAACATAAGACGCACATTTAGCTACAGTTTAGAACAGTCGTAATTGCTACAGTGCCTACGACATCTAGCTTTTATCGCTCTCTGTAACTATTGAGTTTGTAACAAATATAAGTGTTACGAACCCGGTTTTTATTATTTCATCTCCATTTTCATCTTTGTAAACACCCTTTGAGCAATAAAAATGAATTTTGAGTGTGTTTTGAATATGCGGAGCTAGAACCCATCACTGGGACGACGGAGGAAGCTGTATTTCATCCTTGGGGTAATTTAATAAATTCTTTATTTACTTTTTGCACAAATTTTAAATGATTTATGATTTCTATTAATCAATTGTTATCTTGTTAGATAGTGTATGCTTAGTCTTAGATGCTTTAGATACACTATGCTTGGAATTTACAATTGATGTTTTACGAAATCTACTTTGGCAAAGAATAGAGTTATTGTTTCTTTTGTTTTGAGCTATAAATATCTAGGATTAATTTATGAACCCCATGAACATGAAAAGCAGTGGAATCCCGAGTCCCGGTCTCTCTTCATCCTGTGAAAAAATTTGTATATATATTTGTCTTGGATTATATGCAGAAGTAGGCCTGGTCTGGACCCTCACTTTCATTTCTAGGCCACTTTTTTATTTCTTGCAAAACTAGGCAAGTTAAACGGATTCCATCCACTTTAACCATCTCGGTCAATTTAACGCGTTGACTTGTCAATATCTCGCCAAATTATCATATATGGAGATCTCATACATGTGGTAAGATTACTGAAATGTCCTTCACACGTGTATGTCAGTCACATTAGATAAGATTTCCACCTGTCTCGATAAGATCTCCACGTGTTGCTATTTGGGAGCCTAATCTAACTAACACGACATCTCGAGGATTAATTGAACGGCCAAGATAGTTCTTCATTGTTATTATCGACAGTGCGGGAATGTGAAGGAATAAGAAAAGGCAGAGAAAAACATCGATTCATTTGTTTCTAGTAGAGATATTAATCAGTGAAATTTTGTTAGTTGAGATTTGAAGAATAAATTGAAGATTTCCTGCTGGTGAAGATGACGAGACGGAAGAAGCGTTCTAAAAAGAGGTAACAAAAAAACCTTAATCTGTTTTCATGGTTGTTTTTAACATTTCAATGATGAACATACTATGAGTTTTTTTTGTAAGGTTGTTTTATTTGGGTTTGTGGGTGTTTAGATTTCTTGGGTTTTCTCTGTTTATAAAATTTTTATGAAGTTCGAATGTGTTCTGTTGATAATAAAGTTGTACTGATAATTTTCTAGGGTTTGTTAATTTCAAAATTGGGTTCTGCTGATTGATTTCAAAATTGAAATTGATTTCTAGGGTTTTTTATGGTTTCTGTGATAATTGATTTCTAGGGTTTTATGGTTCTAGATTAGGATGGGTTTTTCACGACTTATCTGAAATGGGTTTTCCATAATTTGCCTGATACATATTTTGTTGTTCTTAATTGTACAAAGCACGTGGTTCAAGAGGTTATAAATGAGGTTCAACAGGGAATATTTCCAAACAGAGATATTAAGGTCAAGGATCTAATCAACATTGCTATGTGTTTTGAGTATAAGGGTTTGTTCAGAGAAGGTATGGGTATAAATCAGTTAAAGTCTAGGATTAGTCCTATGTTGAGATTAACCAGTAGGGAGACATTGGACCTTCTATGGTTTGTTGATCCATGCCTACCATCAAACATCATTAATGATGAAGAGTTTTGGTTTTTCTGGGAAAATGCAACTCAAGATGAACATGGTTGGATTACATTGTATTTGCAAGTGATGCCACTAGATGAGAATGGTGAGATAGATGTATCTCAGGTTACTCTAGGTTCAATGCCTCCTCCACCACAGATGACACCCAAAAAGAATGTGACTCCAAAGAAGCCAGTCTCTAAGACTCCACCTAAACCAGTTTTTACTAGTGGTTCATCACCTAAGAGATGGTGTGGCAAGTCAGTTAGAAGAAGTCAAAGAATACCAAGGATGAAGAAGAAGAATCCTACTAAAGTGTTTGTTGATTTAGCTGGTAGTGAAGAAGATGTTTCTGATGAATATGTTGATGATGGAGGTGTATCAGTTCCACCGTTTACTCAACAAACACAAGCAAGTGTAGCTGAGAATAATGATGGAGATGTTTATATTCCACAGTTTACTCAACAAACACAAGCAAGTGTAGCTGAGAATAATCCTGTTTTGGATGCTAGTGGAGCTGAACAAGGTAATGAGATACCTAGATTTGATGAGTATTTCAATCATGACTTTTGGGTTGAAGCTATAACACAGGCAGAAGTGGTGGAAGATTTGTTTGCAGTTGCCCAAGAGTACAAGAAAAGTGATGAGTATGTCATGCACTTGAAAAATGTAGAAGAAGATGAATGTAACCCTGATGATGAGGATGTCCTGAAGATGAATGACAATGACAGTGAAGATAAAGATATCAAGAGTTACAATAAGTTTCTACAAAAAGTTGAGAATGGGTATCTTTCAGATGGTACTGCAAGTGAGACAAGTGATGGTGATAATGTTGATAATGATGCTGCAAGTGATGGTGATAATGTTGATAATGATGTTGGTGATCCAAACTTTGGGGAGGTGGAGGTTGAGAATGACAAGGAAGGTATGTGATTGCTTCTGTCTCTTTTTAAACTTTGTTGTGTTTGATTGTAGATTTGTTCCATTTATTTAGTACTAATGCCCTTGTCTCTGTGGTTTTGTAGAGGACCATTATGGGGACTTGGTCTCTGACAGAGAAGAAGAAGGTAAATTGTCATTTTTTTGTAGTCTTTTGTTTTTCTTATTCTTTGTTTGTTTGTTATGTATGTTTGAAGGGATCTAACTGAATCATTTGTTTTTGGGAATTTGTATCAGAAACCAACAAGACTGATGGTCTTGAACTTATAGTATCAGAAAGCAACAAGACTGATGGGCCTAATTGTTCAAAGCCTCATGATAACACACAGTTTGAGGAAGAGCATGCACAACATTTTAAGGATGAGGAAGATGAGGAGATGTTCCCTGAGGGAATTACTTTTGAACAAGTGGATCCTTACAGCCTAGTGAAGGGAAGCAAGTTTGTCAGCAAGAAAGCATTCAAGAAGCATTTGTGGGCCTACTGTGTGAAGCATAAACATCAGGTCAAGTTTAAAGATTCAAACAACTACAAGATTAGGGTGAAGTGCATTCATCATGAGAAGACCAAGTGTCCTATGTTTATTTATGGAAGAGTTTTGAAGGGTGAAGGAACTACATTTACTCTGAGAAGTTGGAATGTGAAGTACACATGCAATGAAAATTTTAAGGGGGAGAACAGATGTGCAAATCCAGAATTTGTAGCTGACTGGTACATGCAAAGGTTGGAGACTCTTGGTAACAAAAAAAAATCCCTGATCCTGAGTCATTGGAAAATGAGTTCAACAAAACAATGAAAGTGAACGTTAAGTACCATACAACATGGAGAGCAAGAAATATTGTGTTGCAGAATCCTCATGGCATCTATGAGGAGCAGTACAAGAAAATTCTTGCATTCTGTGAAATGGTGAAGGTAACATTAATTGTTTTGTTGTTTGTTTGTTAATGTTTGTCTTTAGTTAGAGCAACATGACTTAATATTACAAATTATATGGCATTAACATTACTTTGTTGTAATTGCAGGAAAACATGCCTGGCAGTGTAGCTAGTTTCTCATATGGAAGCACATACAACACATTCTTGTCAATGACACTCTGCTTCAAGCCTGCTATAGAAGGATTCTTGGCTGGATGTAGGAAAATTATTGGATTGGATGCTTGCCATTTGTATGGTAAGTATGGTGGTGTGTTACTGGTTGCAACAGGTCTAGATGGTCAGAATGGTTTAGTACCTCTTGGTATAATGGTGTGTAGGAATGAAACCATTGAGAACTGGAAGATATTTCTCAAAGACTTGAAAGCTATACTGGGTGAAGACTTGCATTTCACCATTATATCAGACAAGCAGAAGGAGATTAGTGAAGCTTGTGACAAATACTTCTGCTTGGATGAGCACAAATTATGTTTCAGGTTAACTTTTACTTGACATACATTTCAGCATTTCCTTTTTTTATATCCTTAATATTTCCTAATAATATAATTTCAATGACTAACTGTTTCTTATTGATAAATTGACAGACATTTGATGAAGAATTTCAAGAAGTATTTCAAGTCATACAGCTTACATGTTCATTTCTGGAATGCTGCCAAATGTTACAAGAAGAGACACTATCAGGTATGCTCATTTCTCAAAACAATATAATGTAATTTCAAGTATTACATACATGAGTTTGATACTATTTATGTCATGTTTGTTTTTAGAAACACATGGATAAATTATTTGCTGAGGATGAAAAAGCTGCACTGTATCTCATAGATCAAAAACCTGAAAGCTGGTCTAGGTCTCATTTCTCAAATGACAGCAAGTGTGAGCACATCAACAATAATTTCTCAGAGTCTTTCAACAACATGGCCAAGCCCTTTAGAGATAATCCAATCATTACACTTGCACAAATGTATAATAAACTGGTGATGGGTCTTTTCTTCAATAGGAGGAATGAAAGTGAAAACTGGCAGGATGGTGAGATAGTTCCAAAGGAAATGAAGCTGATTACAAAGATGCATGACTCAAATCATCTGTTTGAGTTAACTGGAGCTGTAAGGGGAAGGGTGTATGAGGTCAGGAGTGTTCATGATGCTGTGTTTGTTATGGATCTTCCCAAAAAGAGTTGTAGTTGTTTGCAGTGCCAGCTGAGGGGATTTCCCTGTCAACATGCTGTAGTTGCTTTAACACCATTGAAACCAAACTTGGTTGAGTAAGTCACACTCTCTTTTCACTCAAATGTTTTGATTTGTTATGTTCCCTTTATTTTTCCTTGCTCAAGCTTGATTGTAAATTGATAATTTGTGGATATGCTTGTCTGATTTCATGTTGTAGCTACTGTGACCTTGTATACAGTGTAGAATACTACAAAAAGACATATGCTCCAGAGTTTGAACCACTGTCAGCTGAAATTGACTAGGTAAGACCATTAGTTTTATTAAAGAAAAATATATTGATTATTGTGCAATAAATATTTAATAATAACAAAGATTCTTGGATTCTTTTAGGGTTTCATACATGCTTTATATAGTACACAACCTTTAAGGGTTTCATATCTTAACAAATATCTTCTCTTTCTTCCTCTCTTTGTGTAGAATATACTGGTAGAGTTCATTAATCCTCCTGTTATCATAAGGAAAACTGGAAGGCCAAGGAAGAAGAGGATTCCTTCTTATGATGAAGCTGGAAGTGTGAAGAAAATGAGAAAGTGTAAGAAGTGTGGAGTTTATGGTCACTATGCAATAACTTGTGCTGGTGGAGAGGTTGGAAAGAATCAAAAGGGAGAAAAACCTAGAACCTGTGTTGATGGCTCAACATCATCTACTTATGTCCCTGAACCACCAAAAAGGAAGTACAATAGAAAGAAACCGGTTGTTAGTGCTTCTGCAGGTGCATCTACTACTGCTAAGGATGGAATGAAGAACTAAAACAATTCCAAAGAATGTGTTGGTGAATCTTCAAAACAAGGTGCTGCAAAAGGGAGAAAGAGAAAGGCTTCTTCTTAACCTGCTTTCAATCAGACTAATCAACATGTTGGATCTGTCAACAACAAAGTCACCTTCACAGTTGCAGACCCAAAGGGAACGAAGAAACCAAAGAAGTACATGAAAGTCTGATGGATTCTATGTTTGTTTTTTTCTCTTTTGTTTTTGTTCTGTGACTGGATCTGAACAATATGGTTGATACTATTTATGTTTCAATTTGGTTATCTTTTGTGAATGCATGAATGAATGCTTTTGTAAGACAATGCAAGTTCTGAAATGGGATAAATTTTATTATAAAATTGTTCCAGGCTACATTTTCAGATTTTTCTTAAATTCCTTGCATATTTCATACACTTTACCCTTCATTGTGTCTTTGGTTTCAATGACAAGAGTACCTGAAGACCGTCTGAATGCATCACAGGATTTCTTCTTGCACACAAGGTAAGCTATGTTGAAAATATGTTGATTTTTGCATATCTTCAGTTCTAATTGAGAGTTGCAGTTGTCTTTAAAGCATTTTTGAACCTTCAGTGGACAACTTGTAACACTGTGATTGTCTTCTCCACAGGCAATACAACCATGACCTGATGGAAGCTTGATTGGAAGTGCTGAAGAATGGTTAGAAGCTTGAGAAAACCACTCAAAGTAGTTGCAGGTAGGATTCAAGCATTTAAAGAACAACTTTCCATTACTTACATCTGTTTTAGACCTCAACAAAGCTCTTACTCCATTACAAGGTACATGTTTGCACCTTGAATAAACCTATGGACATGCTTTTGTTTCATGATCTTCTTCCATTTCACACATTAAACACACTAGCATACTAGTTGAAGAACTTGCTTTATCATTCATAACACCACCCATTTTTCAGATCTAAAAATGAAGAGAAGCAGAAGTATGTGGTTGTGGAGATGTTCATTTATGATTTATGGAGAAGAAGATAAGGGTGCCACGTAAGCAGTGCCACGTGGGCCTTGCCACGTACGCACTGAGTGATGACATATAAAGAGTCACAGTAGCTGGTTGGGTCGAAATAACCGATTCAAAGGACTATCTTGTCATTTTAAGTGCACCTAACGGTGCTAACTTTCCATCCATCACTTTTGGTCAAAACTTGCCTAGTTTAGCAATAAATAAAAAAAGTGGCCTAGATTTGAAAAGCACCAAAAAAAAAGGCCTATTTTTGTAAAAATTATTTTGGTTTATTAATTCTTAAAAACAATCTCATTAAGTCCGAGTGAACGACAACTCTGTTTACCACTATAAAAATTCGATCAATTTTTGGCGCCGCCGACGCGGATTTGTTTATAGATTTGTTTTTAGGTTTTATTTTATTTGTTCTTTTTCACGCGTTTTGGTATTTTTGTTTGCTTTCATATTTGGAGATAAGTTTAAGAAAAAGAGAAAGTGCTGAAAAGAAAGGCAAAGTCCAAAAAAGAAAGAAAAGAGAAATCTAAAAGGAGTGAAGAAGAAGATTTTGTAAATAATTTTATTTTATTTTTTTAGAAACTGTAATTAGGGTTATATTTTTGTAAATTTTTTTTTGGACCTTTTTTTTCTCTTATTTTTGGACATTGGACTTTATTCTATTTTTAAAAACCCTACGGAAGGGTAGTTTTAAATAAACTGCTTGCAGAGAAGGACGGCGATTACGATATCGCCTCGGCCCCTCGGGTTCGTACATGACATAGGAGTCGTGGCCCGAGTCGACTTCAACGGTTCATCCACCGTTTCCTTCTTGCCCGCCTTAGGAACACGTAACCTACGCGAACCTAAGCTTAAAATACTGACTAGAACGAGACCGATAGGGTAACGAGCTTAATAGGAAAGTCATTCGAAAAATATTGGTTACTCTTTTAAGCATACTTCGAAGTTCATGATGGTTTCTGTGAGTGGAATGCGTGACTGCGCCGCCTTGTAATACCGGTGAGGCCTTGGGTATCAAAGCTCCACCGAGCTTCCCTCGCCTCTATTCAACTTACTTTGACTCGGATTGATTCCAGAGGGGTTTGCTTAAATTGTAACGAATTCCCTTTCGAAGGATTATAAGCTGGTCTAGAAACAATCTAAGTGGAGTCATCATGCTTTTTGTTTGCTAGATAAAATAGGCTTGTTGTGGTCGAGTCAGCCTTCTTTGTGTTTGTTTAGAATTCCCTTGCAGTTAGGATGTCGAACTGGTATTACAATAGCCCATATAACAAATATAAGCCTGATTTTCAAAATGGACATTACTTTGACCATAATGTGGATAGTGGTTGGGAACGCCAATATTTTGAAGGTTATGGTCCATACCATGGTGAGCCCAATTACTATCCACACGCCAACCGGTCATACGAGCAAAATTCCTCTCCGCTAGAGTCAACTCGTAAGTTAGCTGAGTCGACATGTAAGTTAGCAGAAATGAATAACTTAGTTATGGGCGAAAGCAATGCAACGAGTGAACTTTCTTACCTATATTCAATCAGGAAGTCATGTGAGTCGACTCAAAAACTTTTGTTAGAGGCCCAGAACAGAACTGCTCGAAATAATCTTAATTTCCAATATAGTGTTTCCAATAGTAACTTTGAAAATGAGGATAATTATTTGCATAATCAAGATGACGAGGTTAGAATTGGTAACACTAATTTTTTATATGAGGTTCGACCATTTTCATGTTATTATAATGATTATGATGAGGACAGTGTTGACGAAGAATCAAACACATATAGGCATAGTGATCAGGAATTTGTTACTCCAATTGAGTTGTACAATGATAATATTATTTCTAGTTCAAATCCAAATAATTTTAATAATTATTCACCTATTCAAAAGGACGAGGATTTGACTAGAGATACCACCGTTTTAGACGATGTAGTAGTCCCTTATGATTAAGAAGCCGATAATAGTTTTGAGGAACGAGTTTCTTTTGAGAATAGTGTTTTAGAGTCTAGCGATTTAGAAACATTAGTCTTAGACAAAGAATACAGGCTCGTAGAGAGTTCAAATATAAGTGAGGATGTACCTCCCGATTATAACTTAGAAAAATCAATTGACCATTTTCAGGAATCTGATGACCTAGAAATTAGGGAAATTGTGACCAGTCTATCTAGAGACACTGAACACTCTAAGTTTGGGGTTGATTATCATTCTCCATTTGCTTCACCTTTGACTCTTGTAGAGATCCCTTACTTGGGACTTGATATATGTGCCTCAACCATTGTGCCAGATTACCTTCATACTAGCTCTCCAGAACCTAGTGACGTCCATAAGGAAGTTCAGTTATTAGAAACCCATCCTAGTGATGTGGTTAACCCAGGCTATGATACCAAGATTGACTTTGTTTTCCCACCAAATATTTTTCAACCAAATGTGGGAATATATGAGTTACAGATGTGTCAGATATTAAGTTTTGAGACTAAACCTAATTACTTTAGGAGATTAGGGTCGACACATTTGCTTAAGGAAGACCACCACGTTCATTATGGTAAGTTGTGTAAGTCAAATTTGATTGACTTAGAGGATCCCAAATCATTCAGGTTACTTTTATGTGCTTCTAAATTCTTAGTTGAGTATTTCCAGACTCTACATCCTGACCTTCAGGATCCTGCCAATGAGGAAGTCCACCCCATGAAAACCTTTTATCTAGACCCAGTTATAGAACCTGAACCTGAACCACAACTAGATATTGTTGTCTTAAAGTTAAATAATGGTATGTTCCGTATCTTCATGGTCTGTTGTGATTATCTCTTCTTTTGGGTAAGACTTTTTGATTCAGATGACCCGCAATTATTCCGGCTGTTGCTATATGATTCTTCGTGGTGACTAATCCTTGCTTAGTCTGGCTAAAGACTTTAAACCTATCACTTCTTGGGAGGTAACCCAATATTCATGCGACACGGTAATATCTTTCCTTATCTCTTTTGCTTCAATTGGTAAAAGTTTCTCCTTGTTCATGCTTTTAATTTCACCTTTAGAACATTGAGGACAATGTTAGATTTAAGTTTGGGGGTATGGGAGAAACTTCTTAGTTGTAATAAATAAACTCCAGAGACTAGAAATTTATGCTTATTAAGGTTGGCACTAACTAATCTAAGTGTATGGGAACATCTTGGTTGTAGGAGTTGAGGAACCAATCTATTAGATGGAAACATCTAGAAAAGTCTATTCATAAAAGCACATAGCTCAGGTGTTAGAAAAGAAAACATGGTAGTTTCGCCATATCCTCGTGATGGAAACATCGAAAGAATCCTGATCACTTCTTTATTTTAGTTTTTACGATTTCTAGGGTGAAATAGGGTGACTGAGATAAAAAAAAAAGACCAGACCACCAGACCAACCGGAATAAATACAATAAAAGAGACCACTGGTACCCTTGTATATGCCAGCTGAGTTGACCTGGAGTTAGGATTATCGACCACTGGTTCCCTTGTATATGCCAGTGTGTTGATATTAGGCCAGACCAGTATCTCAGTCCATTAGCATAGGTTCACCTTAGTTAACATCATCTACGTTTTTTCTCTACATCCATTTTCTTAATTTATCCATGTGATTGGTTGACTCCGGTTTATGATGTCCAGAAACTATCTGAGTAGAGCTCTGTCACTTTATATGAATTTTAGTATGCTTGAGTGCAAACTCGTGTACATCAATTGGAATTTCGCATCAGGGTACTTCCTCCTGTAGTCAATGAGAGTATGCCAACCAAGGATATTCTTTAGTGTCGTCCAACGTTTTGCGTAGATAGTTAGGGTCTGGAGAAAGGTTTTTTGGGTACACCTCTGTTAAACCCTCCCGAGATTAAATCGGTTTTATATATTAGTTTTTCTCGAGGACTAGCAAATAATAAGTTTGGGGGTATTTGATTAACACATTTTTGTGTCTAAGTTGTCCTCAATTTTCTGTATTATTGGTACTCGATTTCGTACTTATTATGGTGTTTTATGTGTTTGTAGGTATTTTTGAAAAATAAAATTTTGTGGAAATATCGGCTCAAAAAGTTGTCTAAAGCACCCGGAGGACATATGTTATTCAGACTCGTACTGTTGGTTAAGGGGCACCTTAATTACTAAGGGACACCTTCTTCACTATTTACACCCCAGAGTATCACATGTTAGTCGCACCCCCAGTTTGGTTAGGGGGATACCCTTTCTTCTTCATTTGAATTATGAAAACCGGCGGGAAAAACCAACCTTCAGCTGCCGAAATTAGGGTTGCGATTTGAGCTCGTTTCATTGAGACTAGACGGCTGAATTTGATTGGATTTCCATATGGGCTTAACAAACGTGGTGTGGTATTCAAAATCAATCCAGTTGGACCAGATAATCGGCGAGAAGGAAACAGAGTTGCGTGTTCACGGGAAAAATATTCTGGATTTGGTTTGGAAAGTTTCGGGTGAAATTCAATCGAAGTTTTAGCTTGGTTTGGTCCTGTTAACCGCAAACAGGGATGGCAATCCTCTTAGACTCGTCAAAGTACGGTTGTATCACTGATTGGAAGAAAACAAAGCATCATATATCCCCATGAGTTATTCTCGGGATTTTCTTTATTCTTGGAAAGATTGCACGAGGTCAGAGCATGTATATCCTATTCTATGACGTGTATGAGTCTGTTAAGAGGATGTTGGATGGATACAGACGCGTGAGAAGCTGTAAAAAGGTAAGAAATCCTGTGACTGGTAGTGAAGAATATTATCGAGTAATGAAGATTATTCAGAGTTATTGGCGAGTATTTTTGATTTTGGAGAGTATATAAAGGGTGTTGAGGGTTATGAGAGGGGATGGAGAGAATTAGGAGCAGTTTAAGACATTAGAGAGCCGGAAAAATCAGAGTTGCATAGGTTAGTTTGTTGCTGGTGAAGAACAAACGAAGAACATAAGACGCACATTTAGCTGCAGTTTAGAACAGTCGTAATTGCTACATTGCCTACGACATCTAGCTTTTATCGTTCTCTGTAACTATTGAGTTTGTAACAAATATAAGTGTTACAAACCCGGTTTTTATTATTTCATCTCCATTTTCATCTTTGTAAACACCCTTTGAGCAATAAAAATGAATTTTGAGTGTGTTTTGAATATGCGGAGCTAGAACCCATCACTGGGACGACGGAGGAAGTTGTATTCCATCCTTGGGGTAATTTAATAAATTCCTTATTTACTTTTTGCACAAATTTAAATGATTTATGATTTCTATTAATCAATTGTTATCTTGTTAGATAGTGTATGCTTAGTCTTAGATGCTTTAGATACACTATGCTTGTAATTTACAATTGATGTTTTACGAAATCTACTTTGGCAAAGAATAGAGTTATTGTTTCTTTTGTTTTGAGCTATAAATATCTAGGATTAATTTATGAACCCCATGAACATGAAAAGCAGTGGAATCCCGAGTCCCGGTCTCTCTTCATCCTGTGAAAAAATTTGTATATATATTTTTCTTTTATTTTGGTTTATTAATTCTTAAAAACAATCTCATTAAGTCCGAGTGAACGACAACTCTATTTACCACTATAAAAGTAAATCAACAACCAAAGATTGGATATTCTAATTGATTGATCTCAACGCACAACCCTCTGTTATTTCAATTATATAACAAAATATAATGCGTAATAGAAATAACACAGACACCAGAAATTTTGTTAACGAGGAAACCGTGAATGCAGAAAAACCCCGGGTCCTAATCCAAATTTAACATCACACTGTATTAAGCCGCTACAGACACTAGCCTACTACAAACTAACTTCGGTCTAGACTGTAGTTGAACCCTAATCAATATCACACTGATTCAAGGTACAGTTGCGCTCCTTACGTCTCTGATCCCAGCAGGATACTACGCACTTGATTCCCTTAGCTGATCTCACCCACAACCAAGAGTTGCTACGACCCAAAGTCGAAGACTTTAATAAACAAATATGTATCACACAGAAAAGTCTACGATAATAGATAAATTTGTCTCCCACAGATAAACTTACAAGTTTTGTTCCGTCTTTTGATAAAATCAAGGTGAACAGGAACCAATCGATAACCCGGACTTATATTCCCGAAGAACAACCTAGAATTATCAATCACTTCACAATAATCTAAATTGTATGGTAGCGAAACTAGATATTGCGGAATCACAAATGATGAGACGAAGATGTTTGCGATTTCTTTTTATCTTGCCCTATCGGAGATATAATCTCAATCCAATCTTACAATTGAACTCGTACGATAGAAAATGGCAAGATCAGATCGCTCAACTACAAGAGAAGTAGTTTCGTCTGGTTTCACAATCCCAATGAAGTCTTTAAGTCGTTAACCGACAGGGTCTCGATAAGAAACCTACAGTTAAAGGAGAAACGACTCTAGCAAACCAACTAGTATCACACAGGAGGTGTGGGGATTAGTTTTTCCAGTTGCTAGACGTCTCCCTTATGTAGTTTTCAAATCAGGGTTTGCAATCCAAGTTACCTTGGTAACAAAGCATTCAATATTCACTGTTAGATGAAAAACATGATTTATCCAAGCTAATATCTTTCAACCGTTAGATCGAAACTTAGCTTGTCACAAACACAAATGAAATGGATTCATTTAGGTTTGAGTAACCGTACCTAAAAGTGTGCACTTAGTTGGTTCACAAATAGTTAACCAATGGTTAGCCACATGAGCACTTTCATATTAATCGTATTCATCTTTATCATAACTAGTTCAGATGACTCATAAGAACTAGTTCAAGAGTTTTTCAATTGCTTATATCTTTATACATAGAGAAAATTGAAACAAAATCGGTTTGATTCACTTGAATCAATTCATGAACAATATATCCACGGTTTGCAAAGATTGCATTCCATATTGATTTATTGTTTAAGTTCATGAAACTACCGATTTGAGAGAATAACCAGCTTAGGTACGCGTATGGGTACGTGTACCATAGCAACCATACTTTGAGTTTGAAAACTCTGCAGAAATTTTTGGTTTGAAAACTTCCGTGGGTACGCGTACATGTACGCATACCTAGGTGACTGGTTTTTAGTTTGCAAACTTTACAAACTACAACAGAATTTTCAGTATGAAAACTTCCGCTAGTACGCATACGGGTACGGGTACCTAACATGTCTCCTTCACCAATACCGCATGCACACATATGCACGCACTTGGTTTCCGGCACATGGATTTATACATTAATGTGCGAACACACTATATATGCTTATATACATAGTTGGTTACGTAATCTCAACTCTACATTTTAATCATTGAAACATTCTTCTATAATGTTATAATAGTCGTTAGACATAAAGAATCGACTATCGTCATCAAAGCTATTTTCAAGATTGAAACGTCATCATGACTTTCGTCACGGGTAAAGATGAAAATGGTTAAAGCAAAAGCTTACCAACACATGTTTCGAGAAAAGATAAGCGAGTATATTAGAGCATTGCTCGGTTGAACCCACTAGCATTGGTATATCAAGTTAGTTATCAATTTTAGTTGCCAAAATGCATTCTTGATTTAGCATACTAAAGATAGTTTCAGACTAGTTTAGGTCTAAGAAGTTGAATCGAAGCTATCCTTAAAGGATGAAGATTGAAGATTGAAGGCTACAAGAAGACATAAACAAGTACTTCATCAACAAAGGTATGTGATTGATTTCATTTGGATTCTTGTTCAATTCTACCTTTCTAATCTATCGAGATAAATGCTCACTCTATGGAACGATTCCTATGACGGTAAATGTATATTTATGTATATATACTCGAGGTTATTTGATTCATGGCTTTGTTGATAATAACCTTTATCCCTATAAAGGATCTCATGTTATAGTGAATGAGCTTGTGAATCCAATGAGCCAAGAACCACTCAATTCCAAGTTATAACGATAAAGTTATGAGTGATTTAAGTTCATTAGTAGGAAACATTCCATGGGCTTTGGAGTGGTCCGCGAACTTGGGCCCAATACGTGACTAAAAGGGATTTTTGGTCAAGTTGGTGATGTTTCCTTATCTAGGCAAGTTAGTTATTGGTTCAAACACTTTTGATTGCCATATTAAAGTGTTTGTGATTCCTGCCTAAGTTAAAATGTGATTTATTCACATAAATTCAATTTTTGTTAAGTAAGTTATTTATTTAATTATTTTGGAAAGAGTTTTAACTTAGGAAAGTCTCCCATATTTAGGAGAGTCTTGTAAAAGGAAAATATCTTTGCTTAGCTTCCAAGCTATTATTCATTATCAATAAGGAGTTCGCGAGTTTACACGTTTTTCATCCCTTTGGAAAATTGGCGTAAGCTCTGCAGGTTATTTTCCACGTCTCTGTTCTTCGGAACAATAGTGAGATAAAATTCTTTGTATTAGGGATCACAAATCCAAGTTGGATTTAATCTTCGTGATTGATCATACAACTTGTAATCTAGGTTTTTCACCTCTTGTCTATTCTAAGGTTTTCTCTTCTGATATAAAACCAGTCAAGAATTGTTGATCATAAACCTTAGGTTTTGATATATTTCAGTTTAAGTTCGTATATCAACACTTTTTAGTCGAAATCGGAGGCTAAAAAGAAAAACTTCTTTTGAGGCATCTCGTAAAAATCCTTGAGAAGTTTTAAACAAGATATCTCTAGATTTATTCTAGTTGTTCTTGTTGTAGAGTTATTAGGTTTCTCTTCCTTTTATTGAAGAGTATAATAATCCCTAATCTACATGTTTGTTTTGATATTACTTTTACCTAGTAATTGTTTTTATCAAAATAAACATAAGATTTCCAAAACCTTGATTTACATCTAAAGGGAAATCAAACCGGTGTTTTGCGCAAACAAAATATCGAATCGTATCAATCGTGGTGGTGTATCTTCTAAAGAGAGCCTCGGGTTCTGCTAGAAGATTTGTGTGAAGAATTTCTAAAGAGAATCGGTATTCTGCTAGGAGTTCTACAATGCTGAAGAAGGTATTACATCTAGTCCGAATAGGTAGTAGGAATTTGGTGTAACAGCTTATAATCAGTGTGTGTTTATTATGGACTAGGTCCCGGGGTTTTTCTGCATTTGCGGTTTCCTCATTAACAAAATCTGGTGTCTGTGTTATTTCTTTTCCGCATTATATTTTATTTATATAATAGAAATATCACAGGTTGTACGTTAAGATCAATCAGTTCTTGTATCCGACCTTAGGGTTGTTGAGTGAATTGATTGACACTTGAACATTGGTCTTTCGTACCGTTCAAGTTAATCCTCTTATATTCAATCGGGCTCGCAAATCCCTATTTGCTGATTGCGAATTGAATCAAGAGATAGAGATATAAAACTCTTTGATATACTTTTTATAGATTGAGTTTAACTGTCTAGTTGATTCTCTTGAAAGTATATTGGAGTTTGTCTATTCAGATTGCCAAACGAAATATTGGGTGGTGTTTTTAGACCCCCACTTTTTCAATTGGTATCAGAGCAGGCAAACACGCTAAGACCTCATAAGTCTATGTTTGTAGCAATCTGATTCTATGGACAGAGGTGATATCTCTATAAACGTACCGCCAGTCTTCAATGGCACGAACTACTTATGGTGAAAAATTGCTATGCGAGCTTTTCTTCAAGCACATGATTTTCAATCATGGGTATATGTCGTTAATGGCTATGATGCTCCCGTTGTGGCAGTAGGAGATGTAAACGTTCCCAAACCTATTGGTGAATATAGCCCTGCTGAGATACTTGCTGCAAAGCAAAATTCCAACGGTTTGAATGCTATTATCCATGCCATTATCCCAGATCTTCAGCACCACGTGACTACGTGCAATAAGTCTAAAGATGCTTAGGATATCTTAGACACCGTATTTGAAGGGAATGCCGCAGAAAAAGAAGCGAGGCTTCAATACCTAGAATTTGACTGGGAAAACCTTCACATGTCTGATGATGAAACCTTTGATGTGTTTGACCAAAGACTTTCTTAAATAGTTAACGCCTCATTTGCATTAGGAAGAACTATTCCAGAGAAAGATATTGTGTGCAAAATTCTCAGGTCTCTACCATCAAGATACGAGTCTAAGAAACATGCCATTGAAGAAGCAAATGGTCTTTCTACATTCTCCAAAAATACTCTTGTTGGAAAGTTAAAGATCTTTGATAATGAGCACGCAAGAAAAGAGGTGATTTCTCTTAAAGCTGCAAACAATTCTGAATCCCCTAAGGATAAATCTGGTTCGCCAGATACTAAGGATGTTACTCCACGAAAATTTAGAAAACTCTTGAGAGACAGGAAAAAGATTTTTTTTAAAGTTACAAAATCTTTCATTGATGATGTACAATGTTATAACTGTCGTGGTTTCGGGCATCTTTCTTCAGTATGTCCTAGCTGAAATCGTAAACAATCGGCATATGCAGCAGATTTGCCTACTCTTGATGATGGTCCTGAATTTTATAATCCTCAAGAGCTCAAAGGCGAGGTTGCATTAGCTTCTGGGAAAATTCTTTCGGAATACTGATTCTGATTCTGACGAAGAAGTGTTCCATGCTGACCCAGTTGCTAATAATCTTCTTAAAGAATGTAATCGGAAACTTTCGGAAGTTGATAGCACCATTTTCAGTGAGAAAGTTAAATATGACAGACTTCGTAGTCGGAATAAAGACTTGCAAGACCAACTTGATTCTAGTGGTGCAAGAGATTATCTCAACGAAATACGAAAGCTTAAAGAAGAAATTGCCGAAGGTCGAGATCGGGAAATTATTCTTCAAGCAAAGCTAGATAACTTGGAGAACGTGGAGATGAACGTGTTATTGGATTCGGAACGAGAAGATCTCAAAGTTCAATGTGAATCATCCAAGAATGATCTAGTTTTTGCGCTTGAGAAGGTCAAAAGGTTGGAAGAAGAAAACTCGAGCTTAAAAGAGAGTTTGTCTAGAAATAGTAGCTCAGACAAATTAACCTCGATATTGGGAGCATGTAGAATTCATCGTGATACACGAGGATTGGGCTATAAAGGAATAAACGCTCCTAGTATTTGCAAAGAGGTAAAATTTGTCAAAGCTAAAAATGCTTCTCAACCAAAACCTTCCACGGTTGACAAAAGGAAAGTATCTCTACAAACTTCCGTTGAAGAAAAGAGGAAATTCTGTCAAGCTCCAAAGCAAGCACATACACATTCAGGTAATACTAAACATAATTATTTCCATTATACTAAACATTTTTTTTATTGTGGAAAACCAGGTCACTTGCAAAGGAATTGCAGATTTCTTAAACGAGGTAAAACCATATATGATTCTGTTAAGAAGACAAGATCTGATGTTCCAAACTGGAGAAAAACTGAGTCTCATAATATCAGTTCCTTTAGAATTTCCCCCAAGAAATTTTATAATTATATTGGGGAGAAAAGGAAATATGTTGCTCCAAAAGTTACCCAGAAATGGGTACCAAAGAAGATCAATAAAGCGACGAGTACTATTAAGAAGGATCTTCCAGACAAGAGTTTGACAAGGGATAACATCTTAAAAAGGTACGGAACATTTATTGAAAGTTTCAAGGAAGTTGTTAAATTCCTAGACTCTATGCATGATTTTTTTTCGAATACCTGTCGTGAGCAAGATTTTGCTCACCTCAACACAACCTGATTGTGTTGAAAGTGCATCCTCACCAAGGAGCCCTACTAAATGCGGTAAGAATTGCAAAAGAATTGGGGCACACGTATTAAGTTGGGAAAATTCTGAATATGTGGAACGATTTATTGTTTCGAGCTGAGTTTAACTCGCTTATATATTCCTCGAAATATGTGTTGGTAAGCTTTCACTTCGATCAAGTTTATCTTTACCTAGTGACGAAAGTCATAATGTTTCAATCACTTTGGAAATTGCTCTGATGAGAAAGGTTTGTGAATAACGACTGAATAACGTCCTCTGAGAATGTTTCAATGGTTGGAATGAGAGTTTAGGTCTATATAACCAATTATGGATATAAGAATTGTGTGGTAACACATATGTGCATAAGTCTTATTCCTTAATCCGAAGTTTTAGAACTTTGTTGATTGAGAGAAACCGGAGGAATTTGCTTTGCCAAGTCCGTGACCCCAGTCCGCGAACTGACGGAAGTTCTCTTACCGAGAATTTCTGCTGGGATTTCCAAAAACTCGTTTGCGTGTTTAGTCCGCGAACTGGCGGAAGTCTCTTTACCGAGATTTTCTGCTGAGTTTGGAAAACTCTGCCGGTTATCTTAAGTCCGCGAACTTGTTTGCGAACTTGAGTGGGTTATGATCTAAAGATCTGCTCTGAACATAAACTTAAAATACTAAGGAATGTCTTATGCAAACCGTGGCTATAAGTTCATGAGCCGATTCAAGTGAATCGTATCATCTTTGTTTCAATTGTGTCTTGTGTAGTTATATAAGATCTCATAGCAATTGAACAACTCTCTAACTAGTTCATTTAAGTCAATTGAACTAGTTATGGTAAAGAAGAATATGGTTAATATGGAAGTGATCATATGGCTAGATACCACATGTATGAGTCTTAATTACCTAACTTGATTTGTGATTGAAATTCTTAAATTCAACAAGTTAGAAGCAATTATCAAAGCCATGGATGTTGGTTTTTATTGTCAAAGAAACTTTTTCATACTCTTGTGGTAACCATTCTTGGTGTAAATCCTTGTGGAAAAGTTTATTCTTCCTTCTATGCATATCAAGTCTTGTTTATACAAGTTTGTATGTTAGAAAAGATGATCACAATACTTGATCTTCATGATCACATATTGTGTATTGTTACCATGAGATAGGTCTAAACATTTTAGTAACATGATCTCATGAGAGACTTTCAATGATTGGTTCTTAAATCATATCTCCTTGTAGGATTTCTAAGATCCATTATAAATCCTTCTCTCTGGAGTAAGGTCGCTCTTGTTGTTCTTTCGGGAATGACATCAAATGGGGGAGAGTTCTTTTGAACTTGTGTTTAATGGTAATATCTTGCGGGGTGTGCGGCTGTGGAATTTTATAGGGGTTATCTTGTATCTTAAAACTCCTTGATGAATGCATTTATCTTCGGCTTTATGATTGCATCTAAATTAAGTTGGTATGTATTTTTCTTTTAGTCTATGAAATGTCTCTTGTGGAAATTTCATTATGCTCCCGTTCTTTTATCTTTTCCAATTTTATTGACAAAAAGGGGGAGAAATAATGTGGTTAACAGTACAAATACATATGATTTTCGGATCATTCTGTAATGGGGAGTGGTTTCCATGATCGAGATGGAGTATTGAATAAGGGGGAGTGATACATATCACCGTAGTATTATTGTCAAAGTTGTGATACAATGAAACTTTGATGCTGTGTAATAATACTGTGATGGATCTTCAACAAGTACAGGATGAGCACACTCATAGTTGAAGAACAAAAGAAATCAAGCATGTAGGTTTTTAGTTTTATCAAGTACAATCCATATGTAAAATGGTTTTGTCACTAAAATTGACAAAGGGGGAGATTGTTAGAGCATTGCTCGGTTGAACCCACTAGCGTTGGTATGTCAAGTTAGTTTTCAATTTTAGTTGCCAAAATGCATTCTTGATTTAGCATACTAAAGATAGTTTCGGACTAGTTTAGGTCTAAGAAGTTGAATCGAAGCTATCCTTAAAGGATGAAGATTGAAGGATACAAGTAGACATCAACAAGTAATTCATCAACAAACGTATGTAATTGATTTCATTTGGATTCTTGTTCAATTCTACCTTTCTAATCTATCGAGATAAATGCTCACTCTATGGAACAATTCCTACGACGGTAAATGTACATTTATGTATATATACTTGAGGTTATTTGAGTCATGACTTTGGTGATAATAACATTTATCCCTATAGAGGATCTCATGTCATAGTGAATGAGCTTGTGAATCCAATGAGCCTAGAATCACTCAATTCCGAGTTATAACGATAAAGTTATGAGTGATTTAAGTTCATTAGTAGGAAACATTCCATGGGCTTTGGAGTGGTCCGCGAACTTGGGCCCAATACCTGACTAAAAGGGATTTTTGGTCAAGTTGGTGATGTTTCCTTATCTAGGAAAGTTAGCTATTGGTCCAAACACTTTTGATTACCATATTAAAGTGTTTGTGATTCCTGCCTAAGTTAAAATGTGATTTATTCACATAAATATAATTTTTGCTAAATAAGTTATTTATTTAATTATTTTGGCAAGAATTTTAACTTAGGAAAGACTCTCATATTTAGGAGAGTCTTGTAAAAGGAAAATAGCTTTGCTTAGCTTCCAAGTTATTATTCTTTATAAATAAGGAGTTTGCGAGTTTACACGTTTTTCATCCCTTTGGAAATTTGGCGTAAGCTCTGCAGGTTGTTTTCCACGTCTTCTGTTCTTCGTGAACAATAGTGAGATAAAAGTCTTTGTGTTAGGGATCACAAAGCCAAGTTGGATTCAATCTTCGTGATTGATCACACAACTTGTAATCTAGGTTTTTCACCTCTTGTCTATTCTAAGGTTTTCTCTTCTGATATAAAACCATTCAAGAGTTGTTAATCATAAACCCTAGGTTTTGATAGATTTCAGTTTCCGATCGTATACCAACACTTGTTAGTCGAAATCGGAGGCTATAAAGAAAAACTTCTTTTGAGGCATCTCGTAAAAATCCTTGAGAAGTTTTAAACAAGATATCTCTAGATTTATTCTAGTTGTTCTTGTTGTAGAGTTATTAGGTTTCTCTTCCTTTTATTGAAGAGTATAATAATCCCTAATCTACATGTTTGTTTTGATATTACTTTTACCTAGTAATTGTTTTTATCAAAATAAACACAAGATTTCCAAAACCTTGATTTACATCTAAAGGGAAATCAAACCGGTGTTTTGTGCAAACAAAATATCGAATTGTATCAATCGTGGTGGTGTATCTTCTAAGATAGCCTCGGGTTCTGCTAAAAGATTTGTGTGAAGAATTTCTAAAGAGAATCGGTATTCTGCTAGGAGTTCTACAAGTGCTGAAGAAGGTATTACATCTGTCTGAATAGGTAGTAGGAATTTGGTGTAACAGCTTATAATCAGTGTGTGTTTATTCTGGACTAAGTCCCGGGATTTTTCTGCATTTGCGGTTTCCTCGTTAACAAAATCTGGTGTCTGTGTTATTTCTTTTCCGTATTATATTTTATTTTTATAATAGAAATATCAAAGGTTGTACGTTAAGATCAATCAGTTCTTATATCCGACCTTAGGGTTGTTGAGTGAATTGTTTAACACTTGAACATTGGTCTTTCGTACCGTTCAAGTTAATCCTCTTATATTCAATCGGGCTCCCAAATCCCTATTTGCTGATTGCGGATTGAATCAAGAGATAGAGATATAAAACTCTTTGATATACTTTTTATAGATTGAGTTTAACTGTCTAGTTGATTCTCTTGAAAGTATATTGGAATTTGTCTACTCAGATTGTCAAATGAAATATTGGGTGGTGTTGTTAGACCCCCGCTTTTTCAGAGTAAACTCGGCTTGAAATAGCAAATGTGTATGTATGAAAACTATCATACTTATACGACTTTTGTCTCAAGAGTAGGAGATAGAGTAGATAGACTTTTGAGTGACAGATGAGTTCAAGTCTCCACATACCTTTTGGTCGGATGAAGTTCTACTGGTTCCTTGAGTAGTTCTTCATCTTCGTAAGATAATCACCATGGAGTTTGGAGCTCAACTATTCCTAACTATCCTAGACCGAAACTTAGTCATAAGTATACTTGAAATCAAGACATATAGTTTTGATCACTAACATTGAAAAACATGCTTGAGATAGCAACGCATGCGAGTTCGACCAAGAAATGCTCTAACGACATCCTTAATCAATAAATAATTTAACTACTCATATTACAAAGAAGTTGAATAATGGTGGTTTCCACCTAAAGGGGTAAACCCTAGGTTTAGATGTAGACATAAACCCTATATTGTTGTTAGAGCACTTCTCGGTCGAACTCGCAAGCGTTGCTATCTCAAGCATGTATGTCAAGTTTAGTTGCCAAAACTATAAGTCTTGATTTCTAGTCTACTTATAGCTAAGTCTCGGATTAGGATAGTTAGTGTAGTTGATCTTTAGACTCCACGACGTTCATCGAATGAAGACGAACAACTACTCAAGGGAACTTGTGTAACTTCATCACCAAAAGGTATATGGAGACTTGAACTTATCTATCTTTCAAAAGTCTATCTATTCTATCTCCTATTTGAGACAAAAGTCGTATTGTTGTACAGACTTCGATTATACACATTTGCTATTTCGACCTGAGTTTAACTTACTTATCTATTTCTCGAAATATGTGTTGGTAAGCTTTCGCATTAACCAAGTTCATCTTTACTCTTGACGAAATTCATATTGATTATTTCAATAACTTGAAAATCGCTTTGATGTTAATAGTTTGTGTTAGAGCATAGCTCGGTCGACCTCGCATGCGTTTCTATCTCAAGCATGTTTGTCAATGTTAGTGATCAAAACTATGAGTCTTGATTTCCAGTCTACATATCTAAGTCTCAGACTAGGATAGAAAAGTGTAGTTGAGCTCAAGGACTTCATGGCGATTCATCATACAACGACGAATATCTACTCAAGGAACCGTGGAACTTCATCAACAAAAAAGTATGTGGAGACTTGAACTTATCTATCACTCAAAAGTCTATCTCTTCTATCTCCTACTTCTTATGAGACAAAAGTCGTATGCTATCTCGCATGTCTATATCTCGAAATCATGTGTTGGTAAAGCATTTCGCTTTGATCGGGTTTATCTTCACCTAATGACGAAAGTCATAATGTTTCAATCACTTTGAAAATCGCTTTGACGAGAAATAGTGTAACAACTATATAACGTCATCTAAGAATGTTTCAATGGTTGGAATGAGAGTTTAGGTCTATATAACCAATGATGGATATAAGCATTGTGTGGAAACACATATGTGCATAAGTCCTATTCCTTAATCCGAAGTTTGCGAACTTTGTTTATTGAGAGAAACCGGAGGAATTTGCTTTGCCAAGTCCGCGAACTCAGTTTGCTAACTCAGTCCGCGAACTGACAGAAGTTCTCTTGCCGAGAATTTCTGCTAGGATTTTCCAAAAACTCGCTTGCGTGTTTAGTCCGCGAACTGGCGGAAGTCTCCTTGCCGAGATTTTCTGCTGAGTTTGGAAAACTCTGCCGGTTGTCTTAAGTCCGCGAACTTGTTTGCGTACTTGAGTGGGTTATGATCTAAAGATGTGCTCTGAACATGAAACTTAAATTACTAAGGAATGCAGTATGCAAACCGTGGCTATAAATTTCATGAGCCGATTCAATCGAATCGAATCAAATCATCTTTGTTTCAATTGTGTATTGTGTAGTTACATAAGATCTCACAGCAATTGAACAACTCTCTAAACAGTTCATTTGAGTCAATTGAACTAGTTATGGTGAAGAAGAACAAGGTTAATATGAAATACTCATATGGTTGACCTTTTGGGTTACTATGTTGAACCAACATACACGTACACGTTTGGGCACGGTTTTCAATAACCCAGTAAACGTATATCTCAAGTGTGTGTGACAAGCTAAGTTTTCAATCTAACGGTTGAGAAGTATTAGCTTGAATCTAAATCAGGTTTTCATCTAACGGTGATTATTGATTGCTTTGCACCTAAGGCAAAACCCTGATTTGAAGACTATATAAAGGAGACATCTAGCATTGAGAAAAACTAATCCCCACACGTCTGTGTGATACTAGTGCGCTCGCTAGAGTCGATTCTCCTCTAACCTTTGGTTTTCTTCTCTAAAACCAGGTTAACGACTTAAATACTTCATTGGGATTGTGAAGCCAGACCGATACTACTTTTATCATAGTTGTGTGATCTGATCTTGCATCTTCTATCGTACGAGTACAATCTTTGATTTGCTTGAGATCGTGAGAGTTCTCTGATAGGCAAGATAAAAAGTCACAAACATCTTTGTATCACTGTTTGTGATTCCTCAACGTCCTCTTGTGTATTCAAGTAAGACAGTTGAGAGGTGATTGATTAATCTAGGTTGTTCTTCGGGAATATAAGACCGGATTATCAATTGGTTCCTGTTCACCTTGATTTCATATCTTAAGACGGAAAAAAAACCTAGGGTTTTTCTGTGGGAGACAGATTTATCCTTTAATAGACTTTTCTGTGTGAGACAGATTTGTTTATTATCAAGTCTGCGATTTTGGGTTGCAGCAACTCTTGGTTGTGGGTGAGATCAGCTAAGGGAATCAAGTGCGTAGTATCCTGCTGGGATCAGATGCGTAGGAGTATAACTGTACCTTGAATTAGTGGGAGACTGAATGGGGTTCAACTATAGTCCAGTCCGAAGTTAGCTTGGAGTAGGCTAGTGTCTGTAGCGGCTTAATACAGTGTGTATTCAATCTGGACTAGGTCCCGGGGTTTATCTGCATTTGCGGTTTCCTCGTTAACAAAATTTCTGGTCTGTGTTAAATCATTTTCCGCATTATATTGTTTATCTTTATAATTGAAATAATACAGGTTGTGCGTTAAAGGTTAATCGATTGGAGATCCGACCTTGTGGTTGTCGATTTCATTGATTAACACTTGGACATTGGTCTTTGGTACCGTCCAAGTTATTCCTTGTATTTGATAAAGACTCGCTATTGTTTTTAGCTTGAGTAAAAATCAAATCAAGAGAGAGATATTAACTCCTTGAGATACTTTTATCTAGATTGAGTCTAACTGTCTAGTTGATTCTCTAGCAAAGTATTTCCGAGTTAGTCCATACAGATTGCTAAGCAAAATATTGGGTGGTGTTGTTAGACCCCCTCTTTTTCAATTGGTATCAGAGTAGGCAAACACGCTAAGACCTCATCAGTCTGTGTTTTTAGCGATCTGACTCTATGGACAGAGGTGTTATCTCTACTAACGTACCAGTTCAGAAATTACCAGATGATTCTAAAAGCTTGGATTCACCTGAGAGAACTGTCACATCTAAGTCAATATCTAAACATTCTCTTGATGTAAACATCGTTGATTGGTAAACTCTCCTAGAAGAACAGTTGGATGAACTTTCTGATGAAGGTGATTCAGAAATTGATAGAGATGTTGATGAGGAAGTCTCGGAGTATGTTAAGTTTTTGGATTCATGGAAAATGAAGAAGATTACAACTTCTCATGTCTCACCTCTTATGATTCCTCTCTGTCGAGAAAACAAGAAATTGAGAAGATGTTACACAGGTGTTTATTTTTCGAATCGTTCTTGCGAATCGATCCTCAAGGATTCTGAGGAAAACCTACTATGAAGTCACTTGAATGTGATAATCTTTATCAAAAGTACTTTTTGTTGGAAGAGAAACTTGAAGAATCTGAAGCAAGGTTTAACTCTCAACAAATTAGTTTTGATGACAGATAAAGTGCTTGTCTCGCTCGAGAAAAACGCCTTGAGGCTGATTTAGCTGATGCTCTTGATAAAATCAAGATGTTGGAAGATGACTTGAAAAAGTTCAATACTAGTTCAAGCAAATTAACCACTATGCTAGGAGCAAGTAAAAATCATCGTGATACACGAGAATTTGGCTATAAGGGAATATATGCTCCAAGTATTAGCAAAGAGGTAAAATTTGTCAAGGCTAATGATTTTTCTCAACAAAAGGTTTCCACTGATGGAAAAAGTGAAATACCTTCACCTGCAGTTAAGGTTCAAAAGAAAAAAGTTTATCAACCTCCAAAGACAACACACATGGATCGAGGTAAGAACATTCCTTATGTTTTCCACTATTGCGGAAATAAAGGTCACCTGGAAAGGAGATGTCGTTTCCGTATAAGGAATGAGAAACTTCATGATGTTCTTGTTTGAGCATCACAAGAAGTTGTGAAACCAAGATCATACGTTAAGACTGATCCTCTTAACATTATAGGTTGTAATTGTCCAACCTTTAGGAAAGGGAATCAGTGCTATGATAAACCTAGATTTGCCTATAAACGTCGTACAAATCCTTTTCACAATCGTAATGGTTATCAGAAGGATAACTTCGTAAAGACGAAGACAAGATCCGATGCTCCCAACTGGAGAAAGACTAACTTGCAAAAGAATATTCAATCCAACTCTCTTCCGAGAATTCTAGAAGAGAGTAATGGGAAGAAGGTTCCAATTGTTCCTAAACGCACTCAGAAGTGGATACCAAAGAAAGTCGATGATGTTTTGAGTGTGAAAAGGAATGATCTCCCAGAAAATTCCATGACTATGGAGAAGGCAATATCCATGATGTTGGAACTTAACAAGTTTTTTGGGAAAATGGAATTGGATGTGAAAGATTCTAAAAGCGATCTCTTTCATGATAATCCAAAGGTCACTTGTGGTGAGCAAGACATTGTTCACCCCAACACAACTTGATTCTGTTGTAAGTGCATCCTCACCAAGGAATGCCATGTTATGTATACGGTGAGGGAAGCACGAGAATTGGGGCACACCGATTATGTTCGGTAAGGCTTTAGTATTCGACTGGATTCATCTAAAAAGGTATGTCTATAAACTTGAGCAAGATTTTTGTTTTTATTTGCTTAGAGAACTTATAATGATTCACGTACCTTTCTTTATCGTTCTTTTCTACCTAACTTGATCTGTGTTTAAGGTTCTTAAATGTTTAGGTTTGAAAATAATAGTTCCGGATGTTTGGACTACATGGTACACATACCAAGTATGCATAACAACATTCAAAATCAAAATCCAGGGGTTTAAGTTCGCAAACCCGTATGCATACTTGACGTCGATATTCGGTAAACTTGTTTTGGCCGTAACTTCTTCGTCCGAACTCGGATTCACCTCATTCTTTTTGCATTATCTTCCTTATTGAATTCCATTCAAAATGGAGATGAGAATTGTTGAATTTGGATGAGTTAATATTGGTATTTGTCCTGTCTCTTGTTTTTTAGTGTTTGCTCCGTTTCGTTGCACTTGTTCAATTCTCTTGGACTTGGGCACTAGGATTCTTGGAGAAATCCTATTCTAAGCTATTTTGTGGCTGTTACAAGAGCGATGTTGGTGAATCACAAAGAAGGAAGTTCGAGAATGGGTAGTAGTTCACATTTCTATATATTCTTGAGTGTTCACAATCATCTCATGTGAACTATGGTGCATAGTCGTTAATGACTTTGTATGTTCTTCTTTGTTAAGGAAATCTTTTTATACGTTTTTTGTAACCACTCTTGGTATAAATCCGTGCGAAAAAAGATTGATCCTACCTTCTAAGGGCAAAGATTGTTATTGCAGTATTAATCTTTATGATTTTGTGATATTACAATTGTTTATGGGATATGTATTGTTTGCATCCGTGAACTTGAAGGTCCCATATGTTGTCAAAAGTAAAGTCGTTCATAAATTGGTATTCGTATTGATGAAAGGACGAATGGACTTTTGACAAATACAAAAGTTATGCCTGCAGTCATTCGTTTGACGGAATATAAGGTAAAATCTTTTGTGTGACAAGGATAAAGTCTATTATGTAGTTATGCAAATAGTGATGGAAAAATAGAATAGATCCTTGTATGTATTCCACGGTAATGATCATCATTGATCCATATCTTATATATTACTGTGAGGCTATGTAATGTGTCTTATGTCGAGCACGATACAACTAAGTTGATTACTTTGTGATTAGATTTGTTGGTTGTTCCATAAGGTACTTTATGTCGAGCATCTTTGAACTAAATTAATCATCTTGGTTGGTTATTTAGTTATTTGCTCCGAAAGTTTTCTTTTGTCGAGCAACACTTTTGACAATTAAATTGATTACTTCTGTGATTAGTTTGGCTGTGTTTTCCAATTATATTAATTATAGGTTCTCTTGTAATTAATCTAGTTGAGTTTTCATATATTCCACAAGTCCTTGTGTTGAGTATATGAACGGCTATACTAATCATGCTCTATTGGTTAATGTAGTCGTATATTCCGTAAGGTTTTCCTTATGTTGAGTATGTGAACGATTAAGTTAGTCATCTCCATATGATTACCTTAGTCTTAGCTCCGTAAGTTTACTTATGTTGAGCACAATCAATTAAATTAATCACTTTTGTGGTTTGATTTAGTTGCGTATTCCAATTAAATTAATCATGGGTTTACTTGTGATTAATTTGATTGATTTTTGGATATAGAAAATCATTTTCCTATGGTTTTTGGTGTCCAATTAAAAATCCTTCTTTTCTTTCGAAATTAAGGTCGCTCTTGTTGTTCTCTCGGGAATGACATCAAATGGGGGAGAGTTCTTTTGAACTTGTGCTTAATGGTAATATCTTGCGGGGTGTGCGGTTGTGGAATTTTATAGGGGTTATCTTGTATCTTAAAACTCCTTGATGAATGCATTTAGCTTCGGCTTTATGATTGCATCTAAATTAAGTTGGTATGTATTTCTTCTTTTAGTCTATGAAACGTCTCTTCTCGGAAATTTCATTAGGAACCCGTTCTTGTACCTTTGCCAATTTTATTGACAAAAATGGGGAGAATTAATGTGTAGTTCTACTACATATACATATGGTTTTCGGATCATTGTGTAAGGGGGAGTGGTTTCCATGTGAGATGGAGTATTGACTAAGGGGGAGTGATACATATCACCGTAGTATTATTGTTAAAGTCGTGATGCAATTGAACTTTGATGTTACATAATAATACTATGCCACTGTATAATAATGATCGAGAATCTCGATTTGTCTCATTGTTATAGCTAAGGATCTTCAACAACGGTGATGCTAAACTTACAACCTTTGGGATCATTGGAGTACTTGGAAGGACGAAGATTTCAGGGAACGTTGAAGATTAGACTATGGAATAGGATCCACTAAAGATTATCCTTTTTTTATTCCATATGTATTAATAGTTTTGTCACTAAAATTGACAAAGGGGGAGATTGTTAGAGCATAGATCGGTCGACCTCGCATGCGTTGCTATCTCAAGAATGTTTGTCAATGTTAGTGATCAAAACTATGAGTCTTGATTTTTAGTCTACATAGCTAAGTCTCAGACTAGGATAGAAAAGTATAGTTGAGCTCAAGGACTTCATGTCGATTCATCATACAACGACGAAGATCTACTCAAGGAACTGTGGAACTTCATCAACAAAAAGGTATGTGGAGACTTGAACTTATCTATCACTCAAAAGTCTATCTCTTCTATCTCCTACTTCTTATGAGACAAAAGTCATATGCTATATAGACTAGATCATACACATTTGATATTTCGAGCCGAGTATATCTCGCCTATCTATATCTCGAAATCATGTGTTGGTAAAGCGTTTCGCTTTGATCGGGTTTATCTTCACCTAATGACGAAAGTCATAATGTTTCAATCACTTTGAAAATCGCTTTGACGAGAAATAGTGTAACAACTGTATAACGTCCTCTAAGAATGTTTCAATGGTTGGAATGAGATTTTAGGTCTATATAACCAATGATGGATATAAGCATTGTGTGGAAACACATATGTGCATAAGTCTTATTCCTTAATCCGAAGTTTGCGAACTTTGTTGATTGAGAGAAACCGGAGGAATTGGCTTTGCCAAGTCCATGAACTCAGTTTGCGAACTCAGTCCGCGAACTGACAGAAGTTCTCTTGCCGATAATTTCTACTGGTATTTTCTAAAAACTCGTTTGCGTGTTTAATTCGCGAACTCAGTCCGCGAACTGGCGGAAGTCTACTTGCCGAGATTTTCTGCTGAGTTTGGAAAACTCTGTCAATTGTCTTAAGTCCGCGAACTTGTTTGCGTAATTGAGTGGGTTATGATCTAAAGATGTGCTGTGAACATGAAACTTAAATTACTAAGGAATGCAGTATGCAAACCGTGGCTATAAAGTTCATGAGCCGATTCAATTGAATCGAATCATCTTTGTTTCAATTGTGTCTTGTGTAGTTACATAAGATCTCATAGCAATTGAACAACTCTCTAAATAGTTCATTTGAGTCAATTGAACTAGTTATGGTGAAGAAAAATAAGGTTAATATGAAATACTCATATGGTTGATCTTTTGGGTTACTAAGTTGAACCAACATACACGTACACGTTTGGGCACGGTTTTCACAAACGAAGTAAACGTATATCTCAAGTGTGTGTGACAAGCTAAGTTTTCGATCTAATGGTTGAGAAATATTAGCTTGAATCTAAATCAGGTTTTCATCTAACGGTGAATATTGATTGCTTTGTAACTAAGGCAAAACCCTGATTTGAAGACTATATATAGGAGACATCTAGCATTGGGAAAAACTAATCCCCACACGTCTGTGTGATACTAGTGCGCTCGCTAGAGTCGATTCTCCTCTAACCTTTGGTTTTCTTCTCTAAAACCAGGTTAACGACTTAAATACTTCATTGGGATTGTGAAGCCATACCGATACTACTTTTATCGTAGTTGTGTGATCTGATCTTGCATCTTCTATCCTACGAGTACAATCTATTGATTGGCTTGAGATCGTGAGATTTCTCCGATAGGCAAGATAAAGAAGTCACAAACATCTTCGTCTCATTGTTTGTGATTCCTCGACAAACCGCTTGTGTAGTCAAGAAGGATTGTTGAGAGGTGATTGATTAATCTAGGCTGTTCTTCGGGAATATAAGACCGGATTATCAATTGGTTCTTGTTCACCTTGATTTTATATCTTAAGACGGAACAAAACCTAGGGTTTTTCTGTGGGAGACAGATTTATCCTTTGATAGACTTTTCTGTGTGAGACAGATTTGTTTATTATCAAGTCTGCGATTTTGGGTTGCAGCAACTCTTAGTTGTGGGTGAGATCAGCTAAGGGAATCAAGTGCGCAGTATCCTGCTGGGATCAGAGGCGTAGGAGTACAATTGTACCTTGGATCGGTGGGAGACTGATTGGGGTTCAACTATAGTCCAGTCCGAAGTTAGCTTGGAGTAGGCTAGTATCTGTAGCGGCTTAATACAGTGTGTATTCAATCTGGACTAGGTCCCGGGGTTTTTCTATATTTGCGGTTTCCTCGTTAACAAAAGTTCTGGTGTCTGTGTTATTTCATTTTCCGCATTATATTGTTTATCTTTATAATTGAAATAATACAGGTTGTGCGTTAAAGGTTAATCGATTGGAGATCCGACCTTGTGGTTGTCGATTTCATTGATTAACACTTGGACATTGGTCTTTGGTACCGTCCAAGTTATTCCTTGTATTTGATAAAGACTCGTTATTGTTTTTAGCTTGAGTAAAAATCAAATCAAGAGAGAGATATTAACTCCTTGAGATACTTTTATCTAGATTGAGTATGACTGTCTAGTTGATTCTCTAGCAAAGTATTTCGGAGTTAGTCCATACAGATTTCTAAGGAAATATTGGGTGGTGATGTTAGACCCCCGCTTTTTCAGTTTGTGGATAACAAATATTGTCATCCTCTAAGAAAGTTTCAATGATTGAAAGGAGAGTTTAGAACAAGTAACCTGGATATAAACATAGTGTGTATTCACATATGTGTAAAATCCAAAACCGGGAACCTAAGTATGCGTACCTATACACATACTGGTTGGTTTTTGGAAGTCCGGAACCTAGGTATGCATACCCGTACGCGTACTGGCGGAAGTTTGGGTTCCGTGAATTTCTGCTGGAGTTTGGAAGTGTGAATTGGTATGCGTACCCGTACGTGTACTAGCGTAACCAAACTTGGTCAGGCTACTTAGGTATGCGTACCCATTTGCATACTTAAGTAGGTTACTTTTTAAAATCGGTTTGTTCATGAATTAAAACATTTATATAATAAGGAATGAAATCGTTTGCTAACCGTGGCAATGATGTTCATGAATTGATTCGAGTGAATCAAAATCGATTTTGCTTCAGCTGTGTCTTGTATACTTCTATGAGATCTAAGCAATAGAACAACTCTTTAACTAGTTTCATTTGAGTCATTTGAACTAGTTATGATGAAGATGAATAAGGTTGATATGAAAGTGCTCATATGGCTAACCATTGGTTAACTATTGTTGAACCGACTAAGTGTACACATTTAGGTACGGGTACTCAAACCTAAATGAAGGTACATTTCATTGTGTATAACAAGCTAAGTTCGATCTAATGGTTGAAAGATATTATCTTGAATCTAATCAGATTTTCATCTAACGGTGAATATTGAATGCTTTGTTACCAAGGTAACTTAGATTGCAAACTCTGATTTGAAATCTATATAAAGGAGAACTCTAGAAACTGGGAAACCTAATCCACACACCTCCTGTGTGATACTAGTTGTGACTAGAGTCGATTCTCCTTTAACCTTAGGGTTTTCACGATACCTTGTAGGTTAACGACTTGAAGACTTCATTGGGATTGTGAAGCCAGACCCAATATTTTCTCTGTAGTTGCCTGTTCTGATCTTGCTGTTTTCTATCGTGATTGAGTACTATCTTCTTTAATATTTGCTCGAGATTTTATCTTCGATAGCCAAGATTGAAAAGTAGTCACAAACACCTTCGTCTCATCGTTTGTGATTCCACAATATCTTGTTTCGTTAATCGATTAAGATTATTGTGAGGTGATTGATAATACTAGGCCGTTCTTCGGGAATATAAGTCCGTTTTATCAATTGGTTCATGTTTACCTTGATTTATCAAAAGACAGTACGAAACTCGTAGGTATTTCGGTGGGAGACAGATTTATCTATTCAATAGACTTTTCTGTGTGATACAGATTTGTTTATCAAGTCTTCGACTTTGGGTCGTAGCAACTCTTAGTTGTGGGTGAGATCAGCTATGGGAATCAAGTGCGCAGAATCTGGCGTGGTTCTTGAGGCGTAAGGAACGCAACTGTACCTTGATAATTGTGAGATTGATTAGGGATCAACTGCATTCCAGTCCGAAGTTCATTGGTAGTAGGCTAGTGTCTGTAGCGGCTTAATACAGTGTGGTGTTCAAATCTGGACTAGGTCCCAGGGTTTTTCTGCATTTGCGGTTTCCTCGTTAACAAAACTTCCGGTGTCTGTGTCATTTCTTTTCCGCATTATATTTTGTTATATAATTGAAATATCACAGGTTGTGCGTTGAATCGATCAATTGATAAATCCAACCATTGGTTGTTGACTGAAATTGATTGATCCTTGAACACTGGTCTTTGGTACCGTTTAAGTTATTTCTCTTATATTCAATAAGGATCGCAAATTACTATTTGTTTGATTGCCGATTGAATTGAGAAATTGAGATATAACTCTTTGATATACTTTTTCTTAAGATTGAGCCTGACTGTCTAGTTGATTCTATTAAAAGTATATTGGAGTTAGTCCATACAGATTGATAAGCGAAATATTAGATGAGGTTTCTTAGACCCTCGCTTTTTCAATTGCTATCAGAGCTGGCAAACACGTTTAAGACCTCATAAATCTATGTTTGTAGCGATACGACTCTATGGACAAAAGTTTATCTCTGTGTTACGCATAAACAATATGTCTTCTAATGCTTTTTACTATGTCAAATGTCCTGGGCTTCCTTCAAAGGATAACTCCTTAGTTGATTCTTCTGAATCCCGAGTCAGAAACGAGACAATTGACATTATGACAGAAGCTAAAAAGAATTTCACCAGAACTCAAAAAAAATCGGCTGAGTCGATTGATTTTTACAATCATGCTCAACTCCTAGATGAATTTGAAAAGTCTCTTGGTCGAGAATGGGAACTCTACTATATTACTGAATCCTTCTCTAACAATATCGAGAAACTCGTTCAAGAAACTGCTCTACAGCGTGAAAGGATTAGTACTCTTGAGAATATTATTAAAGAAAATTCAGTCAGAGAAAAACGTTTGATCGAGACTCATTCATCTGATAAGAACAGTCTTCGTGTTGAAAAACAAAGACTGGTTGCGTCTCTTCTCTTAGCCCAGGAACAGTGCAATTCCCTGAAAAAGGAAAACTCTCTTACGACCGCTTAGTTTAAATACGTTTTTGGGATTGAGAAGCTCTATTAGTACCGTTGGTGGGAAACTAGATAATTGCGGTTTATTATTAATTTTCGATTGATTTGATTGACTAACAGTTGTTCAACTTTGATTGCACCTAGTCTGTTTATGCTTGAGAATCTTCTCTTCTGATATAAGATTCACTCAAACTAGATCTAGTTTCGACGGGGATCTTTAGACTGTTTGTAGATCTAAAGACGTCTTGTGATAATCCATTGTTAACAGACTCAATTCTGTGTGTGATTGATCACAAGAGATTCAAGCTGATTGTGCGCAGGTGTTTATTGAAGATCCAAGAAGATTTGAAAACGAAGAAGATTTCTGATTTGAGTTCATAATCTTTGGTGTGCACAATACTTGTTTCGGGTAAAGAGGATCCAACTATAATCGATTTATCTTTGTGATAGATTGGATTGATTAATTGAGTAGATCGACATCAATACAATTCTTTGTGATTAAAAGTATTGATTGCAAAATCTTGACAATTACTTTGGTAGTTGTTATTTGATAGATCTAAGGACCTGACAAAGGAGTTTATTGGGATAAACGGAAGAGCCTTTTGTCGAACTCATATCACTTGGTTGGAAAGAGTTGTTACCGAACAAATTTGTTGTTCCTTTACTGTTTGGAATACGAACCAAAGGAATTGTTCCAAGTGTGTGACTTATTACAAGTTGGAGGCGCAGGGATACAGACGGAACTAGGTGAACTATAGGTTTAGTTTCTTGGTCTCAACTATACGAAGTTGGTTTGATTTTGTATAGCGTCTTAATCCTGAGAGTATTCAATTCTGGACAAGGTCCCGGGGTTTTTCTGCATTTGCGGTTTCCTCGTTAACAAAATCTTGTTGTGTCTTTTACTTTTTTATTTCCACAATTATAATTATTTTATTATAATTAGAAGTAAAATACACAAACGTTAATTCTTATTTACTTGATAGCAATCCTATTGTGTTTGGCTAAGTCTGGACCTTTTATCAAGTAAACATACTTCGTTGTTGTATTGTCTCGATATCGTATCCACAGACGATCACACGAAGTGTGAGCTGATTAGTTGTATTGTCTCGACTCGGTCCATAGACAATCACTTTCGGAGAAAAGACTTATAGGTGGAAAAGTTTTAGATTGATGTATATTTGGGTACCCTCGTCTTTTCAAAGATGGTTTCCATGGGTTACGAGATAATAGTGGTAATGGAGTATGGAATGGATTCTGCAGGCGTGAATTGAAATGAGTTGTAGCTGAGACTGGGGTCTACGATGAGTTTAAGTTATGAATTTGGTTGCAGTCGAATTCAGTAGTGTTCGAGATTGAAAGAAAAGTTGGTGATGGACAGGGATACCCTTAGGCATCATGTCACCGCTTATTGGTTATATATGCTAGGAACTTTCATTTTTCCCGACACTTCTGGAAATAGGGTGGATGCACATTTCTACAGCTTTTGGAGCATCTCGATGACATGAACAAATACTCTTGGGCCACTGGTGTGCTTGCTTTTGTTTTAGAAGAGATGAGCAAAGGGTCGAGGATTAAGTGTAATCAAATTGGAGGTTACTTAACTCTTGTTCAGGTGAGTTTTTCTACATTTTTAATTAGCAAATTATTCGCAAATTTTTTCTGCTTCCAATTCAATTTTCATGTACGTGGATTTTTTCGTATTTTCGCATAGGTTTGGATTTATGACCACTTCCCTAAATTGAGATTGGCTAGTGCAAAAGACCCTTATCCCTATAACCAACCTACAGCAGGAAAATGGTTGTTTTTGGATGCACAAAAGAAGTCTAAAGAAGAGCAGTTGACTTCGTTGAGGGAGAAATTTGATAAGCTTAGGTGAACGATGTGGTATTTCACCCATACGCCGTACCCGATGATGTCTCTATAGATGAAGACGACTTGAATGCTTTCTCTATCGTCACGCCTTACTATGGACCAATTTGACATCCTAACGGCTACACAATATATAATCCAAGGAGAATACTAAGACAACTTTGTTGCGTCCAAATGGATCCCCACGTGGAGAATGAAAATTTCACTTTGCAGGTTCAAGGAACAAAGAACACGGAGAAGTATTTTGAGCCAAATCATGAACCAACTCCTGCGGTAGCACATTGGAATGCACTTACGACTTACCACATACCAAGAGGTGATTTGGTACCTTGTGATGAAGATGTTAATGCATGTGAGGAAGATTATATGGAGTATTATGAAGAAATTAGTCATCCTTTTGTGATAAATAAAGAACAATAAGCTAAGGCTGATGCGGCAAAGGCAAAGGCAAAGGAGAGGGAGGCTATGAAATCTCATAAGGAGATGCCTATTTGTGGAGAAGAAGCAAAAAGGTTATGGGATAACGTGGTAAGCAAATTTCTTTCTCTTATACTTTTCGGTTGTTTCAAAGTATTGAAAAAATATTTATTTGTGCTTAAAATTGGAATTAGCTGTTGAAGGGTACAAAATTTTTGAAGAAATGGATGGCTAAAATCAAAAGTGGAGAGCCGATGGAGACTAAGGAACAAACTGCCTACTACAAGCAGTAGGAGGGTCTTATAACTAAAAGAATGGTGGATCCAAGTAGGTCTAAACAACTGAAGAGGGGTCGACAACCAGGAGAAGGTTCAAGTCGCGCTGTGGACGAAACCGGTGGAGGAGATGAAACCCCAAGTGATGAGGAAGTTCGACCTAAAACTCGTGCTAAACAAGGAGGTGGTAAAAGGGATCAACAACAAGGAGAAGGTTCAAGTCGCGTTGTGGAGGAAACTGGTCAAGGAGATGATACCACAAGTGATGAGGAAGATCGACCTAAAACTCGTGGTAAACAAGAAGGTGGCAAGAGGGGTCGTAAAAATGGTCGTTAGTGATTTCGTATGATTTTAATTTCAAAAGACATCTTAATTTGGTATGTTTGTGTGTTTTAAACAATTACTTGAGGATTTCGTATGGTTTAATTTGGTATGTTTGTGTGTTTTAAACAATTACTTGAGAATTTCGTAGTTTGGTATGTATAACACTTTTATATTTGTTTTAAAACCTTGTTTGTGTTTTCAATTTTTATTGGGTTTGTGTTTTCAATGTTATAAGACTGAAATGTTGAAATACAGTATGTTTTCGGTGACGTGCAATTTTTAAATTTGCAACCGATCTGGCAGTTCGGTTACCTGTGATAAACTACTAGTCACCGAACTCTTTCTTCGGTTGCCTGGTGAAATTCTACCAGGTTTCTGAAGTCATAGTTCGGTTGCCTCGCAACATTTTCATGGGTCACCGAACTTTGCTGTAGGCTGAAGCAGTTAGCCTTTATCCATATGATATTAGTTCGGTTAGAAAAACATAATTTACCTTGTAACCGAACTGCGAGTTCGGTTAGCAGGCCATTATTTCTTAGGTCACCGAAATGTTCTCTGGAGACTCAAATTTTTGCCATTGCACATGTTAGAAAACTCATTCTCTTGATGCAGAAATCACATAGACCAACTCTTAGGTTTGTTTTGGAGTGTTTTTGGAATCGTATATATGCTTAGTTTGGTTGTGATCCTCCACAAAAAAGTTCGGTGACCAGTTGTATTTGTCTTGTAACCGAACTCGCAGTTCAGCTAGCAGACCATTATTTCTTAGGTCACCGAAATGTTCTCTGGAGACTCAAATTTTTGCCATTGCACATGTTGGAAAACTCATTCTCTTGATGCAGAAATCACACAGACCAACTCTTAGGTTTGTTTTGGAGTGTTTTTGGAATCGTGTATATGCTTAGTTTGGCTGTGAGCGTCCACAAAATAGTTCGGTGACCACTTGTATTTGTCATGTAACCGAACTCGGAGTTCGGTTGGATCGCAAGTTTTTCTCTCCTAACCGAACTTGTAATTTAGAAATTTAAATGTCCTTTAGCTGACACAAATATAGTACATAATTTTAAATTTATGTACTATATATCAAGTAACGGCTAATTTTATAGCCATTATACACCCAAGTGGTATATATATGGTGTTTCATAGTTAACATTTTGTTACAAAATTTCCTACAAATGGCAGGTACTACTCCTAAATTTACTCTATATGAAGATCTTTCTCTTTGCAGAAACTACATATTATACTATCCAAAGAGGGGTGAAGAACAAAGAATGAATGGTATTATGATTTAAAGTTATTGGGGGAAAATTAATGAGAAATTCATCTCCGACACAACAAACCCTTAAAACCGTGAACATCTAGCTTTGTTCATTCGATTTGGAGAGATTAGAGATAGAGTTGTGGAATTTATGGCTTTATTTCGTATTGTAAGGCGGTATCGACTAAGGGGTGAAGGATTCGACGAAATCATTTTTAACATCAAAAAACGAATGGAGGAAATGGAAGAGAAAGGATTTCAAATATGAATATCATATCCGCCTACTTAAAGACTTTTTCATAACGCGTTTCGGATATTAGATGGTACGTAATTTTATTTTGGAAAATCCTGTAAAAGTTCGGCAGAGTCCTATAATTAATATCCTAACCGAACTTGTGTCTCGTATATTTTGGCATTGTCCTGTAATTTCATTTCCCAACCGAACTTCTGTCTCGTACAGTTCGGCATTGTCCTGTAATTTCAGTCCTAACCGAACTTCAATGTCAAATTCAGCAGTTAAAATGTTAGGCTTCCGAAACTAGAGATCGGTAACCTGGTAAAATTTGGGCAGCTAACCGAACAGGAAGTTCGGCAAGCTCTGTATTAAAATCTGCCAACCGAACTAGTATCTGGAAACTACATAAAATACTAACATTTTCTCAAATATTAATACCACTTTTCAAAAAACATAGTATTCCATTGATAAGCATACTTAGTTCCATTACATGTGTCATTTAATCATCCGCAACTGAAATTTGACCTTCATGTACAATTTCTTCCGACTTCTTCAAAGCATTTCACATGTCCATGTTAGGCTCATACATGATACACCAACCCAACATTCTATCCGGATTAAATGCAGGCCAATAAGAGGTACCACATATTGGAGGCAATGGACAATCAGGTTTTAACCGGAGGCATATTAAGTGGTTGTTGTTAATCAATGCCATCACATATCTCCTTCGTTTTAGTTGCTCGACACATACGGTTGTTTTCGGGGTGAAGGTGAGACTAGCATATTTTGAGAAATAATGAACCACACAATTGAATGCCTCGGCGATTAAGTTTCCACACATAGGCATGCTCATCCAATAATCCGATGTCATCGGATGGGCCCCATGAAGACGAAGTTGATACCTAACAAATTGCTCATTGAGACTACCCTCCCCATCGCACAACATTATCTTGTAAAAGGACATATTCTCCTTTAGTTTGGAAAACAACCTTTGCCTTATATGAGTGATTGCACATCCATTATTTCGCTTGGCACCTTCGATGAAAGGCCCAAGTTGTTGATTGACAACATGAAAACCACAATTACCATCCGGAGGAACGTCGTCGGTGGATATAACGTATTCTTTAATGTATAGAGGTAGCTCATTCAAATAGTCTTTATTTGGAGCCTCAAGCTTTACATCTAGGGAAGATGGTTGGATGGGGCACATTGGAGACTTAAGCTTCACGTCGCCGGAAGATGGTTGGCTTGGTTGTGATGGACACATCAGACCCTTTTTATTCAAATCTCGCTCACTTGTTTCGCCTTTCTCCTCAATACTCCTACCCCGTTTCTTGGTTTTCTCCAAGTACATTTCCGCGGTATATTCATGGCCACAAGGATCTCTAGTATTTGCGTTTTTCTCACTTTTCTTCTTACGTAACACCTTTGCATATTCTCGTAGTTGCTTTTTAGTTTCTTTCTTGCTTGGTCTACCTTTCGGTTTGCCTTTTTACGGTTCATAGACATTCTCTTGCGTTTGTGGATATATAATTTTCCTCATGTCATCCCAAAAGATTTTTTTTTGGAGGTTGTTCATGCCACGATACATCTCTAGTACGGTTCTACCCATCTCATTATCACCAAACTCTTATTCGGCTTCTTCTCCCTTTGGAGGAGGGATGAAACTTAGATGCTTCCAAAATGGATCAATGTCGCTTAAAGGGATTACGCCATGATCGTAGTTGATTATCATATGGCGACAAGGGAGTCCCATAGACTTCTTCATGTTACATACACACACCTCATCCTCCTTGGTTTCCCACTTGTCAATCAACTCGAATTCTATAATCAACAACTTCATACATTGCCGAGATACGTTGTAATGGATCCCCTTGAACAATGGGTAGTCGGCATATTTTCCGTTCATTTTTAATATACGACTTTTTTGGAACTTCTCTTTAATTCTATCAATGTCACGCTTGAAATAATTTTCCATAGCATTCCACACGGTTACAAAGTTATCAACACATCCAAAGAGATTCTTCTTCAACCGGTGGTGAGCCGACTCTACTAAACTTGTCGCTTGATTTCCCAAGTATTTATATTGGTTGGTATAGGCATAAATAAACCTCTGTTTGTGTAGTTCCAACCATTGGCGAAGAACATACGATACAACACCGGGTGATCGGGAGTATCCCAATGGGCGATAAGCTCCACAAGATTCAGATAATACTCTTCCTCGGTAAGGGACCAACACAATGATTCCCATTCACCGATGAATGCAACCCATTTAGCGTAATTTATATCGTATTGTTTTTTAACTTTCTCTTTTGCATCCGCTCGATCTTTTTCTGGTAGCATCTTAATTTCTTCATATCCTATTTTCTTGGGTGGACAAATTATTGGCTTGCACCTATTCATAAAATTACACCATATAGGGAATGTACAAAACATATTATGTGCTAGTGGGAACACTTCCTCTATTGCATTCATCAATGCGACATCATTATCCGTCACTATAACCCCGGGAATATCATCACCTCGGAAGATTGCCTTAACTTGTTTTAGTGCCCAAATGAAACTAGGTTCTTGCTCATCTCTTAAGAAACAAAACGCCACGATAAACGGTGACTTCGTAGAAGTACGCCCAACAATATTCAACAATGGCATCTCGTAATTGTTCGTCTTATAAGTGCAATCCATTATTAGAACTTGATGAAAGCATTGAGCCAATTGAACACTCGTCGGATGCGCAATAAAGAGTTGTGTTATCTCTCCTTCCGAACCCACATCCTTTTGAACCGCGTAGTTTTTCTCTTGGGCCAAAAAATACAATTGTTGTATTACTTGTCTATCGTTCCATTCCTTCCTTCTAATTGTCTCAATTGAATTGTAAATTGTGGACAAATATGAGTGGTTATCCTCCTTTAGTATTTGGAGCATTTGAACCGGTGAAATACCCATTGTCCTCATTTTAGCTACCTTGTCCATCTCTTTAGAAGTTAGATTTGCCGCCATGAAATGTCCTTCAAGATGCTCCGGACGAGGATGATTATGACAACCTTGTATAACCCTGTAGAAAACCCAGCCACCCTTATCTTCGTTGTAATTAAATGCAAGCTTGAATGGGCAATTAATCTTCTTTGATAAAGTTTTGTTCTTCCTATTTGTCTTTCCTTTATAAACACAACCCTTCCTCTTGTGGCTTTTATCGGGATCACCGCTTCTCTCACAAACCATTTCAAACCGAGTTTTTCTTTCTCTCCCATTCAATACTAACACGCACATGTCTTTTTGTGCATGTTGTCTAGCCCAACTCTTTGCATCTTCCGGATTTGGGAATACCAAGTCATTCATGTAGTAATGGGATGTGTCATCGTACAAAATACCAACTGGGGAAGGTTGGTTTTCCATTGGATCGCATGGAACCTACAAGTAATAGCACAACGTCAATACCATAAAAAATTCCTTACAAGTTCGGTAATGTAAACCTTTTTATCGACCCTACCGAACACAAAGTTCGGTAGTGTAGTTTACAGAAATAAATTGGGGTGTTACCGAACTCGATCTTTAGATTTTATATGTACAAGTTCGGCAATGAAACTGAAAAACTCGACTAAACCGAACTCGGAGGTTCGGTTAGAAACGTTGTATTTATATTTTTATGCGACCTTACCGAACAGAAAGTTCGGTATCAAAAGTGTTGATATCTACTCAACCGAACAGTGCACTGTAACCGAACTCTAAAAAACCACCATTAACATGTAGTTTGGTTACCTGCGTCTTCTCAATTTAGTAACCGAACTACACATTAAGAACGGTTCGGTTACCTCGCAAGCTAAATTTGGTAACCGAACTAGGTTGACCTCACCGAATTTTTTCCACAAATTTTGAGTTTGGCCAAATTTTTGCACAATTCAAGCTACATTAACTAAATATGAGGCATACCTGAGTACCCATAGCTTCATCTTCAGGTTGTGGCTGATGAAATCCATCATTTGTTTGGTTAGCTTGAGATTGGGGAAAAAAGTTTTCATCATCTAACAAATAACTCATATCTGGATCATTAGAAGTATTGACAAATACACAATGAGGTGAAGGGGGTTCTGATTCTGATTCTGAAGTATCATCACATGAATCACTCAAATCATAAATACTAAACTCAAAAAAAAAAAAAGATTTTTTGGGTTCACCCATCTTCTTCTTCATATTTCCTTCTTCTTCTTATCTCTCAATAATAATGTTATAACAAAACAATCATACTAATATAACTCACTAATCACTAATTAATCAGTTACTAATCATAACACTAACACTAATTAATCATCACACTAACTAAGTTAATCATTAAGGGTAAAGTAGGTATTTTTAAAAAAATCAGATAAGGGGTGATTGGAAATTACTACCAATAACCACCCCCAAAAACTTGAGACTAGTCCCCCCATTTTTTGAGTAGTCCCCAAAAAATCGTTCCAGATTATACTTACACGAGTTTGGCAAGTTAGAGGCTATTAAAGGAATGATTTTTTAGGGACCATGGTTTTTTTTGAGGGGACCATGGTTTTATTAGGCAACCTTCCCTATAGTTATAAGGGGTGTTTTAAAGCGTTGAAATGACTAACCTATCCTTAACCTAATTTAATTTAAAATCAACCTAATAACCACCTATATATATATATATATATAACCACACCACCACCGCCCACCACCGCCGATTACCACCACCACCACCACTTCCGATTATCACCACCACCAACCACCGATTACCACCACCGCCTCCTCCCACCACCACCGCCCACCACCTACGATTACCACCACCACCACCTACGATTATCACCACCACCAACCACCGATTACCACCACCACCTCTATATATATAGCTTAATTTAAAACATTAACAAAGATATTCACACAAACCCATTACTTGTCATTCATTTTTTGTTGAATAAATGAGAAATAATCATCAAAATGAGTTGAAAATGGAAGTTGCAGAGAGGTTTAATGGAGGTTTTTTTCAGAGAAAAGTTCGGTTACGTCGCAAAAAACAAGTCTCAGCCGAACTTTTAGTTCGGTTACGTCGCAAAACGTTCGGTTTCTTCGCAAAAAGTTCGGTTATCACGAATTATTTTTTTCTTAACCGAACTCAGAGTTCGGTTGATTCGCAAAAATACTTTTAACCGAACTCCTTGTATTAGAACAACACAAGTCCATAAGTTCGGTTTCTTCGCAAAATAACATCACCGAACTTTAGTTTACGAAAATAATGAGAAGTCCAAAAGTTCGGTTTGTTCGCAAAATGTTAAGTTTTCTTTGTAACCGAACTCTACCTTTGAAACTTCGTAACCGAACTCTACCTAATTCGCCAAGAAATAAATTGCGTGGTAACCGAACGTTTGCCTAATTGCATATATGCATATATATAAGCCCAGTTCGGTTGATTCGCAAAATATGTTAAAGTTTGCGAACCAGCCGAACTTCTAACACTAGGTTACTTTTAACCTGCAGTTCGGTTGGGAACTTGGTTGCGTTGAAGTTTGCGAACTAACCGAACATACCTCTGTGAATCTTATTACTAAAGTTCGGCTACCTGTGTGTTTGAAAAAAGAAACCGAACTCTGTGTTCGGTTATATGTTCTTGACATTTATTAACCGAACTCCGTGTTCGGTTACCTGTTCTTCACACTTGGTAACCGAACTACCTGAACCTAGCAGGAATTTTTTATAAAAATTTACAGTTTTATGAAAATTTGGACCAATTCAACCACCATTATCCAAGTTTGAAGCATACTTGGGTACCCAAATACTCTTCCTTCGGTTGTGGTTGGTAAAATCCATCTTTTTCATCTTGAGATTGAGTTTGTGGAAGAATACATTCACCATCTAAGAAACAACTCATATCTAGATCATTGTGACGATTAACAAATACTCTAGGAGAGGATGGAGATGAAGAATCAGATGAGCTATCATCACTTGAATACTCAAGCTTAGTGAATTGGAAAAAAAAAATTATTTTCCATGTTTTTCATCTTCATCTTCTCTAACTTTACTCTCTCAATAATTCTACTCCTTTAGCTTAATCATTTCACTAATCATTACCCAAAATTAATCAGGAGGGTAGTTTAGGTATTAATATAAATATCTAGATAAGGGGTGACCTAGATTTACTTCTAAATGTCTTACTAAAAATAGAACCATGGTCCCAAAAAAATCGTTCTATTAAAGGGAGAAACCCACAGCTATTTTATGATTATCTTTGCTTCTACTTTTGTTCTAGGGTTTAGAAACATGATTCTTCTTTTTATTCTTGTTATGAACTCCATGAACATAAGTACTTAATTTTATTTTTGGTTATGGATTAATATGATTTCACAAAACATGTCTCTTTGATTTAATAAATTAGTTTTGTCCCATATTTTATCGCTCATGATTCTCTACATATATAGTTGCATGATTGACGTATTATAACATGATTTGATTGTTTGTTTTGTCAAGTGATAAGTGCATATTTCACATATATTTGGTGTCAGTTCCATGCTAGTAATTGATATTTTTTTGGTGAATTATTGTATATTACGCTTGTTTTCTTGTATTTGTCTTTCATTAGGTGAATCATCCAAAAAGTAGTGGAAATAGCTACAAAAGTGAAGTCACAAGTGAAGAAGGGCCAAAGACCCAGTGGAATTCATTGTCAAATGGAGGACGAGAAGACGAAGTCCATGGCGAAAGAACGAAGTCATTCTGAGTTCATATGAAGAAGTTATGAGCAAACCAAGAACTTAAAAGACTACAAGGGCAAAATGGTCATTTTGAAAGTCAAGCGCTATTGGCACCCCCCACTGTACGTTAAGGGACAATCATTCTGTTAAGGGGTGGTCTGTCTCAAAGGAACTGCTAAAGGAAGTCATGTCATTTACAAAGGGGGAAGCCAGAATTCAAAGTTATTAAAGGCACCAGCTCTTTCATTCAGGGCACCACCTTCTTCTTTCTTCATCAGATACAGGAATCGCCGATTGTGATGACCACGGCTGATGATGATAGGTTTTTGATGTGAAGTAGTTTTGGATTCGAATGGGACCATTGGGTTTCTGAGGCTGTTAGTAAACATGGGTTGTTGCCTGATTTCGACAAATCAGTCAAGGTGGCCAACGGCAGTGATGAAGAAGATTGATTGATGGTGATCGGGTTTGTGGTGCTGTGTTGATAATGGTGACGCTGCTGCCAACAGAGGAAGGACTGGAATGGTTTTCGCAGTAAGAGTTGGATTGAGTTGTTGCTGCTGTCGTGAACTCGAGAGAAAACGGGAAACCATGATGGCGACTGTGAAGAACAGGAACGAGCTCGAGTCCGTGGTCATTGGTGATGGGTTTGAGTTCTGTCTCAACTATGAAGAAAGGAAGACGAGATGTGCCTGATGCTTGCTGCCATCGGTGATCAATGGAGGGAGAAGAATGGATGCTGGCAGGTGTTGTTGGTCGCGGGACTGATAAAGTTCATCGATGATAATGGCTGTTGCCATCAGTGGTGCTGCTGCTCGGGTTGTGCGCAAGACTCGATATGGAGTTGAGTTTGGTAGTGATGGAGAAGTTGCACTGCCATGATCACTGTGATGGATATGAATATGGGTCGAGGAGTTTAAGTTGGCAGTGAAGACTGGTGGTGCTGTGATGTTGCTTTGGAGTGTGGTGGTCGTGTGAAGCAATAAAGATTGAATGAGAGAAAAAGGAGGAGTCAGTGACCGAGAAACGAGTTGCTGTTGATATATGGGAAGATTTCCGATCAAGCTAAAAGATTTACGCGTAGGTGAAAGTGGGAACCCGGTGCAGGAGTTGTACATGGAGTTTGATGTATGACCGGTCTTGAAAGGAGATAATGGTACACGTGGCTCAGAAAAATGTTACAGCCAAACAGAAGTCGTGACCCACACGATTAAGATACTCCGCGACATATTGAAAAACAATATTGCCCTTGTCAGTCAAGGTGCGATTTTCTTCATCTTTTTAGATGATTTTTCCTCCCCTTCATGGGTGATTGTTATCTATCAGAGTGCTGTGAGTTTATCTCCTTCTCCTGAAGGTTCTTTGTTCTCTCAAGTTAGTTGAGTTTTGTAAGTGTTGCGATCCAGTGTTTGTGTTGTTAAGTGTTGGTAGGTTTGTTGGTGCAGTTGTTTAGTGTTTGTGTGAGATGGAAGCAGGTTCAGGAAGTAATTGTGAATAGATTGAAGCAAATGGTGAAGGAAGCAGGTATATTGAAGAACCCCAAACTTATGTGTATGAAGAAACAGAGGAGGAGAATGAAGAAGGAAAAGAGTATAACAAGGATATAGTGTTCAAGTTCATCTCAGGAAGGGAATATAACATAAATATCCTTAATGAAGTATTATCGAAGGCCTGGAAACCATCTGGTACAATATCAATTACAGATCTAGGAAAAGGTTTTTACAATGCTAGATTTGATCTGATTTGTGATCAAGCTGCCGCTCTACAAGGAACTCCGTGGTCTGTAAAAGAAGACTTAATGTTAATGGAGAAGGGGGTTGAGGGTTGTTTACTAGAAGATTACGACTTCAGTTCTGTGGTGTTTGGAATACACATATATGGTCTGTCATTTAGTATGATGAAATCTAAGAAAGTTTATGAAGTAGCACAGATAATTGGAGACCTAGAACTAATAGATCAACAAATGGAAAAGAAATGGGGGAGATTTGCAAAAGTCAGGGTTAGACTGAACATAACAAGGCCATTACCAAGAGATATGGAGATCATTGTCAAATCAAAGAAGAAGATAAAAATCACATTCAGGTATGAGAAACTGCCTAGACTGTGTTTTTACTGCGGTTACTTTGGTCATCAAATGAAGCAATGTCCCAATCTATTGAAGAAACTAGAGGAAGATTCATCTCTTAGTACGGCGGACATAGTTGAAAGAATGAATGACAAATCCATGGCAAAATACAATGAAGAAATCAGAGCTTATCACAAGTCTAGTGATCCTGGAATCATCAACATCAACAATTGTATAGAAGCTGTAAAAAGATTGAATGTGAATGTTCAAGGACCGTCGATGAAGCAAGTTCGAATGGACGGCGAGATGGAGGATGAGAGGGATGATACACAGCAACTGCATCTAGACTTGAGGGATTTAAGGATGGATGGATCTAACGGTGCTAGAAGAGAGACACACGGTAAACCTTTGCAAGGCGGGCTATAAAGTGAAAGGGCGCAGTCAAAAGGCAAGATGACAGAAAGCAAAAAGACAAAAATGGTTGCTGGCAAGACAGGCGTAGGTGAGAAAAGTGCAGGTGTAGTAACAGGCAGTAAGACGGTAGCAGATCCAAGAAGTTCACCTGAAATAAAAGACAACAAATTGACAGAGGAGCAGGAGGTGGAGCAGTGGTTGTTGCCAGAAAACGGTAATAAAGCAAATAACATGTCAGCTAGGACAGGAGGAGGGTGTGGTACACATACTCTGAAAGTGGGTAAGCAAATTCTCAAAGATAATTGTGAAATGGGTATATCTATCGGATCCAGGCTAGACAACCCAAATATCAACCCGAGAAGTTTACCCACCCAAATAGAAAAACCAAATAAACACCCAATTGCTATGCTATCCAAACCTAAATCAATTAGTACCAAGCAAACATCAGAAGAAAACGATGATTCTTCTTCGTCAACGGCAACGACAGAGAGAAGATTAAGAAAGAAGAATTCAGGGTGGAAGAGAGCAGCGAGAACCACAAAAAATCAGAGAGAAATAGACAACAACGAAGGTTGTTCAAATGGCACGAAGAGAGCGGCAAGTCCAATGAAAATTGATGTTCCGTCAAAGAAGATTATATACAACCCAATTGATCAAATGGTTGTGGTGGTTGCCCAAAATCAGCCACAAGGGAAATGCTGATCTTCTCCTGGAACTGTCGAGGATTGAGAAACATCTCGACAGTCCGCATCCTGAAGGCGTTTCTCAGGGCTTGCAACCCTCAAATTGTTTTTTCAACGGAAACTATGATTGGTGAGGATTACTCTGAAAATCTCTTTAATTCTCTTGGTTTTGATCATTACAAAGATATTCTAGCAATAAGAAGAAGTGGTGGTTGTGTGGTGCTATGGAGAAATGAAATCAATTTAGAAGTGGTAAGAGCTGATAAAAATGTTATTCATTGTCAAATTCGGCCTGTGTATGGAATGGATTGGGATTTACTATGTGTTTATGGTCCTCCTCAGGGTAATTTGAGAAACAAGTTTTGGAAGAGTCTATCAAGTTATACTGCTCAGTTGAATAATCCATGGTGCTTAGTAGGTGATCTTAATGCTATAAACTCTATCAAAGAAAAGAAAGGGGGAAGACACAGTATGAGTAATGTGAATTCTGAATTTAGAAACTTCTTGCAAGATAGAGCTTTGATAGACATGGGTTATACAGGACCTGCTTTCACTTGGTCAAATGGTGCTACTGTGGAAAAGCCAATTTTTGAGAGACTTGACAGAACAGTGTGTAATACTGATTGGTTTTTCATGTTTCCAGATAATGGGGTACTCCATTTACCAAGAATCAGAAGTGATCATGCGCCAATTTTAGTAAATATTCACAAAACCAAAAAGAGGAGGAGAAAACATGCAAACAAGTTTGAGTATCACTGGACAGAACACCCTGGTTATAAAGATGTAGTTCATAATGCCTGGACTGGAAGGCAACAAGACACTGTAAACAAGATTCTTGAAGTGGGTCGAAAGTTGAATGAGTGGAGTAGAAAGACTTTTGGTAACATCTTCAGAGCCACTGAAGAGTGCAAAGAAAAACTTCTGAAGGTGCAAATGGAGGTACATGTTAGAGATACCAGAATTGAAGAGAAGCTAATTTGTGAGGAGATAGAGAAGCTTAATGTTATGCAACAGAAATACTATGAACAGAGAAGCAAGGTTCAATGGATACCACAGATGGACAAAAATACAAAAGCTTTTCACCTATCTGTGATGCAAAGGAAGAAGAAAAATCAGATAGATGCTCTCAAGTTGCCTGATGGCATATGGGTGACAGAAGAAAAGGATATTATTCATTACTTGGTGGACCACTTCCTGATGAGTGCCAAATAATGTATATATTTATCCCTTTTTGTTGGCATTTAACTCATCTTTTGTGCAGTAATTCTACATTTTATCCCATATTCTGTATTTTCATTGTTTTCAAGAATAAATATTTTTCTTACTTAATTTTGCATTTTTAGGTAATAAATAAAGTTTGAATGAATAGCGGAGCGGAAAAGAGCAGAAAAGTAGTGAAAAGCCGGGAAGAAATTACGCAAGGAAGCCGCGAGGAATGGTGCGCACAAGTCCAAAGAGCTAGGAATGGGCTCAAGAAGGAAGAATTGTTCTTAAAGAAGATATGGGCTTGGCATACCCAAGGCCCAAAACCCTTACCCAAACCCATTTTTTATATCCATAACCGCCTCCATTATCAGCCGTTAGATGGGACTACATCGAAATCCTACGGTCGCTCCTTCGTAGAGCATCAAAATCTGAAGTCTCTGCAAAATACCACAGCGCTTAAATTCCAAACCTTCAGATTAGATTGTAGTTGAATCCAACGATCGTTTCTTTGCCTGCGCATCAAATCTCGATACTTCCGCTTAACACTACAACACCTAACCTCGATCTTCTCCGTCAGTTTTGATGTATCTCGTCATCCAACGGTCTCCCCTCATCCAGTTCCATCTCGCCGTTGGATCATTCCATCATCCTATAATCCTACGGTCCAGCTTCGCGAAACATCAACATCCTCTACACCTGCTCAACACACTAGTATCCTATACCTATACCCTAACCAAACGCCCCCTCCTTCTTCCCAAAACCATCGATCTCATCTTCTCCCTCACCTCTGCAGAACCACCTTCTCCCTGCCGCGCCACCAAACGCCCTGCCACAACCACCTCGAGCTCACACACTGCCACCCTATCATCCTACACGCGATTGATAGCTTCCCCCATCCTTCTAGCCCTTTATCCCATCAACTTATTACCTAACCTAAACCCTAGGTTATGGGTTGATGGATTAACGTGTGCTAGAGAGAAATTGAAGGCATGGAGAGGTAGAGGAGGACAAATAGAAGCATGGGTCGACATCAAACTGGAGTGGTTGTGTCAAATTGGGTGAGTAATCCCTAACCCTAGCCTCAACTGTTTGGGGGGGGGGGGGGGGAATTTGGGGGGGGGGGGGAATTGGGGAAAATGTATAGAACTATAAATTGAGAGCTGGGGTGTTGTAGAAAACTGTTCTTGGACTAGCCAAGTGACCAATTAGGTTTAATTTCATCACTGTTCAATTTAGGGTTAATTTTAATTTCAATTTTATTTAATTTTCAATTTCTGTTTTATTTCATGTTTAATTCCATGTTCATTTAATTTATGTTCTTATGATTTCTGTCTGTTTCTAATTTCAATTTAGTTTTGTGTTTAATGTTAGTTCACTTTTAGTGTCAACTGTTAGCTTCTCAAATGTTAGGATTAGTTTACTGTTGTGTGTCAATGCTAGGTTAGAGCCTTAGAGCATTGAGTTGATTGAGCAGTGGGGAGAAACTAGTGCTCACTAGTGACTGTGAGCAAGCTGGTTCTCTTCCCACTCTAGATGAATGCCTAAAGTCATTGCCTTGGCTTTGTTTTTTTTCCTTTTTTTTTACTTCATTGTCAGCTTATCTTCACCATCCCCACTGCCCTTGGCTTGTAGCCTTGGTTTGCAACTATCTCTGTTTTGTTATTACTTGGCTTGCACTATCACATTAGCACTATGTCACCATTCATTGTAAATGCCACCTTAGTTTCATAATTGTTTTTGGCCTTTGTAAATACTCCAGCTGCATTGTCACTTCTCTACTGTCATTGCCATTACCACATTGTAAATATGCAACACCATTGCCACTGTCACTGTAACCTTACTTTGTACATAAGCACTGCAGCCTTGCCCTATGCTTCATGGTTTCTTTATGTCATTGTCTTGGCTTGATGCCTTATTCTCCCATGTTAACTCACTGCATTGTTGCACTTCCTTGACCCTGTTTTGCCCTGTCTCAGCTTGGTCCTAGAGCTAGCTATCTTGACTTAGCCTTTGTGCTAGTCTGCCTTGGCCAGTGTCATGGCCTAGAGCCTTATCTTGGTCTGACAGCTGCATTGCTTCCCTTCCACTGCTGCTGCTGCTGCTACCTCAACCAGCTTTGCTACTGCAGCTGTCTGCTTCCACTCCTGCTGTCTGCTGTTTCTCCAGCTCCTGCCTTGGCCACTGTCCTGCTGCCCAAGGCCCAGCCACAGTTTAGGTTAAGGCTCAAAGCCCAGTTCAGTCTTGGATTAATCTAGAAGCCCAATTCAGTCAACTGTGGGCTTAATCCAAAAGCCCAAGACCAAATCAATTGAGTCCATTCCATTGCACTTCAAAGGTCAAGCCTAGTGCACTTCAAGACCAACTGAGCCCAAGCTCAGTTCACTTCATTATCAAACAAGCTTATAACCCAAAGGTAACCTAAAGCCCAATAGCCAACTAGAGCCCAAAATAGCTAGAAAACTCCAAAACACACCCAGTCTCTGTGGATCGACCCGTACTTGCACGAGCTATAACCGACGACCGTGCACTTGCGGTATTAATGTAGGCCCGTTTTCATTTCGCTTCAATTTTATACACTTTCCGGGTCCCACCAAGTTTTTGGCGCCGCTGCCGGGGACTGGTGCTGTGTTTTTCTTTTAGTTTTATTAGCTATTTTTGCATTTCACTGCATAGCATTTGCATCTGCATCTGCTTCACTTCATTTGCTGTTGGACCTGCTGTTCTGAACCTGTTTTTCCTCTGCTGGGACGCCACCAAGGAAAAGAACCAAAGCCCAACTGGGTTTTTGCAACAATATCAGAGCAGCTGGGCTGTGCTAAAAAGGTAACCCATTTAAGAGAACCCGAATTGTGGGCTTCCAATTTTTAATTGTGGGCTTGTAATATTAAAGCCAATTTTTGGTTTTTTCTATTTTCTGTTGGGTTTGTAATTAATTTTTGTGGGCTTGTTTGTTTAATTTGTGGGCTTGTTTAAATTCTTTCATTGGACTTGTATTTTGGACTCTGGGTTTAAACCCAGCTGAGCTTGTAACCGATTGTGGGCTTGTTTCCACTCAAGAGTGGACCTCGAAACCAAAGTTTTAAAACAAACGTCGGGCCTTAACCAACTGAGCCAAATTAAACTTTCAAAATTAAAACTTACTGTTTCGTGGGCCGCAGCCTTCCTCCCATTCCATTAGAGGACCAACAGTGGGCTTGCTCCCAATTTCAAAAACCAAAAATTTCTCCCATAAAAACCAAATTTTTCCAATTGTTTCCCTAAAAAACCAAAATTTTTCTTTTTCCCATTAAAGCCAAATGTCTCCCGACAAAACCAAATTTTTCCCAAAAAGTCCAATCCCATTAAAAACCAAATTTTCTTGTAGATAATGTGTTAGTTAAAATTCCTTTTGTATATATTTTGTGCTCATCCATTGTGACTCCGAATATGTTGGAGTTTTGCCTTGGATAACGGAGTTTTAATTCTGCTTTCGCCGAAATCGGGTATTCTCTCTCCTTTTACTCTACTCAGCATGTCCCTTTCCATATGTTGCATTCTAATTCTTTCCATATTTTTAAACATTGAGGACAATGTTTAGTTTAGGTTTGGGGGTATAGAGTAGATACCACGATAATATGCCATAATTGAAAACAAAACTCCCTCTTTTTGAAAAATTCCAAAAAAAAAAAAAAAAAAATTAGAAAATGATAAAAACATAAAAATGGAGCTCATTTACCTTGAAATGTTGACTCTTGTGCAAATATGTAATTATTAGGAGTCTTAGTCTAGATATTTAGGCACCCTGATTCTAGCACAATTCACATAGTGACAAGAAATTTGCACGCGCACGATCTACCAATACATGTATAGCCTCGATCTTCAAGGTGTTTGATAGGAAGTCACGATTGCCAATCACTTTAGAATACTGAACGAAACTTGACTAGCTTGTTCTTTGGTTGGTTGGGATAGAAGGTGGAGGTTACATTAAGAAAAACAACCATCGAATTTAACTTGGTGCATCAAAAAGGGCTACCTCTTGCAAAATGTCATGTAATCTTTTGTTTCCTTTTGTATATGTATCAAAAGTGTTTCCTTTTTCAAAAAAAGAAAAAAAAAAGAAAAAAAAACGATGTATATATTCAGAAAAAAATATTAGAAAAATACAAAAAAATCAAGTATTTATCAATTCCATTCTCTCTTGTTCCAAAAATAAAAGAGAGTAGTCAATGTAAATAAGAGTCATGTAAATAGTCATTTTGTTGTTTCATTGTAATAAGCAAGGAGGGTGTATGCCATTGATGTACAACGCGAGTAATTGTGAAATACCTCCAACTCATTCATAATTCTCGTAAAGTCCGGACAGCTAGCTAGATTTCGACCTCGGTTCTTAGCCTGAGAAACTATCTCTTGGTGATTAGTAGTCATAACATCCGATCTTTCTTTACACATGTGTAGATACACTTTACACTCTTATCACATGTCTTTTTTTGTTATCAGTGCTAGGATTGTGCCTTTGATAGCTAGATTGACATCTCCATTTTGCTGTGAGCTTAAACTGTCTTGCACATGTCACATTTGATGGAATATGAGCTTATATTTTGACCTAGAACTTTGTAGGTACGTTCTAAGCAAACCTTCACGAGACTTAACTCGTCCACTAGGGACACTTAGTGGTTTAAAAGGCTTAGTGCATACGCTAAATGCATTCGAGAGACCAGCGACAGTGGTATAGGTAGGATTTCCTTAGTTTTGTTTTACTTGAGGACAAGTAAAATTCAGGTTTGGGGGTATTTGATGAGTGCCAAATAATGTATATATTTATCCCTTTTTGTTGGCATTTAACTCATCTTTTGTGCAGTAATTCTACATTTTATCCCATATTCTGTATTTTCATTGTTTTCAAGAATAAATATTTTTCTTACTTAATTTTGCATTTTTAGGTAATAAATAAAGTTTGGATGAATAGCGGAGCGGAAAAGAGCAGAAAAGTAGTGAAAAGCCGGGAAGAAATTACGCAAGGAAGCCGCGAGGAATGGTGCGCACAAGTCCAAAGAGCTAGGAATGGGCTCAAGAAGGAAGAATTGTTCTTAAAGAAGATATGGGCTTGGCATACCCAAGGCCCAAAACCCTTACCCAAACCCATTTTCTATATCCATAACCGCCTCCATTACCAGCCGTTAGATGGGACTACATCGAAATCCTACGGTCGCTCCTTCGTAGAGCATCAAAATCTGAAGTCTCTGCAAAATACCACAGCGCTTAAATTCCAAACCTTCAGATTAGATTGTAGTTGAATCCAACGATCGCTTCTTTGCCTGCGCATCAAATCTCGATACTTCCGCTTAACACTACAACACCTAACCTCGATCTTCTCCGTCAGTTTTGATGTATCTAGTCATCCAACGGTCTCCCCTCATCCAGTTCCAGCGCGTCGTTGGATCATTCCATCATCCTATAATCCTACGGTCCAGCTTCGCGAAACATCAAAATCCTCTACACCTGCTCAACACACTAGTATCCTATACCTATACCCTAACCAAACGCCCCCTCCTTCTTCCCAAAACCATCGATCTCATCTTCTCCCTCACCTCTGCAGAACCACCTTCTCCCTGCCGCGCCACCAAACGCCCTGCCACAACCACCTCGAGCTCACACACTGCCACCCTATCATCCTACACGCGATTGATATCTTCCCCCATCCTTCTAGCCCTTTATCCCATCAACTTATTACCTAACCTAAACCCTAGGTTATGGGTTGATGGATTAACGTGTGCTAGAGAGAAATTGAAGGCATGGAGAGGTAGAGGAGGACAAATAGAAGCATGGGTCGACATCAAACTGGAGTGGTTGTGTCAAATTGGGTGAGTAATCCCTAACCCTAGCCTCAACTGTTTTGGGGGGGGGGGGAATTTGGGGAAAATGTATAGAACTATAAATTGAGAGCTGGGGTGTTGTAGAAAACTGTTCTTGGACTAGCCAAGTGACCAATTAGGTTTAATTTCATCACTGTTCAATTTAGGGTTAATTTTAATTTCAATTTCAATTTTATTTAATTTTCAATTTCTGTTTTATTTCATGTTTAATTCCATGTTCATTTAATTTATGTTCTTATGATTTCTGTCTGTTTCTAATTTCAATTTAGTTTTGTGTTTAATGTTAGTTCACTTTTAGTGTCAACTGTTAGCTTCTCAAATGTTAGGATTAGTTTACTGTTGTGTGTCAATGCTAGGTTAGAGCCTTAGAGCATTGAGTTGATTGAGCAGTGGGGAGAAACTAGTGCTCACTAGTGACTGTGAGCAAGCTGGTTCTCTTTCCACTCTAGATGAATGCCTAAAGCCATTGCCTTGGCTTTGTTTTTTTTTCCTTTTTTTTTCCTTCATTGTCAGCTTATCTTCACCATCCCCACTGCCCTTGGCTTGTAGCCTTGGTTTGCAACTATCTCTGTTTTGTTATTACTTGGCTTGCACTATCACATTAGCACTATGTCACCATTCATTGTAAATGTCACCTTAGTTTCATAATTGTTTTTGGCCTTTGTAAATACTCCAGCTGCATTGTCACTTCTCTAGTGTCATTGCCATTACCACATTGTAAATATGCAACACCATTGCCACTGTCACTGTAACCTTACTTTGTACATAAGCACTGCAGCCTTGCCCTATGCTTCATGGTTTCTTTATGTCATTGTCTTGGCTTGATGCCTTATTCTCCCATGTTAACTCACTGCATTGTTGCACTTCCTTGACCTTGTTTTGCCCTGTCTCAGCTTGGTCCTAGAGCTAGCTATCTTGACTTAGCCTTTGTGCTAGTCTGCCTTGGCCAGTGTCATGGCCTAGAGCCTTATCTTGGTCTGACAGCTGCATTGCTTCCCTTCCACTGCTGCTGCTGCTGCTACCTCAACCAGCTTTGCTACTGCAGCTGTCTGCTTCCACTCCTGCTGTCTGCTGTTTCTCCAGCTCCTGCCTTGGCCACTGTCCTGCTGCCCAAGGCCCAGCCACAGTTTAGGTTAAGGCTCAAAGCCCAGTTCAGTCTTGGATTAATCTAGAAGCCCAATTCAGTCAACTGTGGGCTTAATCCAAAAGCCCAAGACCAAATCAATTGAGTCCATTCCATTGCACTTCAAAGGTCAAGCCTAGTGCACTTCAAGACCAACTGAGCCCAAGCTCAGTTCACTTCATTATCAAACAAGCTTATAACCCAAAGGTAACCTAAAGCCCAATAGCCAACTAGAGCCCAAAATAGCTAGAAAACTCCAAAACACACCCAGTCTATGTGGATCGAACCGTACTTGCACGAGCTATAACCGACGACCGTGCACTTGCGGTATTACTGTAGGCCCGTTTTCATTTCGCTTCAATTTTATACGCTTTCCGGGGCCCACCACTTCCATGGGCTGTTTAAGAAGGATGCTGAGGAAGAAAGATATCAAATTATGTTGCAAGCTGAAGTCAAAATAGATAGCAAGAGTAACAACAACATTTCTATGGTTCCAGCAAAGGAGGAGATTTGGACTATTCTCAAGAGAATGAAAAGCTTAAAGGCGCCAGACCCTGATGGAATGCCAGCTATTTTCTACAAAAGCTGCTGGGAAACTATTGGGGATGAAATAACAAAGACCATCCAACACTGTTTTGCTTCAACAACTCTTCCACAAGGGATTAATCACACTAACATTGTGTTAGTTCCAAAGGTAAAAAACCCCACCATCCCTTCTGATTTCAGACCCCTAGCCTTGACCAACATTATTTACAAAGTCATCACAAAAATTCTAGCTCAGAGAGTAAAAGGGCATCTAGACAAATTAGTTGATAAAGCTCAGTCTGCCTTCATACCTGGAGGCATATCATAGATAATATAGTGGCAGCTAAAGAGATGTTCCATTCCATGTCAAATTCCAAATCTATATTAGGAGCCTTTGCTTTAAAAATAGATATCAGTAAGGTATACGACAGGATAAGCTGGAGATTCTTAAGCCATTGTCTCGGAATTTTTGGAATTGTAGGCCATACTCATGATTTGATCATGTATTGCATAAGCACTGCTAGCTTTTCAATTGTTGTAAATGGTCAGGGCGAAGGTCATTTCAAAAGTGAAAGGGGTATCTGGAAAGGTTGCACTTTATCGCCATATCTATTCATACTTTGCTCTCAAGGACTTTCCTGGATGATGAGAAAAATGGAGGAAACTGAATTGTACAATGGCTATAGAGCGTGCAGGAAATCCCCAACTGTATCTCATCTCATGTTCGCCGATGATTCACTTTTGTTTGGTACTCTGGACAACATAACAATTCAGACTTTGCTTCATATATTACACATCTATGCTGCGTGGTCGGGTCAGAGTGTAAACATGCAGAAATCAGCTGTTTTCTTCAGTAAAGGAGTAGAAGTTCACAGAAGACAAGAAATAGCAGGCATCTTAGGAGTGAAGCAGATGGAGAACACCGACAAATACTTAGGGCACCAGCTTCTTAAACCAGCTCACCTAACAGAGTCGCATAATTTTTTAGAAGAGAAGATGGTGTCCAAAACTGCAGGGTGGAAGAGGATACACTTATCTCATGCTGGCAGAACAATGCTAATCAAAACTGAATTAGGGCTGATCCCTCCTTTCTTCATGGCTACCTCTCTGCTAGCACAGAAGACTATTGACCAGCTAACTAGATCCATTCGAAATTTCTGGTGGGGTCATGATAAGGATGTAAAGAAGATGCATTTTATAAATTGGGACCAATTTGAGTTGGAAAAATATAAGGGTGGACTGGGAATTAGATCTATGCAACAGTTAAATAAAGCTATGATAGCAAAGCTAGTATGGAAGTTCTTGGAGGATGAAGATTGTTTATGGGGCCAAATTATGAGAGCCAAGTATGTAAAAAGTGGCAACTTCTAGGAAGTCGAAAAACCAACAAAATGCTCAGCCACTTGGAGTGCAATGCTGACTATCAGGGAAGACATGAGAGATAATGTTGTTGGACAGTCGCAAATAAAGAGAAGATTAAAGTGTGGGAAGACCCTTGGATTCCAGGAATCCCAAACAAGAGACCAGATAATGGAGTAGTAGGAGAATAAAGAAAAATGAAGGTGGAGGATCTTATCATAAAATAAGAACACAGATGGGATGGATACAAGCTGCAGCAGCTGTTTAGCCCTACTAAAGTGGCAAATATCATGGAGATCCACATACCAGTTATCACAGAAGACAATAGAGTCGACAAACTACTCTGGACTCCTCACCCAAAAGGTGAGTTCTCTTCAAAATCCTTCCTTAAATCGATGAATGTTAACTCTCCATCTTCGTTCAATATAGATGACTTCCCTTGGAAGAAATTCCGGAGCATTAAAAATTTACCTCCAAAAATTCATATATTCATGTGGAGATTACTTAAAGATGGTTTGCCAGTGGCTCAGAGAATAAAGAAACATATAAAGGAGATAAGTGATGAATGCAGACTGTGAAAGATATACTGAAACAAAAGAGCATCTATTCCTATACTGTCAAGCTACTCAAGCCATATTATTTGCTTCACCCCTGAGCTTAAGAACAGGAGAGCAGCCAGATTTGACTATCGAAGATCATGTAAAGCAATGGATCACTGAATGTGAAGACTATGAAAGATTGAGAATGGGTGCTTGCTTATGGTGGGAAATCTGGAAAAGTAGAAATGCAATGGTTTTTAACAGAGACAGTCTAAAGATTCATCTTATCATCTATGAAGCCTTATATTGGTACAATATGAAGAACTGTATTGGAGAAATTGGAGTCTATGCCTGATGAGAAAAATATGTTGGAGAGTCAAGGTGATATCTGCAAACCACCAATAGGACAGAAAATAAAGATAAACTTTGATGGTGCAACAAGTCAGAGGGGCTATGCTAGTGGTGCGGTGGCTAGAGACTGTGATGCAAAATTCCAGGACTGCAAGAACAATATCTTAACCCACTGCTCTGTAGTGGAGGCTGAGGGGAATGGTGCTTTGTTAGCTGTGGAGTTGGCTCGCAAGAAGGGATTTAAAGGGATTTAGCTGTGGGCCAAATTCATCACTTTTACGGTTAGATTCGAGGATGATATTCCCAACTGCAAAATGTTCCTGGAACTTGTGTCTAAGAGTTGTCTTTGTACCTTCCAACTTCTTCTTTTCATGCATGAATTAACTCCTTTCCTCTTCTTAGCTCATTTTAACTCTATTTTCATTGATTTCGGATGATTCACCTAAAGAAACGAATAAAATAAAAATAAAAGTAATACAAGGATAATATGCAAGAATCATAGCAACTATTAGTATGGATTTGACAATCTAAACATGTAAATTAAGCACCTATCAAACTTTTCACATGCTTACATGAATTCGTAATAAGAATTCCATCTCAGTCAGAAAGTTTTTCTTGGATCTCAAGTTACCTTATTTTGAATTCAAAGCTACATAGACGAGCCTTGAAAATATTTAAATATAGAGACTCTTGCAACAAGATTTTAAGACTCTTGTGTCTAGTTGCAAATCTAGAGTTGTCATTTGTAACCTAGGTTCTTCATAAAACTGTATTCTAGGTTACGACTTTGAAGACTTCACTTAGGGATTCGTGAAGCCCGGTCGTACTATGTTCTTACTTGATAGATCTTGTATCTGCATATTGTTCGATTAGATTATTGAAGTTCACGGAATTTAAATCAGGAACAAGATAGATAGAAATCACAAAGTTCTCTTCATTTCAGACTCGGTGATTCCTTAAGATAAATATCTAAACTCTTCTTTGACACTATATGGTTCAGAGCCGCAAACATGTCCATCCTTTGAGCCTTTGACAGATAAAGCAATTCGCAAGCATGCTCGATGAATGATTGAACTGCTTCTTTGACTGGTGGTTCAGAGAACGTAAAGGTTCGGATTGGGAGAGGATTCTTGTTGAAAAATTGGGGGTACAACAACCACACCCAACAATTCGATTAGCAATATGTATGGACAAACTCCAATATACTTTCTAGAGAATCAACTAGACAGTCAGACTCAATCTAGATAAAGTATATCAAAGAGTTTATATCTCAATCTCTCGATTTGATCTTTACTCAAGAAAATAGAAATATGCGAGTCTTTATCAAAGAGAGATAACTTGGATGGTACCAAAGACCAATATCCAAGTGTCAATCAATTTAAATCAACAACCAAAAGGTCGGATATTCTAATTGATTGAACAACACACAACCTGTGATATTTCAATTATATAACAAAATATAATACGGAAAAGAAATAACACAGACACAAGAATTTTGTTAACGAGAAAACCGCAAATGCAGAAAAACCCCGGGACCTAGTCCAGATTGAAGACACACTGTATTAAGCCGCTACAGACACTAGCCTACTCCAAATTAACTTAGATCTGGACTGTAGTTGAGCCCCAACCAATCTCACACTGATCCAAGGTACAGTTATGCTCCTACTCCTCTGATCCCAGCAGGATGCTACGTACTTGATTTCCTTAGCTGATCTCACCCACAACTAAGAGTTGCTACGACCCAAAGTCGAAGACTTTAATAAACAAATATGTATCACACAAAAAAGTCTAAGGTAATAGATAAATCCGTCTCCCACGAATATACCTATGAGTTTTGTTCCATCTTTTAATAAATCAAGGTGAACAAGAACCAATCAATAAACCGGTCTTATATTCCCGAAGAACAGCCTAGTATTATTGATCACCTCACGATAATCTTAATCGACGCAGCGAAAAAAGATATTGTGGAATCACAAACAATGAGACGAAGTGTTTGTGATTAATTTTCTATCTTGCCTATCGGAGATATAAAATATCAATTTAATTATTACAATCGTACTCGTAACGATAGAAGATGCAAGATCAGATCACACAACTATAAGAAATGTAGTATCCGTTTGGCTTCACAATCCCAATGAAGTCTTTAAGTCGTTAACCTGGTTTAGAAGAAGAAACCAAAGGCTAAAGGACAATTGACTCTAGCTATGCAACTAGTATCACACGTAAGGTGTGGGGATTAGGTTTCTCAGTTGCTAGAGTTCTCCCTTATATAGTTTTCAAATCAGGGTTTGCAATCAATATTAGCTTGGTAACAAAGCATTCAATATTCACCGTTAGATGAAAACATGATTAGATTCAAGCTAATATTTCTCAATTGTTGGATAAAAAACTTAGCTTGTTACACACAAATGAAATGTCCAATTTTGGGTATACGAACCGTTCCCAAACATTAACATTTGTTGTTTCAACAATAGTTAACCAAATGGTTAGCCATATGATTACTTTCATATCAACCATATTCTTCTTCACCATAACTAGTTCAAACGACTCAAATGAACTAGTTAGAGAGTTTTTCAACTGCTTAGATCTTATGTAACTACACAAGACACAATCGAAGCAAAAACGTTTTGATTCACTCGAATCGGTTCATGAACTTTATAGCCACGGTTTGCAAAAGCATTCCTTAGTTTAAATAAACATGAGTTCAAGAACAACCGGTTTTAGATATAACCTGCTCAAGTTCGCGGACTGGGTTCGCGGACTTAAGCTCATGGAAGGAGTTCACAAACTCCAACAGAAATTCTCGGGTCGAGAACTTCCGCCAGTTCGCGGACTTGGCTCACGCCACTTCCATTTCTCTTGATCAACAAAGTTCGCAAACTTTGGTTCAAGGAATAAGGACTTATACATATATGTGTTTCCACAACAATGCTTATATCCTACCAATGGTTATGTAATCTAAAATCTCATTTCAATCATTGAAACATTCTCAGAGGACGGATATAGTCGTTATTCACAGACCATTTTTCGTCAGAGCAAATTTTCAAAGTGATTGAAACATAACATGACTTTCATCACTAGGTAAAGATGAATTCGGCTAAAGCGAAAGCTTACCAACACATATTTCGATAAATATATAGGCGAGATAAACTCAGCTCGAAATAACAAATGTGCATAATGAAAGTCTATATATCAAAACGATTTTTGTCTCAAGAGTAGGAGATAGAATAGATAGACTTTTGAGTGACAGATAAGTTCAAGTCTCCACATACCTTTTAGTCGATGAAGATCCACCAGTTCCTTGAGTAGTCCTTCGTCTTGTATGATGATTGTCATGGAGTTCTTGAGCTCAACTACACTTTATATCCTAGTCCGAGACCTTTAGCTATGTAGACTAGAAATCAAGACTTATAGTTTTGATCACTAACATTGAAAAACATGCTTGAGATAGCAACGCATGCGAGTTCGACCGAGCAATGCTCTAACACTTGTGTACTCCTTCAGTCCCCAGTTCTCCCTGAATCAGCTTTTTCCTTGAATATGCGTTTCCGAGTTCTGTAATCGCTGGTAGGATGACTGACATACCTATGAAAGCGACAGTAACGCGGATTCTCCACTTCCTCGTCTGTCGGCTCTCTCCTGACGGGAGGTAAATTGATCGCACCATCTTGGATCCAGACTTCCAATAACTCGATCACCTCTTCAATAGGGAAAGAAAAGTCTAGTATTTCCTGATTATTTTGCTGACTCTGAGTAGGTGTTTGTGCATTTCGAGTTTGGTTGTCCTTCCTTGGTGCTTTCGTAGGATGAGACGTTGGAGGAGCATTCTTATGTTGCTGCGCTTCAGCTTTCCTTTTGCTTCCATCGGCAACATTCATGGAAGGTTGAACATTGTACTGTTTATTGATTAGGTGCTTGGTGCTTCTTCGAGTGTCTCGCAGCTCCTCGGTTTTGACGATTTTTGTTCTTTCCAGTAAGGCTGGAGCAGTAGTTGCCGATCGCTTGGCCGCTTCACGAAGTTCTTGAGAGGTGGTTAGTAATTCAGGCTTCTCTGTTAATAGAGTGTAAGTGTTCTAGATTCGTGAGGTTTGCTGGACTTTGTCCATTGCAAACAGATTTCCAAACCTAGATTGGAACATATCAAAAGGGAAATCAAATAGCCTTGTCTGTTAGAGGCAGACAATTACCAAAAATCTTTACCGAGGTTGAAACAACTCTTAGGATGTAAAGGACGTAAGGAGATCAAGTGCACAAAATCTTGCGAGGTTTAAAAGACGTAAGGAACACGACTGCAGCTGAATTTCTTGGATGGTTAGTTCAGTCTCAACTACTTCCCGGACTGATGCCTGATAATAGGATAGTGTCTCCTACGGTTTACTACAATATGGAGTTCAAAGTTGGACGAGGTCCTGTGTTTTTTCTGCAGATGCATTTTTCCTCGTTAACGAAATTTATGGTGTCTTGTGTTTTTTCTTTTCTTTTCTACATTGTTTATATTTATAATAGGAATAACACGAGTAGTACGTAATCAATCTAGATAGTTTAAGTCCTTATTCTTTGAGATCAAAAACAAGACTTGCTTGTTGAATTTATTTCTTTAAAGATAGATTCGAAGTTTCATACTTATTAGAATTCAAATCCTCTTAATTTGGATACGACTAGATTGATCTTGGATATTGATTTTTTGAGATCGTCCAAGAACTCTTCTACACAATCAGATACAAACATTTGGTCTATACATATTGATTGTGGAAAGAGAAAGAAAAAACTCTACATACAATCTTCCTTAAGTGTCTTTGCATTGACCTACTTGTTATTGTGTGAGGTTTTGTCCATACAGGTACCCTCTCCTTAAACCTAATTGGTTCCACTACCAGTAACCGAAGCAATGACAATCCAACTCGGGTTGGCCATCTTCATTTACCAAATTGAGTATTGATGCATCTTTTATTTTAGCTACTAAAGATGTTCGACTTTGTCTCATTATGAGAAATTATATAGAGATTGTGATGGAGTAGATCCCGCCGTGCCAAAGCCCAAAACATTAGATATCGAGTAAGCTAAGGTCAGAACTCCATTAAAAGCGATTTTGTGGGGGAAAAGAAATGGATCAGGAATTTGCACTTACACAAGGACTGCTCCAATGTTATTTAAGATTTAAAAAATGCCTTTATTTAACAAAATGGACTACAAAAAATATTACAGTAAAAACTACATATATTAATAAACTCTATATATTAATAAAAAATCATAGTCCCAACTTAGGCCAGTTATAAATAATAATAATCTCCACATTTTAATATTAGTAGATTTTTTAGTCCCGTCATAAGGAATTCGCCTCCATATATTATTTTGTCACTATTGAAAATTTATAGATGTTGTTACATCAAAATTTAAGATAAACTAAAATACTTATCTATAGTTGGTTGAGAAAAGGATGTAACTTTTTGAATTGTTATCGCATCTTTTGATTTGCGGATGCATAAGATGTCATTACCATGTGCACCTTCTTGTTGAAGCCAAAACATTCCAATTTTTCGAGCATGTTTAAAGCTTTTTGGCATGAAACTTTTTGTATCTCCGTACTACCATTATCAGGATTATTCCTCTCTGCTTCTTGTCTAATTTCATCGATGATTTCTTCTTCCGTTAAAGCATATACAACTTGTTGCTCATTTGGATGATTAAGGAAGGCCACATCCATTATCATTTACATACTTTGGATTAGAAAAAAAATCATTGTTTTGTTATACCCCTATATATTAATAATTTTATAAAATCCCAAAACTATTAATATATGAAGTTTTTACTATATAACGTATGTATGTATATTACCTAAATATTCGGTTAGGTCTTAACCCTTAGTACGCACTGATGTGCATTAAATAAATCATGCTGCTGATTTTTAGCAAGATGTGGGGTTAACTGACGAGGAATGTGATAGAGATTATCCTTATTGGTTCATCTGTGTATTCAAGAAGATCAAACCGTGTATTGGGTTGGGCCTGAGCCTAGTTTCCCAAATGAAAACAAAACGAAAGCAACACTTTGGACCCGGCCCAGTCCAGCTTCTTGAAACCCTAACTTTAGTGAGGAGAACTTCGTTACCTCCTCCTCTTCTTTTTCACCTCAAGGCTTTTTGGAAGAACAGACCAGAGAGCAAACGAAACCGGCGACGCAAAGTTTGGAAGGATGGTTCATTTTGCTGTTTACAGGAACTGTAAGCGTTCTTTCTCTACTGAATAACATTCTGCTGTGATTTAATGTTTCCGATGTGTTTATTATCTTTATTAATTATTAACAGTTCAATACATGTTACTAATCGAAGATATTTTGTTCATGAATATTCTTTGATTCATTACCTCCATTTACTGTCCATAATGAGTCACTATTTGTCAATGGTGTATTTGGAGTAACCCATTTAATAGTTTTGGGATTAGTTATATTTTTAGGGTTTACATGAATAGATTTGACCTCTGTTTACGTTGTTTCGATTTGTAAAGTTATGATCTAATTTTATTTCAGTTATTTGTTTAAGATGGAGCTCTGTGTTGATTTTTTTTTTTAAGCTAGATGTCAATATTAAATGCTTTTTTTGATGGTTTCAGACGGGAAGACTTTCAAGAAACCACGTCGTCCGTATGAGAAGGAGCGTTTGGATGCTGAATTGAAGCTTGTTGGTGAATATGGTCTCAGGTGTAAGAGAGAGCTTTGGAGAGTTCAGTATGCTCTGAGCCGCATCCGTAATGCAGCTAGAATGCTTCTCACTCTTGATGAGAAGAATTCACGCCGTATCTTTGAGGGTGAAGCCCTTCTTCGCAGGATGAACAGGTATGGTCTTTTGGATGAGAGCCAGAACAAACTTGATTACGTCTTGGCCTTGACTGTTGAGAACTTTCTTGAGCGCCGTCTCCAGACACTCGTCTTCAAGTCGGGCATGGCAAAATCCATTCACCACGCCCGCGTCCTCATTAGGCAGAGGCACATCAGGTATACACCATATTTTGTTTTGTTCAATGGCATTTATTACAAATTCACATGCTGTAGTGCATTATGTTGTATTGCAACCTTGTTGTGTCATTTGATTTAGTAGACGCATCACGCATACTGCAATTTCACTGTTGATCATCTATTTCGCTTTCCTTTATTTTCACCAACTTGTGAGTCTTGATTGTATGTGTTTATGTTTTTCCTTGCAATTTCAGAGTTTAGTTGGTCCCTTGTATGATTAACTAGTATCTGGACACTTGAATCACCAAAGAATTTAATAGATGTACGTGGGTTATCTTTTCACCAATAGACAAGAGTATCTAAAGGGAAACCAGTTAGTTACTAGGCTCCATGTATCCATGGATAATAGACAGATGTACAAAAGAATTTAACATGTATCCATGTCACCACTCAAAGCAGTGAACCCTGAAACCATTTGATCTGACACGTAGAACCAAATATTGCTGCATAATTAGGTTCTTTTGTACATCTGCACTCCCCCTCGTTTAAAGGTGTCTTTCAATTGGTTTGGTGAGTTACAGGTCAGGCGTGTCCAAATGAAGAAGTGTTTACCCATCTCATTTTACCGTGTCTACATTTTGTTAATGCAAGATCTATCATATACAGGGTTGGAAGACAGGTGGTGAACATCCCATCTTTTATGGTGAGAGTCGACTCACAGAAGCACATTGATTTCTCACTCACCAGTCCCCTTGGAGGTGGACGGCCAGGAAGAGTTAAGAGAAGGAACCAGAAAGCAGCTGCCAAAAAGGCTGCTGGAGGAGACGGAGACGAGGAGGATGAAGATTAAGTTTTGATTTTATATCTTAAAACCTCAATAGTATATATACTATAGATAGAGGCTGTCTCAGACTTTTTGTTTGTTTGTAGTTGCAGATGTTGGGCATGTTATGGAAGATTTTGTTTTTGTTTTTGTTTTTGGATTCATTGTTTAGTTTCATGATCAATAGAGAGATATTTGCCTAATAGGACAGCCTCCTATGTGTAGTTCTCTCATCTCATGGGTGTACCCCGGTGAGGAAAACATTTAGTAGATAAATGATTGATCTAGTCTGTCCACCATCATTACCCACCAAACAGAAGTTAGGCTTTCACCCACCAAACAGAAGTTAGGCTTTCAAGATGAAGAGAGACGATGCATTTTCTGTCAGCAGACAGAAGAAACAACTTTCCATCTATTTTTTCAATGTGATTTTGCAAAATCTGTATGGAAGCTACATCCCATGCCTTCTCAGGGAGTAACCTCTAAGGCTCTAACTATTCTTCTAATAATTCTTCTTTCTTAGACATGTATAATGAATGGATAAAAGGAGAACTGAACTCCATATCTATGGCTTTGGCAGCCACCAAATGTTGGTTTATTTGGAAGGATAGGTGTCTTAGAGTGTTTGAAAACAAACGCATAACACCAGAAAAACTAGCTCTAGACATTCTAAGACACTATGAATATTGGCATCCTTTGACTCTTTCTTCAATCCCATCAGTTTCAGTACACTCTAGCATCAGATTACAATCAATACCTTATTGGACTTTCCCAATGAGAAATTTTTATAAATTGAATTGTGATGCTTCATGGAAATTTGCTAATACTAATGCAGGGTGTGGTTTTATTTTGCGCAATTGGACATGTACTTTCAGAGCAGCAGGAATGGGTAGCTGCAGGACTGAATCTGCAGAAGAAGCGGAAGCTGTAGCTTTGCTATATACTACTCAATGGGCCATCACAATGAATCTGTAAAATCTGGCAATCGAAGGAGACAACCAAAATACTATCAAGTATTTACAAGGCACACAAACCTCAATCAAATGGCAATGCTTGGCAATCCTAGATGAAGTTAAAAAGTTGGCTGAGAACCTAATCTCTTTTGGAGGGTTTCATTTGGTGGATAAAAGAGCAAACAAGGCTGCAGATTGTTGGCCAAAAAAAGGAAGAAACGCACCACAACCACTTACTAGTTTTACTGAAGTTCCTAGTTTTTTAACTCCTATAATAGCTTTCGACACTGTCAAAGCTCAAGAGGCATGTAATATGAACTTAATTGATGTACCCTATATGGAAGAAGCTAATCACACAGATTCAGTCATCGGACGGACAACTCTTTCAGAGCTGATTCCACATGAGTCTGAACCTACAGATTAGTCTCTTTGCAGTAATATATCTTGTTATTTTCAAAAAATAAGAAAAAAAGTTTGTCCACCATCTTTTGTTCCGTTTCGAAGTTAGCTTCTTTTCTTTTGAAACTTAGTCTTCATTAAAGAAAGAAAACATGAGTTACATACAGTCCGGGTTCTTCAACCTGTTCTCTCAATTGAGTACTTGTACCTGGAAGACGGGTTTTTACCCTATCTCATTTCTTTGCGACTTATAACAAAAGCTTCAACTCTACGATTCAAATCATAGAGTTGTTGGACAAAAAAGCAAATTACAATGAACACATTTCAAAATTTATCCTCTTAACTGATTTGCATAAATCATTATGATCACACTAATTTGCATACATATTGGAATTTTTTTATAAATATTATCCCTACCTTTAATCAAGAACATGCGCAATTGGGGGATATGAATTACTATCCCCATTCAATAATGTCTGCTAAGGGATGATTTCTGGGGGTGGAAATACTAAAATAGCCTTTGGTTAATTAAAATTCAATATGAAAATACTATTATACCATTCCCACAAAATAAAAATCTAAAAACTTAAAATCAAAAATCCCTCATTCTCTCATCTGTTCCGGCACTCTTCATCTAGGTAAGGGTTTTGAAAAAAAAATTTCATCGTTCTTCATCGTCGATTCAAAAATTTCTTCGTCGATTAACCTACCCGAATCTATAACCATGCCTCCACGAAAGAAATCAAATGCCCAATCGAAGTCAAAATCGATTGTTCAATAAAAATAAGAACAAAGACTTTCTTTGATTGTTCAAGGGAAAGAAGAAGATGCTCCGGACAATAAACTTCTCGTAAACATGGCTTCTGTGAGAAGGTAAGTACTTCTGAACTATTCTATAAGCGTTTTAATCAATTTAAGGCAGTGGGTTTAGGTTAGAATCGCGAACCCTAACTCAAACAGTTGAGTTACAGGATATGTCGGCATTGAAAATAGTATGAATACAATGTCGGTACTGAGTTACGTCTTTGAATTTCGTATGAATACCATGACGGTATCTAGTTCCGGCCTTATATTTAATATGAATACTATGCCGGTTACAAAACTAAAATCACCTGAAACTGAATGTTTAGTACCGGCATTGAAATTAGGATGAATACCATGCCGATACATGGTTACGACATAGTTTAAAATTTTTCTACTATGCCGACAGTAGTTTTTATGTATACAGAAATAGCCTAAGAATTACAAACAACTACCAACATAGTCGACATTTATTCGTCAATACCGGCTTTCTGTCCCGGCATAGTGTTATTGTTAAATTAGTATGTCGTTTTTAGTCCCGGCATGGACGCTATTTTATGAAGCAATGCCGGTACTGATGATTCTATGCCGTTATTCAGTATATCTATGTCGTCATCAATTATGATTGTGAGTTATCTTATATTTGTTTCGTGTTTCTTTTGATATAGGGCTAAAGCCAAGGAAGCTAAGAAAAGAAAAGCTAAAGATACTTGTATTAAGAAAAGAAAGAAGAACGTTCTTGGTACTCCTGAGTCTCTGCCTTCTCGAGGGAAAGAACAAGGTCGCAAAAAGCTTTTGGGGGAAGGCTCTACAAGAGGGAAAATTTGGGAAAGTGGTGGTGACCGCCAAAAACTCGTAATCTGTGAACCTATTGGAACAGTTGAGCACAATGAGCATGACGAGGAGGAATTCGAGGCGGGTCATAATGAGGTTGAAGGGGAAGATGGTGGGCCAATAGATTCAGCAACCCAAAGCAAAGATTTTGAGGAAGATGGTGGGCCAAGTTAACAACCGACACAAGGTGAAGGTGAGGGGGATAAAGAGAAGAATAAGGTAGTCAAAGTAAAACTAAAAGGTTCGCACCTTCCTCATACTGATGACATGATACCTGACCTTGATCGTGGTAAAATTTTGGGGTGAAGCTGACGAACCGGTAGTACTATTTGGCTACAAGGACACGTAGACTCGTACTATCTATCAAACCTATGTAAGAATTTTTATTGCGTGCATATGTATTGTTTTGTATTTATGTAAAATCTCCTAATTGTATTATCTCCTAATTGTAGGATCATAAAAAAGCGTGCGTATTTGCTAACATTAAGCCGCGAGTGATTGTCCTTTGAATAAGGAATGCGAAGAGGTCCAGAAATTAGTAAAGGACTCTAGGCTATATGCTTTGGTTGAAAATTATGTGAAGTATGATTTTGTGACAGTCAACTACTTCGTTAAAAGGTATCATGGTGAAACTGATACCATGCACTTCCCATTTGGGGAGATGACCTTGATCCCTGATGATGCTCAGAACATTCTAGGCTTATGGGTTGACGACAAATCAGTTGCAGAAGGAGATAACTGTCAGGACTTAGAATGGTCGAAGTTACACGCTCTGACTAACAAGATGTTTGACTGGGACTACAAAACTTCTTTGGAAAGCTTCTATGTATCTAAGAATAGTAGGAGAAAGACAATCAAGCTGAAGTTGCTTAAGGATACCTTTCAAGGGACCGAGAAGAGACGAAAGGAAGAAGGATGGGACCCCGCACAAATTCGTTATACAGCCGCTGCTTACCTGTTATTCATCTTGGTAACCAAGGTATTCCCTGACGCTAGTGGGAACAGGGCGAGTGCGAACCACCTACAATACTTGGATCCGTTGGAAGAGGTGTGTAACTATGCTTTGGGCACCGTGGTAATGGCACATTTGATGACGGAAATGAGAAGGGCCTCTAAGGTTGTTACCAACCAATTTTTCGGGAATTTCACTATACTCCAGGTAATTTTGTTTTTAAACTTATGCTCTTATATATATATTGTTTACATGTACCCTTATTATTAGAATTTTTTTTACTGCTTCTTATATGTATCATTCCACATTGGCATAGGTGTGGGCTTATGAACACTTCCCAACATTGTTCACGAACCACAAATTCTTGAAGATAAAAGACCTTTCCGATCCATAGGATCCTAGAGGTAAGAGATACGAGTTCAACAATATTCCGAAGCCCGGTAACAATCATCGACTGACAAATATGAGATTGTCTCTAGATGCGATGACTACCAAAGAGGTTGTGTCCGACCCTTACAAGGAAGCTAGAGAAAACCGCCAAATTTTGAGGTTTAATCACGTTGCATTTTATAATGGACCATTGTTCCACCCAAAGGGATACGTTATGGATGATCCTCGACGTGTGATGCAACAACTTGGATATAAGCAATTACCTAATTTGGAGACAGTCTCTTTTGATAGGTACGTTATTGAGCATGATCGTTGATTTTCTACTTCCTTAAGGTTGAGGGTAGAGTATACGCCAAATCCAGAACCAACACATTGGAGAGATAGGGAACCACATCGTTAGGTAGATATTAGTAATTGGGAGATTACGGAAAACAATGATGAAGCCCATCCCAGCTACATGAGGGATTACCTCACATCCTTTTGTCGTGCGCCCGGATAACATCCAAGTTCCACCCCAAAAAAGCCCTCTCGTTCCAACTCCTACAGAGGCACCACCTACAAAGGTCGGACTTGAGGAGACCGTTGGATTTCTAGTAAGTATTGTTAATTGCTTAGTCGTTTAATGTATACATAATCTTATATTATCATATATATACTAATTATGTGTTGGATGTATGAAACTAGCGGCGTCGGCTTGGCAAGTTGAAGAAGATGTTTGGTTGCAAGAACGAGAAAGGAGAGGTGCTATCCCCTGAAGAAATGAAGGAAGTTGAGGAAAAGCTTGATAAAATGGAAGACCCTAATACAAAAGCTTTGTTCGGGGAAACAAGGAAGGTCGTCCACAAGAAGCAAAAGACCAAGTGATATAAGATTTGTGTTTGTGTTTCTTCATTTGGATGGTGGTTGTTACGTTTTGAACAATTTGGAACTTTTTTTTGTTTGTAACTCATGGTGAACTCTTTAGTGGTTTGGTTTACTTTAGGTTTATGATAGCTGGATTAAGAACATTTAAGCACAATTCAGTTGTTTGGCTTATTTCGAACATGTTTATATATCTAGAAAAAGTATTTTTTGTAAGTTTTCTTTACACCAGTGGCGCCAGCATTAAAATCTTTAGGTACGCCAATGCTGGCAAAGGTTCCGGCTTGGTTGAGTAATTAAAGTTTTATGTCGTAAATGATACCGGCATTGAACTCTTTTCTAAAACTATGCCAGTAAATAGGGATGAAAGGGTCCAAGTTCCTGTATAGAATTTGGACACTGCCTCATGGAAATATTTATTGAATCCATGGCGGAAATCTGATTTTTTAAAACTTGGATAGTTTTTCCAGAAAGTCGGCATGGTAAATAAGATATCTTTCCATGCCGGCATTCTGTGCACCCTTCAGAAATTTAGGTTTTCATAATTCCGGCATTGATTTGGATAAAAATACAATGTCGGTATTGATTACAGCATACTAAAAAACATACTAAAATGCTCTTTTTATTTCATTCCTAGATAATCTATTACATTAGATTTGAAACTTTAAATTAAAACATACTAAAAAACACGAAATTTTAAATTAAAACATGCTAAAAACATGCGAATGGAGTAAGATGATCTCCTAATCTATTACCATCCCTTTTCAACAATTAAGGTACCATTGAGCCTTTCGCGAATATCTTCGAAGAAATCGTCTGGAAGCTCCGTGTCAAGGATCATCTTCATTGGTTCATCTTCTCTTTCAACATATTCTTTTCACTTCATATAACACCCATCACACCCATCAATAGGCTTGCATTGGTCCTTGTGTTTTTCTCTTGATTCCGATAGTGCAACAACATTGTCTAACCATTGAAACTCTTCGCATTTTGGGTGATTCAAACACCTTAGAAACATTCTTCCATTTTCAGCATCAACAGTTTTTTCAATCCAAAATCGGCGTGTCCAAATCACATTTTCTACACTTCGAATAAATATACGTACAATCCATGGTTAAATGAGAAGGTGACTCACAAATTTGACAGCTGCAGTGATGACTCTATAAGAACAGATTATATTATAGATACGTCATAGTAGTAAAGATTTTAAATGTCCATATAGTATTAGTAATGGTGAATCTACTTACTTTGCAAGTAGATCTTGTTGATGAATCTCCCATCGCTTGTGAAACTTGAACCGTGTTTGCTTGGTCTATTTTTTGACGCTTGCGTTCTTGAGAAAAGGATTTTTGTTATTTGGTGGGTGCTTTCAGTAAATATTTCCAAGGGAATGGGGTGGTATTATATACATTGAATCTCCAACGGTCATATTATTCAAAAAACTAGCTGCTACTTTTTGAAAATCCATCATGCCGGCATGGATGGAAAAATATACGCAAGGACGGTAATTTATGCTGGTGTTGTATGTTGGTGTTAAAACGATACCGGCATTTAATGCAGATTTGGCCCAATCTCTGAATAAAAAATCAAGTACCGCCATGGATATTTAATAGTAATCGATATCGAGAACCGGTGCCGGCGTGCATATCCATATTAACGTCGATGCCGACGTTAGTGATTACAAAAAAAACTAGTCGTTGAGGTTTTTTCTCTATATATAGAGAGCTAATACTTGAACCCAATTGCCCCAAACTCGTGTGTTATATATATCCTTAAGACTCTTAACTTATGAAACCCTAAACCCTAGAAGTATAAAACCTACTTCCACATATAACAAATGGCATCGTTTGACTCCGAAGAAGATTTAGCAATCATCCAAGCATGGTATGCCACAACTCGAGTTGGGGTTATAGATAACAGTTCGGGGGAGAACATGTGGTTGAAGATTTTTAACAAATTTAGGCACGATTATGGGAACCCGAAAGGAAGAACTGCTCAACAAATCGAGCAATGGCACGACATTATCCTAGATGCGGTGGTTGAGTTTTTAAAAATCAAACACCAGATAACGCACACTACCCACAATAAATTATCCCCTCAACAACTCGTAAGTATCTTTATGATTAATTCGACACAATCTACTCTTTTCAATTTTTTTTGTAACAGACTAAGTTTGTATGTTGTTTTTATAGCACGAAGCCGTGAAAGCGCGTTACTTACAGGAAAAAGGGTAAGCATTCATGTTTGATGCAAACGTGAACCACATGGTAACCAAAGTCACGGAGTACCACCATCTGGGTGAATCGGAGACGGATTCTTCGTAAGAAGATTGATAGGTTTAGTGGTTTTTAGTTAGGTTTTTAGGGTAGTTTTTGGTAAGGTTTTGTGGCTAGATCTCTATATAAACCCTCACGAGAGTATAACTCGTCCACTTGGGTCACCAAGTGGTTCAAAGGCTTGATGCACGTGCTAAGTGTATCCGTGCTTCCTGCGACAAGGATTACATTTGAAATAAATTATAGTTCCGGCATACTATGTTAACATAATTCAATTCCATTATCATGCCGACATAGAAAGTTTATATAACTCTATGCAGGAATAGAGTGTCAAAATGTTATGGTTTCTGTATACAATAAACCATATTCCGACATTGAATATATGTACTTCTCCAAACTGGTATTTGATGCCGGCATGCTCGTTACATTTAGTTCAATGCTAGCATTGAACATTTTGAAAACTAAAAAGCTTTTATCCGAATTTCAATGCCCAACGGCTATTTTTTTTAAACCCTAAACCAGTAAAGGGAACTCCCGGCGTGGATGTTAGGTTACTGACAATGCCGGCTTGATAAAGTGGAAAAAGATCCGTTGTGTCCTCATCTATTATACTTGATACCTCAAAAAAAAATTGTAAGCTCCACCACATATCTCCAATGGCAAATTCATCACCAACTACCGATTTTTTCATTGCCATGGAAAAATAATAACTTAAGATAAACAAATTATCCACTCCGATAGGAAATCAATTATAATCCACCACCAACTCAATTGCCCTTATACAAGAAAAACTTAGAAGGAAGGAAGAAACCACCAAGTCAATTGCCGCAATGGAAGAAGAGATACTTAAAATGAAAAGAGAAGAAGAAGAGGCAGAAATAGAAGCAAAATATCGCAAAGAAGCTAAAGAGATATACGAACGTGTAAGAAAAGCGAAGATAGAAGCGGATGTTGAGGAAGAAACCAAATGGATTAAAAATTTCTACATAGTGTTGGATCTACCGGAAAATCACCGCCCTGAAAGCCTTTTTTGGAATCTTGTTAGTAGTGGTCCTTATATGCCGAAGTTTGTGGACGGTAAGTGCAAGAAACACAAAATGGATTACGGGGACGAGTTTGTAGCGAATCGAACAACTTCCCTCAGAAAGTTATGTCACAAATACAACGAGTGAAAAGGAGAGGGTACCCAAATATACCTCAAGCTAAAACTTTTCCTACCTATAAGTCCTTTCTACGAAAGTGATTGTCTATTGACTGAGTCGAGACAACAACGAAGTATGTTTACTTGATAAAAAAGTTCGGACTTAACCAAACACAATAGGATTGCTTATCAAGTAAATAAGAATTAATGTTTGTGTAATTTACTTTAATTATAATAAAATAATTATAATGCGGAAAATAAAAGTAAATGACATAACAAGATTTTGTTAACGAGGAAACCACAAATGCAGAAAAACCTCGGGACCCTGTCTAGAATTGAATACTCTCAGGATTAAGCCACTACACAAAATTAAACAAACTTCGTATAGTTGAGACCAAGCAACTAAACCTATAGTTCACCTAGTTCCGTCTGTATTATCACGCCTCCAACTTATGAAGAAGTCACGTTCTTGGAACAATTCCTTTGGTTCGTATTCCAAACAGTAAAGGAACAACAAATCTGTTTGGTAGCAAATCTCTTCAACCAAGTGATGTGAGTTCGACAAAGGATCTTCTGTTTATCTCAATAAACTCCTTCGTCGGGTTCTTAGATCTATCTTATGTTCAACTACCAAAGGTAATTATTAAGATTTTGCAATCAATACTTTTAATCACAAAGAATTGTATTGATGCCGATCTACACAACTAATCAATCCAATCTACCACAAGGATAAACCGATTATAGTTGGATCCTCTTATACCGAAACAAGTATTGTGCACGCTAAAGATTATGAACCCCAAATCAGAAATCTTCAATATCTTCTTTGTCTTCAAATCTTCTTAGATCTTCAATAAACACCTGCACACAATAACTTGAATCTCTTGTGATCAATCACGCACAGAACGGAGTCTTTTAACAATGGATTATCACAAGATCGTCTTTAGAACTAAAAACAGTCTAAAGATCTCTGTCGAAACTTCGATCTAGTTTGAGTGAATCTTATATCAGAAGAGAAGATTCTCAAGCATAAACAAACTAGGTGCAACCAGAGTGAAAAGCGGGGGTCTAACAACACCACCCAATATTTCGATTAGCAATCTGTATGGACTAACTCCGAAACACTTTGCTAGAGAATCAACTAGACAATCAGACTCAATCTAGATAGAAATTATCTCAAGGAGTTATTATCTCAATCTCTCGATTTGATATTTACTCAAGCAAATAAAAATCTGCGAGTCTTTATCAAAGAGAGATAACTTGGACGGTACCAAAGACCAATGTCCAGGGATCAATCAACTACAATCAACAACCAAAGGTTGGATTAGAGAAGTTGATGATCATGAACGCACAACCTGTATTATTTAAATTATATAAAATATAATATTGAAAAGAAATAACACATACACCAGAAGTTTTGTTAACGAGGAAACCGCAAATGCAGAAAAACCCCGGGACCTAGTCCAGATTGAATACACACTGTATTAAGCTGCTACAGACACTAGCCTACTGCAAACTAACTTCGGACTGGACTATAGTTGAACCCCTATCAATCTCCCACTGATACAAGGTACAGTTGTACTCCTACGCCTCTGATCTCAGCAGGATACTGCACACTTGATTCCCTTAGCTGATCTCACCCACAACCAAGAGTTGTTGTAACCCAAAATCACAGACTTGATAATAAACAGATCTGTCTCACACAGAAAAGTCTGTAAAAGGATAAATCTGTCTCCCACAGATAAACCCTAGGTTTTGTTCCGTCTTTAGATATAAAATCAAGGTAACAGGAACCAATTGATAATCCGGTCTTATATTCCCGAAGAACAGCCTAGATTAATCAATCACCTCTCTACAATCCTTCATGACTACACAAGCGGATTGTCGAGGAATCACAAACAGCGAGACGAAGATGTTTGTGACTTCTTTATCTTTCCTATCGGAGAACTCTCACGATCTTAAGCCAATCAATCGATTGTACTCAAAGATGATTCTATTCGATTGAATCGCGATAAAGTAGTATTGGTCTGGCTTCACAATCCCAATGAAGTCTTTAAGTCGTTAACCTGATTTTAGAGAAGAAAATCAAAGGTTAATGGAGATCGACTCTAGCGGGAGCACTAGTAGCACATAGACGTGTGGGGATTAGTTTTTCACAATGCTAGATATCTCCTTTATATAGCCTTCAAATCAGGGTTTTTCCTTAGTTACAAAGCAATCCATATTCACCGTTAGATGAAAACCTGATTTAGATTCAAGCTAATATTTCTCAACTGTTAGATCGAAAACTTAGCTTGTCACACAAACTTGGGTAGCCGTTTACTGGGTTCGTGAAAACCATGCCCAAACGTGTACGTGTATGTTGGTTCAACATAGTAACCCAAAAGGTTAACCATATGAGCATTTCATATTAACCTTTTTCTTCTTCACCATAACTAGTTCAATTGACTCAAATGAACTAGTTAAAGAGTTGTTCAATTGCTATGAGATCTTATGTAACTACACAAGACACAATTGAAGGAAAGATGATTCGATTCGATTGAATCGGCTCATGAACATTATAGCCACGGTTTGCATAAAGAATTCCTTAGTAATTTAATGTTTCATGTTCAGAGCACATCTTTAGATCATAACCTCTTAAGTTCACAAACAAGTTCGCGTACTTAAATTAATCGGTTGAGTTTTCCAAACTCAGTAGAAATTCTCGGAAAGAGAACTTCCGCCAGTTCGCGGACTGGTTTCGCAAACGAGTATTTGGAAAATCCCAGCAGAAATTCTCGGTCGAGAACTTCCGACAGTTCGCGGACTGAGTCTGCGAACTAGGTTCGCGGACTTGGCAAGCCAATTCCACAATCCTCCCGATTTCTCTTGATCAACAAAGTTCGAAAACTTCGGTTCAAGGAATACATGGTAATGTAATCTAAACTCTCATTTCAATCATTGAGACATTCTCAGAGGACGCTATGTATCCGTTATTCACAGACCGATTCACGTCAGAGCAATTCTCAAAGTGATTGAAACTTTTCATGACTTTCGTTACTAGGTGAAGATAAACTTGATCAGAACGAAACGCTTTACCAACACATGATTTTGAGATAAAAGATAAGCAATGAATGCTCAGATCAAAATGTCAAATGTGTATGATCTAGTCTATATAGCATACGACTTTTGTCTCATAAGAAGTTGGAGATAGAAGAGATAGACTTTTGAGTGATCGATAAGTTCAAGTCTCCACATACCTTTTTGTTGATGAAGTTCCACGGCTCATTGTATAGATCTTCGCCGTTGTATGATGAATCGCCATGAAATCCTTGAGCTCAGCTACACTTTTCTATCCTAGTCCGAGACTTAGCTATGTAGGCTAGAAATCAAGACTTAAAGTTTTGATCACTAACATTGACAAACATGCTTGAGATAGCAACGCATGCGAGGTTGACCGAGCTATGCTCTAACACAAAGTTCAACCACCGTTAGTCAATCAAATCAATCAAAAATACAAGATAACCCGCAATTATCTAGTTTCCCACCAACGGTACTAATATAGCTTCTCAATCCCAAAGAATACTTTAAACTGAGCGGCCGTAAGAGATTTCGCCTAATTAGGTTACTCTCCTCTCCGAATAGGCGGCTACACCAGTAACAACACAACCGAAGAAGTTTGCTGTCACGAAGGATTAGTTTGCTAGAAATGCAAACTTCAAGTATTTATAGAAAAGGAAGTTTGGACACCAAGGAATTTCCAAAACCTAAAATATTCTCAAAATATGCAATATATTCCAAATTCGGTTTCCATAATTCCTGGAAATGCTCTGTCCAAAATATTGACCGAAAATCTCTTTGTACAATCTTTAACTAGTAAATGCACATTATTAATTCTCATTTTCCTAAAATTAAATTAACAACCTTAAATAAAAGATTCTAAACTTATTTATCTTTCGATCCTGGGATTTTCTTCCTTTAGCTATTAAGGAATAACTTTGAACAATAAAAGATGAACATTACAACACATGTTCAAAGTATGTCGACATCCTTACTTTGTAAGTCCTCTTTCATACTTACAACCTTGAAAACGATTTTCCACAATTCCAAACAAGTTTAGAATTGGCTCATCTGACTTTCAAGAACTATGTGATTGATCAAGAACACTCAATCACAATCATGGATTTAACGGTTCTACCAAAATAACTTTCGGTTCTACCTCCATGTGAATACTGTGCATAGTCACACTAGATTTCCAAAATTCAGTTGATTAGGTACTAGGATCGGTTCCCTACATATATATGGTATCTAACTTATATATGTTTCACATGTCCATAGGATCGGTCCCCTTTGCCTAAAAACGTGTTGCACATGTCCATAGGATCGGTTCCCCTTTCTGCTAAAAAATTGTTGCACCTCATACAAGGATCGATTCCCCTTTGTGATGTGTTGCACCTCTTACTAGGATCGGTTCCCCTTTACCTAGATTTGTCATACACAAATCACAAACTCGATCATATCGTCTCCGGTGATTACTTAAGATCGGTTTCACTAATAAAATTCATACCAATACATAAGTCAGGCCTTTGTGAATAGTTTTACCAAGAACACAAACAATTCATGAGCGGTTATACTAAATCACACATATTGGTTGTTCAAAAGATATGCAATGAATAACAATACCAATAACGCCTGGCGATTTCCTTTTCGATTCATAAACAAGTTTATGAACTTACTTCCTTAAAACACATGTAAAACATTGTTTCCTAGGATGAAATCCTCACCTCATACCCATACATAATCACAATAGTATTTAAACGATTATGTAGATGTCTTATCTACAAAGTTTAATGGTTAAGCAATAAACCTCGTATCGTATTCCTTAATGCTATGTCTATCTAGAGTGTTCATGCTTCACAGTTTTGTTTTCAATATGCACGACTTGAAAGATACGTCAGGGAATGAAACAGTTCAAGTCAAATATCACTAACCTCAAGTGGAAGGATGGTGTTGTCGTTATAGCTTCTTACTTCTTCACTTCTTCAAGTCTTCGCAATACTTGTAATGTCTCATATCCTAATACTTTCAATCTAACTTATACGAAGTTGACTCTAGTACATAATCAAGCGACTCTTAAAATGAGTTTTGATTCACTAAAATATGACAACCAAACTTGACATACCAACGCTTGGTGGGTTCAACCGAGCCATGCTCTAAAAATCTCTCTCTTTGTCAATTTTAGTGACAAAACTCTTACAATCATATGGATAAATAAATTAAAGAATTCATTGCACATACGCTTGATTCCCGAATTCAACATCACAATAACCTGTATACATTCAATCCTTAAATGCCGATGTTGCATTATAATAACAAAGCTAATACTCCCCCTAAAGGTAAGATAAGTAGATTTTTTCAATCCGCACGTCTTTGTTATTCTCTTGGTAATGATATGTTACTCCCCCTTAGTCTATGCTTTCACTCTTTCGTTAGATAAACGTTTAAGAACCAATGTTCTTTTCCTTAGTGATACCAATCAATATAAAATCAATGCCAGTATCACTTGTTTACTCCATATATTTCTCCACATTTTTGTCACAAAATGATAAAGAAACGAAAAAATAAAGGACAAACCGAAAAGGATCTTACAAATCTCAAAATAAACTTGCAAACCTATAGAGTTAAGCACGAGGGTTCCACACACCATTTCTGATAACCAATATCAAAACCGAAACTACAAAGTAATTTGTTTTGATATGTTATCAAGGAAATAATTTCCTGAAGAAATTTTCCCTAATAGTTTAGCAAACCAAAAATCAACTAAGCACCTTAGTTCCTTTTTTAAACCGATTGTATAAATACAACCGCTTGTTTGATAAGACCAAAATAAAGATGACTCTATTTTTCTCATCAGGCTCTAATTATCCATATAACTTAGACCTTTAACTTTTAAACAAGACAAGTACTAGGTTAGTTAACTAGTATTTCTTGTTAAGGAATTCGATTAGACTTGAATAACCGAAACCTCCACCTTGATGAGTCTAACTAAGATCAGAATTAACTTAGTTTCTCTTAACCGGAATCGAATTGGACTAAAAAATTCATCCCGTAAACCTTTTCTTTCGTTAAGCCATAAACAATTCATACAAACCAAATAAATCAACTTGCATAATTATTCGTCTCAACCGGAAGCAACTGAAACAACATAGACATTATAGCACCGCAATTGCACCGAAATTTTGTAAGCCTAAACAATTGATACCACACAATAAAGAAAGATAACAATAGTTTTTCTTAACCGGAACCAATTGAATCACACATACATCCATACACACATCATGGAATAAAACATCAATTGTACCGAAATTTTGTTAAGCAAAAGCAATAAATATATGAAATAAAAATCAGGCTTTTCTTAAACAGGAAAACAATTATCTAACAAGATTGTTACCTCAAATTTCGCATCCACTTCTCTAATATGTTTGCATCTTCTTCCAAGGATAATTGATATCGAAATATCATTATGTTGTCATCCTTATGCAAAAAAAAAAGAATAACAACAAGCAACCTTTACCAGAGAAAGGTTGAAAACCGGTTTTTAACTATTGCAAGCAAAAGTTGAAAACCACCGAAACACATATGTTTTTATGCTAAACCAAAACCGATTCAACATATTGTGACTTTTCACATATTGTTTCTATCAGAACCCATCATGATCCTTTGATAAAGCCTACCAACATGGGCTATAACTTAATGCCGCTAAATCAAAAAGTCACCCAAACCATAAGGGTTCACAACATTATAAGATCGAATATCAAAGTAATAAAACAGAAATCAAACATCCCATACACATCCATAGCAAAAATAAAACATTCAAGCACAGGCTATGTAAATCAAAAACCATCACAAGAAAAATTATAAATCAAATAACTTTATTCATAATAGGCTTAATATAATCATTGAAAGAAATCAAAAATTGATGTCTATTTTCTTAGATTAAGTATTATAGCATATAACTTAATCTCTAGTGGTGCTCTTGTTGTTCATTGAGGTTTCTTCAGTGTTCAAACTTTTGAAGCATGTCTCAAGAGACTTGTCAGCAACCACTTTCTGTTTACCAAGATTTTCAATTTGAAGCTTCAAATCAGCTAGCTCGCTTCTTGCTTCTTCCATTTTATCTTTCAGACTGTCTCGATCTTGTAACAAAGAAAAGAGACTTCCTATGAGTTCTTCAAACCCATGCATAGCTTCATGCATACCATCTGTGGGAAACCACTTGGTAGAATCCGAATCATCGATCACGAAGAGACTTATTCCATCTTGAAATATATCAGAGTTGTGACCAGAAACGATTCTTGAGACGATCTTCCCGATTCTTCGTTTTGAGAGAAAACCTGGACAGTTTATAACAATTCGATATTCCCTTTTATTACTCCTTGTATTACTTCGAGTTATAGGAGACATGATTTTTAGTTCCAGACTTTTTCCAGGGAAGATCTAACTCTTAAGAGAAGATTTTTCTTATAAAGATAAGAATATATTCAATTCACGAAAACAGGGTTTCCGATAATATGTTATTTTACCGAACTTCTCTTTTTATTAAAGGACACTATCCCCTATTACCGATTAAACAAAACAGTACCCACTTGTGCTCTTGTTTTTATGTGCTTCTCTCATCCAGGGTTACGAGCACAAAGAAAAATGGATGAGTTTGCACAGTCTCCCTACAACTAGGTTGTACCGGAGTAAGCATTTTCTGGCTTACAGTGAGTATCAGAAACATAGTTCATGTTTCTCTTCGGGAATTTCTGCCAAAAATATTTTCTCCCAAGACGATGATCTTTTCTAACTCTAGAGATATGATCATGTGGAGAAACTATACTGACGTGAGAATTTTCAGAGATAGATAAATCTCTCTTAATTCTATCAATGAGATTTTCATAAGTTTTTCTCATTCTAAGGACTTCCTTGTGATTCACATCAGTGTGATTATCTGAAACAATTATCGGAGATTCCTGATTGTTTCTTTTGGCAGAGATTCTCTCTTTCACTTTTGGAATCGTTCTTCATCAAAACAAGGATTGTTTCGATATGGATGAGGAGGAATCTTTTTCCAGAACCGATTATCAACTCTTTCCTCTGATTCTTTTGAGTTGATCTTATCGGGTAGTGGTATGATATGTCTTTCTACTGAGGAATGGTCTTTCAGTTTTTTAAGACAAGAAACTTCCTTCAATATTTTTACCACCGTATGTTGAAGAAGTAGAAGTTTCCTGTCAAGTGACTGAAAGTTGTATTCCTTAAGATCACGCTCACGGAATCGGTTCAAAGTTTCTTTTGCACAATATTTCGTTTGATCATCAGTAGATTTAGAAGCTGGTTTTTCATCCTATTTTGACTTAATGTAGTTAGGCAAACTACCATCATCTTGATCTGTTTCAGATGTAACTAAACCAATTTTATCACAGTCTGTAAAAGTCAAGCAAGGACTTTTAGTTTCCTCAGCATCAGAAGAAACCACAACATCATCATTAGTCAGAGTCATATGACGTGTCTCTTTAACAAAAGTAAGAGATTTACCAAGAACTTCTATTTTGACAGTGAGATCCATAATCTCTTTAGCCAGACAATTCAGTTGAATGTCTTTATCTCTGATCTCCTGTTTAAGAAGATTTGTCTCTGTCTTTAATAACACTACTCTAGTAGACAAAGATTTATAGGCTTTAGGAGTTTTACCAACTCTTTATCAGCATCTCCTTTTCCATCAGAGATGTACACAGATGTTTTCGCAACTCCTGGATCATGAGTCAACGAAGTAGTAACATCTTCAACTTTTGAGTAGTCAAACTCTTGCATAACGTTAACTGAATCAGACATAGATTCAATTTGTTATATGTTGGATCGCACCAAACAAAGATTGTTAAGATCTTTTCGTGTTTGCCTGCTCTGATACCAATTGAAAAGGCGAGGGTACCCAAATATAGCTCAAGCTAAAACTTTTCCTACCTATAAGTCCTTTCTCCGAAAGTGATTGTCTATGGACTGAGTCGAGACAATGCAACTAATCGGTTCACACTTCGTGTGATTATCTATGGATACGAGATCGAGACAATACAACAACGAAGTATGTTTGCTTGATAAAAATGTTCGGACTTAACCAAACACAATAGGATTGCTTATCAAGTAAATAGGAATTAACATTTGTGTAATTTACTTTAATTATAATAAAACAATTATTATGCGAAAAATAAAAGTAAATGACACAGCAAGATTTTGTTAACGAGGAAACCACAAATGCAGAAAAACCCTGGGACCTTGTCCAGAATTGAATACTCTCAGGATTAAGCCGCTACACAAAATTAAACTAACTTCGTATAGTTGGACCAAGCAACTAAACCTATATTCACCTAGTTCCGTCTGTATTCCCATGCCTCCAACTTATGAATAAGCCACATACTTGGAACAATTCCTTTGTTCGTATTCCAAACAGTAAAGGAACAACAAATATGTTTGGTAGTAACTCTCTTCAACCAAGTGATGTGAGTTCGCCAAAGGCTCTTCTGTTTATCTCAATAAACTCCTTCGTCAGGTTCTTAGATCTATCTTATGTTCAACTACCAAAGGTAATTGTTAAGGTTTTGCAATCAATACTTTTAATCACAAATAATTGTATTGATGTCGATCTACAAAACTAATCAATCCAATCTACCACAAGGATAAACCGATTATAGTTGGATCCACTTATACCGAAACAAGTATTGTGCACACCAAAGATTATGAACCCCAAATCAGAAATCTTCAATATCTTCTTTGTCTTCAAATTTTCTTAGATCTTCAATAAACACCTGCATAAAACAACTCGAATCTCTTGTGATCAATCACGCACATAACAGAGCATGTTAACAATGAATTATCACAAGATCGTCTTTAGAACCAAAAACAGTCTAAAGATCCCTGTCGAAGCTTCGATCTAGTTTGAGTGAATCTTATATTAGAAGAGAAGATTCTCAAGCATAAACAAACAAGGTGCAATCAAAGAAGACTTTAAACTAAGCGGCGTAAGATATTTCTCCTAATTAGGTTACTCTCCTCTCCGAATAGGAGGCTACACCAGTAACCACACAACCGAGGAAGTTTGTTGTCACGAATTCAAACTTCAAGTATTTATAGACAAGGAAGTTTGGACACCAAGGAATTTCCAAAACCGAAAATATTCTCAAGATATGCAATATATTCCAAATTCGGTTTCCATAATTCCTAGAAATGCTCTGTCCAAAATATTGACCGATAATCTCTTTGGAAAATATTTAACTACTAAATGCACATTACTAATTCTCATTTTCCTAAAATAAAATTAACAACCTTAAATAAAAGATTCTTAACTTATTTATCTTTCGATCTTGGGATTTCCTTCCTTTAGCTATTAAGGAATAACTTTGAAGAATAAAAGATAAACATTACAACACATGTTCAAAGTATGTTGACATCCTTACTTTGTAAGTCCTCTTTCATACTTACAAACTTGAAACTGATTTTCCACACTCCAAACAAGTTTATAATTGGTTCATCTGACTTTCAAGAACTATGTGATTGATCAAGAACACTCAATCACAAATCATGGGTTTAGCGGTTCTACCAAAACAAGTTTCGGTTCTACCTCCATATGAGTATTGTGCATAGTCACACTAGCTTTCCAAAATTCGGTTGACTAGGTACTAGGACCGGTTCCCCACATATATATGGTATCTAACTTATATGTGTTGCACATGTCCATAGGATCGGTTCCCCTTTTCCTAAAAACGTGTTGCACATGTCTATAGGATCGGTTCCCCTTTCTGCTAAAAACTCGCTGCACCTCATACAAGGATCGATTCCTCTTTGTGATGTGTTGCACCTCTTACTAGGATCGGTTCCCCTTTACCCAGATTCGGTCATACACAAATCACAAACTCGATCGTACCATCTCAGGTGATTACTTAAGATCAGTTTCACTAATAAAAGTCATACCAATACATAAGTTAGGCCTTTGTGAATAGTTTTACCAAGAACACAAACAAGTCATGAGCGGTTATACTAAATCACACATATTGGTTGTTCACAAGATATGCAATGAATAACAATACCAATAACGTCTGGCGATTTCCTTTTCGATTCATAAACAAGTTTATGAACTTACTTCCTTAAAACACATGTAAGACATTGTTTCCTAGGATGAAATCCTTACCTCATACCCATACATAATCACAATAGCATTTAAACGATTATGTCGGTGTCTATCTACAAAGTTTAATGGTTAAGCAATAAACCTCGTATTGTATTCCTTAATACTATGTCTATCTAGAGTGTTCATGCTTCGCAGTTTTGTTTTCAATATGCACGACTTGAAAGATACGTTAAGGAATGAAACAGTTCAAGTCAAATATCACTAACCTCAAGTGGAAGGATGATGTTGTCGTTGTAGCTTCTTACTTCTTCTTCAAGTCTTCGCAACACTTGTAATGTCTTATATCCTAATACTTTCAAGCTAACCTATACGAAGTTGACTCTCGTACATAATCAAGCGACTCTTAAAATGAGTTTTGATTCACTAAAATATGACAACCAAACTTGACATACCAACGCTTGGTGGGTTCAACCGAGCTATGCTCTAACAACGAGTTTCTCGCAAAATACAGAGGGAATAGGTATCAAGCTCAGGCCGCATATACCAGGTGGAGAGGAGAGCCTTTTAGGCATTTCGAAGCTGCTTTGTTGATTGAATCTCGTTCCAAGAAATGATGTTAGTTGCAATTAGCTTAAGAGATTTCATTTTATGTGGAGCGTTGTTTATGTGTTTATTGTTTTTAAAGTTTATTATCGTAAGTATTAATATGAAGACCAGTTTGGGTCAGTTTGCTTGCTTAAACCCTTCCGACTAGTTCTTTTGGTGGTGTGTATGCCAACATTGAATGTTAACCAAGGAAAATATCGTCACCGATGCCGGCATTGAAGTGTGATTAACGTACAATGCCGGTATTCTGGACTCAATTTAAACTGATCGTCAGAATAACAACATTGAATTGTACCATCTTTCCATGCCGGCATTATGATGGTTACAAACCCCTTTATTCCAGTTATGTGCCGGTTACAAACTCCTTAATTCCATTTATGTGACAGTTACAAACTCCTTAATTCTATATAAGTGACGGTTATAGAAAAGAAACTGTTCCATCTTTCCATCTCTCTTTGTTTTTACTTCTCGGATATTCCAAAAGAACTTCCAAAACCACTAAACTCCCTTATTTTGTTTCATTTTCTATACCAGATTCATTCAATTCTTCAAACCGAAAGAAGAATGGGCTGTCACAAACCTCCAGAAAAACCTATATCTAATCCTGAAGGGTATGTTGATGATGGTGGTAAATCGAAATCAAAAGCTTCTCTTGAACAAGATGATGAGGAAATAACACATTTGATGCGATAAGTGATGTCTATGTTCAATTGAAGCATTTTTAGGGTTTATCCCATACTAGAAAACACAAATTGGTAGTTGCATGTTTAGTCTTTCTAACACACTAAAAGAAAATTTTGAAATTGTAATTTAGTCAATTGAAATTCCAATTTAGTTTCGCCGTAGAATTCAATTTGAATACCATGCCGGATTATATGTCTTGTATCCCCATTTTTAGGGTTTATCCCATACTAGAAAACACAAGTTAGTAGTTACATGTTTAGTCTTTCTGCTACACTAAAAGAAAAATTTGAAATTGCAATTTAGTCAATTGAAATTCCAATTTAGTTTCGCCGTAGAATTCAATTTGAATACCATGCCGGATTATATGTCTTGTATCCCCCTTTTATTGCATGGAAATACCGGCATAGAAATCGAATTGCATACATTGCCGAAACAAGATGTCGGTGTTTAAAGTAACTTATAATCAACGCTGGAACTTGATGTCGGCTTTGTATATTTGATAAATTCCATGCCGATTTTTATTTCCTTATTTTGTTAATCTGTACAAAATTCCCAAAATCCCCGTATAGTTTGTCTCTAAATTATTACGCCGGCACTGCTGCCGGCAGTGTGTATATGTTTACCATCCATGCCGATTTAGATTTCCTTATTTTGTTAAATATCTGTACAAAATTCCCACAATACCTACATTGTTGTTCACTAATTTACTACGCTGGCACTACTGTCGGCAGTGATTTTATGTTTACCTTCAATGTCGGCTTTCTATATATAACTCGGTCCACATATTGTGTTTTAATTTTCTGTCTTGGGACGTAGGTCTAAAGCGGCGCAAATCAAGAAAGGAAAGGGAAAAGCTGTTGAAGAAGGAAAACCTAAGTCTTCTCGGCCTCGACGTATTCGATATGATCCGGAACGTGGTAAGGTCATCATTTGAGAGTGTACGGGAGATACAAGCAACAATCATAATGAAAAGTGGGAAAATTGTGTACCTCCTGAACCAACCCGAGCAGGTGGCTCATTCTCACAAGGCTTAGGACAACCTGAAGTTGAAGTTGAAGCCGGTGAGAAAAGGGAAAATAAACCCCCAGAGCACCTCCCTAAAAGATATGACATGCTTCCAGAATGCACAGATAACAAACAATGGGGTGAGGCCAGAGATCCGAAACTCTTATTTGACTACACGGACTCTTTGGCTCGTTGGATCTATTCAACTTATGTAAGACGTTTGCATATTGTTATTATATTATTATTTATATATGATCAGGTGAATTTAAGTTAGTTTGGTATGTTTTTATAGGACCACAAGAAAGCCTTCCGTGTTTGCCTCCATCAATCAATGGATATATGGCCTTTGGAGTGGGAGTGTGATGTTGTTCAAGCATTAGTCGTAGCATCTGGGTTGTATCCCGCGGTAGAAAATTATGTGGACACTGGTCAAGTCACGGCGAATTGCTTCATGGAGAGGTTTTTTGGTGAAACTGATACCATACATTTTTCTTTTGGCGAGATGACCATTATCCCTGAAGATGTCCAAAGAATACTAGGTCTAGAGGTTCTTGGGAAATCCGCTAAGGAAGGAGATAACCACAGGGACATATCTTAGACCAAGATATATGGGTTGACTAAAAATTTATTTGGGTGGGACGAGGAAACGACTAAAGCAAATACGTACGTGGCAAAGAATTCCCGGACAAAGACTATCAAACTCGTCAATCTCACACGATTGTTTGGGAATACGAAGGACAGGGAATTGAATCCCGAACAAATTCAGCAAACTGCCGCTGCTTATCTGTTGTTCACCTTGGGCACTATAGTATTCCCTGACGCTAGTGGTAAAAGGGTGCATATGAACAACCTACAATAATTGGATGCCTTGGATAAGGTTCATGAGTATTCATGGGGAACTGCTTTCTTGGCACATTTTTTGGCAGAGATGCGTAGAGCTTCTAAGGCGAACGTATGTTAATTTAATAGGAATTTCACTATAATTCAGGTATTGTGAACTAGTTATTTTGTGATCATTGTCATTAGTTTTGTTAGTTTCAAATTATTTCTTTTCTTATACATTTCATTGGAACGATCTTTCACTGGCATGGGTGTGAGCTTATGAACACTTCCCAACATTGTTCACGAACTACAAGTCGTTGAAGTTAATACGTGAATGGAAACCGCAACAACCTCTAGCTCAGAAATACTTTTTCAACAATGCTCCGAAGCCCAATAACAAACGTCGGTTATTCACCATGAGAGTGGATTTGGACTCAGTCGCTGCCCAAGATGTTATGTTTGACCCATATAGGAATGCTAGAGGAGTTCAGTTTGCAAGGCGTGACAATGTTTCATTTTATAACAGACCGTTTTTCATCCATAGGGATTTTTTATGCACAACCCTCGTCGTGTAATGTGCCAACTTGGGTACAAGCAGAAAAGTCTTATGGATACATCTTATCAGAAATTCTCTCATGACTTTCCTCGATGCCAAACAAATGAAAACATACTCTGGTAGTTTACAACCCAAATCCCCTTCCTGTACATTGGAGGGAAAGGGAAGAACAAGAACTTGTGTTGGATAGGGTTGGTTGGGAATTGGCGGAAAACGGTTATGATACCGAACCAAACTTCCTTAGAGGTCATTTGGGGTACTCGCATCCTTATATTGTACGCCCGGCCACCGTTGAAGTGCCTCCACAAGCAGAACCTCCCTCCAACACTCCGGCTGAAATAACTGTACCAGGACTTCAAAAGACCCTTACGTTGTTGGTACGTAATTCTTGATCACTTCTTATTCTTTTAATCTATATCTATGAACTTATATAAGTGTACATACTAAGTACATGTTGAAAAATATGACAACAACGTCTGCGGCTAGGCAAATTGGGAAAGTTGTTTAAGTGCAAGAACAAGAAAGGAGATGTGCTGACCCCAGAAGAAATGAAGACAACCGATCAAAGGATAGACAAAATTGAAGATCCATAGGCAAAAGACTTGTGGGGCGAACGGAAGAAGAGGGTACATAAGAAGCCAAGGACCGAGTGATCGAAGATGTTTGTTAATGTTTCTTCTATGGTATTAGTTAGGTCTTGAACAATCTAGTGTTGCTTTATGTTTGTTTGTGTGTCTTGAACAATATTAAACATGTGTTTGTTTGTGTGTCTTGCTAAACTCTTTGCTTGTTTTGGTTTATGTTTGATTTGTTTTCGGTCTGGAACATCTTAACTTTGGAGATGCTTTTTTTAAACAATCTAGTATTGTTATTTGATTTATTATGTTGGTAAACCTGTGTCAAATTACCCATTTTCTGGCATATATTCGGAATGCCGGTAATGTCAAAAAATTCCGAATTAATGTTTTTTTTACAGTACTGGCATGGTCGAAAATCGTAAAAACAATGCCGGTACCCTGAATTTTCAAAATAACAGAAATATCAGAGTTCCATCATTGAAATTATGTTTCCTACTATGTCGGTAGTAGCACTTTCCAGACGCAAAATATTTTTGTCAGAGTACCGGCATGGTTTGTAATTTAATTTTAATGCCGACATATGTACTAATTTCACTGGATATTTTTCTGAAATTTCGGTACTATTTCAAAAGTTCAGTGCTACCCTAATACACCAGCTCGCGGCATTGTAGTATTGAAACATAATCATGCCGGCATTGGCATCAAAATATCATTTTATGATTACAATTCAAACTTCCAAAAAAACAAAATGTTGCGTATTAGTGAACCACGTATATCCAAATTACTCATCATCGCTTCCACACAAATGAACTAGTATGTTCTCTCGGGTAATTGGTAGGGCCAACACATCCCAAAGTTGGTGATTCTCCTCATATAATTTCATCCATTCCTCCGAGTGATTAGGAATTATGTCCTTGTTTTTAGTCAATGCACAAACCGGTGGCAATGGACAATTTTCCTTGAGTTTCAAAATAATGAAATGATTCTCGTTCACGAACGCCAAAACAACCTTCTTAAGAGATCCTTCGCACTTTTGCCACTTTGGTGTATATGTTTCTTGGACAGTGGGGGCAAAATAATGAACAACACAATTAAATGTATCCGCTACTAGATACCCACAAACCGTCATTCTCATCCAATATTGAGTAGGAAGGAACTTCATCTCGTTCTCGGGCCCTAACACTCGAGCATACAAACTATCAAAATCTTCATCATCACCAAGCAATTGCTCATAAAAGATCTTCTTTTTAACAAGTTGAGCGGCCATCCTCATTCTAACGTATCGACATGGTGTCATCCCTTTACTAACCGTCGTATCAAAGATTCCTAATTGTTCGGTCATGGCATGATAGCCACAATTTCCATCTCCATCGACATCATCCGTATATACAATATACTCGCCAATAATCTCGGGAAGTTTCTATATAAGAATCTATTTTGGTATGGTAACTTCTAGTGGTCCTACCTATTTTAGCATCCTTATACATCTTCATATTACCATCTTTCAGATTTATTATCTCCAATCCATCCTCTGCTAACTCTACACTTTCAACTGGTTGTATATGTGATGGGAGTGCGTACTTTCGTGGCTTACCTCTAAGCTTTGAAATTGAAACTACATCAACTTGGTTGTGGCTACGGAGTTGTCGCCATCGTGTTGTTGTTGACTAGACATGGGTCACTTACCTTTGCTATCACTTATCTTTGGTGTGGCTTCAGAATGCTCGCCTTGTTGTTCTTTGTCACTTGATGTAGGTACCTTCGTCGGCCTTACCCATTTCTTTGCACCGTCACTCCATCAACTATGGGTGTGGCTTGGGAATGCTCACCTTGTTGTTCTTTGTCACTTAATGTAGGTACCTTCGTCGGCCTACCCCTTTTCTTTGCAACCACTGCTCCATCAACTATGGTTGTGGATTGAGAATGCTCACCTTGTTGTTCTTTGTCACTTGATGTAGGTACCTTTGTCCGCCTTACCTTTTCTTTGCAACCACCGATCCATAACTATGGGTGTGGCTTCGGAATGCTCACCTTGTTGTTCTTTGTCGCTTGAAGTAGGTACCTTCGTCGGCCTTCCCCTTTTCTTTTCAACCGCTACTCCATCAACTATGGGTTTGGCTTCGGAATGCTCACCTTGTTGTTCTTTGTCACTTGATGCAGGTATCTTCATCGGCCTTCCCCTTTTTTTTGCAAAAGCCGCTCCATCGACTTTTGGTGTGGATATGGAATACATCGTTCGTTGTTGACTTGATAACGGTTCCTTCCTCGGCCTAGCCCTTTTGTTTGGAACCGGCGTTTCCGTGAATCTTTCTTCTGAAATCTCACATGTGGTTGGATCTCGTTTCTTACTTTCCTCGAGTTCACATTTACGTTGACTCATTTCTTTCATCATATGTTATTTCCCACTGAGACACGTCGAATTCTAGTCCTCGTAGAAACTTACCGTACCTTCTTGATCCTATCGATATCACTCTTTAAGTATTGCTCCATTTCCTCGGTGACCTAACCACATTTCCTTGGTTAGACTCGATGAGATCTTTAAATCTCTCATGAGCGGACTCCGCTATACTAGTTGCTTCATTATCATAGTGTCTACACAGGTTTGTCCATGCACGCACAAATTTTTCCTTGTACTTATCCAACCATTGCTTCCGATAATACGAGACGATACATGGATACACTTCGTTCCAATTGCCAATAAACATGTTCAAATATTTTCGTACGTATCCTCGGTAAGAGACCAATAAACTTTCTCCCACTCTGTTAGAAATTCCAACAACTTTTTATGATTTTCTTCGTGTTCTTTGTCCACTCACTCTTTAATCTTTCCTCTTTCATCTTCTTCTTCTTCGGGTGATAGTTTCTTCTTGCGAACGTTTTCCTCTAGTTGAACAATCATTCTCTTCTCAATATCCGCCTTAGTGGGTTCAAACAAAGCATGACAAGATTTTATCACATTTTGACCTATATGATATGTACATAGGAAATTTTTTGCATCCGGGAAGACATCGGATGTTGCATTCATTAATGCGTCATCGCTATCCATTATGATGACCCTCAGAAGATGATTTTCCCCGAAGAATAACTTCAGTTGTCTTAATACCCAATTATAATTATAATCCTTCTCGTTTTCCATTAAACACCAAGCCAATGTGAATGATACCTTGTCCGATGTTTTCCCCACGATGTTGAACAACAACATATTGTATTTGTTTGTCTTGTAGGTGCAATCCATCATAAGAACACCAAAACATGTATGAGCCAATTGTGCAAGTAAAGGATGGAAATGAATATTTGAAGGGGCTTGTTGTCCGGCCCTCTTTTGATGATACGAGCTTCTCAAATTCTTGCATAACGCTCCTACCTTCCCATTCCCCCTTTTTAATAGTTGCTTGTGCGCTATAAATTATACTTAGAGAAGAAACGTTCTTCCGATCCTTTTCTTTGAAGCCTCCGAGAATTTGTCTTGGTTTGATGCATGCTTTGGCCATTCTCTTTACATCCTCAAATTCATGAGGTTTTAGCTTAGCAACTAGGGAGTGACCAACAAAATCTTCCGTATCCGAGTGGTTATGGCGGCCGAACCACACATCACAATCCCATTCCTTGTCTCTTAAATGGATTACAAGCTCAAATGGGCAGTTTTCCTTCCTCGTACGAGTCTTGTATACCCTATTAGTCTTCTTTGGATATACATAATCTTTTCTATTGTGGCTATTCTCCTCCTTGTATACCCCACTTCTCTCGCAAGCCATCCCAAAACGAATCTTTGAACCTTGGGTATTCCTCACCAACACACACATATGCTTAAGAGAGGTCTCTTTAGCCCAAACAATTGCTTCCTTTCCCTACATAAAGACATTATAAGGTTCATTATAAGCAATCCATTTCTAAAGTTCAAGATACTAAATAAAAAGTATTCTTTGATAACATACTAGTGGCATTTTATAGTATTCCGACGTATCCCGACAAAGCGTTCTTGCATTTGTTGGATCAGTATATGTCACAATCTGAGGGACGAATGAAAAGAAATTTAAATTAGTTCCAAAAAAAAATTAAAATACTATGCCGGACCACAGTTCCGGCATGCTCGACCAAAGTTTCGACATGGTCGAACTGAACCGAAACTGAAGACCAAATTTGAAACGCTTCCGGCATTAAAATTTCACTTGAAATCAACGCCGGAAACCTAGGTGTCGGCATGCTTGTTACCTATAGTTCCACGTCGGTACAAGGTGTCGGCATGCCCGATAATGAATCAACCACGTCGATATTTAGCTTTGGAAGACACTGCTTCCTGTATGTTTTTTGGGAGGTACCGGCATGGTCACGTTAGAATTGAACCATGCCGGTAGCATATTCTGTAGAATATTCGGTGGTAGGTAAAAAGTAACTTTTGTACCGGCATGGTGTTTTTGGTTGAATACAATCCCGGCTTGCATTTCAAAATGGGGGATACTAAAGGACGGCATGGCCGTAGTATGAATACTACTGTCGGCATTGTATTCATACTACATCCATGATGGCACCGAGCCATTTCAGTTGCAACAATGGTGGATTCGAAGAAAAAAAAATCAAATTTTCAACACATTGGCACCTTTACCTGAGTATTGGGAGTGATTGTATGTTGAGCTTGTTTACTTTCTTGGGTTGGTTCTTCACGAAATTCTTCTTGCTCACAAAAATCATGATCTAAGGGTGTTGGTTCATCATATAATTCCAATTGTGATTGGTTATCATTAGCTGAAGATTGAAGATATGCTCCTTGTTGTAGTTGAGCTAAAGATTCAGCTGTAATTCTCTCTTCATAATCATCCACCATTTTCACAAAAAAAAAGTTTTCTCTCAAACTTTTTCCCTCCTTCTACTTTCACCTCACTCAAATATACACACTAATCATTTATCAAATAATCTTATGAATTTTCAAATTATAAATAATCACTAAACCTGATTAGTGAGGGGTAGATTAGGAATTAATTAAAATACATAAATAAGGGGTGACCCTGATTTGATATTTAAATCCTGTTTTTGTCTTTATCCTCTATCCCCCAAATACTAAAAGTATCCCCCAATTGCGCGTTCTTAATCAAACCATAGCATTTAATCAAATTCATTATGTGATTGATTTCGAAAAAAAATTAAACTTCCACCATGAGATGCCATTGGTAATCACTTCGATAGAAAAGAATTACATATGTACATGTAACAAAAAGATTCATCATAATATGAAAACCCCACATTGTATGCCCTAACTAAAATCCAATCAATTAGAAACAAATCAATCAAATACCCAAATAACCCAGATTGCGTTTAACAATTTTGAAATTATTTTTGAGAGATTGAGGGGAAAAATCATGGAGATCTTTTCAGTCTTTCAAACCACAATTGAGATAGAGAGTTATATTTATGTGGAGGAAAAGAAAAGAGAAAAATACAACTTGTGTGTAAATTAACGTGACTAATAGCTGCATATCTCATCAATTAGCAAGCAAAAGAGTGTTAGTCCAGGAAGTAGAAGAAGAAGAAAAGGTAGTGGTGGCCGTGAAGAAGGTGGTAAGAGTGTTAGTCGTGGTGTTGTTGTAGTGATGATGAAGAAGAATCGAAGTTTAGAGTGAAAGACTGAAAGTGAGATGAAAAAACACTACATCCTAGGATCAGATCTAACTATAAATGAATGGTTAGGATTATACCAGATCTAGGGCTTAGATGAACCGGTTTTTCAGGTACAGATAATGTCGGGAATAGATATAGAGCCGATCCTTGTACCCACTCTCTATCGGTTCTCATTTATATTCCCATTCCCTGTACCACATACACCGGTTCGGGTTTGGTTTTCTTCGGTGTGGTCCGGTACGTTGGTTTCGTGCCGGTTCTTGTGCAGCTCTAGAAGTGGTAGTTCTGTTGGTGGCCCTTATTTCATTCGATAAGATTGAAATACTGGAATCCCTCAAGGCCTCAACAAACCTTAATCCTCCTATATTGAAATTGGATTACATTCACAAGTAAAAAACATTTTATCTACTGAAAAATGATAATTCGGCATACTGTTTTTTTACACATATTCAAGACCTTCACTGCTTCCATGATATTGAACCATGTTGTTTAAACCTAAGGTAAATTGAATAGTTCTCTGCCAATCCCTTTTAACCCAGAAATTCTGAAGCTTCATGTCATTTGCCCATTTTGCAGTTTCAAGCAAAGATAGAGCTTCATCTTCTTAAACGTTGGCTGAAATGAAGGTTCCATATCGAGCTATGCCTCCTTAACGTTGGCTGCAATGAAGGTCCAAGATCGAGCTGTAATACCTTCACCTGCAGCATCATGAAACATTAGTCCATAGCCTGAGTTGAACAAATCACTTACACATGAGGCAACAAAGCTCAGTTTAAACTGATCTTGAGGTGGTGCTTTCCATCCCTGTATATGAATTGTATCTAGAATTTCCCCTATCATTAATTATATTGGACAATTGATTTGAGTTTTACAAAGTACATACATGTGAATCATTTGCTATAGGAGACCATAAATTAATGTGTCTGTGAAAAGCTAATGATGTTTGGATACCACTACTAGTTGTATTCTGGATAATCCTATTGTATCTCTCACTTAGCATCCATCTTAATTTATTAACCTTTAGTATTCCTTCTTCATCAGTGAAAAGCCTCATGTCCAGTATCTTTTCAGCTATGATTGCAGGGAAGTTGGTTCTAATTTTCCCAGAATTTCACTTATTCGTTACTGAGTCGATTAGCTCAGAAACAAGTGTTAATTTTTTACTTTATGATCCACATGGGATAAGATGTTACCTGAGATACCTAGTATCCAGGAATAATGACAAACTACTTTCGTCTAGTTGTGTTTTATTCGATGCGAGTGAAACCAGTTCGGGTGTTTGAATTCTCGAGACCTCAGCCTACTTTGAAAACTATAAATTTGCATGGAACAACAATTTTAGATCAGTCTGTTATTCCAGCATAACATTAGTTTTCGCCAACAAAGAAGTAACAAGAGTTTCATGATCTTAAATCCCAGAAGAACATCACGCCCTTTTTTTAACTTGAAAAATACTGCTTTACTTTAATGTTGCACATAATTGTCCTTTGAAATTATAGAAACTTGTCTATATGTTTTTGTTGGAACAATTGCTGAATTATGCCTGCACAAAAAATAAAAATCAAATACGAAACAAATTTTATGGATGAGTTGCGGACTAGGTCGCTCTCTTGAAGACGTTTAGCGGCTCTGCCCAAGATTGTGCAAGCAGTTCATCGTTGTCGCGTCGTCCCCAAGATAAAACAGTCGAGTTCAATCTCTTACACAATCACTCTTGGACATTGAGAGGATGTGAAACTTCCAAATTTCATTCTTGCTCAAAAATTCCTTAAAAGACCAAGGATGATCACACACCTGTTTTTCTTTCTCGTAAAAAATTCATTTTCTTAGAAACTCAAGTAACATGATAGAGAACTCACTCCAACAGAAAAAACATTTTCTTTTTCCAACCAAAATCTGATTTTGTACTCTTTTTAATACCATTCATTCAATGAGAAGTTATTATGGTGTATTAAACACTATTAACACCATAAAATATGAAACGTTCAAAATTAATTATCACAAAATTAAATGTCTTTTATGAATCCCTTAGTCATCAATGTTCTAAGGAAAGGTAATGTATATGTCTCTAGGTCAAAGAACGGATGAGATTGTCTGAATTTTTGGATGGTAGAGATTGTGTTTGGCCCTTATAAGTTATAACCTCAACCATATATGTATACCAACCCAGCCCAGCTAATCTATATTTAAAAAAAAAAGAAAAAAAAAGAAACTAACCTTGGCTCTGCCATACAAAGGACGGCCAACTAATCCTAATTTTAACCGAAACATGCTTATATTTTCTTAGCTTTTTGCACCACCACAAGAGACAGTATAAAATTGAACACCGCATAATGATTAATACCATAGAAGGGAAGGTTACTTTGTCACAAAGCTCCATTTTTAGAAGCTATTATCACTTGATATAAACTAAATTTTAATAACTAAAACAACCAAAGCAACATCACGAGAGTTTCGTAAATCATGGAACAAATGTAATAAGATAACAGAAAATATCGAGTTCTAGCAGGTACATTACGATGAGTTTCGCAAATCGTGGGACAAAACAGTAAGAGGATGGAAAATAAACCAAATCTGGACCTCAACCCTGACATGGAAAATTACGGAAAAAAATAACAATGCTTTAAGAGCGGGGATGAACCGATATGTGCTCATTAGGAGATACATTCTGCCTAATGTCCACTCACCAACTAAATTTGGGCCTTTTAATGTTAATAAATGATTGATTTATTATTGAGTTTCCGATGGTGTATTCAAATGAAGGTTATTATTGGGGCGTCACACTCCTTTAAAGGGATTTCACTTGGATTTTTAGTGTCTAAAAAAGTGGTTATGGGATATCTTCACTTAGGTACAAAATGTCTAGAATACCCTTTAATTAAAATAAAAACATAAAAATCTAATCTTTTCTAATCTAATCCTAAAAAAAAAACTGCTCCTCTTCCTTCCTTCATCTTTTTCTCTTCCTCTCCTCCACTGTTAGTGCTACGTCTAGGTTCGCCAACCGTAATATTGGTTTATGAAGAACTTACGTCCAAGTTGGATAAATTCCAACCGTATAAATAGTTTGCATGTTGGTTTACGTTCGGGTTCCCTTAGTTCCAACCGTAGAATTGAATTTACGTCTAGGTTTATCTTATAGGCTAACCTAGACGTAATTGTTCTTGTATCTTTTGAGAGTTTCGCTCATATTGGATTACGTCTAGGTTTTGTGAATTGATTTTCCAGACGTAATTGTGTACGTCTAGGTTCGTGGCTTATTTTTTCTGAACGTAATTATCTAAGTCTGGGTTTTTGAAGAAAATTTAACCCAGACGTTTTATATTACGGTTGGAAATCCAAAAATATAACCTAGACGTAAAACGGGTAATAAATACCCATGGAAAACATATTTACGGTTGGGGAACCCAGACGTAATTCAATTTTTGTCTTATTGGAAACCAGTTATTGTTTGGAGTTCTTCCAAACCCTGGCGTAAAATTGAATTACGGTTGGAAACGAAGCCCAACCCAGACGTAATATGCCATGAAAGTCTAAAAATATGAAATTTTCTTACGTACTTAAGCTAGTTTTGAGCGAAATTGAACCCATGGGAGATAGTTTAGAGGTGTACATGTTAATTTTCAACCATTGGTTCTTCACTTTGTTGATTTATTTCTTCAATTTGTGGAGATTCATCATCACTTCGTGTTAAACCCTCTCTACCATCTAACAAAATTCATCTTCTTAATTTAATTATTATCTAATTAAATTAAAATTAACTACATAAGGGTTGTTTGGTCATTACAAAATTATTTGAGATAAGGGGTTTTTAATATTACTTGTGGGTGACCCATTTTTATCTTATTAGGTGACGCGCTTCTAATGGAATGTGACGCCCCAGTAATAGCCTTCGTTCAAATACTTCAGTAGGAGCAGCAAGAAGCTTTCTCTGTAACTCTTTTCCGGTGAAGCCATTTGTTGCACCCCATACATTTGAGTACACATTTTTTTATTAACATATACCCTATTTTGCCTCTGAATACAAACCATAAAACATACCCAGGCTAATGTGGAGGCTATTTTAGTGATTTGCGCAAAGAGGAAAAATAAACAAAAAATTATAGGGTTTCAACATGTTTACTTTCTATTTCCTTTTCCCTGTACCGTATTTTTTATTAAACCTTGCCTCCTGAATCTCCAGCAAACATCAAGCACACAAACCGCAGGAACCAAAACAGATTCTCAGAAATCTAAAGTTTCTGCGAGGAGAGAGGAGAAGAACAGTAGCCGCATAAAAGGAGAAAACGTTTTATCTGAACCAAAAATCGTCACCCCGCCCTATTTATGTTGACCCCCGTACGCACCCCTTAACAATATTTAAATGTGAAAAATACTAGAACCACCATACTATATGGGTTCAATATTTAGAAGCCCCACAAAATGGATCCTCCACTATCAACTCCATACTCTCACATTTGATATTTCTAGGCCCAAAAATTTTATTTTTGGGGCCAGGTTTTGAATTCTTCTGGATTGCTGATGTCAGCAACTTTTTTAATAAATCTAAAAATACCAAAATTAACCTCCAGTATTTATAATCGTTTTATAACAGAAACAGAAAATCAAATCAGTTTTTAGCTTTCTCTTCTCTCTGCTCTCGTTTTTTTTTCTTCAGTAGCAGAATTAGATTTTTTTTCTTTTACACGAATCGTTGCATTGAAGAACAAGGATTCGGTAGTTTGTTGTTTGTTGAAGAGAAGTGGAAGAACAAAAATTCGTTATTTTTTTCTCAATTTATTGATGTTAATCACTGGATTTCAGATCTGACGAGATTGAGACAATGCATTGAAGAACAAAAAATAGGGTTGTATTAATTTATCTTTTCTGTTTGTATCAAATAGGTTTGATTCATTAGTTTTTCTGATCGATTTTTTGATTTCGATCTTCTACTGATTTTCGATTTTTTTTTGTTTCGATTTTGTTGAGTCTGAGAAGAGGAAGAAGACAGGTTGGAATTGAGAAATCAACATAGGTACGAATTTTATTTTCGATCTAGTTTTCAATTCCATTGATTTCGATTTTTATGATTTGGATCTAGTTTTTTAATTTTTTGATTTGGTTTGATACTGAGCATGATTTGGTTGATACTTACAACAGGATTGGTTGATATTGAGAAGAGGAATAGAAAAAACATTGTTTCAGAAGAAAGAAAACAACAAATCTAGGTACGAATTTTATTTTGGTTTGATTTGAAAACTTTTTTCAATTTCTTTTAACTATTTGTTGTTCTTGCATGTCCGATCTGAGAATTTGCTGTTTACTTTTTGTTGATACTGAGAGGAGTATGAAGAATTATTTTTTCTTCAGAAGATCGAATTGATTTAGACATGCTGTTTTTTTGTTACAGTATGTGTAATTTGAGGTTACACATATATATCCTGTTGTGTTTTAAGCATGTGTAAAGAGGATGAAGATACAACTTTGTTTCAGAAGAACAACAATTTTGTTTCAGAAGGAAAACAATTGATGTAGAGATGCTGTCTTTTTGTTACAACATGTGTAACTTTAGTTTACACATATATATCATGTTGTATTTTAAGCATGTGTAACTTGAAGTTACAGATATATGTCTTGTAGCATATTTATTTGTAAACAGTTGTATCATTTGTATATTTTACTCATGTTTCTATTGTTTTCCTTTTTGTTGAGTATGTTTGATTGCTCATTGTATTATTTAGCTTGCCGCATAGAATATACTTCTCACGAGGGGGCAACGCCCCTGAGTGAATTGCGTTCGTTTATTTTTTGATAATTTTTATTGTATGTTTGTATTTTTCAGGTTGTCATGGATCCTGTTAGTTGCATCGTTGTTGTTCGCTAATTTTCAGGTTTCATTACCATCTGTATTAATGTTGAAACTAAACTTGATGAGTTTAAGGAACAAGTTTGCAAGGAATGGAAGTATTTTACTCCACTTGGTATTTGTTTCTTCTTCCGAGAAGGTGGGAAAGAATTTCCGGTTGACTATGATTATTCGTTGCAAGATCTTGCATCCATCTCAAATAGTAAAAAGAAGACCAGTGTTGATATTTTCTTGCAAAATGTTACTCATATAGCCTCTTCATCTAGCTAGAGGGCAGCTTCTTTTATTTCTAATGGTTCTACTACGTCTTCGTCGAGAAACAATCGTTCTGTTGCAATGTATTTGGAAGATAAAAGCAAGCCTCCAAAACCTTTGTTATTGGATGGTTGTCCCAAGGTCCTTGATGAGATTGGTCATGTGTTCGTTGAAGGAGTTAAGCAAGTCAGGATTGCTTACACCAAGTATCGTCTTCGCACTGGTTTCAACACGGTTGTAACACACAATGAGCATTCTAGGTTCACGGCTAAGTGTGCAGTAAAAGAATGCGGATGGAAATTTCATGCAGCTTCTATTGATTAAAGGAATGAAATGTTTCAGGTAGGTTTCCGTGTGTCTGTCATCTTATGCTTTGTTAGCATATGTAATGTTTTGTTACAGTATGTATAACTTTGGGTTACACATGATGTTTTTTTGCACCATATTGGTTTTTGGTTGATTTGTTTATATTTTGTATGAACCTCTTCAGGTCAGGGCTTATAACCCTGAGCACATTTGTGGTGCTGGTGGGCGCGATTTGAATCAAAAATACTCCACCAACTTCACGTCTAGTTTGATTGAGGAAGAAGTTCGGAAAAATCTCACAAGAAGCCAAAGCAAATTGCAACTGATTTTCAGACCAACTATGGGATTACTATGGAATATTATCAGGCCTATAATGGTAGGGAAAGGTTTATAAGACCATTTATGGTGACGATGTGAAGTCCTACTCACACTTGGTATGGTATATTAATGCAAGAGAAACAGACCCAAATAGTGTGGTTGATTTTCAATTCGATCCTGCAACGAAACAGTTCCATCGCATTTTCATCTCGTTTGATGCATGCATCAAAGGGTACCGGTTTTGTCGGCCAATGGTATACTTGGATGCTACTTTCCTTACTGGTAGATTCAGAGGTTGCTTGATGGAGGCTACTGGGATCAATGGTGGTAAAGGTATGTTTTTTTTTGAACAACTTTAGCTGACATCTGTAACTTTAAGTTACACATTTGTTTTGGTATGTGTAACTTGTATTTACACATTGTTTTCTGTTTTTTTGCAACTAATTATTTTTCATTTATGCACACTTTTTGTAGGATTTTTCCCACTTGTTGTGGCACTAGTCAGTTCTGAGACTATCGAAAACTGGGAGTGGTTTTTAAGGAATTTGACTCAAATTGTTGGTGATGGAAGGCCAATCAACTTCCTTTCGGATCGCCATGAAGGACTCTTGCAGGGTGTTCCACATGTCTTTCCAGATTCGTTCCACAACTTTTGCTACTATCATTTGAAGACTAATCAGCCCATCAATGGCTCAGATCCTAGGTACACGCTTGTGCTAGACCTTTTCCAAGAAGCGACGTACACACTCTCACCTGAAAACCATGCTAAGGCCATACAGAAAATTAGAGATTTGAACTGCAATTGGGTGGCTGATTACATAGAGACCATCCCACCTGAATCATATGTGAATGACTATTTCAAAGGTTGTCGGTATGGACGCACATCTAGTACTCTAGCAAAAGCACTCAATAACTAAATTCTGGTTCACAAGAAGATGCCTGCATCTGCTCTTCTTGATCAGGTTAGTAGAGTGTTTTTTTTGTTGTTGTCTTTATTTCTTGTTTTGTCACTTTTTATTTTCATAAGTATTTTTCCTTTTCAGATTAGGAGGAAAATAATGGTAATGATGGCAGACCGTCGTGAAATTGGCGCTAATATGATGACTCCATTAACCCCGGAGTATGAGGAAAAGCTTGACGCTCTTCAAGATGAAGGTTTGGCTTGGGAAGTATTGGTGGCTAGTCCTAACGTGTTTGAAGTTTTTAGCGAAAGCACTCAGATGGTGGACCTCGAACACGAGACTTCCACCTGTCAAAGGTTTTGTTTCTTATGTTTTTTTTCTTTTTGTATGTTTTTTTTTTATAGTTTATAAAATATGTGTATCTTCTTGTTAGATATATGAATGTGTAACTACTAGTTGCACATCTATTTTGCAAGTGTAACTTAAAGATACACATCCTGTATATGCATCTGTAACTAGATGATTTTGAGTGTTTTATGATTTGTATGTGCAACTAACTGATTTTTTGATTGTTTTTGTTTTTTTTAAGGCGGCGTGTATATGGTTTCCCTTGTGCTCATGCTCTTGCATCCATACATAAGATTAAACGTGAAGCTATTGATTTCATTTCACCGTATTTTACAAGCGACTATTTTAGGAAGACTTATCTGCATTGCATCTAGCCGATTCCCAACTACAACAGGCCTGTTGAAATACAAGAAGACAACACCATCAACACGCCTATCGTAAAGAAGCAACCAGGTAGACCCCCAGGAAAAAGGATTCTAAGTAAAGGTGGGAAGAAGGTAAAGAGGAAAGTTCATTGTACAAATTGCAAGGAAGCAGGACACAACAGGGCAGGTTGTAAGAAACCTCCGAAGTACACACCCCCTAGCTTTAAGCTGAAGAAGTTCATTTCTGCAAGTATTGAATTTATGTGTGGTTTCTTATTTGTCTTGGATTATTTGTTTTTTAGTTTTCTTCATTTCGGTTTGCATGGACCAAACTTTTTTATTTTTCTGCAACGTTGATTATGTGCAAGGATCATTTATTCAGATTTTATATTTTTGTGAGTTCACTGGTGAAATGTGTTTCTATTCCCAGTGTGTGTCTTCTGAACACAGAAGGGAAATGCATGTGTAAATTTGGTTTACACTTATAAAATATGGATGTGTAACTATTACTTACGCATTGTTATTTTTACACTTTTTGATTTGGCTTGTCTTAATTGCATGGGTAACTATGAGTTACTTAACTTATTTTTCAGCCTTTGACCCTGTTACACATTCCACTATATTGTCTTTACCTGTTGTCTGGAAACAGTTATTTTTTAATATATGTAACTTCAAGTTACACATCTTAATTATATGTGTAACTTTAAGTTACTTAACCTGTTGCATACTTCTGCAACCTGTGCAAACAACAGAAAAGTTCTAACAAGATATGTTTGCAAGTAATAACAAGTTAACAAAAGTATAAAAGTTTTTGATTTCAAGGAATTTCAATACAAAAGTATAGAAGTTTGCGAATCCAACAACTGCTAAAATCTAGTAACTTACGAAATTTAAAAGTTTCAACAACATACTTGCAAGTCTAACAACAGCTTGTAGCTAACAACATATTTGCAAGTATAGAAGTTTTTGTATCCAAATGACTGCTTTACATATCTCTGGATGGATCTGAAAGAATCTTGTAAAGCATGCTTCCTCTCATGTAGTTCACCTTGTCAGCCAACCATCTCACCATATGTGTGGTTGGTTTTTTGTCAAGTGGTTTATTCTTCATCCTGATCTTCATGTAAGTGCATACAAATATAAGACGGTCGGGAATTGAACCTTGGTTGGGCGAAGAGAGATTTTTGGCTCTTTCATTCAATCCAAGAGGACAACGGAGAGTCAGTTCTATAGTTATTGCAAATGCATATTTCCTGGCTTGTTGTAAGTGTTCTTCCCTGAGTTTCCTAACTTTTGACGAGTTCATGCGGGACCAAGGATTATTGCTCGTCAAGTCATACTCCAGCAGTGTGTAGTGTGTGTTGTTGTTGCACATTGGGGCAAAAAGTCTGACTGCATTGTTGTTGCACTTGTAATAGTCCTTAACAAGCTTAGGAATCCAGAATTTCGTGAAATCACCGTCATTGTCCAAGTAAGATTTCTGGAAAAACCATTTGGAATATCAAACACACATTTTAAACCAAAAGTTACAAATGCACACGTGATTATGTAAACAGAAGTTACACATAAGGCCTTATAAATGGATGTGTAACTTCAGATTACACATTATAAATGGATGTGTAACCTCAGGTTACACATCATATTTTGCTAACATTAAAAAATCTGAGCATGTTATCATAATCTTACAACACCCATTACACATTATAAATGCAAGAACATTTTAAAATTTTCAAAGTACTTACATATGCTTTCGGCGAGAAGAATAACGCTTTGTCATACTTGTTGTTTGAGTTCATCTTTTTCCTCAACCTGTTAATGTATAAATCAAGGAATTCTGACTCTAAGTAGGATTCTTTCTTGGTAAGCTGGAGCATTAGTTCTCCAGTTATATTAAAGAGCGGGCTACCATCTTCGTTGAATTCCATCCAAGAAATGTCTCTACATTAGAATGAAGGAAACAATTAAATAACATAACAGAATCACGTAGTAAAATACAACGATCAATATTAAAATCTACATTTAAACACCATAACAGAATCAAGCATGAGTTTTGGTTATAAATACTTACATTTTGGGATGAGTATTGAAATATTCAAGCACTTTCTTTTTTCGATCGCCATCCAGCCTTTCAATAACTGGGGAACCTTTCACATCCTTTCTCATTGTCCCGTCATCTTCTTCAGTAACCTCAGCCATTCTTTCTTCTTCTACTTCTGGAACTGCGGTCATTCTTTCTTCTTTTACTTCTGGATCTGCGGCCATTATTTCTTCATTAGCAGTCTTCTTAATCTTCTTTGACTTCTTTTCATACTATTTCAGATCTTGTTCAATTGTTATATTCGTCAAAACGCGTTGCGGAATCAATCCTGGATGGCTTCGTTCATTTTCATCTTTCTTGACTAGTTCTCCAACGGGTTTCAGAGTGTTATCTAAGCCAAGGCTAAAATTTAATCCACAACTACCAAGGTTCTGCTGAGTTTGAGCTGTGCAACAACAAAAACAGGCAGAATCAAAAAAGAGTGACACATTCTCAGCTTGTGTAACCTGAAGTTACACTTGCATTACATAGCATGTGTAACAGAAAGCCACACTTGCATTACACATGCTTTGTACACAATGTAGCCTTAAGATACACATGCCATACAATGTGTAACTTGAAGTTACACTTGCATTATAAACAAAAAAGTAAGATTGAATCAAAAGGAAAAAAAATACATAAGAAATTACACATCGGAAGATAGGTTACCACTGCAGCTAGGTTTTGGAATCTCCATCTTTGCAGGTACATGTCCAGAAATTCCTTTACCTTGGTTAATGTTGTTGATAACCGCATCTAGCATTTCACTCACTTCAACATCCGTCATATCACCAGGGTTAGCTCCTAGTCGCACCAACATGTAGGGATCAAGATTGTCAGGCTGGGTTTGCTGTGTTTTAGCAGTTATCACCATAGAGTCATCAAACTGTGTTGAAGCAAAACTGTCATCAAAAGTTTCAGGTGTTGGCTGAGTTGGAGCAGTCATAACCAAACTGTCACCAACAGTTGCAGGTGTCTCTTCATTGACTTTTGCAGTTACATCATCACCTGCGGCTTTCTCATGTACCCCATCCCCAACTCTACCTTCTGCAGCTTTCTTCTGCTCTTATCAGCAACAGGTGTCTCTTCACCAGCTTCCTTCTGCTCCTCATCAACAAGATTTGAAGGAGTGGGCTTTTTCTTTGCAACGGGACTTTTCTTTTGTGGAGTCTTGCATGTTGCCACGCTCTTCATACTCGAACTGTATGTCCTTAGAGGTGTTTTGCGCCCTTCTGCAGCAGTTTGAGCTTGCATAATTGTTGGCGTATTTCCAGCTGCTAGACTGATACATGGAACTGCATAAGGATAGAAATGAGAAACTTGTTTATTTAGCATGATGATGATGATCCTCAAAAAAATGAACAACTACTTACATTCTACTGAACATATCATGTGTAATCGACATCTATGATGAAAGGAAGTTTATGATGAAAGGAAGTTTCAAGAAGAATATATCATGTGTAATCGACAGCTACACATGCATATGACTTAGATGCCTAGCATGTGTAATTTTTTGGTTGTAAGGTTTGCTCATTTTAGCATGTGTAGCAAGGGGTTACACATGCATCTAACTATTGTAACCAGAAGTTACACATGCATATAACATGTGTAACTAGGGATTACACATCCATATGATTTGTGTACTCAACAATTACTAAGTCTAATTGGGTACCTCTAGCAAAAAATTTCATCAAAGTATGGAACTAACAAGGTTCAAAGACCTTAGTGTCAACTAATATATCAGTCACCATTCACAATTTTAATGCATGCTTTTCTTGTGTACTTATATCATTATCACTATCAAGTTAAAGCATATTAAAAATGAACAACTACTTATATTCTTCTTGGAAAGAAGTTTCCGCGTCATCTTTGTCTTGCTCACTTTCTTCCTCAGACTCTTCTTGTTCATGCTCTGTAGCTCCATGCTCAGTACCTCCATGTCCTTGATGCATAAACTCTTCCTGATGCTCAATACCTCCATGTCCTTGTCCACCATCTTCTTGTTGAATAAACTCTTCCTGGGTCACTTCGTAAGGTTGAAATCCCATTGCTAGCATAATCTCGCAACATAAAATGAGCTTCTCGTAATTTTGTGTGTTGGAGAGGTTCTCATATTTTATCTCTTCTCTAGCAAGTACACGCACTGCATTAAACATTTCTTGCTTTGCTTTTAGTTGTTCTTTCAATTTTCCATTCTCAATTGTTTGCTCTCGGAGCCACCTTTGCAGATCTTCTTTTCCGGGTTCCACGGATGTTATACCAAGCTGCTTTTCAAGCTGTGAAAACTCTTCTACAAAGCTATCAGTTGGCTGCAATTAACAGATAGAGAGGTTAACAAGAGATACAAATATGCATGTGTAACCTAAAGTTACACAATCTGAATATACAAAATGTAGTAGAGTTCATTGGTATCTCCATGTGTAACTTAAAGTTACACAAGCACATTTTATAAGTGTAAGTTAAAGTTACACATGCCATATACACAATATAACATAATTCACTGCTGGTATTTTGCATGTGTAAATATCTGTTACACAAGCTCTTTTGAATATAGTAGTAAACAAGATATAAACCAAGTAGTAGCAAACACTTACGGTAAAATCTGTCATGTTTTCACAGGCTATGTAATCTGATATTACTTGCATGTCCCACCTTCGAAACCTCGGGAGCTTTTGTTCGTTGTTTTGAACTTTTTGGATTATTCCTGTTGGTGTGTGCTCAGCAAACAAGATCGGCAACATATAAACAATCAATCAATTTTATTAGTCGATCAGCAAAAAATATTTACAACTCAGCAGTAAAATTACATGAAGTACAATCAAGTAATAATATTATATTTACTAGTAGGTATGGTACACAAGCCTTTACTTTTGAAGGACAGTCTGCATTTTTTAGAATTTCATCAAACAAATGCTCGTGGACCAAATCTGGCCAGGAGACCTTGAGAACAGTTTCATAAGTTTCGACAATTGCAAGATATTTAACATTCACTGCGCTAGCATTTTTGTTGCCAAAAAAGAGCAAACAACACAAATAAAACCCTATCAAACAAATTACATGCTCATCATCAAGTGGTGTTCTTCTCTTTTTCTTATTCATAACTTGTATTATTGTCTCCATAATCTTCTTCTTGCTCACTGTCGTTGAATGTGTTGTTTGTTTGATATCAGAAAAGTACTTGTTGTAGAATACTTTGTCATCCATTTCATTTAAATCAAACCATTTTATCAACTTCTGACCTTTTCTGCTTCCAGTCCTTTTCATTCCAATTATACCAGCAAACTTTGCCGGTGTAGACTCTATAAAGTTTTCTCCAAATTTAAATGAACACGACACTTCGCAATCTCTATCAAAGAATTTTAAAAGATTCACAAACCAATATTTGTTAGTAATTATTTGTTTCATGTTCTTTGGATTAGCAATATCATATTCATCGTAATACATCATGACAAGATCACCCTTAAAAAACTTCCTTAAGATACCTTTCAGCTCTCTTAGACAGTCCTATTGGTTTTATTTCTTTCACCAAATCCTGAACTGCATTATACACATCACACAACAAAACAACAAGAATCCGTAAGTTGTGTACTTATTAAACACACTCTTTTTAATTGCAAAATCAAAAGCATGGTACAAAGAATGTGTATCTGCCAGGTACACAAACTGAATCATGCTATAATGTGTTGTGTGACTTAATCTTAGACATTCTACAAGGTGTAACTTTAACTTACACATGCATATGAAGATGTAACTTTAATTTACACAACCAATTTTTTGATGAGTTACACAAGCTAAACACAACCTAAGGCAAGTCAGTGGTGAGATTTTTAGTGTGTGGTGTAACTTATAGCTACACAGGCTCATTTGTATATGTAATTTACAGATACATAGGCTCATTTGTATGTGTAACATATAGTTACACAATCAATATACAAACCATAAATCAGTCAGTGGTGAGATTTTGAATGTGTAACTTATAGTTACACATGCTCTATTTTTATAGTTACACAGTTTCTATAGTTTAACTCTATTTTTATAGTTACACCGGTTCTATTCCTATAGTTACATAGGTTCTATCACAAAAGAAACATCACAAAACATATACCCCAATAGTAAATGGCATATTGAAGTGAAAGAATCATAATACCTGTTATTGCAGGATCCTCTTCAGTTTGATTTCTTTTTCCTCTCAGCATTTTTATTATCGCCTGAATCTGAATCTGTTGTGGAAATTATAAGAATATAAATTAGTTGATTTTAAATCTTGAAACCTTAATCAGTCAAACTTAGTTGCGAAACCCTAATTTTCAAAAACAACCACAAAATCAACATACAAATGAAATCAAAACATCAATCATGATGAAGCGAAACATTTGAAAGCAGAAATCCAAACCTAAAACCAGAGAGGAAAAGGAGAAGAGAGAAAACTGACCTTTCTTCGCTCTTCTTCTTTCTTCTCAGCAAACAGATCGAGAAACTACTGTATCTTTCTAGGTTTGTTCTTCAGGTTTTTCGTCTAGAAGATTTAAACAGGAAGAAGAAGAAAAGATTAAATCAATCAACAAATTCATCGAGAAGATTAAACCGGAGGAAGAAGAAGAAGAAGAAAAGATTAAACATGGAGAAGAAGATTTGATCGAAAACCTACCTGTTTATGGTTTTCGTTTTTTGGATCTGAAAATTTTTCTCTCTGCAATTTTTCAGGTGAGATTTGGTTTCTCTCTCTTGAAATGAAAATGAATGTGTATGTGCGGGAGAAAACCTAATTTAGATAGTTATATAGTGAAGGTCAATCTGGTCATTTCGACCTCTATTAAAATTTATTTTTAATTAGGGGCCTGATTTTAAAACTCTTTTAACTAGGGGTCTTATATTATGAGTTATCCATGGGTTGGGCCTTAGCAAAATTTTCATGGTCGTCCAAGTCAAATACCCGATCCGAAAGTTGAGGTTTAGTAATTTGCGCAAAGACGTTCTTATCTTAGACCTGGACAACAAGGGAAACATGCAGACGCTCACGCACATTGGCCCATTGATACCCGGTGTTTCCGGAGTTTTAAACCAAACTTAAAAATGGCATATATTTTTTATACCAAAGTTAAAAATGGTGTATATGTACTGCCTTAAACAAACGACATTGGTCTATTGATATCCAGTGCTTCTGGAGTTTCTAACCAAACTTTAAAATGGTGTATATGTACTGCCTTAAACAAACGATGGCATAACCGAAGTAGAAAGTACTAAGCAAAAAGATGTAATGTATTCACTATCTATTCCACATGAATATAATCATGGGGAATTATTACGATTTTGGTGGGGGATAATTTTTGATCGATAAAAAATTTGGTGTTAACGAGTTTCGAACTCTGGCCATAAGAATTATTTTCCACAGTCCAAATATTTTTCCAATAATACCGGTGTAGGAGATGAAATATATTATGTACGCTCCTAATATAATGAGCACTAATTAGTTACCCATATTTCCTCGCAATAATTTTTCCAGAATGTAGTCATTTTATTCTTTTTAAATATGTCAGATGATGTATGTATATATTTCATGTGAATCACTATTTGAATTAGGACCAATTTGAAGACCCTTTTTAAAGAGGCAATACCCTGTTGGGGACCAAAATATTGCAATTGACTTCGGTTTTTTTCGTCCTTGACAAATTTGAAAATGACATATGCGTCCCAAAATTCATGCCTATTTTTTTGTTGTCCTCGATTTCGTGTTGTCCTGGAAAATTCGCTTTACACTGCGGTATCCACCACATACATTCGGGACAATTCGCTTTACACCTTGGTACACACCGTGTTGATAACGAGGACAACATGGACAATTCGCTTTACACCTTGGTATACACCGGGTTTGATAACGAGGACAACATGAAAAACTCGGTTTACACTAAACTAGCACGAGCTGGACCTATGGGCCCGTGCCGATGGGCTCGACTTTACAACAGGACAATGGCGATTACAACAGAAGTTACAACGAAAAATAATATTATTTTAATGACTTCGCAACGAGGACACCTCGTTTGGTGATATGCTTTACACCACTGCCCTTTGACAAAAAGAAAAATAGAAGTCTTCTCTTACTTCTTCGTTTACGTCTGCATTCCACCCAGAGATAAGTAAAGCCTCTAAATGCAAGAAATATACTTCTTATTTTCTCTTTGAGAAGTCTTTGGCTAAATCAATTGGCACTTTTGTATTGCTTTTATAATGGAAATTTAAATTACCTAATCTTTTAAGATTTAAATCAAAGATAGAATCCAAAAACCAACCTACAACATTAAACAAATCTATGAACAAAAAGATCTTTGAAGCACAAAAAATTATTCTGAGAACTACACAACAAGCCAAAATCAAACCGAATTTTGCACAAATTCTTTTTAGGGTCAGACAGAAAACTCACTCTCAGGGAAGTTAGGGTTTGTATTTTCAATGTTGTTGTAGTAAAGAGTTCGTTGAGGCTTGTAAAGGCAATGAATTCTAGACTTAATAGAACTTAAAAATATAGAAAACTTAACTCAAAATTGATTTCAGGTGATTGGAAAATAACCAAGACACTAGAATCCACTATTACACATGAATGATGTCAAATATTTCATAACTCTAATTATCCTTTTAATCATTTATTTCTTAATCCACAAATAATCAAACATATTCTCAAAAATTAATTGTATCCCCTAAGCATAGATTATCTAACCAAAGCATAACCTATCTAATTGAATCACAACTAATGAAGAAAATTATGTAAACTTTTAAGAACTCTGCAAAAGCAGTGATTGAGTGAATTATAATTAAATATTAGAGAAAATGAAATAGTTACCCATTGTTCATGTGTGAATAGCTTCATCCATTGCCTTGGTTACGAGATAATTAGCCGCTCATCATGTTGGAAACACGCTCAAAAGTTGATTTCATTTATGCTCAAAGGGTTACAAAGGATGAATAAGGGAGAATTATAATAAAAATCGGGTTTTCAACGCTTATAACTGTTGCAAAAACCGTTACAAAGAGCCGTTACTGTTGATGTTGCGTTTTTAAGTCTTCCTGTAAACTGCGACCCACGGAATGAGTTGTTGTCATTGTTCAAAAACGACTGCTGGTGCAGGTCCGTTCTTCGTGTTCTTCAGTTTTGCAGCAGCAGAAATGGCAGCTCTGCAAATTTGATTTTTTCGCTCTTTGGTACTCTTTTTCTCTCACAATCTCTCTGTCTCCCTTCTCTATGATCCCCTCACCCTATATATACTCAACAGCAGCAAAATATCACGCCATAACTCTCGCAAATTTTCATTAAACTCGGCAGTGAAGAAAAATATTCTGGGAATATTTTCTTCCCTGTTTTAGCTTCTCACGTGTTTCTGCAGCTGCAAAATCTGCTCATTTATCTTCTTCACGGTCTATAGTGTTGCTAGAGTCATCATACACGAGCAGAACACGCATAAATCTTCCAAAACCCGTGAACTATTCTTCTCATGCACGGTCTTCCCTGATTCCTTGTCACGGATTTTCCAGCCAAATTTGATCGAAACAAACACCCATACCAGCTCTTTTATGACATATCACAACTACCCATGAAGTTTCAGCCCTTAAGTTTCAAATGAAGAAGATGGTGTCCCCCTAACCAGATGTGGGGTGCGAATAGCAGATGCCTTTTTGGGGGTGCCCCTTAGTAATTGAGGTGCCCCTTAACCAAATTTGGGCTCCGTATAGCAAGTGTCCTCCGGGGGTGTTCCGAGTGATTTTTCGAGCCGATTTTTCCAACAATATTTATTTTCCAAAAATACCTAAAAATACACAAAACACCATAATAAGGACGAAAACGAGTACCAACAATACGAAACATTGAGGACAACTTAGACACATAAATGCGTCTATCAGCAAGTAGAGATTAGGTTTTCTTATTTAGGGTTTCTCCGATGCTTCTTTGAACAACCTGATATACTGCACAAACAAAACAAGATGAGAGAAAACAAGATGAGAAACCTGTTGAAATCGGTAGGAGAAAAAATAATATAGTCACATACTAATTAACCCTATCGTTGTAAGAGGGAAAACGAGATGAGGCTCTGCGGAATGGTGGAAAACCAGAGAGCTCTGGTATGAAAACCGATATATAAACACTACTCTCCGTTGTCCATGACAAAAAAGAGACTTGGGGGTCATTAGCATTTTTGTTTTAAACCTTCTCGGTACATAGTTCCTTAGTTAGGAAATATCAATTGGCACGTCCATACGAGGGAAATCATAAAAAGGCCTGTCCTTTTTTCAACCATTACAACCTTTTTAAATATGTCAGATGATGTATGTATATATTTCATGCGACTCCCTATTTGAATTAGGATCAATTTGAAGACCCATGCTCTCAAGTTTTTGAGAAATAACCTCACATGGTTAATTATAAAAGCAAAAAGAAAAGGAAAAAAAAAGACCTTATGATATGGGTCGTGAATAATTAAAGAGCTAGGTAAATATGATCTCTCAATTATAATCACAAGTGTTTATCAAAAAAGAAAAAGAAATATTGTAATCACAAGTCAATGATTAATTTATATATCCAATAATTCCTTTAGACACGGTTTAATTGTTCGGCTCATCTATTCTGAATAAAATAAAAGGGCATGGAGAGGTTTGTGTCTTTTTATTTTTATATCTAAAAAACAACCAAATAACTGTAAAAAAAACATAGAAAAGATTGAACTGAGTCGTAGGCTCGATGATACCCAGTTGTTGTTAAAACATTTTCATTGGGAATTTAATTTAAGTTTTAAAACATATATTCCCAACAGTTTTCGTCAAGAATGGTGGTATAGACTCTAAATATTAACCTGAAAAAAATCAGCTTCTCTTATGACTTGTGTATCGTAAGAAAATCCCACTAACCATATTCTTTAACCAAAGTCTTGATAATGGTTGATGCTTGTTACTTTTTTGTTAAACATGAATGGGCTTCTTCTGCACTTTCACGTAAGACAGAGGGAGCTATTTCATAAATTCAGTGAGATTCCATACGTCTATGCTAATGGCACAGATGCAATCATAAACTGTCGGAGAAGGGTTTTAATTCAATTTAATGCTGCTCTTTGGAAGAGACTCCTAGCTGCAATAGCCTGTTCAATATTGTTTTCAACAATGTCGTCCTTGCCAAGAGCGAATTAATATTCCCGGAAAAGCGGCAAGGAAAGAATCATTTTTGGACGAGCTATAGTCAACTAGGATATCTTCTGTCAAAATTTATCAATGTTTTCCTTTTATGTGTTTTTAGGGCTGTGTGGGTTTCAATTCTTCTGATGTTGCTCGTTGGTTCATCAGTTTTGTTTGACTTTAACTTGACTTGAGAAATTCATGAACAACTTCATCTTCCCCGTTTTTTTCATCTCTAGTCAATCGACTAATAGCCTTTGATAGAGGAAAGAAAGTTGTCCCTCTATTTTTGAATTAAACCTTTGCCTATAATAAAAAAATACAAAAAAATACAAAAGGTTTTTCCTAATTCCCATCCCAATTTTTCATATTTCCCATCCCCTTCACAATTATTAAAATCAATTTACTTTTAAATTCAAAAGTTTCCTATGTACCACTCATTGAAAGTCAAATTAATTATGACTATGACCATTATGAATTTTATTTGTCTTATTGTTCATGAATCATTGAATCTCCCTTCTCCATTACAACTAAAATAAAAACGTTTAAATTCCAATTAATTATTATAATTGTATAGACAATTAATCAGTAAACCATTATTATGGAATATCCATTAATGAAAATCTAGAGAAAGTACTTAATCCCCAATTCAATCGGGCTATGTTAATTTCATTGGATCCCAATTTATGAACAAAATTTATAGTTGATTAATTAACTTAATTAATCACATAAGGAAGATAATCTTAATAGTGCGTTTGTTTCAAGATTTTGGACGTCCAAGAATTGGATTCCGAGGGAATCCACCCAATTACCCCGAACCAAACGGTCCATATAATTTGGTAATTGGATTCCTGGGTAATCCAATTCCCCCCAAAGCCTTCTTTTTCATTGCATCCCTATACCAATGGAATGCAAACCGATTCCGGGAAGAAAAAACACGGGAAAAAGAAAATTACGAGACTGACCCTGTAACAAAACAAAATCTCGTTTTCACATTTCTTTCACATTTCATTTCTAAACTCGAGCGACGGGGAGAAGAAAAAACCCCTAGAGAATCCATGGAGATCGACAAGGATTGAACTGTTAATCGTTGATTATTCTTCTACTTCGACAAGAAACCATATCATATTCTAAAACAAATCCATCTCTGATTTCGAGGGTGCAAAATCCATCTCTGATTTTGGGGATATAGGGTTAGGTAATTCCTCACCTCTCTTTGATTTTTTTGATTAATTCTTCTGATTTTTTGATGATTTCAGTTTAGTTGGTTGTTAATTTTGTTTCTTAATTCTTATCCTAATATATACTATCAATTGCCGTCCTCTACTAATTTATGGGTTCAGTTTAGTTGGTGGTTAATTTATTAGCTTGTTGGGTGTTTGTCAAAATGCCCAAAAGAGAAATAAATCAAGATTTTGAATGAAAACTTGCATTAACTATAGTTTTTTATCTTGTGTTTGCTCAAAAGATACATGTTGATTTGTGGTTAGCTGAAGTTTCACATTTCAGGGGATTATATATATATGTTAGGTCACTGATATGAGTTTCTGCTGTATATTGGGAATATCTTGTTGGCTTATTGGTCATACAACTTACCCCAAATCATAACTACGAGCGGTAGTTCAACTGGTTATTGCAATGTTAACCATTTAGATTTCCAAAAGGCGTATCACTCCAGCTGTATTTGATTTTTTTTTGATTTTTTGATTTAAGCTTTTATTATTATTATTTTTTTCTTTTTTTATTGAAGCTTTGCTGTATTTGATTCTTATGTCGCCAAACCGGCCAAATCCAATAATACCAATACATGGTCAACCCCTCGTTTAACACGGCTCGACATAAGTTGGTCATTTGTTGGTCATTAGTGATAACAGCCACCTAGTAATTTATGTCGTTCATCTATCTACCAATCCAGATTCAAGCAATATGTTGTTCATCTATAGCTAACGTTTTCTGTCTATTTTTCACATATAGGTCATTGTTGTTCTACTACCAGTTACACAATCAAAAGGGCGTTTCGATTTGCTTTAACTTTTCTCGTAAGTACTATTATTAGCTTTCGTGTTCTGTTTTTCTTGTTGAGTCTGCACCATAAGACATTACTTTATACACTCGTGATATCCTCGTAAAGAACAAGTACGATTACACCTAGGCTATTATTACACAATCAGTTTAGAATCATTGATTTTGATTTCTTTGTTGTATTCTGTATATGTGCATTATATTCTATCTGAATGTAGCTTGCCTCCAACCTGGAAATACTGTACATGTGTTTATTATGCTTGACTGTTCTTTTCTTATGCTTGTTGAACTCAGACCAACTTCCAGTATGGCTCCTCTAGTCTTGACAAAGAAAAGAAAACTAGAAATGATGAATGATAAAATCAGAACAACGTTGGATGCTGTAACTTTATTTTACGTCTACTTTTATTCATATGTTCTGCGTTATCAAAGTTGCGTGTTAAGATCAAATGATCGTTTTGAAATGACTACTGTACGACTGTGGGTGATGCAAGATTTAGTTTACAAAAGCGACACAAATTGTAAATCGCAACTTCGCCTCGATAGACGTACTTTTCGAAACTACTGAGTTATTCATTCATGTTAAACTATATGTCAGAGACTGTTTTCTTCTTATTTCATAACATCTAATCCATAATAACTAAAGCGGCATGTTAGTATAAGTAGCACATGTCCTGTAATCAACTGTTAGGTCCAGTTTTTGTACCCTCCTCCAGATAAAGCGTGGAACATTTTCAACTGTTAGGTCCTGTATAAGTAGCACATGTCCTGTATAAATGTAATCTGTGTTGTTATGCAATGGTAATTACAGTTTAGTAAGTTCTGAGTTAGTATCGAAGTTGTTCTGGAGTAGATTATATAATGGTTTAATGAATGTAGATGTGTATGAATTTGTGGTGGTTTTATGTATGTTGTTGGATTCATGTATGAGTAAGTTTTTGTTTGTCACCTAGTCTGGTAACAAGTTTTTGTTTGTCGCTTTTGTTCTTGCAGTCTCATACAAATGCAAAGGGACTGTATGGGAAAGCATTCCCTCATTTAGATGCATTAGTTGAGATATTTGCTGAAGATAGGGCAAATGGTAAAGGGGCTGCTTCACTTGCTGAAGAGCTAGAAGAGATCGAGAAAGAAGGCGAACAAGAAAAGGAAGAAGAAAATGATCAACAACAAAGTAATCAATCCGAGTCAAACAGTGGTAAAGGTAGAAGGAAAAGGGTACGTTCATCATCCTTTGACATTGTATCCGGTGAATCAAGTGTAGATTCAAATGGCCTTAGTTTGATGGCTAATTCGTTTAGAAAATTTGTGACGGGTACACTTGATCACTTTGAAGCGGTTCGTGTGTCCCTTACTCAAGAAGCCGATGTCAATAAACGCTTGTTTGAGGAGTTGAATAAGATAGATGGCCTCACTGAAGATGAGGTGATAGATGCCGCATCTATTATTCTCGATTCATCTACAAAAACAAAGGTTTTCTTCGGCATGGGGGAAGAAAAACGATCCAACTATGTGAAGAACAAGATTCTTAAGTAATGTAGCTTATGTTTGTGAGTGATGTTAGGAGGAACTACTAGAAACAGTACTTTTCAGTCCTTGTTGTTTTTGGTCAGAGAATGACAACAGTTTTATGATTGTGATGAAAGTTGTTTTCATTACTTTTCAGTCCTTGCTTATGACGACAGTTGTGACTATACAACATATGTTTTAGTATTACAACTTGTTTAGAAATTCGAAATTCAAACTTTTAGAATTGGTTTGTTCTTAGCTATCAAAGTTTCAAAGGGAAGGAAGGGTAGTAAAGTGATTTGACATTTATTGATTACCCTGTAATAGGATTATGTCAACCAAACAATAATATTTGAATTAGGAATCTCATTCTTAGGAATCCAATTCCTGGAATTGGATTACCTTGTAATTGTATTCCTAGACTCCCAAAAACTTGAACCAAACGCGCTATAAGAATATGATCATCTAATAGACCAATTGCTTTTGAACTAGTCGTGTATGTGTGCTAAGCAAATCACACCGTTTTTAGTACCATATATATACATTAGGGTTTACTTAAATAACCCTAAACTAGATTACTGCTACAGCAGTGGAGGCCGACGGAGAAGAGTGGCCCGGAGTAATATAAGTTCTCTTCATTTTTCTTGTCACCGACACTCTCGGTTATATATCCGGGCTTAATCCTCTAGATGGCCGTTTTGTTGAGATTTTTAGTCCCATATTGTCTGGGTTATCTAAGATCCTACGGTTTATACGAACATGGTATCAGAGCAGGCTACTTGTGTCGAGTCGTTTGACCGCACCTTTATTCCGCGTCACCCGATTTATTGTCCACATGTTAGACCCAACGAAGCTACACATGAGGGGGCGTGTTGAGATTATTAGTCCCATATTGTCTGGGTTATCTAAGATCCTGCGTTTTATACTAACATGAACTGTTGAGATTATTATTAGTCCCATATTGTGTGGGTATGTAAGATCATGCGGTTTATAATTGTAATCCTTTGGGACTCTCCACTCATAGCCAATTGGTTTTAAGTTGGATGCTCATATTCTAACACGCTTTCCCAGTGGGGCAAATGCTAGGAGATAAGGAAATGCACGACCATTATTATCATTCTTACCATATTCATGTCAACACCTAAAATGATTAAAAGGTGGTGTCTATAATGGACAAAGGACGGTCAAGATCAATCAAGATTTGGACGACAGAGATTATACCTTGGCCCCTTAATCCTGCCATGCCCGACTAACCGTTATAACCCTGACCTTAACCAGGACTGACGTCAACATTAGAATCCGTGTTTTACAGTAATCTTTTTCTATAGTACTTTGAATTAGCTTTTGATTGGAAGAAATATATAAGCCTTCAATCAACCTTTACAGACAACGACAGCTCGGAAGAGAATATGCATCCACAAGGGAAGATAAGCAACTTACTTTGATTGAAGTCGAGGTCCCTGACGGTTAGAGATTTTTTCATTCACTTATTGTATGCGTCTAACTCCGTGGATAGCACCGTATAATTACATGTTCAAGTTTGGTCAAGCTAACAGTACGTTTTCTATATCCATCTAAATGACATCATTCGCTTTCCATTGCAGCGGGACTTCAGACCCAAACCTATTGATCTTAAGTTCCTCCCATATGTAATGACCAGCAATATCAATCTTCATTGGAACTTACGGTTATTAAGAAGGATTTGGAAGGACCGACGACATTAATGTTTAGATGGAGTTTGGCGACCTTTAAGTTTGTTTGTGCTTGGAGAGATTATAAATTGCTCCTGAAAGCCTCAATGTATTACTGGCACTTCTGGTTATAGGAGATATTTTTAGGGAGCTCTAGCGCTATCAACTGAAGAAGATGAATTGAATGCGACTTTAATAATAGTCAATCGATAAAGCCCATAACCAAGTTGTGCAACACTCGCTTCAGTTATAATGAATATAGATCCGGTATTGTAATGCAGTGTCGACAATGTAGCATTAGAGGTACCAGCGTTTATGTTGTTTTGCTTATCGAGAGAAGTATTTGAAGAATGCCATGATAACGAAAAAATTAAGAAACACCTTATTCCAGTGACAATATATTATCGCAAGGTGAGCATCTCCCAGTAGGCACAATACATCTCGGCAATCTTTGATCCAATCTAAATATTTTAGTAAAGAATATGCAAAGCGAATTACCAATGAAGTTTCCCAATTGTGGATCTGGGAACACTTTGCCAACAACCAGAAAAAGTACTGAGGTGCGAAGGGCATTACACTAACATTGTGTAGTACCGAGGTTAGTGAGATTGACCTACAATGAAGTGACTGTATTTTGGCCTTGGGAAACTTCCGGCCGTAGTCCAGTTTAAAGCATACAGTGATATTAATGATGTGGTACTGTGATTTTCCGAAGATATCACTATTTAGGAATCTACATATATATTTAGCTCCACACTTTCTTAATCAAATGCTTTTTTTTCCCCTAAATACAACATTGTTAGCTCTACACCGCTACTTGATGGTCCTCCACTTGGGACAGTGCTAGCTCATGAGCTTAATTCCCTTATTATTGTGTTGTTCATGCCTCTCCTCAGATACACATCGGAATGATGGCAGAAAGTTCGCTCAAAATTTTCATGGCGTGTTGTATTTGTAGTGACTTTTTGTTTCATGGAGAAGATTATGGGAGTTATATATGCTGCCAACTAACGTTATTTTAGAGTGTCTAAAGGGTAGATGATAGCTTGGACTCATCGTATATATAAAAGGCAATGTGAAGATTATCTTGTTTATAGTCTGGCTAGGTGCTCAAGTAGGTAACTATACAATTTGTACTAGATTATATTAATAGCTAATGGCTTAATTATTATGCTTAATACAAATAGTTAATGTGCGGCAAATTGATATCGTAGTGAATACAATCATAGTTCAAAATAATAAAGATAGATCAAAATTTTGTGTAGCTAAGAAAATTTGAGAATTTGTTTGTGTGGATTGGAGATGAAAAACTACCAAGTTAAATGGTTGAATATTTTGGTTTACACCGATGAATCACGGAGCAATAAATTTAACAAAAATGATCCTAAAGTTTGTGGAGATCGAACGGAAAAAATTATATCCACTATTAAAGTAGACAATATATATATATATATATATATATATATTATAAAAATTTCTCAATGTCGGAGTCAAAAATTTATCTGGATAATAGTTAGCTATACTCTTAAGCAAGAATTTTGGAAGCACAGATATTCAAGAAAAGTGTTTAGCTTAGACATAGATTGAGATTCTTACTGGGTGGGACAGTAGAGATCATGCCCCAGCTCACTAACCAACCCTAGCTTTGGATATTAACTTTGACTCTATTTGACTAACCCCAAATCTTGGATAACTTTCTGTCGCCTAATCCTAACTTTTGCAAATCGCTTAATTGCTAATCGGAGTACATCAGGAGATGCTTTCCTAACTCCACTATTACCCGACTACTAATCATCTTAATCCTAAGCTAAAAATTGGAGAAGTTTGAAACGGATTCCTTATTAAAATTTGATTGAGTTTGGAAATATTATGATAGGCTTAGGAATACTGGTTAGTGAGGTGCGAAGGGCATTACACTAACATTGTGTAGTACTGAGGTTAGTGAGATTGACCTACAATGAAGTGACTGTATTTTGGCCTTGGGAAACTTCCGGGCATAGTCCAGTTTAAAGCATACAATGATATTAATGATTTGGTACTGTGATTTTCCGAAGATATCACTATTTATGAATCTACATATATATTTAGATCCACACTTTCGTAATCAAATGCTTCTCTTTTTCCCTAAATACAACATTGTTAGATCTACACCGCTACTTGATGGTCCTCCATTTGGGACAGTGCTAGATCATGAGCTTAATTCCCTTATTATTGTGTTGTTCATGCCTCTCCTCAGATACACATCGGAATGATGGCAGAAAGTTCGCTCAAAATTTTCATGGCGTGCTGTATTTGTAGTGAATTTTTTGTTTCATGGGGAAGATTATGGGAAAAGGCTTGTCGTAGTGCAAGTTGTGCAAGGCTTGGACAGGCCGGCGTAAAACCTATGTTCGACTCTTAGGAGATATTCTCTAGCCGACTGTACTGAACTCTGTACAATTTGGGAATCAAGAGTTAGAGAATTTAGATCTAAGCTAATACTACAAAGCTAAACAGCAAATAATTTCTTCATTAATGAAAACAGAAGAGGTTCTTACACATTTAAGGGAAGTGAAGACCTATTAACAACGATCAGATAGTCGACACATGTCACTATCTGATCGGGCAATGCTAACTACTGAACTGACCAATGACTAACAAGTTATAAGAGCACACACTTAATTAATAAGGGCATACCACAGTATGCATCACTAAGCTAAAGGACTATGAGATTTCCTATTGCTGAAAATTATCCTTGTCCTCAAGGATAAAGTTGCGAAAGTGTGACTTAATGGTAGCAACAACCTTCCAAGTAGCCTCCTCCTAAGTTGAATTATTCCATTAAATGAACACTTGTGGGACTTGCCTTCTGCCAATAGTGATGGTTCTGTGTTGTAAGACTTTTGCTGGAACCATTATCACTTCACCTGCATGATCAACAATAGGAAGTGTAGGAGATGGAATGTGTTTCTTACCAATGTGTTGTTTCAATTGAGATACATGAAACACAGGGTGAATCCTGGCCTAATCTGGAAGCTGGAGCTTGTAGGCTACTGGTCCAATTTTTTGTAAGATAGTGAATGAGCCATAGAACTTTGCAGACAGCTTGAAATTCTTCCTTAGTGACACAGAAGCTTGTCTGTAAGGTTGCAGTTTCAGATACACCAAGTCACCCACAGCAAAGGCTCTGTCTTGCCTTGATTTATCAGCAAAGAATTTCATTCTTGCCCGAGCATTATGTAGGGATTCCTTAAGAAGATCAAGCATTGTCTCTTTGTCCTTGAGATATGACTCTACAGCAGCTACAGAAGTAGTGGTTGTTGATGGAAAAGCCATGTGTGGAGGAAGATAACCATAAAGGGCTCGGAAAGGTGTCATCTTTAAACTAGTATGATAACTAGTGTTATACCACCATTCATCAAGAGACAACCAGTGACACCATTTAGTAGGCTTGTGTCCAGTGATGCACCTTAAGTAAGTTTCCAAGCAAGAATTAACTCTCTCTGATTGGCCATCAATTTGAGGATGATAAGCTGTGTTGAGATTCAAGTTAGTACCCAGAGCTGTAAATAAGTCCTTCCAGAAGTGACTAGTAAAAACCTTATCTCTATCAGACACAATGGAAGAAGGAAGACCATGCAATTTGAACACCTGATCCAAGAAAGCTTTAGCTACAAAGGCAGCTGTATAAGGGAGTTGTAAAGCAATGAAATGGTTGTACTTTGTGAGTCTGTCAACAACTACTAGTATAGCACTTTTTCTGTCACTCATGGGTAAACCTTCAATGAAATCCATGGTGATGTGATGCCATGCTTGCTCAGGGACTGGAAGAGGTTGCAGCAGACCAGTAGGAAAAGAGCATTCACCTTTATTTCTTTGGCAAATGTCACATTCAGTGACAAATAAGATAATATCCTGCTTCATTTTAGGCCAAAAGAAATGGGACTTGGCCCTAACATAAGTGGATTGGATGCCAGAATGACCACCAACAACAGGTGTGTGAACAGTATTTAAAATGGTGGTTCTTACCCCATTGCTAGCACCCACATATATCCTATTTTTGTATCTCAAGATTTCAGATTTGTAAGTATAATGTGGGACAGAGTCTGCAGATACAAGTAGTTGAGCAATAAGTTGTTGTACCTTATCATCACCACTATAGCTGTGAAGTAAGTCATGTACCCAAGATGGCTGAGACATAGATAAGGCAGAGCAAGTTGCAGAAGGAGCTGGTCTTCTATATAAAGCATCATCAACTACATTCTCCTTACCCTTTTTGTACTGAATCTCATATTCATATCCCAACAATTTCATCAACCACTTTTGTTGTAAAACTATGGTGAGTTTTTGCTCTAAAAAGTATTCAATTCTGTGATGATCAGTTTGAATAATGAATTTGTTGCCTAGTAAATAATGTCTCCTTTTTTGTACAGCTTAACTATAGCTAAAAATTCCTTTTCGTATGTGGATAAGGCTCTATCTCTTGGGCCTAAAGGTGAGCTGAAAAAAGAAATAGGTTTACCTTCTTGAGTTAAGACAGCAGCAAGACATGTCTCATTTGCATCACTTTCAACAGTGAATTGCTTGGAAAAATCAGGTAAAGCAAGGACTGGAGTGGTAGACATGGCTATCTTGAGTTGCTGAAATGCAGTAGTGGCAGCTGCAGTCCAAAGGAAAGAATTTTTCCTCAAAAGATCAGTGAGTGGCTTGCAGATTGCACCATAATTCTTCACAAATTTCCTGTAATACCCTGTTAAACCCCGAAAGCCTGTCAATTCTTTGATAGAAGTTGGAATTGGCCAGTTCTGCATTGCTGCAATCTTGTTTGGGTCAGCACAAACCCCAGCAGGAGTGATAATATGGCCCAAATATTCTAACTGGGATTGACCAAAGAAACATTTGGAAAGCTTAGCATATAATTGGTGTTGTCTGAGTAAGGAAAATACTGTTCTCAAATGCTCAATGTGGTCACACATGGAAGAGTTGTATACCAAAATATCATCAAAAAAGACCAAAACAAACTTCCTTAAGTATGGAACAAAGACCTCATTCATAAGTGCCTGAAATGTGGCAGGTGCATTGGTCAAACCAAATGGCATGACCTTAAACTCATAGTTCCCATGATGAGTTCTAAATGCAGTCTTGTATATATCCATTAGGTTCAGAAGTATTTGATGATACCCTGCGCTTAAATCCAACGTCAACAAAAACAGAAATTCTTGCAGCTCATCCAACAATTCATCAACAATTGGAATAGGAAACTTGTCCTTAATAGTGATGTTGTTGAGTCTTCTGTAATCAACAAAGAATCTCCAAGTGTTATCTTTCTTTTTGACAAGAAGAATTGTTGAAGCAAATAGGTTGTGGTTGTGGCCGTATTGTATGATTCCAGAAGAAAGCATTTCTTTCACCAGTTGTTCCACAATTCCTTTTTGAATGTAGGGGCATCTATATGGTCTTTGGTTTGGAGGTTGAGAGTCTGGTTTCAAGGGAATTGAGTGGTCTAATGTTCTGTGAGGTGGTAATGAAGTAGTCTCAGCAAAAATATCCTCATACTCAGATAATAAAGGTAATAAGGGTGCAGGTATGGGAGGGGGTATAGGAATAGTTGAGAATGAAAAGAGATGACCAATGAGGCCATGAGTAGTTTTTTCTAGAAATCTCTTAACTGCTGACTGGTAGGCTTGGGAATGTGTGTAAAATAAGAGAATAAGAAGCCTACATGTTATAACGGCAAGTGCACGGTGTCGTGATGTAGTGTGTGCAAGTGCGAGTCGATCCACAGAGACTTGTGTGTGTAAGTTGAAGTTTCCTAAACTATTCTAAACTAAGCAGTGACAATAAACAAGAATGTGAACTTCAGTGGCAGTGAGCCAAAGGCAGTGATAAAGAAACAAAGGCAGTGAGCCAAAGAACACAGAGTGTAAACACTAAGAATGAAGGTACTAGGGCAGTGAATCCACCACTAACTTATACTAGTTATTCTACTAGTGATCCTAACCTTGTCCTTATAGTTCATAACAGGGGAGATGCAAGTCTTCTGTGTATCTAAGGTAACTCCTATATGAATAAATCAATCACAACAGCTAAGGTATCTTCTCCAAAGCATCAACTGTCTGTTTAAGGCACAGCTGATCAAAGGGTCAAGATGTGTAATGAATCATGAGCTGCGGTTCTACAACATTGGAGTGTTCTAACTACAATGGATGCATGACATTCACTGTGAAAGGCTAGTGTTGAAGCCCTAAGAATGATTTTCAATTTAAACATTTAAGCACAACAAGATTAATGCCATTAGCATGAATAATAAGTAACAAACTAGAGCTTCATCTAAACCCTAGTAGATGGAATTAAAACATCATGAACATAATTGACAGTGCAAAACAATTGAAAATAACACAGTTGAGGAACTGGCTAGTCCAGTCCTCTTGGGTGAAGCTCTGGATAGCCCAGGCATGATTACAACACACACCCACACATCATATTTATACCCAATTTATTAATTTGGGGTTTCCCCAAATTCCCAAATTCAACAGTTGAAATTAGGGTTCGAATTTACCTAATTTGACGTGACAAATCACTCAATAAGGTCGACCCATTTCTTCTCTGACTCTCCTGCTCCTCTCCATGCCTTCCAATTGCGTTTCTAACTCGGCCTATTCTATTGATTTATTACCTAGGGTTTCAGTGAGAAGAAAAGGTTGAGGGGTTGATGTAATAGGTAGATAGAGTGATGAGCTTTGGTTGTTAGAGGCCATGATGGCTTTAGGTGGAAGATATGGTGATGGCAGCGACGACAGGGGCGGAGTTGGTGGTGGTTGAGGCGGACATGGTGCTGTTGCAGAAAGGGAGGAGGAAGAAGAAAGAGAAGGAGGAGAAAACCCGATCGAAATTGAATTAGGGTATTGTTTGGTTTGGGTATAGGTATTAGGTACTAGGGTTGAGCGGTTGTAGCGAATTAGATGTCCAGCGACGATGATACGTTGGATGATCACATCTGGATTGAATCGAACGACACGAGGGAGACAGGCGTGGAGCGACCGTTGGATGTGTGATACATCAAAACTGACGACTTAGATTGGATTTAGGTAGTATGATGTTTGACAGGAGCTTCAGAGTTTGATGCACGATGATGAGGTGACCGTGGGATGATGTGATGGATCCAATCTGACGGCTCTCATGGAAATGGGTATGGATATTGGAAATGGATTTGGGTGAGGGTTTTGGGCCTTGGGTATGCCAAGCCCATATCTTCTTTAAGAACAATTCTTCCTCTTCAAGCCCACTTCTAGTTGATCCGGCTCTTGCAAATATCATCCTTCGCTTCCTTTCTGCTGGAGTCTTTACCGTTTCTTTGCTCTTTTCGCTCAACAATTCTTCTAGGCTTTATTTAGTACCTAAAAATGCAAAATCAATTAAGAAAAATATTTATTCTTGAAAATAACGAAAACACAGAATTTGGGATAAAATGGAGAGTTAGCGCACAAAAGATGAGTTAAATGCCAATAAAAAGGTGCCGATATATACAATATTTGGCACTCATCAAATACCCCCAAACCTGAATTTTACTTGTCCTCAAGTAAAACAAACTAAGGAAATCTTAACTATACCACTGTCGCTGGTTTCTCGAATGCATTTAGCGTATGCACTAAGCCTTTTAAACCACTAAGTGTCCCTAGTGGACGAGTTGAGGTCTCGTGAAGGTTTGCTTAGAACGTACCTACAAAGTTCTAGGACAAAATATAAGCTCAGATTCCATGAAATGTGACATGTGCAAGACAGTAGAAGCTCACAGCAAAATGGATATGTCAATCTAGCTTTCAAAGGCACAATCCTAGCACTGATAACAACTAAAGACATGTGATAAGAGTGTAAAGTGTATCTACACATGTTAATAATGATCAGAAGTTATGACTGGCAATCGCTTAGAGATAGTTTTTAGGCTAAGAACTGAATTCAAAGCCAAGCTAGCTGTCCGGCTTTACGAGAATTTTGAATGTTCACCCGATGAGTTGGTGATATTTCAGTTTACCCGCGTTGTACATCGATAGCTGCACCCTCCTTGCTTTATTACAATAACAAAACAAAAGATGACTCTTATTTACATTGACTACTCTCTTTTATTTTTGGACAAGAGAGAAATATAACAAAACATGGAAACTTGATATTTACTTGATATTTTTGTATTTTTGTGATATTTTCTGTTTTTTATTTATTTATTTATTTATTTTTATTTTTTATTTTTTTTATTTGAAAATGTGAACAACAATTTACATCACACTAACAATTTTGATGAACAGAAATTAAAATTTACATGACACTTTGTAAGAGGTAGCCCTTTTCGATGTACCCGGTCAAATTCAATGGTTGCTTTTCTTAATGTATCCTCCAACTTCTATCCCAGCCAACCAAAGAACAAGCCAGTCAAGTCTCATTCAGTATTCTAGATGATTGGAAGTCTACTTAACCGATCACACACCTACCCGAGGCTAAACATGTATTGGTAGATCGTGCATGTGCAAATTTCTTATCAACATGTGAATTGTGCTAGAATCAGGAGTGACTTATCGTCTAGACTAAGAATCCTAAGTTAACATATATGCACAGGAATCAACATTTCAAGGTAAATGAGCTCCATTTTTAGTTTTTTCAATTTTTTTTTTTTCAAATTTTTCAATTTTTTCAAAAAGAAGGAGTTCTGTTTTCAATTATAACATGTGATCGTGGTATCTATACCATACCCCCAAACCTAAACTAAACATTGTCCTCAATGTTTCAAAATATGAAAAGAATTATAACATACGAAGAGGATTATGCTGAGTAGAGAAAAAGGAAAGAGAATACCCGATTTGACGGCGAAAGCAAAATTAGAACTCCATTATTCAAGGAAAAAATCGAACATATTTCAGTTAAGAGTCACATTGGATTAGCAAAATATGTACAAAAGAAACAAAAGATTTAACTAAGAAACTATCTACTAGATTCTATACAAGAAAATTTGGTTTTTAATGGGATTGGACTTTTTGGGAAAAATTTGGTTTTGTTGGGAGACATTTGGTTTTGATGGGAAAAAAAAAAATTTGGTTTTTAGGGAAACATTTGGAAAACTTTGGTTTTTATGGGAGAAAAATATTTGGTTTTTAATGGGTTTTGAAAAGAAAAATTTGGTTTTAAAATCGGGAGCAAGCCCACATTGGTGGAAGAATGCACATCCCACTAGAAATTTGAAAACAGCCCACAACTTGTGTGAAGTGAAGCCCAATGAATTAGTTTGAATTGAGCCCAGCAAAAGGTTTTGAAAAAGAAGAGGTCCAACTGTTTGGGTTCAGGAGCCCAGAAGTTCAGTTTCAGTTTGGTTTTGGGCTAACATAATAGCCAAAATTCGAGGCCCAGTTGGGCTTAAAAAATATTTTTCCAATTTTGATTTGGGTTAAGCCCAGAGTTCATAAATTCAAATTTCAGGGTTGAAACCCACAGTTCAGAAACAAAATAAGCCCACAGTTCAGCTTAAATACAGGCCCACAGTTTAGTTAAACTACAAGCCCAGCATTCAGTCTTAAAATTACAAGCCCAAAAATTGGGTTTACTGATGGGTTTAGGCTTACTAGTTAGCACAGCCCAGCTGCTCAGTAATTGCAGTTGCACAGCCCAGTTGGGCTTGGTTCACAGCAACAACAACTTCAGCAAGAGCACCAGAGGCTCATCAGCAACAACAACAACAAGAAGAAGAAGAAGCAGTAGGAGGCAGCAAGACAGCAGCAGCAGCAACACAGAAAACAGCAGCAGCACCAGAGGCTGGCTGTAGCAAAAGCAGGAGTTGACAGCAGCAGCAGCATCAGTTCAGCCACAACACATCAGCAAGTAGTTCAGTGCAGCAGCAACAGGAAGAAGAAGAAAGAGTAGCAGCAAAGCTGCAACAACAACAACAAGAGCACCAGAGGCTCAGCACCAGCAGCAGCAACTCCACAACAACAGAAGACAAACAACAGCAGCACCAACTACCTGACACTCTGTGTGTGATCAGTACACAGAATAGGCAGGGAAAAAAAAGGAAAACTGCATAAAGCAGTGCAGTTTGCAGCTGTAGTTGGCAAGGCCAAGATGCTTGACAGATAATATGCAGCTACAGATGCAGATGGGGGTGCAGATGCAATGAATGATGCAGATGCAGTGAATGGAATGCAGATGCAGTGATGCAACGATGCAATATGCTTACAGCTATGTTAAAGATGCAGCTAAAGACACTAAGGTTAAGTTAGATACACTAAGCCTAAGTTAGAGACACTAAGGCTAAGTTAAAGTTGCAGCTAAAAAGCTAAAAACACTAAAAGAGCTAAAACAGTTATACTAAGTTAAGGTTACAACTAAGGTTACAGCTAGGTTACAACTAAGATGCAGCTAAGGTTACACTAACAGCAAAGCAAGAGCAAGAAAGCTAAAGACACTAATTTTTTTTTTTCAACTACATAGCACCAGTCCCCGGCAGCGGCGCCAAAAGCTTGGTAGGCTTGGGAATGTATGTAAAATAAGAGAATAAGAAGCCTACATGTTATAACCGCAAGTACACGGTGTCGTGATGTAGTGTGTGCAAGTGCGAGTCGATCCACGGAGACTTGTGTGTGTAAGTTGAAGTTTCCTAATCTATTCTAAACTAAGAAGTGACAGTAAACAAGAATGTGAACTTCAGTGGCAGTGAGCCAAAGGCAGTGATAAAGAAACAAAGGCAGTGAGCCAAAGAACACAGAGTGTAAACACTAAGAATGAAGGTACTAGGGCAGTGAATCCACCACTAACTTATACTAGTTATTCTACTAGTGACCCTAACCTTGTCCTTATAGTCGATAACAGGGGAGATGCAAGTCTTATGTGTATCTAAGGTAACTCCTATATGAATAAATCAATCACAACAGCTAAGGTATCTTCTCCAAAGCATCAACTGTCTGTTTAAGGCACAGCTGATCAAAGGGTCAAGATGTGTAATGAATCATGAGCTGCGGTTCTACAACATTGGAGTGTTCTAACTACAATGGATGCATGACATTCACTGTGAAAGGCTAGTGTTGAAGCCCTAAGACTGAGTTTCAATTTAAACATTTAAGCACAACAAGATTAATGCCATTAGCATGAATAATAAGTAACAAACTAGAGCTTCATCTAAACCCTAGCATATGGAATTAAAACATCATGAACATAATTGACAGTGCAAAACAATTGAAAATAACACAGTTGAGGAACTGGCTAGTCCAGTCCTCTTGGGTGAAGCTCTGGCTAGCCCAGGCATGATTACAACACACACCCAAACATCATATTTATACCCAATTTATCAATTTAGGGTTTCCCCAAATTCCCAAATTCAACAGTTGAAATTAGGGTTCGACTTTACCTAATTTGACGTGACAAATCACTCAAGAAGGTCGACCCATTTCTTCTCTGACTCTCCTGCTCCTCTCCATGCCTTCCAATTGCGTTTCTAACTCGACCTATTCTATTGATTTCTTACCTAGGGTTTCAGTGAGAAGAAAAGGTTGAGGGGTTGATGTAATAGGTAGATAGAGTGATGGGATTTGGTTGTTAGAGGCCATGATGGCTTTAGGTGGAAGATATGGTGGTGGCAGCGACGACAGGGGCGGAGTTGGTGGTGGTTGAGGCGGACATGGTGCTGTTGCAGAGAGGGAGGAGGAAGAAGAAAGAAAAGGAGGAGAAAACCCGATCGAAATTGAATTAGGGTATGTTTGGTTTGGGTATAGGTATTAGGTACTAGGGTTGAGCAGTTGTAGCGAATTAGATGTCCAGCGAAGATGATACGTTGGATGATCACATCTGGATTGAATCGAACGGCACGAGGGAGACAGGCGTGGAGCGACCGTTGGATGTGTGATACATCAAAACTGACGACTTAGATTGGATTTAGGTACTATGATGTTTGACAGGAGCTTCAGAGTTTGATGCACGATGATGAGGTGACCGTGGGATGATGTGATGGATCCAATCTGACGGCTCTCATGGAAATGGGTATGGATATTGGAAATGGATTTGGGTGAGGGTTTTGGGCCTTGGGTATGCCAAGCCCATATCTTCTTTAAGAACAATTCTTCCTCTTCAAGCCCACTTCTAGTTGATCCGGCTCTTGCAAATATCATCCTTCGCTTCCTTTCTGCTGGAGTCTTTACCGTTTCTTTGCTCTTTTCGCTCAACAATTCTTCTAGGCTTTATTTAATACCTAAAAATGCAAAATTAATTAAGAAAAATATTTATTCTTGAAAATAACGAAAACACAGAATTTGGGATAAAATGGAGAGTTAGCGCACAAAAGATGAGTTAAATACCAATAAAAAGGTGTCGATATATACAATATTTGGCACTCATCACTGACCCACTCATCATAAGTAGTGAAGGTGAATTAGTTATCCCTTGTAATGTAATATGCTGACCATGATGAATAAAAGAAACACTGAGTTTAGAGAAGTTAAACATAACATCACTTAGCTTCTTAAGCCAATCAACACCTAACACCATGTCACAGCCTCCCTGTGGAAGTAACCTGAAGTCCTCAGAGAATTGATAGCCCTGCATACTCCAAGGAAGTTTAGAACAAATACCAGTACTCACTGTTTTTTTCCCCATTAGCAACTGTAACTAACATGTGAGTTGTGTGTTCCACCTTGCATTTGAGTTTAGCGCTAGAGAACAATCTATAAAACTAGTTGTGCTACCAGTATCAATAAGAATAGAAATAGATTGTCTCTTAAGAAGACCAGGAATGTGAATAGTATCACCTGTAATAGTACCAGTGAGAGCATGAAGAGAAATTTCCATGTCAGACTCAACTGGTGATTCTACAGCTTCTTCAAAAACCTCATCCTCAACCTCCGTGTCTTGTGAATCAGAATTTTCAGTTTGTAACATAAACAATTGTTGCATACCCTTGCACTTGTGACCTAATGCATAAACCTCATCACAATTATAACAAAGACCTTTATCCCTGCGAATGCGCATTTGCTCTGGAGTTAAACGTTTAATAATGGGATTTGTTGATGATGTCTTGAGTGGTGTTGGGGAATAAGATTTTGGAGTAGTAGGGGTAGACTTGGAAGTTGTGTAAGAGGTGGAAAATTTTTTAGCAGGAAAAGTTGTGGTAGAGAAATCTCTAGAGTTAGAGAACGAGCTAGAGTTGGTTCTAATACTTTTGGAAGCAACAGTGTGATGCTTATGTTCCTCCATTCTTGCTAAGGAAAAAGCTGTGGCTAGTGATTTTGGATAAAACATAGCTACATAATTACGCAATTCTTCCTTCAACCCACTAATAAAACTCATGATGAAATAGTGCTCAGTTAAGGAAGGATTGTTAGCAAGCATTAGAGATTTTAGAGATTCAAATTCTTCAAAATAATCTTCCATGGAGTTAATCTGAACCAGTTTATTAAAACTCCCAATAAAATTTTCTTCCACAGGATTTTCAAATCGGATACAAATACCATGAGCAAATTAAAACCAAGTTATACGAGTTCGACCAACCTGGAAATTGAGAAACCATTTATCTGCTTTTCCATCGAGATAGATAGCTGCAATATCAACTCTGCGACTCTCATCGATGTTGTGTAGCCAGAAGAAACGTTCACATTTTTGGATCCAACCACGAGGAATCGTGGAAAATCGAGTTTGGGTACTCGATGTAATTGATTTTGAGTTCCCCCGGGAGAGATTGAACCAAAGATTGGAGGATTGTCGAGCTGAGGACCATCAATTGCGCCTCCTGAATCATGTGGTTGAGCTGTTTTCGATGTAGATGGTAAACGGGCTAGCAACTCATCAAATCGTTGGTTAATCAATGTTTGATTCGTATCAGCTCTTTGTTGTTGTTGAAGAAACTTGTCTTCAATGGCCGTAAAACGATCTTCAGAGGTCAATTGTTGTCGCTGAATCAGTTCGAGAACATCCTTAACAGTTTTTGGATCGGAAGCGCCCATCGAGAATTTTTTTTGAATCACTCTGATGCCAAATGTACTGTACTCAGTACAATTTGGGAATCAAAAGTTAGAGAATTTAGATCTAAGTTAATACTTCAAAGCTAAACAGCAGATAATTTCTTCATTAATGAAAACAGAAGAGGTTCTTACACATTTAAGGGAAGTGAAGACCTATTAACAACGATCAGATACTCGACACATGTCACTATCTGATCGGGCAATGCTAACTACTGAACTGACCAATGACTAACAAGTTATAAGAGCACACACTTAATTAATAAGGGCAGACCACAATATGCATCACTAAGCTAAAGGACTATGACACTGACCTGGTACTTGCTACTGGAAAAGGCTTTGGATTTGGATTTGGGGAATATTATGAGAGTTATATATGCTGCCAGCTAACGTTATTTTAGAGTGTCTAAAGGGTAGATGATAGCTTGGACTCATCGTATATATAAAAAGCAATGTGAAGATTATCTTGCTTATAGTCTGGCTAGGTGCTCAAGTAGGTAACTATACAATTTGTACTAGATTATATTAATATCTAATGGCTTAATTAATTAATACAAATGGTTAATGTGCGGCAAATTAATATAGCCGTGAATACAATCATAGTTAAAAATAATAAAGATAGATCAAAATTTTGTGTAGCTAAGAAAAATTGAGAATTTGTTTGTGTGGATTAGAGCTGAAAAATTGAGAATTTTGTGTACCAAGTTAAATGGTTGAAGATTTTGGTTTACACCGATGAATCACGGAGCAATAAATTTAACAAAAATAATCCTAAAGTCCGTGGATGTCGAAGGAAAAAAATTATATCCACTATTAAAATAGACAGTATATCTATATTATACAAATTTCTCAATGTCGGAGTCAAAAATTTATCCAGATAATAATTATCTATATACTACAAAACAGGTCCTATTAGTGAGGTTTTTTTTAGGGACGTCACAAATAGTCACGATGTTTTGACCAACAGTAGGAAATACTAGGATTAGTCAAAGGAGCAGTTTTGTTTGGTCGGTTTCGGGCTTCCCACAGCGTAAATGATTTTACTAAAACTTTTAAAAGATTTTTTTTTTTATTCTTCTTTTCTCGGCCTTATCTGCTGAAAGCCTGAAAATAGATCTGGTTTTATTTCACTTATCTTTTCCCATTTTTCTCCGCTGAAAAACCGAGGTTTGCTCTCGCCTCTTCTCTGTTACAATCTCGTTCAATTCGTCTCTTCTATGTTCATCTCGTTCATAGAAAATCAATACTAATGTGTTCAGGGAGAGAGTTGTTGATGGAGCCATAGTTGATTGAACACAGAACTGTGTTGAGCGAGAGAATTCTATGATAAGATTAAAGTTTCAATGAGAATCGATGATGGAGATAAAGATCATGAGTCTGAGATTTAGAGAAATAGAATGGAATCAAGGATAGTTGATGGTCATGGTGTCGATCCATGTGTTGATTCAAACTCAACAGAAAGGTAAGTTGAATTTAGGGTTTCTTTAATTAACACTGTTTTTATGTGAAATTGATTTATAGATTGATCGATTAGTGATTGGTTCTCTTTTAATTGAAGTTTGGATGATGTATAGGGTTTAATTTCAGTTTCTATAATGAATCAATTGGGAATTAGGGTTCATCCCAAATTAGTCTTTTTACAGGTATGTGATGAATTTAGTTACTGTAAATTGTAACAGAGATGAAGATTCCAAAACTCATGCATATAGATGCTGAATCCAGAAGGATTATTGAGTGGATGGAAAGCGGTATAACGATCTCACTTAGAGATTTAATTGGAATTACGATTACCTAAAGGTTGATTGTTTTCTTCTTCTGGTTTTCAGGTGTTTATGATGCATTACAGAAGAAATACCTAAGAACACTTTTGTTCTGCATATCTGAAGCTATTGAAGGACCTATAATAGAAGAATAGGCGTGTATGTTAAATCTCACTTCTTCTTTCATTTGCTAGATTAGTCATTGATGATGAGCTGGAGTTGGATTTGATTTTGAGTACTCTTAGTCTTACAGTAGCTTTGAATTCTGGAAGGAAATTGATAAGAAGTTTATACTAATACATGAATGGATTGTGTTGTGCAGTTTCATTTAGTTATTCGAATTCCAACAGCGAAGAACAAGAAACAAGGAGCAACGTTCAGATCTAATGGCAATGCAGCCATTACACCAAATAAAATGAGGTATAATAGTAATCTTTTGTGTTTGTTAGGTTTGGTTTTGTTTTTTGCACTATATGCTTTTAAATCCGGTGGACTACTTTGGTGACTGTGTTTAACACTTTTTACTCGGTTTTGACAGGAGTTCTGCCTCCATTATTCAGAGGTTGCTCAGAAGAAGAAGCTAACCATCCATGGTTGAAAACCCCTATCAAAATGGAAATAGGAAATGCAGCAAACATATCGTCCTAGCTCTCGAGGTAAATTGGTAGCATTGAACTATAAATGAGTGAAGCCTGTGGTTTAGATTCTTTTCATCCATCAAGTTCAATTTTAGTTATCAAGTTTGGAACTGTGTAGGTCAAAAGTATCCTGGTACCACATCAAGATGAAAGCAATGACATGGAAGATGATGAAGCGATCAGCTTGGGTGTTGATTCAGTGCCAACAACTGATCCTCCAAATCCAGATAACGAGGTACACTTATACCGTAACTAATTTGTCATATTACAGCTTCTACTGTCATTCGAATTGTAGGGAAAACATGGGTGAAACTCGAGAATATAATTTAATAAACTCTGAAATGTCCTGTCAGATGAGCCATTCCATGGAAGATGATGGATACATTGCATCTCATGTAGGTAATTATCTCCCATTTAGCCTTTTCTCATCCTTGTCCTCTTCCAATTCATTTTCTCCACTTCAAAACCTTATAGTTGTTATGACAGATAAAACCAGCTCACGTGAAAACAATGGCATGGCTGGTCATGAAGATTGGTTTAATGTTTTGAATGACAAACAAGAAAATCCTAATATGGTTACAGTAGCTTAACTTGATGAAAATTCACCTTGACTTAATGTTTTGAATCTTTTACAGATGATATACAGGATAGGATTGCAGAGCTGGAGGCACTATTGAGGTAACTGAGTTGCTTCATTAAGTTATTTCCTCAACTTGAATATAGGAATATGTCCACCTATATGTATAATTGCACATACTGTTGATCATTGATACTTTGTTTTACTACATTATTAGTAATGAATCAGACTAGTCTACAGTTTACAGTACTGTGTTAGCTTTGTATTTCCTTTTTAGTGAGATATTGAGGTAGAAAATTGTTTGTATGTAATCTTGAACTGAGATATAGGTTACCTCAAGTGGTGCCTGCCTCTTACTATTCTCATGTTGTGTCCTTGAACCTGGCATGAAATTTTCTGCAATGATAATGCTTGAAATGGTTTGTATGTTACAGGACTGATGCGGAGATCAGGAACATCCCATGAATGGAAGATGTTGGTGTATGGATGGGTGACTGATATAGGTGCTCGTTTTTTTGAATATAAGGGAATGGGATGATTCTTTTTTTGTTTTCATGCCATATGGGTGGGTGATTTTTTTAATATAAGGGAATGGGATGATATCCTTTTTTTATTTTCATGCCATCAGTTGTGTTCGCTGTTCGCAGCTTGTCCCAAACATTACACAGGCGTACTTCTGATGTTTTTAGAACAGTAAAATATGCTTTTTACTTGCATGTATATAAGTTTCAAAGCTTTGTAAAACTTTATAATATATGAATATAAGTTCAATGGAGAACTTTGTAAAACTTTGTTATACGTGAGTGTAAGTTTCTATCTAAGATTTATGTTCTGAGAATTCTGACTCTAAAATCCAACTCCGGTGACCGGTTAACGGACGGCGGCAGGAAAATATTAGTGAGGGTTTGTAAACCGTCACAAATACGAAAACCGGAATTGGGAGCCGTTGCCGGAAACATTTTAGCCGGCGGTGGGAATATAATTCGTGAGGGCCAAATAACCCTCACAGATAGAGAACCTATTAGTGAGGGTTGACCTATTAGTGAGGCGTGACGTAGGTCTCTGCAACTCGATACAAGATCCATGGCTACCGGTTCTAATCGTGATTATGATGTTATGTGCTTATTACTCCTTGCTATGTGAGCATCAAGATTTGAAGAAGTTATCCAAATGGTTGGAAAGAGTTCGAAAAACCATCCCTCAGAAAACATCTTTTTCTATTTGAATATGTACTCAATACGTTTAATGCGTGTTAGATCTTCTGTATTAGGGGCTCCCATTAAGTGTATTTTTTACTATTCTTTGGTGATGATGTATGAATTTATGTCACTTGTTGACATTTCTCTATATAATAACAGAGTTTTTTTGAGCGTTCTCATTCACCGGAGCTCCTGGTTGATTCTCGCTTCTGGTTAATTCTGGCCCCACCAATTTTTCCTAATTTATTTATCTGGCCCCACGGGATTTATTTTATTGGAAAACAAATATTTTATTAGCTAAAACAATTGTTTACAAAAATACAATGTTGCCAAAAATAAATTAATACAAAACTCAAACACACAATATCATCGTAAAATCAAAAAATTAAATCAATCATGTATCAATCATAAATCAATCGCATAATTAATGACTAAAAAAATTATCCAATGTCCAATGTCCAATGTCCGGTTACATTTCTCAGAATCATTTTTTCCTAATTACAACACCATTCTATCGGTTAAAACTAAATAAGAATACAATTTCAATGAAAATTAGAAAAAATATAATTGATCAAATAAATAAAATAAAATTGAAAAATTAAATTGGTCGTGGGTACTACTAACCTTTGAATCTGACGTTGTATCTTTCTTGCAAATAAAAATTTTAGTGACCCTGTCCAAAAGTAGAGAATTACAAAATTGATTAAAAAAAATGAAGCAATCATTAAAATCTAAAGCAAACAAATATTAAAATGAGCATACAAAAATTCAATCAAAAAAAAAAATAACCGTTATTTTCACATTATTTTTCTTAATTTTTTTCATACCATAATTAAAAACAAAATAAATCTAGAATAAAAAATATATTACAATAAAGCCGATTTCTAAAAGTGTTAAGTATTTTTGTTAATATCATATTACATAAAAGTAAAAATAAAATAATCTCTATTGCTAAAAATATTTCAAGGAATATAACAAAAATAATTGTGGTTGCTCAATATCATTAAAAATGCATAAATTTAAGACTCGAATTTAATATTATTTCCAAAATATCTTCTGCTATTTATGGAATCATTCATAAAAATATTTCAAAGAATAAATATGGGTACCAAAAATAACTGTAATTGCCCAAAATTATAAAAAAAATACATAAATTTGAGACTGTGATTTGATATTATTTCCAAAATATGGTCTTCTATTATGGAATCGTCTTCTATTTATGGAGAATCTGTGCATTGTAAAAACCTATATAAATCACCCGGCAAACTCTCATCGTTTCCACAGTTGTTGTTTTTTCTTCTCGGTGCTTTAATTATTTTGTTTGTATTTTTTGTTGATTTTGTTTTGCAGTTGTTGATGATATGTCCTCGCAAGTGATGATGAAACAATGAAATGGGATCTTTGGGTTCACTTTTAAGGTGATGAATCTTTTTTTTTTATTCTATATTTTTTGTTGGTTTTGATCATGCCTCGCAAAGAATAATAAAGCCATGAAGTTAAACCTTACGTTTAGTTTGGTATTCTTTTTCCTAAACCAAATATAAGCAATTAATCTACTGATTTCGCAGCATAGGAGAAACCTGGGGCATCTAAAAGATCAAACACCAATGCATGTAGGTTAAAATCTCTTATCAACACACTGCTATTAACCTCTGATTTCGTTTATATATAGTAGACACAGGTACGAGTATCATTTGGGAAATCAACAAATAGTGGAGAAACACAGCGTCACCAGCCACAGACGCCATCCAAATCCGAAGCAAACATCGAAAAAAAATAAGAAGAAGCAGACATCGAAAAAAAAAGAAGAAGAAGCAAACAAATAACTCTAGATGGAGATGGGCACTGATTAGAGGTGGAAAAAGATGATGATTCAACTGAATTTCTATTCGACCAGATTCCAACTTAGTATAGAGAACTAATAATTTGCCTATCATATTTTTGCGATTTTTTAGAGACAATTTGTTTTTGAAATCATACTGTTAAAACTATTTAGTCTTTAGTATAATCAAATTGATCGTGCTGTCAGTTTTTAAATCTTATTATACCAAAATTTTAGCACGTTCTTTCCTTGGTAACATCTTCTATCCACTTCTCAATGGTTTTGGGACGTGGGGGTTAAATTTTACTTGCGGCGCTTGAAATGCGTAAGACAGCAGATTCCGGTCAAATAGAACTAGCGGAATTTCGAAACGAATTTGGTTAGCCTTAGTCATATGTTTTGATTTTTAAAAGATGCTTGATCCATGCATGATTAATGCGATGACGACAATTGTATGCATTAATCAAACCTGGAAGTCTTTTTTATTTTTTATTAGCTTACGCTTATTTCGGCCTCTAAAATCCGAGCAACCGCTAGAATAAAAAAAAACTTAGTGAGTCTATCCTAGAGTAAAAACAAATACATAGATGTTGTTTTCATATTAAGAATATTTTAATAAAAATAGATGCTACTAATGGCAAAAAAAGAAGAAATCTGAGACAGAATATGTCGTGACAGTATAAAATAAATTAATTTTAGCAATTACAAATTTTTTAGGTATAATATATATATATATATCAAATTAAGAAGAAAATATTTATAAAGAGAAAGTAAACAAAAAACATTCTCTACATATCAAATTAGGAATAATATATATTTTTATTTTTTTTGAAAGGGTATAATATATGTATCTATATATCAAATTAAATCAAAATAATAAAATGTGTTTATTTATTTATTTGAAGCAAGGTAAAATTGGTTTTATTTAATAAAAAATCAAAATAGGTAGCATATATATTTACAGAGAGAATATATTATAGAGAGAATTAAATCAAGAGTACAAAACACAGTTTGGCTAAGTTTGCCTGTGTTAGTGGTGGTCCAGATTTGTCCTCAAAAAGATAAATCTATGGTTGTAGTTCTCCAGACCACACCCTACTACTCGCACGTGTGGCCTAGGATAAACCTATGGTTAGGATTTCATAGATTTCATCCTCAAAAGATAAATCTATGGTTGTGGTTGATCTATGTAACCAATTGTTATATTTATACCCGTTGAAACTGCGAGGGGAATCAACAGTCGATCCGAAGGTGTTTTGTATTCCTTCTTTGAGAAAAGCTATTTTGTTCTTCGACACAAATTTTTTTTCTATCTTTCCCCCTCTAAGTTAAGCAGTCATCGAGGAGTGATGGAGTTTACACTAAACAAATCTTCTGTTAAGTTTTTGAAGGTAATCGTATCTTTGTATAAATCTATTGGGATTTATCCTCCAAATGGATAAATCTACGATTGTTGGTGATCCCATCGAATCTGACTATTATCCCAAGTCATAAGAATCGGCAGTCGAATCATTTCTTGCTCTTTTCATTTTCTCTCTTCGTTCTCTTTTCAATATCACAACTACTTATCTATTTCAAGTAATTCCTTTTCGATATCCATTTCCTCATCAAAATACCCAGTGATTGATAGAAACCCACATTTTACAGAGACCATACGAAAGTTGCAATACTTCGAATTACCTATGATCAATCATCATTAATTGTATTTCTGCATTTTAACCGAATTTGTATGGAAGGGATTGCAGGTTGAAAGTATAAGTTCATAAGAAATATGGCAATGGATCTTTTTTCTATTTTATTTTATTTTTGATTTGGTAGAATTTGTTTGATTAGTAATTGTGGTGTTGATTTGATTTGTGATTTTTAGGTGTGGAGGCGGGGGATTTATGATATTGTTTGTGTTAGAAGTATTGGGGTTTAACTAGAAAAACTAAGAATCAGTATACACGGATTGAGTTTGTTGGAATTCCTAAAGCTCTAGAGGAGTTAAAATCAATTCTAGGATTTTCTTGATTTTGTAGGATTATAATGTTATAGCCAAATTGGTTGTTTTCTATCCCAGGAAGGGTTTGATGCTACAAGTTGGCATCCTCCGTTGCTCATCCCCCTGCTCTTGATTTGGTGATTAGAGGAAGGATGATCCATCGTCCACTATATTAAAACCATTCTCTTTCGATATTTGAAGAATTTATGTACAATATACATCGCACACAATTTACAAAGGTGTGGGATCATTTTGAATGATCTTAAATTGATAATACTTTATGTTTTTTTTTGTTTTTTTCCTTATCTTATTTTTATTGTTTTCTTAGTAAAATTCTTATGCTACCAAAAAGGAGAATGTTACCAATGGTGTTGTCATGACACAACATTTACTAATTGCCTATTCTTTTTAGTGCACCACATGTCCCAGCGGCGTTGAATGTAGTTTCCATTGCGCCCGTAACCTCTCGATAGATTGATATTTTAATTGTTTTCTGTTAGAAGGTAATTATATATATTCAACATTAGTTTATAATAATGTTTGTTTAATTTTCTATGATGTTATACTCCTAATGTAATTTCGTTTTGCTTTCTTTTTTTTGTCTCGGTTTTTATGGCACGACTCATCTAATGTTGAGGTTGACAAGGATTTTTTTTTAGCTTTGGGGATGGAAGTAGTCTATCATAGGAAGGATTTATATAGTTTATTTTGCATTTGCCTATTGATTTTTATAGATGGTGGTTAATACGTAGCTTATGCTAGACACATTAAGTTTTTTTGAACTTCATTGAGTATTACTCTCTATCGTATACCTGCAGTTGTGGTATTTTATACTAGGCACATTTGTTCTCTTTTTAACTACTTTGAGTATTTTGTCTCTGTTAAAAGAGCTTGATACAAATTCCATCTTTCATGTTTTCATCATTTTTTCTTTATTTATTTGATCTTTATGTTGGCTTTACTTATTATTTTTTTTCCAAAATGGAGCAAATATGGAATAATTTCGTCTACTTTTTATTATTAATTTCTACCGATTTGGTTAAAAGAGTTGCGATCTTATTTTATCGTAGTTTGATTACTATGTCATGTTCTACATATATCTTTCTTCAATGTAGTAACTCTTCATGCAAAGGTGCTACATGTAGTGATATATCTTAGGCGCTGCATGTGTACTAGCCTATCTACCATCACATATACGGTAAAATAATTCCATGTGCCATGTTTTTAGTTCTATAAAGTGGAGACTAAAGGAGTCTTTAGTCACCAATTTTTTTCTTATCACCATACATTTGCAGTTTTATTATAGTCATTAAAACTGATTCAAACTGTTTAAATCTGATAACTCTGCACTACTTTGAACTCCACGTTCAGTTCATGTATTGGTGGTAATGTTCAATGAAATATCACCGCAGTCGACAATTTTTGTTACTCAAAAATTCTCAATTTTATTAAAAAAATTTCATGTTATCCAGAAGTATCTCTTTATACAATGTTTTTTTTTTTCTGGTGCAAGTAAGGAAAATAGATGACATATCTAGGTCAATCACTGGATGTCATTGCCATGTTCTTTTTCAGCATTCGTTTATCCTCGGGTGCATGACAATTAAAGTTGGTATCTGAAAATGAGTAGTCTTATATGAAGGCAATGGTCAATGATCTTGGATGTTTTTAAGAATTTCAACAATTTCAATGAAGTGGAGTCGTTGAACAAAAAATTATAGTAAACGAATTCATCTGATTAATGAAGATATGTTTGTTTGGTTCCCTGTTCTGAATGCGGTAAAGGTTAACATTGATGGTGGTGGTACTCAGCATATGTAGCAATTTCTCGGGACCACGCAGGTATACTCTTTAATTGGTTGTTCTACTAATGCTATGGTGATAATAACCTATTGTTGCTAGTACTTTTGGGATTCGTCAGCGTGTCGGGCTCGCTCAAATAATTAACACAGAGAAGGTCTTCATAGAATGTGAATGCAAGGATATTATCTCACTTTGAAGACCACAAACTCTGGCATGCCCTTCAAGAATTAGGATTGATATGTTATAACTGGCATAAGTTCAAGTCAATCCTTACATTATATTTGAGTTTATCGATAGACAAGACAACATTGTTGCTTTAGACCTTTGCAAGCATAAAATGAAAGAAATTACAAGATTGATTGAGTTTACTGGACTATAAAGGCAGGCTGATAGTCTTATTAGAATGTCAGTGATAAATGAAGTGTTTTACTATGACATTATTGAGCATTGTTACTCGAGAGCAATGTAGTTAGTAAAGTTGAGGAATTCAGGGAAATTTCCCATCCCTTCTCTGGAAGTTCTAGACCTTCTACTAAACTTAGATGCTTTATCAGCCATTTTAATATAGTTCCTATTCAGAAATTCAAATCTGAATAGCTATTTTTTCCCTAAAAATGATTGTTTTACAGTCCTCTAAAACTAAACTGTTGTAGCAGAATGCTCAATTCTCATTGACATTTAGAGTCTATAACTGTTTTGGCGTCACTGATGAAACAAGCTTTCTTCCTTCTTTTTTATTTTGCATAAGATACATCTTCCAATAAAGCAAAGCTTCCAGCTTCTTCTGCATTTCTCACTGAGCCTGCTTTGATTTTGCACCTATGGAAAATTCCTGCAATGTATATGATAGGCATTATATCCACTTCAACCTTCATATGCTCATATTAAAATTAATCCAATATCTCTCATGTTTTTACCAGAACTCTTGGCCAAAACAACAAGATATATCTTACTTTTGAGAGCACGAGTATATATATAGGCAATATTGTTTTAAGAAAAGTTCATGATATATATGATAGCAGGATATATTTCTAGAATAATAATCAATCTCGTGCCGTTACGACACGGGTTAAGATCTAGTTATATAAATAAGGAAATCGTATCCAAAATTTACCTAATGGTTCCTTGATGTATAAGTACTTTTTTTAAGGAAATTTTCCTATAAGATGACTAATATATAAAATTAACCATATATTACCACTGTTGGAAAATTCTATCTACTACCTATACAAGAATATTGAATATCGTTGCACTATCTAGACTTTGAGAACACTAACACAACATGGAGAACCCTCAAATTAATCCATTTTCGACGGATATAGTGAATGGAGCAAGCATAACTTTAATGAAGGTCGGAATAGTAGACATGACATAGGCAACAAAAACATTGAACGGAAAATAATATTTCCAATTCAGAATAGTGGTTGCTACTGTGTTTTTTAAATATAGTTCATTCGAAAATAACGGATCCTTCAAAAATAACTAACCAATATAAACACTGAACGGGGAGAACAAACACGTACAACATGAAAATCACAAAGAAAAGTTTCGGGAGCAAAATATAATAATTTTGACAGATTTTCTGGTTCCTATTTTTAACGGAAATTATCAACACGTCCTTGGTTATTGAAGATGTTAAAAATATCCCACTGCATTGATTTTAATTTTACGCAGCTAGATAATATTTCAAAGCTCTATGCCAGTAATTAATTTCGTGTGATCTTTGTATTTTGTTCTCGCTTTTGTACCAGATGATTTATTATTTTTGTGCACTTTTATTATAAAAATATTTTAAGGTGGGGAAAAAGATAAATGAAAGAGGACTATCAAGCTACCAAAAGAAAACCAACGCTAGATGTCCATTTTACCTTAACAAAATATCAACGTATCCTACAACATCATTGAAATGGAAGAATTTATAAAGAATCAAGTTGTTGAACGATATTTTTTCAGAGATATGATGTGTCCCGATTTCGATGACCATGAGATGCAAAGTATTTAAGACAACAAGAATATGAGCTCTAAAAGTTAGTGAATATCAGGCGCTGAAGAAGGACTGGGACGGTGTAACTTTCAATCAATTTACGGAGCTTCAATGAGTACTATACACTTTAAATATGTTGCACTAGAAAAGTATGAACTCTTTATTATTTTCTCAATAGGATTGGTTCTCAATAGGATTGGTTTATTATTAGGTACTTGTGTAGGTTAATTATCAATTTTCAGATAACATTATTTACTTAATTTGTTTGGAATTTATTTTGTTTGAGTTTCATGACTAAGTATTTTGAATTAATGGGCAAGATTATTATTGGCACTTTAAATTTATCTATTATTGAACATATACGATGTGTTTGCCTCAATTTTCCATGTAGCTTTCACTGTTTATCAAGGCCTTCAGTGCTGAGCATGGTACATTGAATCATAGACGATTTTCATAAATGATGATACCAAGTGCATATGCTCCTAATGCAGTAGTCTTAACGTATGAGAAAAGAATTTTCATAAATGATGATATTGGGCGCCATTATAGAGCCGAATATTCATATTTTCAGCTTGAGTAACATTTGAAAATCCTTTTTTCTACCAAAAAAAAGTACTAATATGCAAAGACTTGGTCGGTTTTGGTAATCTTAATGTAAGATGATATTGTTAAGATAGTTTTGTGTTGGTTGGTCCTAATGTTTCAATACTTCTTATCCGTCGTATGTGTCGCATTATCTCTTTACTGGTGCTAACCATCTGTAATTGCTTCGATAATGTATGGTTCCGTTGTATCACTTTGGAGGCGCAATGCCATGCTACAATGGATGCTATGCAATTATTCACGTTACGTGAATGCAAGAGTTGATGTAAATAGGTTATTGACATGACTAATGGATCAGCGGTGAATGACAAATAACATAAAAATTATATTCATTTTGTCATACATATTTTTTCTTTACCAAGACAAAGAAGAAACGAAAGAATGCTTTACATCCAAAGCAGTGGTCGTTCCTAACATAGACAAAGATGGCATTTTTAAGGCAAGGACAAAGAAAATGTGGAGGAATGCTAAGAAGATATTCCTTTTGATTACAATGTCTCCCTTAAAATTAATTCATTTTTGTCCCTTTTTTGTTCATTTTATTTTTTGCACACCAACTAAGATATTAGCTTATTGGTTAGTGAGAAGAAGAAAATTCTAATATTATTTATAAGAGAAAATTCTAATCACTCCTTTAAAACGAAAGAAGAACTACCAATTAGAACTAATTCGATCCTACTATTTAGGTCTTTCAACACTCCTTCACCCCCAAATTTTTCATACATTTAGTTTGCAATGTGAAAAAGAAGGCTAAATGACAAACAATTATCTGCCCACACAAAGTTTAGAATTTTTTAATATATTTTAAATTTAATGCCCCTCCTTTTGTTTGTTTATTATTATTATTATTTTTATTTTTTTGGCAAACGGCTCATTTGCCATCCAGTATAACTTTTACATTTTGCCTAGTATCGTATCTCCTTCGGATAATTATCCATAGGAATACTCTAACAAGCGTCCAATACTCCGTAAGAAAGAAACCGGTGAGAAACTAGTTTTATTAATTTAATTACTCTAGGGGCTCTGACTCGGCTCTGGGTCTGGCTCTGTTTAGCCCCTTATTCCTTCATAAAAAAAGAACAAAAAAAAACAAAAAAAAAATGTAAACAAGAAGAAAGATCCGACTCCTTGGGATGTTTTTTCTTTTTTTGGAACCACTTGTAAGCAAAATATGCATGGTACACACGTGTTCATGATATTTCTAAAGGATGAGAGTATATTAGTAGATTAACTTGTTTGGTTGTTTTCTTTTCTCTTGTTTTCATACCCAAATCGATTTTGAGACGGACCCTTCTCTCAGGTCTCACTCTCACCTTCAATGGGTACGAAACATACTGTGTATATATCGATGGTTCATTTTAGTTAAGTTATTTGAAATAGAAACCAAAAGAAAGAAAAATAAAGAATCGTGAGATGGAAGCCATTTGGGAGGATGAACGCGCTCTGGTCTTCTTCATAAATCATAAGGCTCTGTCGGTCTCAGTTTGCTTTCCTTTTATTGGAATCTGAATTTTGCTTTTGAGTTGGTTCATGATTGGTATTCCCCTTAAATTTTGATATTTCAGAATAACTTATTGATTCTACCACCAAGGATTCATTGTTTTGGAATTGAGTTTTGAGAGTGCTCATTCCATTTTGTATCTTGTTAACGCATCTTCTAATTCTGAGCAGAATTTTGAAGATAAGGAAAATTTATTGGTGGATCAGGAAATTTCTAATCAATTTTGAAGAACTTAGAACAGTGAATTTGTTTGTTTTATGGTAATTGATTGAAATTTCTAATCAATTTGATTGATCAACTCAAATTCAAACTTAATTTTATGAACTTGTGAAAACTGAGAAACGAATTTTAATTTTTCTGGACATTCCTTGTGACGGACATGAAAGCAATTTCTCATCCTATAGATGGCCTCAATGTGGTCAATCTCGTGTCCCGGATTGTCTCGGCTCTGTCCGAGACACCGAGATAACCGTCCGGAAAACCGGTACACATTTCTACTTGTAAAATTATATAGAGGGAGGAGACACGTACGTAATTAGAAGTAGAGACGTGTATGATTACATGTCAAGCTTGTGCACTTAACACATGTATCGGGCAACACCTGTATACCCTTTGAGGGAATGTACTGTTAACTCTCGTCTCTTGTACCGAGTAAAAAAAAAGGTACCAGGAACAATTGGATTTGTCTTCCACTCAAACACTCTCAACAGAAAGCTTATTTCTTCTTCGTGTCTTTGGGTATACAGTACACCATGTATTCTCTGATTTGGGTATCATGGAAAGTTTCTGATGAATATAGACAATTAGTTATGGTTTATTTTCTTCTTCTTCTTCATACATGGTGTACAAATTAGTTAGGATTTAGTTAAGGTTTATTTCTTCTTCTGGGGTATATGATGTACAATAATTCATATGAGTTTATACAAATTTAGGGTGTTTTTTATTTATTTACGATGGGATTGATCATATATTGTAATTAAATTGATTTATCAATAGTTAGTCTTTTTGTTTGATTCATTCCAATGTAGTCGATTTCGGCCATCTCGGCAGGAATCTCGTCGATATTTCCGGTTTCGGCCACAGAAGAGCCGATATCAATGTTCTCGCCGAGACGGTATTTTACCGAAAAACTCTCCGGAACAATTAAATCTCGGCTGAAATTTTGGTCGAAATCTCGTTATTTTTTTTGTTACTGTTCATTAATTTTTTTTTATGATCTCCCTGTGATTCAATTGAAGCTCTTTGATTTTCACGGGCTGCATGAATCCCGTTTTTTTGTTTTGATTAAAACTCACATAATACTGATTAGAACTTGAATGAATCTAACTTGGATGCATGTGCTAGCTATTAACTGTGGCATCGTTTACTATCTTCGGCCGACCAAAGGGAGGCCATCAGTATGATTCAATCGGTCCCAAGTTAGTGCGTGATTCAATTGGTCCCGTGTAAATCACAATACATGTTACAACGATTCTTAAATAATATGATCCCCTAGTCTCCTCGTCCACCATTTTTAATATTTAACCAATATCACACACCAAATCTTTTTCCTTGTACGTGACCCGTTAAGGGGGTGGTTCCATTCGAGGGGCGGCAAACCTAATAAGACAAAAAAGGTCATTAGGTGATAATTTAAGTGCTCCTTATCAAAAATAAAATAAAATATGGAAATGCCCAATTAACTCTTATTATTAATAATCAAGATTAGTGATGATAATCAAGATTAGTGTTGTTAATTAATTTTAACTTATTAAAAAAAAAATTAGAGGAGAAGAAAAAGAAAACTTATGTGATATTTGTGAAATCCTAGATTTTGATTCCCTCAACCAAAATGAGTGATTCTAGTGACAAATTTGAGATGGGTGAATCTCTATATGATAGAGAAAACAAATACTACATACCCCTTGATGGAGATCCTGATATGGAGTATTTCTTCAATTGGTTGAGATTGACCTTCACTATGGGTTAAAACATCTCTACCATCTAAGAAATACTCCATATCAGGATCTCCATCAAGGGGTATGTAGTATTTGTTTTCTCTATCGTATAGAGATTCACCCATCTCAAATTTGTCACTAGAATCACTCATTTTGGTTGAGGGAATCAAAATCTAGGATTTCACAAATATCACATAAGTTTTCTTTTTCTTCTCCTCTAAATTTTTTTTAATAAGTTAAAATTAATTAACAACACTAATCTTGATTATCATCACTAATCTTGATTATTAATAATAAGGGTTAATTGGTCATTTCCATTTTTTTTGATAAGGAGCACTTAAATTATCACCTAATGACCCTTTTTGTCTTATTAGGTTTACCGCCCCTCGAATGGAACCACCCGCCCCTTTAACAGGTCACATATAGAAGGAAAAAGATTTGGTGTGTGATATTGGTTAAATATTAAAAATGGTGGACGAGGAGACTAGGGGATCATATTATTTAAGAATCGTTGTAACATGTATTGTGATTTACACGGGACCAATTGAATCACGCACTAACATAGTGAAGGTCAATCTCAACCAATTGAAGAAATTAGCCAACAAAGTGAAGAACCAGCAACTGAAAATGACCAGGTATACTTCTAAACTAGTTCTCATTAGCTTTTTGTTGCTTAAAATTCTCTAAAGTACGTAAAAAAAATCAAATTTTAAAAAATTTCAGAAGAACTTACGGTTGGTAATTAGCTAGTTATCAACCGTAATTGAATGTTACGGTTCGTAAAGTTTCCAATTCCAACCGTAACTGGTTCAATTTGGGGAAAAACTCAATCGTAATACCAGTTACGGTTAGTATAAAATTTTCGAGTCGAACCGTAATTTCAGTACGGTTGGTTACGTTCTTCAGTAGTTACCAACCGTAACTCATCATGTGCATGGCAGTATTTACTGCACTTCTTACAATTGGTAATATGTAAATAGCTACCAGCCGTAATTGTGTTACGGTTTGTGATCTGTGTTTTTTACCGATCGTATAATGATTTGTATGTTTTTATTTTCATTTCACCCTATTTACGGTTTGTTCCGGGAGGACCATTACCAACCGTAGTTGTGTTACGGTTTGTAAGTGATTGTAATTACGAACCGTATCTCTGTTACTAACCGTAACATTTTATATTTTATATTTTGGTATTTTGACTAAATGTGATATGATTGGCAAGGTTTCAGAGTAAGTTACGGTTGGTAACTAGTGAGGTACGGTTGGTAACTAGATTCAATCACCAACCGCAAGTAGTTCCAGAAACACATTTTATCTGTCATTTGCATTTACGGTTGGTCCCGATAATGCAGTTACCAACCGTAACTAGCTTTAGAAACAAATTTTAACTGCCATTTGCACTTACGGTTGGTATCGATAATATAGTTACTAACCGTAACTGACCCTGACACCAAATACAAAGCAATTATAAGTAATTTAAAACCATTAAACCATGTTTATTACTAAACCAACACTACAACCATCAAACCATTACAAATATAAATGGCATTACAACTCATTCATTCATGCGAACTAAAAGGATACTAATATCCGGGTCTACAAGTGCGATAAAAGTCTTTAAGGATGTTGAAATGAGGTAAGTATTGAAAATTCGACCTTTTCCACCTTCTCCATTCTTGAATAGAGCTCTCTAAAACTTCAGCGTCAGTTTCACCCCTTAATCGTATTTCACCCATAATATGAACTAATGCCATAAATTCTTTAACGTTATCCCGAATAGTTCCATATCGAACATACAACATAATTCCATCGCGGTGATTAGGGTTACCTGTTCCGGAACATAAGTTTTCAAAAATAGTTCTCAAATAAATTGTACTCACAAAACCACATCGACGTCGTTCTTCCCCTCTTTTTGGATAGCATAGAACAAAGTTGCGGCAAATACATAAATCTTCTTCCAAAGTGAATTCAGGGTTTAGAGCCATAATCTAATTTAAGGTAAGAGATGATTCATGTGAAAGTGTAACTTCTAGCAAGGAGGATAAGTATATATTTATAACAAAAAAAAATGAAGTTGTTAGTGCAAGGACATTTCAATAACGGATCTATTTTTTGAAAATGAAGTTGTTGAAAGTCTCAACGGCCATATTTTCGAATTGCACAAGGACATGTCAGTGCAACTGTAAGCACCAAAAAATTATTTTTTTCTGCCAAAAGTTTAGTTACGGTTGGTGAATGTAAGCACATAACGAACCGTAACTACGTAAAATTTTGAATTCGAAAGTTACGGTTCGTAATTGTTTAGAGATGATAAACCGTACCTCTGGAGAAAACTGAATCCCAGAGTTACGATTCCTTAGACGGAAAGATTACCAACCGTAAACCTGTCAAAATCAAAATATACAGAGTTACGGTTGGTAACTGTGACTCAAAATGAATCGTAATCAAAGTTATAGGTTACAGGATGTTTTACGGTTGGTGAGGGTGAAAGAGTTACCAATCGTAACTTTTTCTACGATTCGTCTCGATAAATTTTTACGAACCATAACTTAAGTTAGTAAAAAATGCTTGTTCCAGTCTGTGCAACGGTTCATAACAAAAAATAGTTACCAACCGTAATTGACTCTGTAATTCAAAATTTCAGACAAAAACTGCCACAAACAAACATACATAAGTTTAAATCCATAACTAACACAAATAACTTCAAATTCATAGATAATATCCATAACTAACACAAATAACTTCAAATTCATAATTAATATCCATATGCTAAATTTCATAAGCTAAAATCCATAATTAACACACAATTATTAGTTTGTCATAATATCCATAAGTCGAAATTCATAACTAACCACACACAACTAACATAAATCCATAACTAAGCATGGCGTTCACCACGACCCTTTTTTGTGGTGCTACCACCACCACGAGTTTTAGGACCACCACCACGAGTTTTAGGACCATCAAGACGACCACCGCGACTACCGCGACCACGACCACCTCTTTGGCTAGTACCCACACCGTGCACCACCTCTTCATCATTTGTCTCTTTGCTGCTAGATGAAGGTTGATGACGGCTACTATCCTCACCTCCAAGAGAGTTTCTACTCCTCTTTAAGCCTCTTTCGTCCGTGACCAACCCCTCATACATTTCTTCCATGTTTGGATTATGCATGTTCCTTATTTGGTTTTGCAAGATCTTTTGTTCACGAGCTTTAAGCACACCATTACGACGGATGCATGAAGTCATGCTATTTGCCAAAGCTTGTCCTCGCTCTTTCTATTCACATATCAAAAAGAGTGTTAAGAGATTATTTCATAATAATCATTAATCTTAAAATCCAAAGTCATGAGGATGACAAAATTACGTACCGACATGAAATATAGCTTCTTCCAAGTCAAACCAAATAGACCTTTTTTCTCTTTAGTCTCGTCGACCGCCTTCCTTTGAGCCATAGCCTCTTGAATATATGGTTGGACCTCTGGATCATTATTGATCACATATGGATGACCAAAATGAGAATACCAACCCATGTAATCAGCAGTGGCTTCTTTCGTGTTGTTACAAGGAATTGCCTCTCTCGCTGCAAGTTGGTATCTTTCTTCATGGCGGTTGTTCCAAGCATCAACCGTTGGAGTTGGCATGTAGTTGAGCACAATGGTGGGGCCTTTTGTCTCGGATCCTTGCTTGGATAATTTGAAGTTTTCCTCTACAACCCTTTGTTGAATATGAGCAATTTGGTGTAGAGTTCGACGAGGATTGGTCATAACGTAACCTGTGGGATGATACAATGGTCCATTGTAACCTGCGGTCTCTGTGAACCTACGAACATCAACTTCATTTTCAATCCTCAAATAAGGGTCAAAGATAACATCTTCAACAGTGAAAACATCTATTTTCTCCCTCATTTGAATGAGCTCCCCTCTTTGTTCCTTAGTTGTCTGCCAGTGAACTTGAACTTCTTTCCCGTAGGGCCATAATCATGTTCTTCCCACTCAGTAGGAGGTCTCAGGCTCGGAAAGTGGTCATAAACCCATGCCTAAAAAATAAATTAAGTATAAACAATTGACACATGACTAAAAATATAACAAACAAAGAAAAATGTAACCAAACTTACCATTAGAAGCGCAACATTCCCGGCAATTTCAGTAGCTCCAACCCTAAAGGCCTTTCTTAGGTTGTCAAGTAAATATGCAAGGGTTGCAGTGGCCCACGAATAGTTTTTGATGTTGTCCAAATTCTTCAACAGTTGTAGGTAATGAACATTGACCCTATTTCCCGAGTTATCGGGAAAGAATACGGTCCCAAGAGATACAACAAATACGCTGTGGCTGTACGCCTAACTGTTGTTTCATCCATCACCTGACCTTCCCTTTCCTTTGCTGTTGTTCCTTCAAGCTTGGTCCTCAGATTCTTCAACAATAGCTTTTTGATGATTTTTGGTTTATGTGGTTCAGCAGGGTCATAACCACCAGCCAACTGAAACTCCATCTCAGTTTCATCTTTCTCCCACCCAAGTGTTTCTTGAACAAGGATATAAAGGTCAGTCCAAGACATGTTGTTGTCGAAACCTTCAAACACAGATTGTCCTTCAACTTCAAGGTCAGTAATTTGCTTCACATCGTCCGGTGTTATTGTCATCTCTCCAAATGGAAGATGAAACATATCGGTTTCAAGCCAATATCGTTCCCTGAAGGCAGAGACCACAACACTATCATACTCCGATTGAAGGTGAAGAATTCCAGGCCCTAGTCATGTACTAGCCACTAGATTGCGAACCGAAGCACATTCTTGACTTAATGGCCAATGTTTACCCATTTGACGCTTGAGCAATTTAATGCATCTTGCGTGTTCCTAAGAAAACAAATATACAAAAATATAAGCATATTATGGTGAACTGAAATAAACAAACAAAATGTATCAAAATAATGAATGTTTTAAGAAAAGTAACAAAATACATACCCTTGTCTGACAGACTTTTGCGGACCAGGAACCAGTATAACCAAATAAGATTGAAGACTTATCTGGGGCCTCGCCCCAAGGTCTTTTATTCTTCTTCGGTGACAACAACAAATCTTTTCCTTTAGGAATATGCATCCCTTTCGGTGCGGTCTGCTTTCTCGGCTTCTTTTCTTTCTTTTGCCTTGGAGGTGTAGCTACAACTACCTCTTTTTCCTTGGTATTTTCTACCTCTTCATCATTTTCTACCTCTTCATCATTTTTTTCATCTTCCTTTTTTTCATCATTTTCTTCATCGGCCTCCTCTTCATCATTTTCTTCATCTTCCTCCTCTTCATCATTTGCTTCCTCTTCTCCCCCTCCATCATCATCGGTTCCTTTAAATTCTTCTTCATCTTCATCATTATTAGTTTCTTCCTCCACAATTTCATTTTCGTTGCCTTCACGGTTAGTTTCGACTCCGACCTCTTCTTGATCATTATGTTCCACTCCTTCTAGCTCAACTCCAGATTCAGCCACAGGTTGTTCCCTCAACTTAATTTCAAACTTAGTCTTCATCTTCTTATCATTCTTGTGGATACCTTTATTATTAACCCCTAAATGCTTGTCACCGTGAGGGGTGGACGTATGATCAATCGGGGTTAAGTTATTTCCTCTCTTTTTCTTCCTACACAAGCATTACAATTGATTGATTTACTAAGGGTAAAACAAATAATATAGACAACAAAAAACAAAACAAAATGGTGAGCCTGCATAGTTATGGTTTGTAACTAATGAACAGAGACCAACCGTACCACTCACACGGTTGGTAAATAGTGAATCGAGACCAAACATATCAACGGTACGGTTGGTAACTGATGTATCGAGATCAACCGTAACTAAAATACGGTTGGTATGTTATCTTAGTTTTTAACCGTAAGTTTTCTTTGGCCAAATACTAACATACAGGATGTTCTACGGTTGGTAATGGATGTTGAGTTACAATTCGTAACTCAAATACGGTTGATAACATTGATGGAATTACAAACCGTAGAAACCAAATGAAAGTTACAGAACAATGTACGGTTCGTAACTCAACACACGAGACCAACCGTAAGATACTTACGGTTGCAAAAAAAACACGTAACTGAACAATTTCTCATAAATTCAAGAACTTACGGTTGGTATTTCAGTTACGAACCGTATCATCAACAAAAACCATAGTTACGGTTGAAATTGGAGTAATTATCAACCGTAACTCACATGCAACACACAAATTTCAGTTTCAATTTCGATCCAAAACCCTAATTTTTTATACAAAACTAACTTAAATCAAACAATAGACTAAACCCTAACTGGGTTTTTCGAAACATACCTCAAATAATTCATCGTGCTTGATTTTGACGGTTGAGGAGTTTCAAATTGATGTTCTTGACCTAATGGAGGATTTGGTTCATTATAACGGCTTCAATCTTCGTCAACCTTCTTCTTCGGCGTCTGTAATATAGTTTCCAATCAACGATTATCAATTTTTCAAATCGCCGATTAATCGAAGAGGACGATGAAAAATCAGTTTTAATGGCGGAGAGGAGGAGCAGAGAAGAAGTAAAGTTGAAAAAAAAAAATCTTTTGATTTTCAGATTCAATTGGGTTAATAATGGGGAAGGATAATTCAGTCTTTTCAACCAAAAAAGTAAGGGTAAATTAGTCCATTTGAGGTGAAAAGGGTAATCTAGTCAATTAACAACCTCTATAGGACACCCCCTAACCAATAATAGGGATATTGCTATCACCCTTGCCGCCCCTCCAATGGAACCACCTGCCCCTTTAACAGGATTGTTCTATATGTTAACCGAAGCTGGTGATAATCATGGAGTTGGCGTAGAAAAGATGGGGTGGAGATGAAGATGAATACTCAATTTATCACGTAAGTTTTTTTGTTTTTTTGTTTTGGTTAGTTTTAGGGTGATCTTATTATTGGGAGTAAATAAAAAGTCCAGAGATAGGATTTAGAATATATGAAATTTGAAATGGGCGGTACTTAGGATAATTGGGGATAAGAATTATTGGGATGAGAGATAGAAAATATGGGGATGGGAAATAGGAAAAACCATACAAAATGATCATAATATTTTGCTCTTAGATTCTGTGCATCGTCGGAATATTCTTAAAACCCCCGACTTGCATAGGGGAGGACCAATCGGTAGACCTGTCCCTTCACCACGTGATTAGTAGGGATGGGCTTTTAAGTTATTAGTGGGATCCTAATATCTTATTCTAACAGTGGGGAGAATTGGTCCACCAATCTGGTCCAGCTTTAATTTTTTCGCTAAACCTCCAAGCTTCACGGGTTACCAAAATTCTGAAAACTTTATCAACAACCTAAAAACTCAATCCCATCTCTCACTCCTGAATAAAAGTAGCACTGGTGGAGTTTACCCTCCCTCCTATTGGCTGGTGAGCGTAACCGTGCGTTCTCATTGGCTAGGAGAAAAATCATTCGTATTCGTCGGATGAAATTTTGTGAAATATGGTGCGTTGATATGAAAACGTGCGGTGTAGATTTGGTAGGTGGTTGGTACACACCCGACGGACAACCCTCATTATTTGATATGTTTAACCGCTAGATGGCCAAGATCTTTGATTGGACGGCCTAAAATGCTTGCATATAATTACACCGAATTTACATGATTTTTCTAAAATCATGAACGTCGAATTTTTCTAAAAAAATTACATTTGATAATTATGACAAAAATCCAAAAAATCAAGTAAATATTTTTATGGGGTAAAAAAATCAGATTTATATTTTTGGATAGTTTGTAGGGTAAAAAATTTAAAAATTACTATATTAATTAATATTTATATATTCAAGTATCTAAAAATATCAGATTTATATTTATATTTCGAGTATTTTGAATTAAAATCCAACAACATCTAAAATTTACTATATTGATTAATATCTATTATTTTCTTTTTTTGATGAGTTTCCATATTTAATATTTATATTTCGAGTATCTATTAATACTTATATTTTGAGTATCTAAAAAATACTCCATCCGTTTCCAAAAGACAGTCTGGTTTGACTTTGTCAAGATATTAAGGAGACTATGGTAGTTTACATTCCCACCCTTAATTACTTGCCTAATTTATTTCAATAAATATGTTAGTATTAAAAACTACCAAAAATTGTATTGGGGTTATAAATAGAAAATAAAAAAAAGGACACTAAAACATATCGATTTATAGAAACAGTATCAATAAAGATTGTATACTTATGCAGTATAACCTTAATAAATAATTTAATTTGGAACTATACATATATTGTCTTCAAAGGGATATATTTTTTTCCTTAATTATACAGATTTCATTAATATTCTAGATTGGGTCTCATTAAAATAGAAATTATGAATATAAAAAACTTAAAGGTATGTTAGAGAGTTCATTGGAAAAATATGACTATAAACAGAAGCTGGACACATTTTTGAAACATACCAAAATGGAATAGAGGACGGTCTTTCAGAAACAGAGGGAGTATCAGATTATCTAAACACAATCGTACAAGTCCCATTAATACCGTGAATTTACTAATGTCACCGGTGTTATATTTACGTTGCTATAAAACGAGATTTAATTCCAATATTACATCGAACATACGGTAAAGAAAATCTTTTATGTTAGTTTAAAAATTAAATAAATGGTTCAGCCTAAATTCTTGAATTAATAGATGGTAAAAAAATCTTTGATATTATTTAAAGAAATACTACACCTTAGATACTTCCCTTAATGTCATTATTAAAAAAACAAATTTCTAACTTACGCGGTTAAAATATGCATTAGATTCATTTTAACACAAAAATAACACAAAATGGGGAATGCAAAATATAAGCAGAAAAAATGTTTAAGATTTTTATTAGTAAATATATATCTAAAATTCCAGAAATTATTGTTATCTTCAGGGGTGCACATACCCTACCCATATCCGCCAACCCTACCCTACCCGCCAGTTTTTTAACCGTATCCTATCCTATCCACTATTTGGCGGGTAGGGTGGCGGGTAAAGATTTTCTTAACCGCCAGTAAACGGGTAGGGTGGCGGGTATAGGCCATATCCTACCCACCCTACCTAGAAGTGCACATACCCTACTCCTACCCGCCAACCCTACCCTACCCGCCAGTTTTTTAACCGTATCCTACCCTATTCATTATTTGGCGGGTAGGGTGGCGGGTATAGGCCATATCCTACCCACCCTACCCGTTATCTTTATGTATATAAGAGCACAATCCAAGTCGCATTCATTCTTCTATGCTCCGAAAATGGCTCGATTTTTCTTTTATTTTTTTTATTAGGGTTTATATGCCGTTGATGATTGGTGTTTTTACAGGCATGTCCTCATTTTTCATCGCAATTGATAATCATCTTAGTTACATCAACACGTATGTAGTCGTTCGTGACATTACTCCATTATCAATATAATAAAATACAAGAATCAAATCAAAACAATAAAATGATCTCCAAAGTCATTTAAGAATTAATTTGAACTGTTTTATGTAATTGTGTATGTATTTGTGCATATTTTCAATCAGTCAGATGGACGGAATGATCATGTATCAACTGTGGAGCAACTGTCTTCAAAGTAAGGAATGGACACAATAGTACCTGATGTGCCTTTTTACATTATTATCCTAGTTTAATTGGGGGCCCCAAAAAACAATTAGGGGCCTCCCACTAGAGGACAAGAAAGGTCATTAAAACTCAAATTAAGTCACCCCTTAACCAAAATATTTTTAAATGACTAAACTGCCCCTAAATGATTAGTATTAAAATTTAATTAAGTTAAGTTAATTAGTGTGGTTAGATTATGTTAGATTAAACTCAGATTTTAGAATCAATTTTTTTTTATTTTTTTTTTTTGAGTTGAGAAGAAGAAGAGGAGGTTTTAGAGGAAAATTTAGGGTTTTTAGAAGTGAGTAATTCAAGTAGGGGAAATGATGTTGGGGAAGGTTCAACCAACAAAGATGTGTGTTGATGGCAAGATTATCTTAAATTCTCCCATGGATTGGATGTATGTCACAACACAGAGAAAGAGTCGTCAATGTCGAGGGATGTATACCCCAACGACTCTAGAAAGTCGTCAATGTATTGACACCAAAAATGACGACTCAAACCTGTAACTTTTTCAGGTTATGAAAAATCGTCAGGTTATTAAAAAAATTCATTGACGACCCTCAACAGTCGTTAATGTTTAGACTGTTTAAGTGACGACTCTAAACTGTTGAAGATTCATTAATGGCGGAAATGTACGACAGTTTTGGGTCGTCATAAAAATGATCAATTCCCTGACGACCCTTTGGAAGGGTCGTTACTGTTTTGGTTACGCATTTGACGACTTAAACAGTCGTTAATGTTTTAGAAATGTCGTTATACACTGTCGTTAATCTCTAAAAAGAGTCGTTAGTGTATGACAATTTAGAGTCGTTATTGTTTTGATCATGATGTATATGACGACCCTAAACTGTCGTTAATGTCGGTGAAGGGTCGTTACTTGAAAAAAAAATATTAATGAAGGGTAAAATAGTATATTCATCTTCCGATTTTTACACCCCTGAAAAATTTGGGGGCAAACAAAATTCCATCGCCCCAATTAAACTAGGATTATTACGAGTGAAGTCGGTGTTCAACAGTTGAGTTTCATTTTGGATATTTTGCATTACCCTTACTTTACTCTTAAACAATTATTTATATGTTTTTATTGGACAGTCCGATGTTTGATGAACTAACCCCTTTTGTTAGGTGCAATTCTAAGTTTTGCAAGGATTGAGTAGCCGGTTGTGGAAAACATAAAAGAAAAGTGTACTTTTAGGGAAAAAAGTGGTCTCCTTTTTTTTTGGGCCCGTGTCTTATCTACATAAGAAATTGGACGTGAATGACTCGAACTATATTATTTAGCTATACGTTAATTTTCTTAACCTTGCAGTAGTTTTCCTTTTGGTTGGTATCAATGTAGTTTGATTGTTTTTTATTTTTCCGTAGATGCCGGTGGACTCTTGTCATCCTTTCTCTTCATTCATGCTGCAAAATTCAAATACCACCTCTTTCTTATAGTATTCATTTAATAATCTCTGAAAGTATGGCCATTTCAGGACGATTCTTCTTTCATGCTGCCAAATTCAGGTTTGGACTATGACTCAGGAAAAACATTATTCTTTTAATGTTTCAACTGATTTCACCCCTTAATTACAAAATTTATTTTTCTCTAATATCGGGTACTTTCATGCTGAACAGTAGTTAATCATGGTCATGAATCAGTATCTGCGTTGTTTGGCTTAATGTTGATTCATGTTACGTACATACTAACTTCCATTATTTGGTTGAGGTTGATAATGATGATCAAATTTAACCAAGAATATTGATCGGCTTTTCTTGAGAGAAATTAGGTCAAATTAGTCTCCTTGATCTTCTTATTCATGGTATCTCCTTCTCATCTTTTTGTTTCTTTTTTTACTCATTACTCTTTTTAGATTAAAAGCTTACTCATCAAAAGCTTCCATCTAGCAAGCCAGTTCTACCACCACAATGGCTAAGTTTGTTAAACAAAAACATTCTTTTCTATATATATATATATATATATATTTTTTTTTTTTTGGGATATTGCGATGTGTTAATACCTCATCGATTACCCATCATATCGCACAAGTCAGAGTTTCTGATTATCAGGATGATGTGTTCATAAATCTAACATGACCTCATTTTTTATACAGATACTTTCAACTGTCATGCTCATTGGCGTTATCTTTATTCCCATTGGCGATTGTCCCGTTCTTGATTCACGAAGTGTACTTTTCAATGCTCCAGATTTATATTTTCTAATTAGTGTGTATGTTATGATTTCTAATCATGTCAGTTACTTGTTATATGTTATCGAAATCGTGGATTTCGATGCAATTGAATGCATCGCAGGGAAGAGGGAGGAGGCAAGCTTCGGCATTCATACTTATTAAAGAAAACATTTAAACCGGCATCAAAAAATTAACAGTTAGTTCCATATCTTTAGCAAAACCTTTATAGCCCTTGATGATCTTAGTTTAGTACGTATTGTTAGGTAGTGAAGATACAAAGAGAACTTGACTCATCTTGAAAGCCTGACTAGGGATGATATTAATGTCTCAGCATAAGAAACTCGATAGAACTTCTAAAGTAGTATATTTTTTTCTGTTAGGAATTTTGAATATTTGGGTAACTGCTTGTAACTGCAAATCAGTTTGGGTAACTAAAAATATTGCTTAACAATTGTGTCTGTTGACAAAGAGGTATTTCAAATTTGAAATACTTGAACAGGCGTATGGTTTGGATAAAGCAGTTCCAAAAGATTTCAATTGTTCAAGGAAACCATTCAAACTCTATATATAGACGTATGATCAGACTTTGAAAGACATGAAAAAACGATCATATCTTTCTTCTGGTTGTTGTTTGTGAATTGGTTATCATTCTGCAAGTGATATCCAATAGGGAAGAACTGAGCCTGTTTTATCTTGGGAAACAATTTGATGTAACTCATTGCAGTAGGAATAAGAGAGTGCAGATATTGTCTTAAGGAAAGAGCAATCCTCGACTCAGGCTAATATCAATCTTTCCTTTTAGATTACTTTCTCTCAATCTACAGGTCACTTATTTTCTAACAATCTTAAGACAATATCTAATGGCCCAGTCTTCAAGCAAAGCACCGACAACAGTTGATGTCGCCCGTTTTGACAAATTCGATGGCTCTAACTTCAAGCGCTGGAAGGGAAAGATGTTCTTTTATCTTACCTTTCTGCCAGTGGCTTACGTACTAACTGACGCTGCACGAGAAAAGAAAAAGAAAGATGCAGTTTCTGAAAAGCAAAGTGCAACTATAGAAGAAGGCACGTCAGTTCCTGAACTAGAAAAGGAAGCCGCGGATGATGATGTTCGATGCAAGAAATGGGAACTAGACGATTTCATGTGCCGTGGGCATATTCTTAACTACTTGTCAGATACCTTATATGATGTTTATGAAGCAACGGCAAGCACATCAAAGGAACTATGGGATGCTTTGAACCATAAGTATAAGGTTGAAGATGCTGGCAACAAAAAATTCCTAGTAAGTAAAATTTATGATTTTAAAATAATAAATGGGAAGTCTGTATTATCTCAAGTTCATGATTTGCAAATAATTATGCAAAATATAATTGCTGATGGGATTAAACTAGATGAGATGTTTCAAGTTTCGACAATCATAGCCAAGCTTCCATCGTCTTGGAAGGAATGTCGCAAAGAACTTAAACTGATTAAAGAGGAAATCTCTTTGCAAGAACTTCTCAAGCGTCTACAGGCTGAAGAAAATTCCAAAAATCTTGAAAATATGGAATTGTCGGAAGTTGATCCGAGTGCTAATATTGTGGAAGAGAAATCCCAACATATGTCCAATAAAAGAAAGCATGATGATATGTATGATGCTCCAAACAAGAAAACCAAAAAGGACAAAGCTAAGGGTGCTTGTTGGAACTGTGGAAAGACTGGACATATTAAGAAACACTGTCGTTTGTTGAAAAAGAAGAATCCTGACCAAGCAAATACTGTATCTGAACCCATTCAGATTGCTACTGTAATTACAGAAGTAAACTTTGTGGGTGATGATATAGAATGGTGGTTGGATTCTGGAGCGACAAAACATGTTGCAAGAGATCGAAACATATTTCAGAATTATGTGGAGCATGTTGGAGACCTTTACATGGGCAATGCAGCTACGACTAGAATTTTTGGGAAAGGAAAGGTGGTTCTTAAATTTACCTCTGGAAAACAACTTGTCCTGAATGAAGTGCTCCATGTACCTGAAATTAGAAAAAATCTTTTGTCTGTAAGTGTCCTGAACAAACATGGATTTAAAATCTTGTTTGAATCAGACAAAGTCATACTATCTAAGGGTGCTATGTATGTTGGCAAAGGCTATGTAACCAATGGAATGTACAAGTTGAACTTGAGTAATGAAATAAGTCCTTCCGCTTATGTTTCTGAGTCTTTTGATATTTGGCATGCTAGATTAGGACATATTAATGATAAACGTATGAAAAGCATGGTGAAAATAGGCTTAATTCCTAATTGGAACAAAATATCTAAAGATAAATGTGATGTCTGTGTAAAGTCTAAAATCACTCGAAAACCTTTTCCGTCAGTAGAAAGGAATTCAGAAAATTTAGATTTAGTGCATTCTGATTTGTGTGACTTGAATGGCGTTCTAACTAGGGGTGGTAAGAGATACTTTATCACTTTCATTGATGATGCATCGCGTTACTGTTGTGTGTATCTCCTAAAAACCAAAGACGAAGCAATGCAGAAGTTTATGGTTTATAAGGCAGAGGTGGAAAACCAATTGAGTCGTAAAATTAAAATCTTACGCTCTGACAGGGGAGGTGAATACATGGATTCTGAATATTTTGAAACCCATGGAATTATTCACCAAGTAACAGCACCATATACCCCTCAACATAATGGAATGGTCGAAAGAAAGAATAGAAGGCTGACAGAGATAGTAAACTGTATGTTGTTAAACTCTGGATTAAACATAAATCTGTGGGGTGAATCTTTATTAACAACTTGTTACATATTAAATAGATTTCCTCACAAGAAAACTCTTGTTTCCCCTTATGAGTCTTTGAAAAGGAGAAAACCGAATCTGAACTATTTCAAAGTGTGGGGTTGCAGAGCTTTGGTAAGATTGCCTAATCCAAAGAGACCAAAATTGGGTGCTAAAGCGCTAGAATGCATATTTATTGGTTATGCTCAAAACAGTAAGGCATACATATTTCTAAATCTAAGTACTGATGACTCCTTAACTTATAATAGTATAATTGAGTCCAGAGATGTTGAATTTTATGAAAATACATTTTCATTGAAAAGGAAACATGTTGACCCTGTAGAGGAACCACCTCTTAGTACAGAACATGGAAATGATGTTTCTGTGGAGAATCCACTTCATAATGATTTCATTACTCCTAATGATGTCGATGAGCCATAACCAAAAAGAAGTAAAAGAGAAAGAAAAGAGAACTACTCAAAATATGGTTCTGACTTTTACTTGTACTTAGTTGAAGGGACCAGGGATGATATCATTACTCAAATGATATGTAACGTCGATAATGATCCATTAACTTATAGTGAGGCAATGGCTTCTCAAGACTGCGTTTTTTGGAAGGAACCTATAAATGAAGAAAAGGACTCCATCTTAAGCAATGGGACCTGGATATATGTTGATTTACCTCAAGGTTGTAAACCAATTGGGAGTAAATGTATTTTTAAAAGGAAAATCAAAGCAGATGGAACCATTGATAAGTATAAGGCCAGATTAGTGGCCAAGGGATATCGACAAAAGGAAGGAATAGATTATTTCGATACTTATGCTCCGGTGGCTAGAATAAGCACTATTCGAGTCTTGATTGGTTTGGCATCCATTTATAACTTGGTTGTTCACCAAATGGATGTGAAAACCGCTTTTCTGAATGGATAGCTAGACGAAGAAATCTATATGGAACAACCGGAGGGATTTATTTTGAAAGGCGAAGAAAACAAGGTGTGCAAACTTGTGAAGTCATTGTATGGCTTGAAACAAGCCCCTAAACAGTGGCACGAAAAATTTGAGCAAAAGGTTATAAGTAACGGTTTCAAAATAAACGAAGTCGATAAGTGTGTATATTATAAATTTGCTCAAGGAAAAGGAGTCATAATTTGTCTTTATGTCGACGACACGCTAATATTTGCTACTGATTTGCAAATAGCAGAGGATACCAAACAATTATTGTCATCTTGTTTCGATATGAAAGACATGGGCGAGGCTAATGTGATACTAGGTATCAAAGTTATAACATTGCCGAATGGTATTGTTTTATCACAGTCTCATCACATAGACAAAATGCTTAAAAAATATAAGCATGAAAATGGTAAAACAGCTTCAACACCTTTTGATCCCAGTGTCAAACTAATAAAGAATGAAGGTCGTGCAGTATCTCAACTAGAATATGCGAGTGCAATTGGCAGCCTAATGTATGCAATGCACTGTACACGTCCAAATATATCGTTTGTTGTTGGGGCGAAGAGTAGATTTACTAATAATCCAGGAAGTATCCATTGGAATGTTGTATCTAGAATTTTTAGATACTTGAAGGGAACAAAGGATTATGGTTTGTGATATTCAGGTTATCCTTCAGTTTTAGAAGGCTATACAGATGCAAATTGGATAACAAGTTCCAATGAAGCTAAATCCACAAGTGGGTGGATTTTTACTCTTGCAGGGGCTGCGATATCATGCGCTTCTAAAAAGCAAACATGTAATTCATATTCAACAATGGAATCAGAGTTTATAGCTCTAGCAGCAGCGTCCAAGGAAGCGGAATGGCTTAGGAATTTGCTGTTAGAGATTCCTCTATGGCCTAAGCCAATGCCTGCAATATCTTTACGTTGTGATAGTGAAGCTACGCTATCACGTGCTTATAACAAAGTTTATAACGGAAAAAATAGACATATAAGTCTGAGACATAGCTATGTAAAAGATTTACTCAAAACTGGAGTAGTATCAATAAATTATATCAAGTCCAAAGATAACTTGGTTGATCCCTTTACAAAAGACCTTGCAAGGGATGTAGTCTGGAAATCGTCCAGAGGGATGGGTTTAAAGCCTTTAACAGAATAGGTAGACTATGATGGAACCCAACCAATAACTTTATAGCCTCTGGTCTATTGGTTCAATGGGAAAAACCATTCATAGAGGTAACCAAAAGATGCACTAAATATTTCAGAGAAGTATTCTCTAAACCATCCAATGTAGTGCATGTCTGTATGGAAAAATAAGAGGATAAGAATATATCTTTTAATGAATCTGTGGTAAAGCATAGGATACAGTATGCTAATAGATTCACCTATATTAGTGCAGGAAGTTAAGACGCTTCCAGCGAGACTCAAGGCTTGTCTCGTAAGTTCTAATGAAAACCCAAGTAAAGGGCACAAGGTTATAAATGTGCCGGTAAGTTGCAAACACAACTAAACAAAGTCTTGTGTGTCTGTTATATCCAGTTTGTCAACATAAGGTTACTAGTTCGAGATTATGTTCACTAAGCACCTTGACAAATTTTGATGTGGCCAGACTAAGTGGAGGTTCAAGTCGAAATACACCTTCATATATGCATAATCCTGACGATTACATACAGATTGAAAAAGAGTTTCTTATGTACCCAAATCTCGAAAATTGGGGGGGATTGTTAGGAATTTTGAATATTTGGGTAACTGCTTGTAACTGCAAATCAGTTTGGATAACTACAAATATTGCTTAACAATTGTGTTTGTTGACAAAGAGGTATTTCAAATTTGAAATACTTGAACAGGCGTATGGTTTGGATAAAGCAGTTCCAAAATATTGCAACTGTTCAAGGAAACCATTCAAACTTTATATATAGACGTATGTTCAGACTTTGAAAGACACGAAAAAACGATCATATCTTTCTTCTGGTTGTTGTTTGTGAATTGGTTATCATTCTGCAAGTGATATCCAATAGGGAAGAACTGAGCCTGTTTTATCTTGGGAGACAATTTGCTGTAACTCATTGCAGTAGGAATAAGAGAGTGCAAATATTGTCTTAAGGAAAGAGCAATCCTCGACTCAGGCTAATATCAATCTTTCCTTTTAGATTACTTTCTCTCAATCTACAGGTCACTTATTTTCTAGCATTTTCTTGGTCACATTTTTGTCGTTCTTAGAGCTACATGAATCTAAACGGATTTCTATTAGGATGATTAGATTATATAGCATTTTATCGCATACTACTGTGTTGGTTATTTATCATGTAGTACACGGTAATCTTTGGAACTGATATGCGTAGAAATCTATTTCGATATTGAAGGGATTAAGCACATAAATATTTATTTGTTTTTCGGGTAAATAAAGGTTCCTTATAATTTTTTCTTCTCAAGGGTTTTGTTAAACTGGTTTTTAAAGTTCAGGCATACAGAAGAAACTATAAACATTATAAACATCAGGGCTTGGAGATTGCTTGGGGTTTTTGCTTGCAAATATTGGGTTGTCCATACATTATTTGGCTAATACCATTGCAGTCACTCAGTAACTTCTAGAGATAGTAAAATTGTTATAGATGATGGAAGAAGGTTATATGAATTACTAGGTGATTGCAAAGGTCATCGGGTGTGATCCCCCGAAACTGTTTTTACTGCAGCGGCTTGATCAAACCTAGGATGAAGACGATTAGCAATCGAAAGGTATTAGTGTTTCTTATGATTTATGACGACAATGGTCGTAACTGAATTATATTGTGAGATTGCAATTTTTGTGAATCTTCAAGCTAATTGTTTGTTTGGTTTTGTTTTTGTTAGAGCATTGCTCGATCGAACTCGCATGCGTTGCTGTCTCAAGCATGTTTGTCAATGTTAGTGATCAAAACTATATGTCTTGATTTCTAGTATACTTATGACTAAGTCTCGGTCTAGGATAATTAGGAATAGTTGAGCTCCAGACTCCTTGGCGATTATCTTACGAAGACGAAGAACTACTCAAGGAACCAGTGGAACTTCATCCGACCAAAAGGTATGTGGAGACTTGAACTCATCTGTCACTCAAAAGTCTATCTACTCTATCTCCTACTCTTGAGACAAAAGTCGTATAAGTACGATAGTTTTTATACATACACATTTGCTATTTCGAGCCGAGTTTACTCGCCTATCTTTTCTCGAAATATGTGTTGGTAAGCTTTTGCTTTAACCATTTTCATCTTTACCCGCGACGAAAGTCATAATGACGTTTCAATCTTGAAAATAGCTTTGATGACGATAGTCGATTCTTTATGTCTAACGACTATTATAACATTATAGAAGAATATTTCAATGATTGAAATGTAGAATTGAGATTACGTAACCAACTATGGATATAAGCATATATAGTGTGTTCGCACATTAGTATATAAATCCATGTGGCGGAAACCAAGTGCGTGCATATGTGTGCATGCGGTATTGGTGAAGGAGACAGGTTAGGTACGCGTACCCGTACGCGTACTGGCGGAAGTTTTCATACCGAAAATTTCTGCTGTAGTTTGTGAAGTTTGCAAACTGAAAAACCAGTCACCTAGGTATGCGTACCCGTACCCGTACCCGTACCCACTGAAGTCCTCAAACCGAAAATTTCTGCTGAGTTTTCAAACTCAAGTCCGGTTGTTATGGTACATGTACCCGTACGTGATAGATGTTGTAAACACCTTGATATTTATCTATTGTTTATGCTTTCTTTGCTACTTTTCCTGTAAATTATGTACCTTATGTTTGCTTTTGAGTTTGTTAGGTGCAATAGAGTCATTTGGATCAAAAGGAGGACAAATCACTTATTTAAAGCGAAAAGCGCAAAAAGATCAATTCACATGCGAGTTACATTTGGAACCGGCTAAGGTTGTGCAAGAAGGAGTGAAGAATGAACTGTCAGTTCTGTGAAACCAACATGCCAATAAAATATGGGCAGCCCTTATCCGATGAGTGGATGTCAGGAGTAATTTCATTTCCTACACAAAACCTAGAATTCAGAGAAGACCTCTTTTCTCATTATCATTCACTGAAAATTAGAGAGGGACTAGAACTGAGAAACAGTGGCGTTGTTATTGTCTGAAGATTTGGAGAATGCTGTTATTGAAAGAAATCAAAGAACTGTGTTATGGAATTGAGAGTTTGAATCGTTTAATTGTTTCTGCTAATGCTCGAATGGTGATAATAAACTCAGGGGAGATCGAGAAGAAGTTGTTGCCGCTGAGAGAATCAGATCGAAGGTATGAGATGGTCGATTGAGAGCTATTGATGTGTTTTCTGCTGAGTGAGTTCGTCGGAAGAGAAGAACATGGTGAAACACAGAGTTAGGGTTTGATGTTGGTGTTGAATTCGACAGGAGCAGAGTGGGTTCTGTCCAAGAAGATCATTCGAGATGAATAATCATACGAAGGTGGTCTATGAGTTGAGTTTATGGCAACTGAGACTTGTTTAGACTCTGAGAAGAGCAAGGAAGAAATTGATGAGGGTTTGAGATTGAAAGTGCAGGATTGTGGAACCATATTTGGAGATGGGTTTTTAAGATCTGGTGTTGTTGACGTGCCAGTGAGTTAAGCAGAAATGGTGGATGTACTGAGAGCTGAATTTGGGTTGTTATAGCATAGCTCGGTCGACCTCGCATGCGTTGCTATCTCAAGCATGTTTGTCAATGTTAGTGATCAAAACTATGAGTCTTGATTTCTAGTCTACATAGCTAAGTCTCGGACTAGGATGGAAAAGTGTAGTTGAGCTCAAGGACTTCATGGCGATTCATCATACAACGACGAAGATCTACTCACGGAACCGTGGAACTTCATCAAAAAAATGGTATGTGGAGATTTGAACTTATCTATCACTCAAAAGTCTATCTCTTCTACCTCCTACTTCTTATGAGACAAAAGTCGTATGCTATATAGACTGGATCATACACATTTGATATTTAAAGCCGAGTATATCTCGCCTATCTATATCTCGAAATCATGTGTTGGTAAAGCGTTTCGCTTTGATCGGGTTTATCTTCACCTAATGACGACAGTCATATTTTTTCAATCACTTTGAAAATCTCTTTGACGAGAAATAATGTAACAACTATATAACGTCATCTAAGAATGTTTCAATGGTTGGAATGAGAGTTTAGGTCTATATAACCAATGATGGATATAAGCATTGTGTGGAAACACATATGTGCATAAGTCTTATTCCTTAATCCGAAGTTTGCGAACTTTGTTGATTGAGAGAAACCGGAGGAATTGGCTTTGCCAAGTCCACGAACTCAGTTTGCGAACTCAGTCCGCGAACTGACGGAAGTTCTCTTGCCGAGAATTTCTTCTGGGATTTTCCAAAAACTCGTTTGCGTGTTTAGTCCGTGAACTCAGTCCGCGAACCGAGTCCACGAACTGGTGAAAGTCTCCTTGCCGAGATTTTCTGCGAGTTTGGAAAACTCTGCCGATTGTCTTAAGTCCGCGAACTTGTTTACGTACTTGAGTGGGTTATGATTTAAATATGTGCTCTGAACATGAAATTTAAATTACTAAGGAATGCAGTATGAAAACCGTGGGTATAAAGTTCATGAGCCGATTCAATCGAATCGAATCATCTTTGTTTCAATTGTGTCTTGTGTAGTTACATAAGATCTCATAGCAATTGAACAACTCTCTAACTAGTTCATTTGAGTTAATTGAACTAGTTATGGTGAAGAAGAACAAGGTTAATATGAAATTCTCATATGGTTGACCTTTTGGGTTACTATGTTGAACCAACATACACGTACACGTTTGGGCACGGTTTTCACAAACCCAGTATATATATATATATCTCAAGTGTGTGTGACAAGCTAAGTTTTCGATCTAACGGTTGAGAAATATTAACTTGAATCTAAATCAGGTTTTCATCTAACGGTGAATATTGATTGCTTTGTAACTAAGGCAAAACCTTGATTTGAAGACTATATATAAGAGACATCTAGCATTGGGCAAAACTAATCGCCACACGTCTGTGTGATACTAGTGCGCTCGCTAGAGTCGATTCTCCTCTAACCTTTGGTTTTCTTCTCTAAAACCAGGTTAACGACTTCATTGGGATTGTGAAGCTAGACCGATACTAATTTTATCGTAGTTGTGTGATCAGATCTTGCATATTCTATCGTACGAATACAATCTTTGATTGGCTTGAGATCGTGAGAGTTCTACGATAGGCAAGATAAAGAAGTCACAAACATCTTCGTCTCACTGTTTGTGATTCCTCGACATCCTCTTGTGTATTCAAGTAAGACTGTTGAGAGGTGATTGATTAATCTAGGCTGTTCTTCGGGAATATAAGACCGGATTATCAATTGGTTCTTGTTCACCTTGATTTCATATCTTAAGACGGAACAAAAACCTAGGGTTTTTCTGTGGGAGAAAGATTTATCCTTTGATAAACTTTTCTGTGTGAGACAGATTTGTTTATTATCAAGTCTGCGATTTTGGGTTGCAGCAACTTTTGGTTGTGGGTGAGATCATCTAAGGGAATCAAGTGCGCAGTATCCTGCTGGGATCATAGGCGTAAGAGTACAACTGTACCTTGAATTAGTGGGAGACTGATTGGGGTTCAACTATAGTCCAGTCCGAAGTTAGCTTGGAATAGGCTAGTGTCTGTAGCGGCTTAATACAATGTGTATTCAATCTGGACTAGGTCCCGGGGTTTTTCTGCATTTGCGATTTCCTCGTTAACAAAATTTCTGGTGTCTGTGTTATTTCATTTTATGCATTATATTGTTTATCTTTATAATTGAAATAATACAGGTTGTGCGTTAAAGGTTAATCGATTGGAGATCCGACCTTGTGGTTGTCGATTTCACTGATTAACACTTGGACATTGGTCTTTGGTACTGTCCAAGTTATTCCTTGTATTTGATAAAGACTCGCTATTGTTTTTAGCTTGAGTAAAAATCAAATCAAGAGAGAGATATTAACTCCTTGAGATACTTTTATCTAGATTGAGTCTGACTGTATAGTTGATTCTCTAGCAAAGTATTTCGGAGTTAGTCCATACAGATTGCTAAGCGAAATATTGGGTGGTGTTGTTAGACCCCTTCTTTTTCAATTGGTATCAGAGCAGGCAAACACGGTTAAGACCTTACAAGTCTGTGTTTGTAGCGATCTGACTCTATGGACAAGAGTACTATCTCTGACAACGCAACATCAGTACAGGGTTGCTCAGATAAGTTTCAAAGATATGAAACCACTAAGGAAAACTCCTTCACGTCTCCTTCAGCCGAATCCGCATTCAACTGGAGAAAATATCTTGATGAACAGTTGGATGATCTCTCGGATGATAGTGATTCAGAAGAAGGACAGAGTCTTGATGAGGAAGTTTCTCAATACATCAAGTTGTTTAATTGTGAATTGAAAGAAACAAGGACAACTGCTTGCTTGAGAAAGTACATGGGTCCTCTCTGCCAAGAAAACAAAAAGTTAAGAAAACTTTTCGAAGGTTATGATGGTGGATACAAACTGTTACAATCTACCGTTAAAGATCATGAAGAAGAGGTTCGCTCAAAAAAATTTGAATGTGATAATATTCTTCGTAACCTCTGTATGTTAAAAGAGAGACTTGCCGAAACTGAAGCAAGATGTGAATCTCAACAGAAATGTTTCAATGACAAAGAACACAGTCTTCTTACCAAAGAGAAATCCTTGGAAACCAAACTCACTGCTGCTCTTAATAAGGTAAAATCACTAGAAGAGAATCTAAATAGGTTCGGTTCTAGTTCTACAAAACTGTCTTCTATGCTGGGAGCGTGGAAAGAACATCATGATAAACATGGTCTGGGATATAAAGGAATAGACGCTCCTAACAGTGGTAAGATTAAGTTTGTTAAAGCTGTTAATATTTCTCCATGTGAAGAACCTGTGTCAGCTTGCAAAAAAAAGAATTCTACTTCTTCTAAATCTGCTCAAAAGAGAACTACTGAACGTAAGTCCTTCAACTGCTATTACTGCGGAAACAAAGGACACTCTAAGCGAAGGTGTCGTCTTCGGATAAGGAATGAAAAACTTCACAACGTTCTTACTTGGATGTCTAAAGAAGTTGTTAAACCTATATCACAGATTGAAATCAACCCTGCTCGGCCTCAAGGGATATACTGTGATAAGGCTTTTCCTAATTATGTTTTCAAACCGAAGGATGCCTACAATGGTGGAAGGAAAAACAAGAAAAGTGTGACAAGTGATGTAAATCAGTCTGAAAAGAGAAAAAGGAACGGGAGAAATAAAAACGAGTTAAGCTCTTCTAATCTTCTCAAAAAGGACTGTGAATTCAAGTCTTCCAACTCAGATTTTCTACACGTCAACAATAGGGTGTCTGATATGAAGATCCGTATAAATAACCTAAGACGGAATATCAAGAAAACATGGAATGTTGTTAACACAGGTACTTCTAAATCTTCTCTTGATAATGCTTCTTCAACTATACCAGGTAGCTTGATAAATACCGATGAAAAGGAAAACGAAGAAGTAAATAATGATGAGCAAGATGCTCATCTTATTACACCCTGACATGTTCATTTGCATCTCTTTTAATTATGTTTGGTTAAAAAGGGATGCTCATGATTCTCAGGATTTTCATCTTGAGAAAGCTGTCAGGATTGTACTGCATTCGATGTTACTTTATTCCGTTTGCTCCTCAACATCTATTTCTTTTTACGTTTTGGGCTTCTTTGGTCTATCTTAGGCATGTTTCTCCAGTACGCGCACCAACCCTTACGAACGACATGTTTCCTAGGGTTTGATGGAATTCCTTATATATATATATATTATAAGTTCCAGAAGTGCAAAAATATTTTCTAAAAGTCTTTTTGGTGCACAATGGAGGGAAGCAACAAGGTTGATGATGTTGAGCTTTGTCCTATTAATATCTCGTGCTTTCATGCTCTTGATCATGAAAACGAAGACAAACTACCAGTTCAGATTTCTTCACAACTAGTAGGAAATCTTCTTGGAGACTTTAAGGTCGTTCGAGAACAACTCAGTATTGCAACGAGGAACCTTGACTACCTAAAAGGCTAACTAAGGAAGGAAACTGAGGAACTCATTCTTGTTCAATCCTTGGTTGCAGACAAGATTTAATTTTTCGCTTGATCTTGGTTCTAGTTTGTTACCTAGTATGTCTTCTTTTTGGATTAGTTGGAAGAATAACTAGCGTTTTCAATAGCGAAGATTGTGACTACACATAGCTATTTTGTTTTCATCTTCTTATGTTTATTTTTTAGGTTTATTGGTTTTAAATTCTATAAAATATTTGGAGGATGATGTTATTGCAGTATTAATCTTTATGATTTTGTGATATTGCAATATTTTTATGGGATATGTATTGTTTGCGTCCATGAACTTGAAGGTCCCATATGTTGTCAAAAGTAAAGTCGTTCATGAATTGGTTTTCGTATTGATGAAAGGACGAATGGACTTTTGACAAATACAAAAGTTATGCCTATGAAGTCATTTATTTGATGGAAAATAGGATAAAATCTTTTGTCTGACAAGGATAAAGTCTATTATGTCATTATGCATATAGTGATGGAAACATAGAATAGATCCTTGTATGTATTCCGCGGTATTGATCTTCTTTGATCCATTCTTTTTGTATTACCGTGAAGGCTCCATTGTGTGTCTTATGTTGAGCACGACATAACTAAGTCGATTATTCTTATTGGATTTGTTGGTTGTTCCGTAAGATGTTATATGTTGAGCATTATGAACTGAATTAATCATCTTGGTTGGTTATTTAGTTATTTGCTCCGAAAGTCTTCTTTTGTCGAGCAAAACTTTTGACAATTAAATTGATTACCTTCGTGATTAGTTTGGTTGTTTGTATTCCAATTAGATTAATTATGGGTTCTCTTGTAATTAGTCTAGTTGAGTTTTCATATATTCCACAAGTTCTTGTGTTGAGTATATGAACGGCTATACTAACTATGTTCTATTGGTTGATGTAGTCGTATATTCCGTAAGGTTTTCCTTATGTTGAGTATGTGCACGATTAAGTTAGTCATCTCCGTATGATTACCTTAGTCGTAGCTCCGTAAGTTTACTAATGTTGAGCACAATCAATTAAATTGATCACTTTTGTGGTTTGATTTAGTTGCATATTCCAATTAAACTAATCATGGGTTTACTTGTGATTAATTTGATTGAGTTTTGGATATAGAAAATCATTTTCCTATGGTTTTTGGTGTCTAATTAAAAATCCTTCTTTTCTTTCGAAATTAAGGTCGCTCTTAATGTTCTCTCGGGAATGACATCAAATAGGGGAGAGTTCTTTTGAACTTGTGCTTAATGGTAATATCTTGCGGGGTGTGTGGCTGTGGAATTTTATAGGGGTTATCTTGTATCTTAAAACTCCTTGATGAATGCATTTAGCTTCGGCTTTATGATTGCATCTAAATTAAGTTGGTATGTATTTCTTCTTTTAGTCTATGAAACGTCTCTTCTCGAAAATTTCATTAGGAACCCGTTCTTGTACCTTTGCCAATTTTATTGACAAAAAGGGGGAGAATTAATATGTAGTTCTACTACATATACATATGGTTTTCGGATCATTGTGTAAGGGGGAGTGGTTTCCATGTGAAATGGAGTATTGACTAAGGGGGAGTGATACATATCACCGTAGTATTATTGTTAAAGTCATGATGCAATTGGACTTTGATGTTACATAATAATACTATGTCACTGTATAATGATGATCGAGAATCTCGATTTCTCTCATTGTTATAGCTACGGATCTTCAACAACGGTGATGCTAAACTTACAACCTTTGAGATCATTGGAGTAATTGGAAGGACGAAGATTTCAGGGAACTTTGAAGATTAGACTATGGAATAAGAGCCACTAAAGTTTATCTTTTTTGTATTACATATGTATTAATAGTTTTGTCACTAAAATTGACAAAGGGGGAGATTGTTAGAGCATAGCTCGGTCGACCTCGCATGCGTTGCTATCTCATGCATGTTTGTCAATGTTAGTGAACAAAACTTTGAGTCTTGATTTCTAGTCTACATAGCTAAGTCTCGGTCTAGGATAGCAAAGTGTAGTTGAGCTCAAGGACTTCATGGCGATTCATCATACAACGACGAAGATCTACTCAAGGAACCGTATAACTTCATCAACAAAATGGTATGTGGAGACTTGAACTTATCTATCCCTCAAAAGTCTATCTCTTCTATCTCCTACTTCTTATGAGACAAAAGTCGTATGCTATATAGACTGGATCATACACATTTGATATTTAGAGCCCGGTATATCTCGCATATATCTCGAAATCATGTGTTGGTAAAGCGTTTCGCTTTGATCGGGTTTATCTTCACCTAATGACGACAGTCATTTGTTTCAATCACTTTGAAAATCGCTTTGACGAGAAATAGTGTAACAACTACATAACGTCATCTAAGAATGTTTCAATGGTTGGAATGAGAGTTTAGGTCTATATAACCAATGATGGATATAAGCATTGTGTGGAAACACATATGTGCATAAGTCTTATTCCTTAATCCGAAGTTTGCGAACTTTGTTGATTGAGAGAAACCGGAGGAATTGGCTTTGCCAAATCCAAGAACTGACGGAAGTTCTCTTGCCGAGAATTTCTGATAGGATTTTCCAAAAACTCGTTTGCGTGTTTAGTCCGCGAACTGGCGTAGGTCTCCTTGCCGAGATTTTCTGCTGAGTTTGGAAAACTCTGCCGGTTGTCTTAAGTCCGCGAACTTGTTTGCGTACTTGAGTGGGTTATGATCTAAAGATGTGCTCTGAACATGAAACTTTAATTACTAAGGAATGCAGTATGAAAACCGTGGGTATAAAGTTCATGAGCCGATTCAATCGAATCGAATCATCTTTGTTTCAATTGTGTCTTGTGTAGTTACATAAGATCTCATAGCAATTGAACAACTCTCTAACTAGTTCATTTGAGTCAATTGAACTAGTTATGGTGAAGAAGAACAAGGTTAATATGAAATGCTCATATGGTTGACCTTTTGGGTTACTATGTCGAACCAACATACACGTACACGTTTGGGCACGGTTTTCACAAACCCAGTAAACATATATATCAAGTGTGTGTGACAAGCTAAGTTTTCGATCTAAAGGTTGAGAAATATTAGCTTGAAACTAAATCAGGTTTTCATCTAACGGTAAATATTGATTGCTTTGTAACTAAGGAAAAACCCTGATTTGAAGACTATATAGGAGACATCTAGCACTGTGAAAAACTAATCCCCACACGTCTGTGTGATACTAGTGCGCTCGCTAGAGTCGATTCTCCTCTAACCTTTGGTTTTCTTCTCTAAAACCAGGTTAACGACTTAAAGACTTCATTGGGATTGTGAATCTAGACCGATACTAATTTTATCGTAGTTGTGTGATCAGATCTTGCATCTTCTATCGTACGAGTACAATCTTTGATTGGCTTGAGATCGTGAGAGTTCTACGATAGGCAAGATAAAGAAGTCACAAACATCTTCGTCTCATTGTTTGTGATTCCTCGACGTCCTCTTGTGTATTCAAGTAAGACCGTTGAGAGGTGATTGATTAATCTAGGCTGTTCTTCGGGAATATAAGACCGGATTATCAATTGGTTCCTGTTCACCTTGATTTCATATCTTAAGACGGAACAAAAACCTAGGGTTTTTCTGAAGGATACAGATTTATCCTTTGATAGACTTTTCTGTGTGAGACAGATTTGTTTATTATCAAGTCTGCGATTTTGGGTTGCAGCAACTCTTGGTTGTGGGTGAGATCATCTAAGGGAATCAAGTGCGCAGTATCCTGCTGGGATCAGAGGCGTAAGAGTACAACTGTACCTTGAATTAGTGGGAGACTAATTGGGATTCAACTATAGTCCAGTCTGAAGTTAGCTTGGAGTAGGCTAGTGTCTGTTGCGGCTTAATACAGTGTGTATTCAATCTGGACTAGGTCCTGGGGTTTTTCTGCATTTGCGGTTTCCTCGTTAACAAAATTTCTGGTGTCTGTGTTATTTCATTTTCCACATTATATTGTTTATCTTTATAATTGAAATAATACAGGTTGTGCGTTAAAGTTTAATCGATTGGATATCCGACCTTGTGGTTGTCGATTTCATTGATTAACACTTGGACATTGGTCTTTGGTACCGTCCAAGTTATTCCTTGTATTTGATAAAGACTCGCTATTGTTTTTAGCTTGAGTAAAAATGAGATCAAGAGAGAGATATTAACTCCTTGAGATACTTTTATCTATAATGAGTCTGACTGTCTAGTTGATTCTCTAGCAAAGTATTTCGGAGTTAGTCCATACAGATTGCTAAGCGAAATATTGGGGGTGTTGTTAGACCCCCGCTTTTTCAGGTTGATGCACTGAGTTGCTCGAGTTTGAGTTCAAGTTGCAGGTGGTTTGCTGATGATAATGGAAGAGTTGTGATGCCGCGGTGAACATGGTGGTTTGCTTGTGAACTGAAATTGAAGGGAGGCTGATCAAGGAAATAGATCAGACAGAAGAGATGTTGGTTCAACTGGAAGCAACGGGATAGTGGTTTGCAGGTTATTGAACTGATGCATATGATGATGATGGTGACAGTAACGCAGGAGATGCAAAGATTCAGTTGAGTTGCAGGGAGTGACATGGAGGTTGTGAGTTCGCAGGAATTGAAGCAGGCAAGGGTTTGTTGCTGCTGGAATTGCAAGTGCAGGTTGAGATGGCTTGTTTGAGTTGCAGATGAGTCTGAGCTGGTGAAGATGCAGTGTTGGTGGATAGGAGCACAACGGCAGAAGCTACAGGGTGGTGCAGCTGCTACTAAAGCTGAAGTTAATGATGTTTTTGGTGGCTTACAGATGTTGTAAATGGGTTTGTGGTGCAGTTGTGAAAAATGGAAGTGGTGATATGAAATGGAATATCATGAATGGTGTTGTTGTTGCAGGATTGAATGGAGCTGAAATGAGGTGCATGGAGTGAGAATGCCGGTAATAGATGGTATTTGTACTTGAGCTAATGAACTGGTGCTAAGTATGGCAGGTGCAAGTTGGTATGGATGGTGTTGCATCTGGCGGTAGTAAAGTTGGTGGTTGCGAACAGCTGATGCAGGAAATTGGTTGATGATGTGTATGTGAAGCTACGGGAAATAGGAATTCCAGGGAAGTGACAGCAAAAGTGCGAAGTGAGCGAAAATGGCGAGCCGGCGGTACTAGTTCCGGTTACCGGATTTCTGAGATTAGAGTGTAGATCATAAAGTTTCATTGAATCGCGAAGGGGGTATGTGTTGGATGCAAGAGTTGGCCATGTGATATATGAGTTTGGAGTTGCGCTTTTGGGCCAGTTCCAGTTTTCGCACGACTTAGGAATTGGCCTAGATGATTCTTGGTGATGTATTGCTCAGAATTTATGAATGTATGAACTGCAGGAGATGACATTGCTGGTGGATGGAGCAAGTCAGGATTATGGAATTTGTGGAAGTATGAATGGATGGCTAGCCGTGTTTTTGGTAAAGCTGGAACAGGGTAAATTGGCTTGTCAGTTTCAGGAGACTGACAGGCTTAGTAACCTTTGAATGGCAGTATGGGCCTGTATTGGGCTGGAGCGTGAATCAGCTGGAGGTGATCAGGTCTTGGTAGAGTAATATTTTGGGAGAACTTATTCACACAACTGGAGAATATCCTTATCTCTACTTTTGTTCTAGGGTTTTAGACATAGAAACTCTTCTTTTTATTCTTGTTATGAACTCAATGAGCATGAGTACTTAATTTTATTTTGGTTATGGATTAGTTGGATTTCACATAACACGGTTCTTTGATTCAATATATTAGTTTTGTCTCATATTTATCGTTCATGATTCTCTGAAAATTTAGTTGTATGATTGACGTACTACAACATGATTGATTGTTTGTTTTGTCAAGTTGCAAATTGGTAGAACTTGTAATCACATATATTGCTAGTTTAGGGTTAATCATCGAGCGATAATCCTTGAACACAAGTAGCATAAATATCGTTATAGCTTGTAGTGATACATCCTTGTAATCATATGTGAACCATGACCTTTGTTCGAATTGTTTACGCAATGTATTTCAATTGCATTAGTTAGCCTAATTTCATGAATCTTAATGCTCCATGGGAATTGAACTTGATTAGCGCAAGGCGTTAGGTTATTCTTTTGGTAGAATTCATACTTGCATCGTTTTACATGTATGTGTGATGAAATCAGGAAATTGCGGGATATTCTTTCGACTAGGTATCCTAGGTCTTTTGATAATGAGAGATTAAATATCAATTCTAATTATTATGACAAGAACATGTTTGTGAATGAAGATGAAATCCTTGACCAATACTTTCATATATTTGCTTTGTGTAATTTATTTCTTTGTGTTGCTTTTATTTTATTTTAGTATATAAAAATCAAAAAAACCCCCATTGTTTTATATAGGAAACCGAAACATATTGACAACCCAAGACCTATCTGTGGGAACGATCCTTTCTTGCCCTTGCTTCATTATATATTTTGAGTAGTAAGAAAGTGTAATTATTTTTGACGCCTATGACAGCGATCAAATTTTGGCGCCGCTGCCGGGGAGGCAGCGGTTGTCATTTGTTTTTGGTTTCTTATTTTATTTTATTTTATTTTTGTTTAGTTTTTTGTTTTTTTTTTGTTTTCTGGTTTTAACCTTGTTTTGAGAATCTTGTGTCACGCACCAATTTCTATAGACGGAGCATATTGGAACAATGGGTACGGTTATCAACCTCAACAAAATTATGACAACTATCACCCTTGCGGGGAATACAATCAAAACCAATCCTTTGGTTATGGTCAATATTCTACGTACCCTTTGAGTTATTCTCATACATATCAACCTTTTTATGGTAGGTACGTAAGTGAGCAACCACAAGGAGTGGAGACTAGTTGTACTCCTATTCATATTTCTTCGAGTTTGGTAGATGAGATGCAACAATTTATGGTCAGCATGGAGCCGGTTTTTAGACAACCAAGCATGGAGCCAGTTTCATCGACCGAATATGCTCATAGTATGTTTGGCCTAATTTCTGATCGTAGTTATGATCATTCACCCATTCAAAGGGAAGATAATTTTCCTAGCAATACTAAAGTAAGTGATTCTACTTTTGCCTTGTCGAACGAGCTTTACAAACAAATGGAACATTATATTCAGAGTTTGGATGGATCACTCCAAGAGCTTCAAAAAGGTGTTTCCAATTTAAGACAAGGCACTGAAGAATACAAAGAGGACATGCAAAATCCTGAGAAAGACCAATCTTTGGGAAGTGGTAGCCAATCTTATGTTAACTATGGTAGTGACGATGACTATGAAAATACATCGCTTGAACCAATTTATGGTGACATCCCCGAGGAGTGTACAATGGAGTCTTTTTGGGATCAAGATGAAGACGAAGATGAATATGATGACACTAGTGTAGCTTGCGCAAGCATTGATCTTAATAATGATCAAGAGCCTATTCAAAGGGTGGAGCTTGAGGATGATGCATTTTTGAGTGTTATAAAAAAGTTACTTATAGCGAAATTTGGTTTCGCGGTCGAGTATGTGCCTTACAACAAAGAGGAGTATGTTGAGAATGAGACCGTAATAACCAATATTGTGGAAGACCCAATTGAGCTTGCAAAGGATTGTAATGATGATATTAATGCCGAGACTTTAGTTAAGGTAGAAACAGATGAAGAATGGTTGCAAGGGTTGATAGAGGACCATGATATACAAGAGGTGAATATTTCACTTGAATTTTTCAAGGATGAAGAGGATTCCATGCTACAAGAAATTGTGCGAGGTTTGTCTAACCCTTTGCATATTGATTCTTCTACTTTACCTCTTATTGGTTTGAATGTATGTGCTTCGAGAGTATTGTTGAATGACTTTATTTCGCGATATCCTCCATTAGAGATACTTGATTCTCTTACTATGCAGGTTTTGGAACAAGAAACCGTGGAAGTTCCTGAATTCTATATTCTTTACCCACTTCCAAGTGTGGACAAGAATAAGTCTGGGGGAAACTTTTATCGGTTAATAGCTTCATTTCTGTTTTATATTACTAATATGTGTGCGAAGCTAGTGTTTACAAAACAGGTGCTACGGGTGGATCCCCAACTTTTCCGATTATTGGTGTATGGAGAATTCGTCTTGCAAGTCGGGCTGACGAATTTAAACCAAGCGCTAAATGGGAGGCAACCCACTGGTTTTGTGTATTTATCTCTATCTTTTTTGAAAAAACGGGGGTCTAACAACACCACCCAATATTTCGCTTAGCAATCTGTATGGACAAACTCCAATATACTTTTTATGAGAATCAACTAGACAGTAGACTCAATCAATAAAAAGATTTATCAAAGAGTTTATATCTCAATCTCTCGATTTGATCTTTACTCAAGCAAATGGAAATCTGCGAGTCTTTATCAAAGAGAGATAACTTGGGCGGTACCAAAGACCAATGTCCAAGGATAAATCAATATCAATCAACAACCAAAGGTTGGATTTTCAATTGATGATCTTTAACGCACAACCTGTATTATTTCAATTATATAAAAAAATATAATGCGGAAAATGAAATAACACAGACACCAGATGTTTTGTTAACGAGGAAACCGCAAATGCAGAAAACCCCCGGGACCTAGTCCAGATTGAATACACACTGTATTAAGCCGCTACAGACACTAGCCTACTCCAAGCTAACTTCGGACTGGACTATAGTTGAACCCCAATCAGTCTCCCACAAATTCAAGGTACAATTGTACTCCTATGCCTCCGATCTCACCAACAACTAAGAGTTGCTGCAACCCAAAATCGCAGACTTGATAATAAACAAATCTGTCTCACACAAAAAAGTCTATCAAAGGATAAATCTGTCTCCCACAGAAAAACCCTAGGTTTTTTTCCGTCTTAAGATATAAAATCAAGGTGAACAGGAACCAATTGATAATCCGGTCTTATATTCCATAAGAACAGCCTAGATTAATCAATCACCTCTCAAAAATTCTTCTTGACTACACAAGCGGTTTGTCGAGAAATCGCAAACAGTGAGACGAAGATTTTTGTGACTTCTTTATCTTGCCTATCGGAGAAATCTCACGATCTCAGGCCAATCAATAGATTGTACTCGTACGATAGAAGATGCAAGATCAGATCACACAACTACGATAAAAGTAGTATCGGTCTGGCTTCACAATCCCAATGAAGTCTTTAAGTCGTTAACCTGGTTTTAGAGAAGAAAACCAAAGGTTAAAGGAGAATCGACTTTAGCGAGCGCACTAGTATCACACAGACGTGTGGGGATTAGTTTTTCCCAATGCTAGATGTCTCCTATATATAGCCTTCAAATCAGGGTTTTGCCTTAGTTACAAAATGATCCATATTCACCGTTAGATGAAAACCTGATTTACATTCAAGCTAATATTTCTCAACCGTTAGATCGAAAACTTAGCTTGTCACACACACTTGGGTAGATGTTTACTGGGTTTGTGAAAACCATGCCCAAACGTGTACGTGTATGTTGGTTCAACATAGTAACCCAAAAGGTTAACCATATGAGCATTTCATATTAACCTAGTTCTTCTTCACCATAACTAGTTCAATTGACTCAAATGAACTAGTTAGAGAGTTGTTCAATTTCTATGAGATCTTATGTAACTACACAAGACACAATTGAAACAAAGATGATTCGATTCGATGAATCGGCTCATGGACTTTATAGCCACGGTTTGCATAAAGCATTCCTTAGTAATTTAAGTTTCATGTTTAGAGCACATCTTTAGATCATAACCACTTAAGCTCACAAACAAGTTCGCGGACTTAAGGCAACCGGCAGAGTTTTCCAAACTCAGCAGAAAATCTCGGCAAAGAGACTTCCGCCTGTTCGCGGACTAAACACGCAAACGAGTTTTTGGAAAATCCCAGCAGAAATTCTCGGCAAGGGAACTTCCGTCAGTTCGCGGATTGGGTTCGCGGACTTGGCAAAGCCAATTCCTCCGGTTTATCTCAATCAACAAAGTTCGAAAACTTCGGATTAAGGAATACATGGTTATGTAATTTAAACTCTCATTCCAATCATTGAGACATTCTCAGAGGACGTTATATAGCCGTTATTCACAGACCGTTTCACGTCAGAGCAATTCTCAAAGTAATTGAAACTTTTCATGACTTTCGTCACTAGGTGAAGATAAACTTGATCAAAGCGAAACGCTTTACCAACACACGATTTCGAGAAAAAGATAAGTAGTGAATACTCAGCTCGAAATGTCAAATGTGTATGATCCAGTCTATATAGCATACGACTTTTTGTCTCATAAGAAGTAGGAGATAGAATAGATATACTTTTGAGTGATAGATAAGTTCAAGTCTCCACATACCTTTTTGTTGATGAAGTTCCACGGTTCCTTGAGTAGATCTTCGTCGTTGTATGATGAATCGCCATGAAGTCCTTGAGCTCAACTACACTTTTCTATCCTAATCCGAGACTTAGTCGTGTAGACTAGAAATCAAGACTCATAGTTTTGATCACTAACATTGACAAACATGCTTGATATAGCAACGCATGCGAGGTCGACCGAGCTATGCTCTAACATTTTTATTTCTCAATTCTTTTATCTTTATTTTCTTATTTTGGATATTTGCATATCAAAACTCCAACTTTTAGAGATTTTTGAACAGTTTAGAATAAACACTAACCTTTCTAAGTAGATGGAATTTTTTCTTGACGATGAGGTATATATTGACTGAATTGGGATTAAATGCCAACTAAATAGATTGTTTAGTGTTTATCCTCTATTGTTCATAAATAGCTATCAGTTGGAGTATCGGTTTTTATTATGCATTTTATTTTCTTATTGTGTATATATATATATCATGTTATGAATTTCCCATCTTGAACTTTACTTTTATTGACTAAATTTTACATTGAGGACAATGTAAAGTTTAAGTGTGGGGGAGTGTTCTCATATAGAGATTTTAGCCTTGTTAGTTTTCCCTTGTGTTTAAAAAAAAAAAAAAGTAGAAAAACTAAAAAAAAAGGAAAAAAAAAACGAAAGATGATAAACTCCTAAGTCTAGAAAGTTGTGTCTTACACTAATGGAAACATCGTGGTTGTAGGAGTTGAGGAACCCATTAGTAGAGTCTATTCATATAAAAATAAATAAAATATAAAAACAAATAACATGATAGTTGTCACCATATCTCGGAGTCTTCACCATTAGTGTTTTCATATAGAGTTTTTAGCCTTGTTAGTTTTCCCTTGTGTTTAAAAAAAAAAGTAGAAAAACTAAAAAAAAAGAAGGAAAAAAAGAAAGAAAGATGATAAACTCCTAAGTCTAGAAACTTGTGCCTTACACTAATGGAAACATCGTGGTTGTAGGAGTTGAGGAACCCATTAGTAGAGTCTATTCATATAAAAATAAATAAAATATAAAAATAAATAACATGATAGTTGTCACCATATCTCGGAGTCTTCACCATATCACGTTCTAATTTTATATTTCCATATTTGTCTATTGTTTCTCTAAGTGATTTGGTGGGGCACCAGCATCGAATTGTTATCACTGCTATGATGAAATATAGTGATTGGGTTACTATATATATAAAAAAAAAAGACCAGACCAATTTGACCAAACGGTGTACATATATATATAAAGATTGACACTTGGATAGCAATATGTGTGTGTTCTCCCTGTCTCCGTCGCCTAAACAAGCGTGGAATGCAGGATCCATGGGAATTACCATTTAATCTGCTGACAAGAATCATGCGCTTGGATCCAAAAGATCCAGTCATGTTGTCGACTTGAAAAAAATAAATTATTATTATTGTGTTGAATAAAATCGATCACTGGTTCCCTTGTATATGTCAGTGAATTGATCTAGAATTAAGTTTGTCGACTTCCCTTGTATATGCCAGTCGTGTTGATATTAATATTCAGACCAGTAGCTCAATCCAATAGGATTTTTAGGTTTTTTTTGGCAGTGACCTTCAGACAGATATGGGAAACACCGTTCACCTTAGTCAACAGTCCACCACCATCAACTTTCTATATCCATCTTCTTAATCTTTTCATGTGATTGTGGTTGATTAGATTCTGAGTATTGTGGTTGTGTTCAACTTTATGAATGAAGCTATATCACTAATTTATGAATTGGATTTGAAAGTGGGTACTTTTTCTTGTAATCATTGATAGTATATTAGTATGCCAATTAATAAAAATATTTAGTGCCATTCTTAAATTTTCACAGGTGGCTGGAGTTTGGAAGTATAGGTTTTGTAGGTACACCTCTTGTAAACCTTCACGAGACTATAACTCGTCCACTAGGGACACCTAGTGGTTTAAAGGCTTGTTATACATGCTAAGTGTGATCGTAGCCTCGACGATACAGAGTTGTATGTATGCTTTAGAACAAGTTTTGTTTGATTTTCTCGAGGACTAGCAAAGTCTAAGTGTGGGGGAATTTGATAGGTGTTGTAAACACCTTGATATTTATCTATTGTTTATGCTTTCTTTGTTATTTTTCCTGTAAATTATGTATCTTATGTTTGCTTTTGAGTTTGTTAGGTGCAATGGAGTCATTTGGAGCAAAAGGAGGACAAATCACTTATTTAAAGCGAAAAGCGGAAAAAGATCAATTCACATGCGAGTTACATTTGGAACCGGCTAAGGTTGCGCAAGAAGGAGTGAAGAATGAACTGTCAGTTCTGTGAAACCGACATGCCAATGAAATATGGAAGCCCTTATCCGATGAGTGGATATCAGGAGTAATTTCATTTCCTACACAAAACCTAGAATTCAGAGAAGAACTCTTTTCTCATTATCATTCACTGAAAATTAGAAAGGGAGTAGAACTGAGAAACGGTGGCGATGTTATTGTCTGAAGATTTGGAGAATGTTGTTATTGAAAGAAATCGAAGAACTGTGTTATGGAATTGAGGGTTTGAATCGCTTAATTGTTTCTACTAATGCTCGAATGGTGATAATAAACTCAGGGGAGATCGAGAAGAAGCTGTTGCCGCTGAGAGAATCAGGTCGAAGGTATGAGATGGTCGATTGAGAGCTATTGAGGTGGTTTCTGCTGAGTGAGTTCGTCGGAAGAGAAGAACATGGAGAAACACAGAGTTAGGGTTTGATGTTGGTGTTGAATTCGACAGGAGCAGAGTGGGTCTTGTCCAAGAAGATCATTCGAGATGAATAATCGGACGAAGGTGGTCTATGTCATGTCCCAAGCTTAGGAGGAGGGCGCCCATATCATTTCGATGACGGTATTTAGTGTAATCTTTAGTTGGTAGCCTTTATCCAATCAGGGGTGTCTGTATCCTTTGTAATGAGTGGTTTAGATGTAAGCATTTAGTGGCATTATAGTCGTTAGATCTAGGTTAGTATTTTGGGGTAAAGCCTTATAAACTCAGAGTCTGTAAGAGAGTTCATTATCTAACAGGGGGTTAGTCCTCGAGTGATTTCGGGGTAGTTGAGTGTATTTTAAATCTCAGGGATTTTGAGAGAGTTTGAGAGAGTGTAGGGAGTTTGAGAGAGTTTTGTGTTTTTGAGTTCAGGGAGTTTGGGGGAGTGTAGGGAGTTTGAGAGAGTTTATTAGAGGGAGTTTGGGGGAGTTTGAGAGAGTTCACTCCTAACTCATTCTCTTTTAAGAAACAATAAACCCTTATTTGCAAATAAAATTGATCTTTAATCAAAAGAAAAAAATAAATGAAAATGATCATATCTCTGTATCAATAGTATGTTATTTTGTGCAACGAGATAATTTTTTTTCCCTTCAATTTAACGGTCTCCATACAATTCTAACTCCCTTTGTTCACGAACATTTTCCCACATATCATCCGCTATACTCTTTCTCCATGCATTAGCTTCTTGACGTTGTTGTTCTTGAGTTTGTTGTATCAAAATTTCATCGTCATTTACAAGCGTTGATGGATGGCTATCTTCCTCTTCCTCGACCGGAAACTCATTTGAACGGCATTCTTTTCGTAAGAAGTTGTGTAGGCCTGCACAAGCTATCATTATCTCCGCTTGCACCTGATACGGAAATGGAGGTTGAGACTTAAATATCAAGAAACGAGACTTCACAACACCGAACAATCTTTCAACTACATTCCTCAAAGAAGCATGACGCATGTTAAATAATTCTTCAGCCTTTTTCGCATGATTACCCGTACCAGAAAATTCTTTCAAATGATAACGTTGGCCACGAAATGGTGTTAAACAATATCGTCGGTTTGCAAACCCACCATCCCCCAAGTAATATTTACCTGAATAAAATACAAAAAGAAAACTTCGTCAAGTAGAACCCGAATATAACTTAACCAAAAAACTCAAAACTTCACATTAGATAAAAGTAAAATTACCTTGCGGTATTTTCAGTCCATTTCTTTTTGTCATTGCGTCGTTAAGTATTTTCGAATCATGAGCATACCCTTCCCATCCACTGAGCACTTATATGAAATCCAAGTCGAAGTTGCAAACCGCTAACACATTTTGAGATGTAATTCCATGTCGATTCCGATAAATGGCTGCATTTCTTTTCTCTACCATTGCTGGGATATGTGTACCGTCCATAGCTCCAATGCAATCCTTAAAGTAAGAATAAAATCATGTACTCTCACGAATTTTAAATGGAGTTGCACTTGTTGGCTTAGCCATCATCCTCGGAGCTATAGAATTTAAAGCTCGCAACATCCTGTTGAAGTTTTTACTAACTGTACACCGAGAGCGACCAAATGTGTCACGTATTGTGCAATATCGTGAACTTTGGCCAACAACGAGTAAAAATGTACCAAGCATTTCTTAAATAGAAACACATCTTGTATCACATAATGATGTAGTTTCTCTAATGATACAACATAGTTTTAGAAAAATATCAGGGTACATCCTATAACTTCTTCGAAAGTCTTCTGGGTCTTGACGCAAAACTCTCCTTATATAGTTATATCCAAACAAAGTAACTGGGCGTCTCATTGGTCTTTCAATACGCTGACTTTGTATGTATTGCAATTGCTTGATTATATCCATCAACCATGAATGCACCGCTGAAAGTATATTCAAAAATATGGATAGTTCAAATTCATTATTGCTGCTTACCTCTTCATCATCACTGCTTTCTTCTTCTGTATCAAAGGCTTCATCTTCACTATCAGTAGATAAATCCAAATCAGACATGTTCACCTAAAAAGATGATAAAAGTACTTTTTTTATTAGAATCATCATTATTTCAAAAGCATAAAAGTATATGTATATAGAAAATAAGCATATAGAATATAAAGTTCATAAATTCAATCATAATAACCATAAAGATGTCAACCCATAAAAATTAGTAGCAATCAATCCCTAACAATAAGTTCTCAACTAGGAGAAAAGAAAAATTAAATACTAATAGTTATGAAGAAAAACGATCAAATGTTGTAACTCTAAAAGCCCATTAAACCTAATAGAAACTTGCAAAGATGACAGGTTTATGCTTTTAACTTTGAACCAATCCACAACTTTCTCTCTTCAGGAGTAAAACGTATGAATAAGTTCTTCTTGTGATTGTTGTCTAGCATTTCAATTACTTTCATCTTATCTTCCAAAGAAATTTCATTCATTCCATAAACAAGATCCCATACTTGGTTATCTTTCTTATCCTTATCAATTCTGCGCATTTCTTTTTCAATTTTACGGTCTTCTTTCTCTTTCGCAATAAGAGCATGCATTGAATCAATAGAAGAAGCAATCGATGAACTGTTGGCAATCAATTTCTCTAGATAATCAGATAGCCCAGTAGGATTAGTTGATGTAGAAGAGTCACCAATGTCACACCTTGGTCTTTTCTTTGGTGCCGTTTTTCTGACAGGAATTTTCTTTGTGTTCATATCTTGAGTTTCATCTTTATCTTGTTCATCACTTTCCTCTAAGCCATATCCCACGTATGATACGTTAAAAGCATTATCATATTGCTCTTGTTGAGTATAATCAACATCGAAGTAATCATCTTGTTCATCTTCCTTATCACAGGTTCTAGCACTTGTACCCTCATGGGTAAGATCAACTGTAACTTTTCCAAAAGCACATTTATTCCCAAAAACAATAAGCAATTCACCATAGTCTTTACCATTATCTTCCCTTAAGTTAGTTTGGTTTGGATGACTCTGTTAACATACAAAAAATAAATAAAGGATAAAGCATGAATTAGAACTCTGCACAAAATAGAAGAAAAAATATCAAATTTAGTTTTCAGTAAGTAACACACACATACCTCAAAGTAATTGTTCCACATCTCTTCGGATCCAGTAATCATCTTGTTAGCATCATCCCAACCGAATCCAGAAGTACAAGATTTAAACAAATCCTGGTATTGACCAAATCTAGTCTTCAGCCATCTATGTTTCCCTTTATAGTTCTCAAAAGATTTGTCACAACCACATGCTTGGTTAAGTTTTGGAAGTATCTCCTCTTCCACTATTCTCTTAGTAAAACATCCACTAGTGTCTTTCTTCTTCTCAAGTGTAGCTTCTACCAACAGTTCCAATAATTTCTCAGTCTCTCGAGTTGTCCATTGTTTGTAATTCGTAGTCACTTCCGTTTCCGGTTCCGTATTCTTATTCTTCCTAACATTCTTTTTCTTCTTGTTGTTTTCAGCAGGTTGGCTGAATTTTTCCATTCTATGGTGTGACATGTTAGCTACATTAGTACTTAGACTAATACTAGAACTTAACAAAGCAAGGATAGTAATAACACCAAATAGTCTAATGTAAACATGATAAAAAATTGTGATACTAGATTACACAGTACTAACACGCAGAGCTATTTAGCCAAATTGTTAATCAAAGAAAATCCCTTAGCAACTCCTTGCAACAAAAGAACCGTATGAATTGGCTAAAACACGCCAATACGGAATGAAGTACGCCACTGTATTGAACTTTGGCATATAGAATAGAAGAGAAGTATGTGTCTAAATAAGAGGACTTAACAAGTGATAGTGATTCTCAATTACACCCATGCAAAGTAGCAAGCCAACTAATGCATGATGACATAACAAATTATGAAGATAGCTGTAAAGGAATTCTGTTTCACCGAAACACAGTTTCAGATTGTCCAATCTTTGCAGTACTAATACTTACCTGATCCTCTTTAAAGTTTTATGGTACACTTACAATTCAATATTCCACAACACACTCAAAAATCATAGCATTCCAACGGTTCATTAAAAAGATACATTACTCAGAACCCGACTACTTTCAATACGTGCATACAGAATTCAGTTCCGGATTTCTCACACTTTGGTGTACCTAAAGTGATCAGAACTTCATGAAATTTCTACAGTATATACAAACATCATACTAAAATTTCAGCTTTGTCCGATAAGCGGAGAATGAGATAAATAAGAATCAGTCTCATATTCGGGATTTAAACTCAGCAGACCATAGTCATATATTGTGCAAGTTTTGCAGTAGCAAACGTGACCTGATCCGCGTGAAATTTTTACTGTACTTCTATAACAAGGTAAACTACGACATACTCAAATTTCATCATATTCCAACGGTTGAATTTAAAGATATCATTATAATCAAATCATGCAATTTCTTACCAAGATCTTTTGAACCACAAATTAGGGTTTTGACAGAGAGAGAGTACCCACAAAAAAAAACTATATACACAATCAAAATAAACAATCATGGATATCGAAAGATACACAAATCAAACTATGATAAACAATCGTGGAAACCAAAGAAGAAAAAAAACATACCTGGAAAAAAATGTTTCCTCTTCTTTCTCCTATGGTTTTCTACGCACCAAACTCCTTCCCAAATCTCTACTCTTTTCAGAGATTTGTTGTGAGATCAAAATACACTAAAAACTCCTTCGAACTCCTCAAAGCAACCAACTCCCTAGTATTGTAGGGTTTTATGACTAACAGGGAGTTCAAGAGCTTTTTTTAAACTCCCCAGCGACTAACATGTGTTTTCTAGAGAGTTTAGGAGACTCCTCTAAACTCCCCCACGATTAACGGAGATTTGGAGAGACTCCCTCAAACTCCCTCAGGACTAACAGGAAAAAACCTAAATACATTAAAATCTCTAGAACTCTCCCACGACTAACCCCTGTAAGAATTAATGAAAAGAACCAGATCGTTAAATCGATCAAACCGTGTTCGCTGATCCGGGAGGCTTGATCCGTGAGGATCTTGACGTTATTACTATCTCTAATCTATTCTTGTTGTGAATCTCATCCAGGTTCATAACAATTGGTATCATCCAGACAATTCTGTTCGTACTCTGCAATGGAGCTGCCGGAAGCTACACCACTGCAGCTGAAAGCTTTGAAGAACGAAGATAAAGCAAGAAATATGATAAGTTTTGTGGGTTATATCAGGTTCATTATGTAGAGTATCACTCTCAAACTCGAGAGTACTATCTTCAGAAGTTTGCAAAGCTCATAGACAGAGCAAGAAAGAAGTGTATATTGATACTTTTCATTAAGAGTACTACATCAATTCCTCCTGCCGTCGATGAATAAGAAGATGATTCTCTAGAGGAATTGATTCCTTCATTTTTCTTCGACGAAGAAGAGAATAAAGAGGTTACAAAAGTTAGGGTTAAATCAATTTCTTTTGTTATTGACAAGGAAAACATTGATTCCACTGAGTCTGAGAGTTTTCAATTCGAAGAAATTGTTGAAGCTGCCGTGAATGATATTGAAGAAAAAAATCAGATCGAATTTGGTGAGTGTTTTAACATTATTCTTAATTCTTCTCGTAACATATTTGATCGTGGAAAAGTGAAATTACCAGTTGATTCTAAGTTGGGCATTTTTTTTCTCGGGGGTTCAACATTTTTGGGTAGAAATTTTAAAGAAATTTTTCAGGAGTTGGTTAATAATAATGGGTACTTATCAGATTGGTTGTTTACTTCTTCAAATGTTGGAATCCTAGCTAATAGTGATTTTGCTAATCCTGCTAGAAGTCTGAATGTAGCTGTTTATTTCCATCTTTATTTTGCTTCTACTTGTTCTGTATTCGATCCAGGAAAGAAGATTGATAAGTCACGTTTCATGGATGATTACAAGGGGAGAATTATTTATGAGATTATTTTACATCCTGGGTATGCCTCAGATTCAATATTCCGTAATTCAGCTGTACTGGAATCTATTAGAACTGATAATAATGGTGATTGTAATAAACTATTTGTTAAAATGATTGAGAGAAATAAATTTTTATTACTCTTGCTGGCTAGAGTAGTTGGTAAGATGTTTGTTAAAACACCACACATGCATAATAAAACTAGTTGTGCTTCTACAATTCTGTGTGTGAGAATGACTTCATTTAAGAAGACTCATCGAGTATTTGGTATGTGGGGAGAAGGTTCTAATTGTTTGCGAAAGCAGTATGAATTGATGGTCACTACCAATCTTCATCTTAAATCAGTTGGAATTCTGTTTATTCAGTTGAGAAGTTTCAAAGCTGTGAATGCGTTTATCTCAATTGCTGCTTTGTTGGTAACTCAGCAAGGGGTTTTCGAACTGCAGTTTCTAAGTCTCCTGCACCATGTGTTGTTGTCTTATATGGTTTATGATGTACACCTGGTGGTTCAAATTCTATATGGGTGGAGGCTGGTAGATCACTTGAGGTGGAAACTTAAAGTTCCATGGAGTTTCACTAGTTCTCTCATCTCGCAACTGCAAGGTGATTTAATTCAAAACTTGAAAATTCTCTGGGCATTTCTACAACCCTACTGGAGTGGTTTGTGCACGTCATACCTTGCTCAGTCTCCTAATTCTGGTTGCAACCAACTGATGGGTATGCGCGATTTTGATTTCCCTTTGTATCTACTTCCTTGTTACAACTATATGTGCAGTCTAGTATACCATGCAACGGAAGATTATAGTTGGACCATAATTTTACAAGATATTCGAGGACTCAGGTCTTGCTCATAGTAATTCAGAATTCAATTGTGGTCATGTTGGTAGTTCACTTACGGTGGAAATTTAACTTACCTACTTCTGAGAATTATGAAAGCTTTGACATTCGAGAAGATGAAAAGAAGGTGCACTTCGATTTTGCTAAGTTTGTTCTCCAATCCTTGTTGTCTTGCACTCAACGTGACTCTAATTCGTGTGTTTGGCTGTGGAGTTTGACTGGTGCCGTGTGTTTCTCTGCTTATTTTTATTATTCTTGCTCTGTATTTGACCGTTGGAAGTGGTGTGCTCAATCGATTTTAAGGAATAGTCAGGGGAACTTTGTTTATGAGCTGGATTTCAGACTAGGGTACATTTCAGAATTTCAGTATGATGATAATAGTGTTGGTGGTAGGTTGTTTCCAGAACTGTCATTCATATATTTTGGAACTGAGAGTATCTTCACATTGCAATGGACGGAAGTGATGAATTTTAGCAAGGCAATTAAATTTTTTGGTCGAGTGCCTACTGGTCATTATGTGGGGCTCCCTGACTTTTCCCTTGTGGTGAGTCTCACATTTCTTCTTAGAGAGTTTAAGATTCTCGGTACCTGTGTATTTCTGCATTGTCCATTACTTTCTCATGGAGTCTATGGAAGCATTACAAGCCAAAGAAAGACCCAAAAGGTCTCCTTGAAGTCGGGATTCACAAAACATGGTGATGCTCAGCTCGATGGTGTACTTATCTGTCTACCTGGTCAGGTTATGAATTTTAATGGCAAAACAACAAGATCAATTCTCACTGCAGTTAATGCTTTAACTGTTCTCTTTGAACTTCCATATATAATGAAGATTTATATCTTAGTTCTTGAGCAACTACAAGATTACTTCTGGGTTACAGTGAAGTATGTAGTTCCATGTGATTTTTTGGAAGCTACAACACTAGGCGAGAAGCTACATCATCTCTCTGTATACAAGCTCAGGATTATTAATGCGAGGGATGTTTCTGGTTGTGGCCACCAAGTTGTACACAAGGTCAAGATTACGGGAATGAGCACAAAGAGGTATCCACTGTTTGCCTTCAAGGGAGGGGCCACACTCATGTACGCTCATTACAGTACACGTGCAAATAGTCAGTCCAAGACTGGACTGGGAGTTGGAGTTCTTACAGGCCTTAAAAGTGGCTTCTTTCATCTTGAGACTAAATGTTTGCTAAGGGCGATTCAAATTGTAAAGGTGTTGCTATGGATGGATTACTGGAAGTGGGAAATCAGCTTGTTTGATCTGCGCGTATGGAGTGCAAGAAGTTGAGCTGATTATAAGAAGTTTTGTTATGCAACATTGGTCATCATTAAATTGACGGTTCATCTTGGCCTACGTAGAGCGGACTACATGCAACTTAGAGTTCATGGTGCTGCGACACACGAAATGTTGGCAAGGCAACAAACAGAAAAGTGTCATCATGTCCCTGTTATACGAGTGGAGCGGCTCATATTGTACATGACACAAAGGCAGCAGCCATCTTTCCCTTGTCAACTTAACAAGCCTTTTTTTCTTAACCTTCATCCTTGAGGACAAGGATGTTCTGAAGGGGATGGTATTTGTCATGTCCCAAGCCTAGGAGGAGGGCGCCCATATCATTTCGATGATGGTATTTAGTGTAATCTTTAGTTGGTAGCCTTTAACCAATCAGGGGTGTCTGTATCCTTTGTAATGAGTGGTTTAGATGTAAGCATTTAGTGGCATTATAGCCGTTAGATCTAGGGTAGTATTTTGGGGTAAAGCCTTGTAAACTCAGAGTCTGTAAGAGAGTTCATTATCTAAGAATTAATGAAAAGAACCAGATCGTTCAATCGATCAAACCGTGTTCGCTAATCCGGGAGGCTTGATCCTTGAGGATCTTGACGTTACTACTATCTCTAATCTATTCTGTTGTGAATCTCATCCAGGTTCATAACAGTCTATGAGTTGAGTTTATGGCAACTGAGACTTGTTTAGACTCTGAGAAGAGCAAGGAAGAAATTGATGAGGGTTTGAGATTGAAAGTACAGGATTGTGGAACCATATTTGGAGATGGGCTTTTAAGATCTGGTGTTGTTGACGTGCCAGTGAGTTAAGCAGAAAGGGTGGATGTACTGAGAGCTGAATTTGGGTTGCTGCACTGAGTTGCTCGAGTTTGAGTTCAAGTTGCAGGTGTTTTGCTGATGATAATGGAAGAGTTGTGATGCCGTGGTGAACATGGTGGTTTGCTTGTGAACTGAAATTGAAGGAAGGCTGATCAAGGAAATAGAGCAGACAGAAGAGATGTTGGTTCAACTGGAAGCAACGGGATAGTGGTTTGCAGGTTATTGAACTGATGCAGATGATGATGATGGTGACAGTAACGCAGGAGATGCAAAGATTCAGTTGAGTTGCAGGGAGTGACATGGAGGTTGTGAGTTCGCAGGAATTGAAGCAGGCAAGGGTTTGTTGCTGCTGGAATTGCAAGTGCAGGTTGAGATGGCTTGTTTGAGTTGCAGATGAGTCTGAGCTGGTGAAGATGCAGTGTTGGTGGATAGGAGCACAACGGCAGAAGCTACAGGGTGGTGCAGCTGCTACTGAAGCTGAAGTTAATGATGTTTTTGGTGGCTTACAGATGTTGTAAATGGGTTTGTGGTGCAGTTGTGAAAAATGGAAGTGGTGATATGAAATGGAATATCATGAATGGTGTTGTTGTTGCAGGATTGAATGGAGCTGAAATGAGGTGCATGGAGTGAGAATGCCGGTAATAGATGGTATTTGTACTTGAGCTAATGAACTGGTGCTAAGTATGGCAGGTGCAAGTTGGTATGGATGGTGTTGCATCTGGCGGTAGTAAAGTTGGTGGTTGCGAACAGCTGATGCAGGAAATTGGTTGATGATGTGTATGTGAAGCTACGGGAAATAGGAATTCCAGGGAAGTGACAGCAAAAGTGCGAAGTGAGCGAAAATGGCGAGCCGGCGGTACTAGTTCCGGTTACCGGATTTCTGAGATTAGAGTGTAGATCATAAAGTTTCATTGAATCGCGAAGGGGGTATGTGTTGGATGCAAGAGTTGGCCATGTGATATATGAGTTTGGAGTTGCGCTTTTGGGCCAGTTCCAGTTTTCGCACGACTTAGGAATTGGCCTAGATGATTCTTGGTGATGTATTGCTCAGAATTTATGAATGTATGAACTGCAGGAGATGACATTGCTGGTGGATGGAGCAAGTCAGGATTATGGAATTTGTGGAAGTATGAATGGATGGCTAGCCGTGTTTTTGGTAAAGCTGGAACAGGGTAAATTGGCTTGTCAGTTTCAGGAGACTGACAGGCTTAGTAACCTTTGAATGGCAGTATGGGCCTGTATTGGGCTGGAGCGTGAATCAGCTGGAGGTGATCAGGTCTTGGTAGAGTAATATTTTGGGAGAACTTATTCACACAACTGGAGAATATCCTTATCTCTACTTTTTTTCTAGGGTTTTAGACATGGAAACTCTTCTTTTTATTCTTGTTATGAACTCCATGAGCACGAGTACTTAAAGATTTCCTTAGACATGGAAACTCTTCTTTTGAATAGCGGAGTATATAAATCGTATCTATTCAGATAGCTTTATGGTTCAAGAAGGTTTCAAGCCACCAGTGTTTGAGGAGAAAGCTCTTACAAACTTGGATGAAGTCGATGTTGTTTTTGAGGGCTGTGAAGTGGTTCTAAGGTAATATTTTTTGAAGTTCATGTGAAAATCCTATAATCATTGTTATGAATGATATTAATATTTTTTTGTCGGCACCATTTTAAGAGTATCATGCAACTGAGAAGAAAGAAGAACAACCAGTAGCTATAAATGCCTTTCGAATTGATTTTCTAGATCTTGGAAATATGTTAGGACAATAGGTTTTTTCAGTCTATTTCTATTTGTTCTCACTTGCGTGTGGCGGTATGCAAGTTTAGACATGTAATTTGGATCGCAATTTTTATCAGTTTCATTTTTTATTTAGAGTTGAGAGATAAAGGAAGTTTAAGAGAAGTAATATTCTTTGTAGTTCATTCTGCAATGCAATATTTATATGCACTCTATAAAGTATTACTTGATTCATCGTTAATTTTTGAGATTTTTATTCTATTGAACCTACTTCTATCTGTATATTTGAATGTGTTTTAGGTAAAGTTCCATGAAAAGGAAAAGGGAAATCTTTTGGGATTATACCTGAGGGGGTTTACGATAATGGGAAGACACATAATCATTTTAAATTGTAAGCTTAAAGAATAGTCATTGTTATTCATTTTTCTATGGTGAGAACTGGGATATGGCAGTGGAAATCCAAATTAGTCATCTGATTCAGCCGGATGCATTTATCTTAAGTTCTGAATCATATATAAATTATTCAGACTTTAGATGGTTCGTTGTATTTTTTTCGTTTTTAATTTATAAGTTTAGGTGGTTCCTTACCTATTGGATTGGTATTTATTCTATTTTTTTACAGCTCTCCAGATAGTACGCCTAAGTGGGCAGTTTGCTCATCATTCTGGCCAAAAAATTGATTTGAGTCATATTTATAAGTTATTTGCTGAGTATTATTTGGTTAAATGTTTGAGAGTGTGTGCAAGGTTACTAACCCTGGAAGTTGATTAATCAAAAATGATTTGTAGACAGAGTGAAAAAACACCTAAAAAAATTGACTCACGGAAAAAGTGACCCCTGTTAATTTTGGGGTAGGCACCGAGACACCATTGCCAGCAAAAACACTGTCAATCGCATATTCGCTGGAATACTCACGCAAGCTATGTTCATAGCTTCGTTCTTAGTGATGCCCACTTGAGACATTGGTATCGAAACTTAGGGGCTTCACTTCTCAATAATTTTTATGGGTTCTAATAAGATCAGGGGCTTTAGGGTAAAACCCATTTTGTAGGTGGTTCTCAATAGTTTTTTTTTTATTAACCTATTCGATGATACTAACGGTTGGAAAACAACCAATGCATGGTAATTGGTTACATTTTTCCAGATCTTAAGTCAAGTATACAGATTTCTTCTTCTCACCCATGAAAGAAGATATTATTACTCCCTTCGTTTCATTACACATTGTATTTTCATTATGATTAGATTTCTAAGTTGGTTAAAATTTATGGGAGATATGACTATAATATTTCCATCAATAAATTGCTCGGTGTGATTCATTTTGCATTACATATGTTAATATGTGTTATCCGGCAAATGGAAAATGCAACTTATTTGGTGCACCTGTAAGGCAACTTTGATTTATCTTATTCGTAGTTAATGGTTGATGCTTGGTGAGTATGCAAATACTTTTTTTTTTTTGACAATTGTGTTTGCTATTTATTTCATGACAATAGGGTACAAGGACGGTTTTATTATGGACAATGTCAAGGTATGTATGTTTCTGCCCTTAGCATTAGGTGACCATGGTATAAATTCAAAAACAAGGGGTGTAACTTGGCGAGACGAGATTTTTTCGAGTTTGGTTGTTTATGCTGAGAATCTCCGATAACAAGAAAATCGCTTAGTGAAATTAGTCTCTCCTTCACATATATTTGTAACTTAATTTTGTCCAAATTTGTCAATTTTTGGGAAGAAACGCAATTAAGATTATGCTATTAGTTTTTTTTCTTGGTCACGCTAATACGTTATAATATAACTATTTCAGGGTTGGTCAACCTAAGTGGAAGATGAAATTCATATTCATATTTCATAATGGCGAGTCCGGCATCGTGAATTCATTTTTCGATAGAGATTAATGTATTTCCTTGACGACATCTTCTTCAACGGGAAGCATTTTATATGCTTTCCACTATTTAGAGTTGGTAATCTATCTTATATTAATAATATTGTGGTCTTTTGAATGTCTCTAATGTCATATATCGGTACGAATATAGTGAGTGTGATCTTCATTTAACTACAAGAAGTTGGAGCATGAAAGAGAAGTTTAATTTGCCTCTTCATTCTTAATGCACATATATGATTTCTGAAAAAATATATATTAGTGCATTTTCTTGATTATATCTTCTTTGAGGGGAAGCACTTCATATGCTTTGCATTGTTCGGAGCTGATAATCTATTTTATACTAATATCGTTTTTTTTTAGTATCAAGTAATGTCAGATATAAATTTAAATTTAACTACAAAAAGTTGGAGCCTAGAAGAGCAATTTAATTGGTCATTTGATTTTTGTCGTAAGTATATGATTCTGAAGAAAGATGTATAAGTGCATTTCCTTGATGACATCTTCTTTGACAGGAAGCACTACTTCACACATGTTGACACTATTTAGAGTTGACAATCTATTTTATATTAATAGATTTTTTTTTTGGTGCCTCTAATGTCAGATATGGATACGAATATAGTGAATGTGATTTTCATTTAACTACAAGAAGTTGGAGCCCGGCAGATTAAATTAGTTGGCCTCTTCACTCTTAACGTAGACATATGATTTCTAAAAAAATATATATCACTGCATTTCCTTGATTATATCTTCTTTGACAGGAAGCACTTCACATGCTTTTCACTATTCGCAGTTGACAATCTATTTTATATTAATATCGTGTTTTTTAGTATCTCTAATGTCAGATATAAATACAATTATATAGTGTGTTTGGTAAGAAGTTGGATCCTGGAAGAGCAGTTGAATTGGTCGTTTGATTCTTAACGAAGGAATATGATTTTTGAAAAACGATATATCAACGCATTTCCTTGATTATATCTTCTTTGATGGGAAGCACTTTATATGTTTTGCACTATTTAGAGTTAGCAATCTATTCTATATTAATATCACTAGGGCTTAACCCATGTCGTAACGGCACGGGAAAGGATATGTATTTTCAAACATATCCATCGGTTCATACATATCATAATTGTTTGCGCAAAATCGATCCAGTCGATCCAAGTCTAACTGTTTTTGATGTGTTGGTTAATAAACATGTCCTTAGCCTCAAATTTTTCAATATCATGTATGTATGTTATATAATCCTTTAGGACAAACATAGTTAATCGTGAATCAATTACTCAAAATCCTACAAGATCATGGGTAGTAGAACACTACTTCATTCACTTCTTTAAAACAAAGTAGTGTCCCTACTTCGAAAAATAAATAAATCATCAAAGGTCGTTCACCAAATTTGTAACAAAACTGAAAACACAAAATTACTTCAAAATCAATCAGATTAATCTTACAAAATCTGTTAGCTTCAAGAATTATTTTTCTCCCTTTGGTGTTAAAAATTATTCCAAATTTACATAGATTTGTGTTTATTCATTTTCCTAAAGTTTGTAATTTGTAGTTCTTGATCCATTTCGTTTCTTATCTACTTATCTTCTCTCTTTACATATTATCAACTATTTTCCAAGCATGCATAATCACATGAAGTCGAGGACAACTGGCAGAAACAAAAATCATGACAAAAAATGGGAATATAGAGAGATATGAGAAACTAAATCAATAACAATTGATTCGTGTGTAGCCTTGTACTGGTCAATTTTTTTTTATAGGTTTCATCTTCTTTCCTGACCCTACCTGAAAAATCTTAAAACCACATCTATTGATTTATCTTCTTCTTAGAAAAATTTGGCATTTAATATTTATTTTAATTTAAAAAAACAAAATAAAAACAAATTTAAAAACTAACATCAAATAAAAAAAAATTAAACCAAATGTAACTAAATAATTTATCTACCTTAGGACACCTTTCTCATCCCACTACCACTACTTCTTCCACCACCACCATCATTAACGTCATCACTCCACCATTCTCACCAATACCCACCACCATTATCCCCACTGTTGATCCACCACCCCGGCCCACCATCACAACCACCATTAATGCCTACTGTTTAATATAAAATAAATTTATTATGCATTGTATTAATGAAAATATATTTATTTGACTAATTAAAGAAACATTTATTATGAAATATCAATAGAATATTATTATTGAAAGTTAATTAAACTGATCATTTTACACCATAAAATTTCCCAAGAATAAATTTCAGAAAATAAAAATAAATGCAAATTTCTACTTTACATATTTCCTTTCTACGTCATTTGTTTGAAACTGTATGATTGCATCTCATATTTCTTCTCTTTCTCCCTTTTTGTTTAGACTGGGATGGTTTTAAGAAACAACTCAACTACTGAAATGCAAGGTATGATGAAATTAGAGTTTTGGGAAATGATTTTTTTCTTAGTTTCTCTGACCTATTTCTATTCTATTTATATTCTTCATTTATAAGTGTGACAACCGTTACTCCATTTTCGACAACACATATAATCGTTGCTTGCTTAATTAATTATTTTTGTAAAAGTGTTAATTGTAGATAAATTATTATAACACTAATAATAACGACATATTCCCAACGTTTCTTTTTTGACGTTACAATAAATATATAGTAACGTTTTTTTGACGTTACAAAAAAACAATGATTTCGTGTAGTGTTAATTATTATAATTAATGAGACATTTATTAACAAAAATTAATAAAATATTTGTTGAGAGAAATTAACATAAACAAATTAAGACCGTTGCATATGCTTCGAACTTTTAATCACATAAGTCTGTTGTAAAAGTTTATGCGGACAATCACAACAATAGATTTATCTGCTACCTAAACAAATCTGAGTTGTAGCTTAGTCCAGCCGTGAAGACACATGCTTGATAGTAAGTAATATTGTGTGCACGTGTGTGTTAATTTTGACATGTGTCATTCATTTCTTGTTACTATATAAAGTGAAAATCGTGCAAGGTTCTTTTCTAATCGTCATGTTTTGTTTTGTATTGTAACCGAATTTATTTAAATACCGTAACGATCAACTATACAACTTCCTCAGTATAATGTTGCTTGTGCAGTAATGACAGATAATTAACATTCTCCAGCACCGCTCACAAACACACATAATTGCTGAACAACCCATTATCATCATTTCTTCCACCAGGGGCGGAGCTAGGAATTTAGCTATGAAAAGGCAAACAAAAAATATCAGGGAGAGCAAGATGGTAAAATAGTGGTTTAAGCACATACAGTATATGAAAAAAATTAGAAGTGGAAGTTTAACATTCCCGTCAGGGTACATAGGCAACCGCCTATCCTTTTCATGGGTTGGTTTCGCCCCTGTCTTCCACCACCACTTGATGAAATATTTATTAACAAAAATTAATAAAATATTTGTTAAGAGAAATTAACATAAACAAATTATAAAAGTTTATGCGACAATCACAACAATAGCTTTATCTTCCCCCTAAACAAATCTGAGATGCAGCTTTGTCCAGCCGTGAAGGCACATGATTGATAGTAAGTGATATTGTGTGTACGTGTGCGTCAATTTTTACATGTGTAATTCATTTCTTGTTACTATATAAGGTGAAAACAATGCAAGGTTCTTTTCTAATCGTCATGTTTTATTTTGTATCGTAATCGAGTTTATTTAAACACTGTAAACGATCAACCATACAACTTCCTCAGTATAATGTTGCTTGTTCCGTAATTAAGGTGAAAACAAATAATTAACATTCTCCACTACTGCTCACAAACATGCACAATCATTGGACCACCCATTATCATCATTTCTTCCACCAGGAACGGAGTTAGGAATTTAGCTATGAAAAGTAAAAAAAAAAATCAGGGTAAGCAAGATGGTAAAAATGGTGGTTTTAGCACATATATTATATAAAAAAAATTAGATGTGGAAATTTAACATGCCCATCAGGGTACGGAGGCAACCGCTTATTCTTTTCATGGGTTGGTTCCGGCCCTGTCTTCTACCACCACTAAGTAACGTTATCGCCTCCTCCACCACCCACTAACATCACCACCACTACCGCCAACAGATCATCAGCACAACCACCATAAATTTTCATTGATATGTTTAATAATTAGCAAATTTATTATTTATTTATATATATATATATATATATATTTGATGATTAATAGCACAATGAAAATTAATAAACAAATTTATTATGAGATATTTATTTGGATAATTAATGACATTATGAGAAATTAATAAAAATTTATCATGAAAATATTAGTGGAATATTAATACTATAAGCAGATTTAGACCGTTAGATTTATATTAACTTTCGATCCAAGACATCACTTGTGGAAACACCCACATCCATGGATTTAGCTTTCCCAAGAATGAATCTTGAACGTCATTTATCAAGGCTAAGTTGTCCATGCTTTGTTTTATAACTAGACTAGAACTTTACCCGTGTCGTAACGGCACAACCTTCATAATAAGTTAAAAAGATTATGTCAATTTTAAGCCCTGTCATTTTTGTGTTGGCTCTATGTAAACTGACAATTGTTCTCTTTGTTTTTTGAGTATTATGTTTTCTTTTGGAGAATTGCTAGGTTGATCGAAATATATGTCTCAAAGAAATCACCGAGTGAAATATGTAGTGAAACCAACTGAAAACCTTTATTATCCCACTGGTGGATCCATTACCCTACCGTCGTTCGATTTTTCTCGGGTCGTTTTTCGGGAAAAATTGCAATAATCTTGTACAATTTTTTTTTTGCTTTAGAACCGTCTTATTTTCACATTATAAAACTCAACAAAACCTTCTGTAATGATGTTATTTGTGTCCTAATGACATACAATAAACATTTTCTCACTACCATATTGAACCTGCATTACCACCACCAAGACACCCCATTACCACTACCTTTTCCACCACCGCCACTATCGTCACCGGATCCATGCATCACCACTCACAAATATCACCCCGGTCATCCCTAATTTCTGTTGATATGATTATTAACAAATTCATTATCTATTTATTAAAAATATATTCAGAAAAATGTAATGGGTTGGAAAGAGAATTTTGCAAGTTATTATGTTTTTATATTAACAAATTTGTTGTTTATTTAATGAAAGTACATTTATTAAGATAATTATAAGATATTTATAATGAGAGATTAATAAAATATTTATTATAAGAAATTAATGATAAAATAATGATGAAAACAACCACGGCCATAGATTTAACTTTCCCAAGAACGAATCCTGACCCCTCTTTGTCTTGCCTAAGTTGTCTAAACTATGCTTTATAAGTTTACTAGAACTTCACCCGTGCCGTAACGACACGACCTCCGTAGTAAGTAAAAAAATTATGTCAATTTTAATTTTTGACATTTTTTTTGTTGGCTCTATATAAAATGACAATTAGTTTTTTAATTGTTGTGTTTTCTTTTAGAGAATTGCTGGGTTGACTTAAATATTTTTCTCGAAAAAATCACCGGGCGAAACATGTAGTGAAACCAACTGAAAACCTTTACTATCCCTATCATCGCTGGGTTTTTCAGGGGTTGTTTTTCGGAATAAATTGTGGTCATCCTGTACAATAGTTTCTTTTGTATTAATAACCATCTTATTTTCACATTAAGAAAATCAACCACAACTTTCATAATAAATGTTACTTATGTCTTAACGACATAGAATAAACATTATTGCCATTAACACACTGAGCACCTGCACTACCATCACCGGAACCACTCATCACCGCTAACTTTTCCACCACCAACAATATCGTCACCGACTCCATGCACCACCACTCACAAAGACCACCCTGATCATCCGTAATGATTATTAACAAATTTATTATTTATTTAATGAAAATATATTTCATTTATAATGAGAGATTAGTAAAATATCTATTATGTGAAATTAATGATACAATAATGATGTAAACAACCACAACCATCGATATATCTTTTCCCTAAACAAATCTCAGCCGCTCTTTATCTTGCCTAACTTGTCCAAATGCAAAATTTAGATTAATACGTAAAAAATATAATTTTACAGTTTTGTTGGTATGGATGCAGAATAAAACATTATTTAGGGTTTACATGTAAATAATTTTTTAGATGTCAAAAAGGGTTGGGGCCAGCTTGTCGCTCGACTACCAATCAACTCAGTGTAAACATTTGTTCTTTTGTTTTCTAATAAAGCCTTCTAAGGCATCTTTTTATGAAAAATAATTTTTTCAATTATAACTGCGCTTTATATTGGTTTGGTATCTAACTTTCAGAATGAGCTTGGTTTCTTTATAGTCCTCAACCGTTCATTTTCTTTCCTGTCCCGACCCGACAAACATCTGGCCCATAATATTTATTTTAACTTAAAAAAATTAAAAAAATAAAAGAAAAATAAATTTAAGAACTAACATCAGACAAAAAAATAACCAAGGGTAACTAAGTAATTTACCTATCTTAGGACACCATTTCTCATCCTACCACCACTACTTCTTCCAGCACCACCACCATTAACGTCATCACTCAACCATTCTCACGTCCAACACCCACCAACCATAATTATCCCCACCGCTGATCCACCACCCCGCCCTCCATCACAACCAATATTAATGTCCACTGATCCAATATAATATAAATTTATCATGTACTATATTAATGAAAGTATTATTTTAAATTTTAAAAAATAAAAAAATAAAAGAAAAAAAATTAAAAACTAATATCAAATAAAGAAATAAACCAAGGTAACTTAGTAATTTATCTACCTTAGGACACATTTCTCATCCCACTACCACTACTTCTTCAACACCACCACCATTAACCACATCACTCCACCATTCTCACGTCCAACACCCACCGCCATTATTCTCATCGCTGATCCACCACCCCCGCCCACCATCACAACCAATATCTATTCCACTGATTCAATATAATATAAATTTATTATATACTGTATTAACGAAAGTATTATTTTAAAAAAAAAATTATTAAAAAAAGTAATATCAAATAAAAAAAATAAACCAAGGGTAACTAAGTAATTTATCTACCTTAGGACACCTTTCTCATCCCACTACCACTACTTCTTCCACCACCATCACCACCATTAACGTCATCGCTCCACCATTCTCACCAACAACCACCACCATTATCCCCACAGTTGATCCACCACCCCTACCCACCATCACAACCACCATTAATGTCTATTGATTTAATATAACAAAAATTTATTATGTACTATATTAATGAAAGCATATTTATTTGATTAATTAAACAAACATTTATTGTGAAATACTAATAAAATATTTATTATTGAAATTTAATTAAACTGATCATTTTACAGTCGTAGATTTAGCTTTTCCTATCACTACTTCTTCCAACACCACCACCATTAACATCATCACTCCACCATTCTCACATCCGACACCCACCGTCATTATCCCCATCGGTGATCCACCATCCCCGCCCACCATCAAAAGTTCACAACCAATATTAATGTCCACTGATTCAATATAAAATAAATTTATTATGTACTTTATTAACGAAAGTATTATTTTAAATTTAAAAAAAAAAAGCAATATCAAACAAAAAAATTAACCAAGAGTAACTAAGTAATTTATCTACCTTAGTACATATTTCTCATCCCACTATCACTACTTCTTCCACCACCACCACCACCATTAACGTTATTACTCCACCATTCTCACCAACACCCACCACCATTATCCCCTCCGTTGATCCACCACCCCCACCCACCATCACAACCACCATTAATGTTTATTGATTTAATACAAGATAAATTGTTTATGTATTGTATTAATGAAAGCATATTTATTTGATTAATTAAACAAACATTTATTATGAAATACTAACAGAACATTTATTATTGATATTTAATTAAACTCATCATTTTACAGCCGTAGATTTAGCTTTCCCTATGAGAAATCTGGACCACTCTTTAACTTGCCTAAGTTGTCCAACCTATGCTTTATAAGGGAGATGTCAATTTTAACCCTTGTCATTTTTGTGTTGGCTCTATGCAAACTGACAATGTTCTCTTCGTTTTTTAAGTATTATGTTTTCTTTTGGAGAATTGCTAATTGATCGAAATATATGTCTCAAAGAAACCACCGAGTGAAATATGTAGTGAGACCAACTGAAAACCTTTATTATCCCACTGGTAGATCCATTACCCTACCATCGTTCGGTTTTTCTCGGGTTGTTTTTCGGGAAAAATTGCAATCATCTTGTACAATATTTTTTTTTGTTTTAGAACCGTCTTATTTTCACATTAAAAAACTCAACAACAACTTCTGTAATGATGTCATTTGTGTCCTAATGACATACAATAAACGTTTTCTCACTACCTATTGAACCTCCACTACCACCACCAGAACACCCCATTACCACTACCTTTTCCACCACCATCATTATCGTCACCGGATCCATGCACCACCACCCACAAAACACCACCCCGTCATCCCTAATTTTTAATGATATGATTATTAACAAATTATTATCTATTTATGAAAAATATATTTAGAAAAATGTAATGGGTTGAAAGAGAATTTTGCAAGTTATTATGTTTTTATATTATTATTCTTTATTTAACGAAAGTACATTTATTAAGATAATTATAAGACATTTATAATGAGAGATTAATAAAATATTTATCATAAGAAATTGATGATAAAATAATGATGGAAACAACCACGGCCATAGATTTAGCTTTCCCAAGAATGAATCATGACCGCTCTTTATCTTGCCTAAGTTGTCCAAACTATGCTTTATAAGATAGAAATAACCCGTGCCGTAACGACATACGTTGTAACATTTATCTTCTATCATGATTAACGATGAACCTAACTAAATTACCAATAATATGGTGTTAATGTTCGATAAAAAGATTAAAAATAAGGGTTTATATAATTTAATTACTGCTTCCAGTGAAAATATAGTTGGCCTCTAATATATCCTCAAAATCTGGCCAGATTGAATCTCACACCTTTCGTATTAGTATTTTATGATATTTTTTTTCCGGATTAATTAGGATGGTATGTACATGTATATACAATTACCTATCCTTACGCTTTCCCTATCATTCCAAAATAAAAATGTGTAAAATTAGAAAAAGAAGGTCTGCGCAGAAGGTATTAAAATAAATACGATATTTTCAGCCAAAAATATATGTGAGTATATATTTTATGTCTCCAAAAAATACTGACTTTCTTAAAACTAATAACTTCGCTCTAATATTCATCGATCTCCGCTACGTCTTTTGTTTTCACTTCGCAGTGAAACCCTTCAAATTCTCAGATGATGCAGATCAACTGAACGGATTTTAAATCCATTCTTTGATTTTCCATCTCATATCTACTAATCTTTTTTGGAAAGGGCGATTTAGTGATTTCATATATCAGATTTGTGGCGTGTACTACGTGGTGGTCGAGGAGAAAACATGTAAAACTCGTTATGTAACTATGATTTTTCGTACATGTTTATTAATTGAAGGGTTTGATTCTTAGGAATGTAAATGTTGGTTGTGATTCTTTACACCAAAAACGTATTCATATCACCAAGGTCATTTTCAAATAATTTTGTGCCTTGATTTGTTTCTTTGTTTCCAGGTATGTTATAGGATTTTGTTATTTTTAAATGATTTGTAAATTAGTTTTCTTTTTGATGCATGATTTAACCAAGATTTTTTTTTTTTTTTTTGTTATCATGGGTTTTCTCTATAATTGGTTTTTTATGCACGATCCTTAAGTGATCGGAGAATAACTTAGTTTGCATTTAGTTTTGTGGATTTAATTGAAAATTTCTATTGTTAATTTTGAGAAATTATTTGGTTATTCATTTATTTATTTGTAGATGGAGAATACAATGCAAAAATAAAATAATGACACAATTAAAGCCAAAAATCTTAATCATTTTTGTTTAATTGAATTTAATTTTTATTTATGATCCTAATTATGACATAACCCAATTAATATATATTCATAATGATCATAGGTTATAACTCTTGCATCCGTCAGATGTCTTTCGCTGAGATGAGACTGGGATGGTCGGATGCAACGTTTGTCTCTCAAAATGTTATCCGACCGTCCAAAGCTCAAAAACCCTTTCTATTTTGTATTATAGATTCTTGATGATTTTATTTAGTACCTCTAATATCATATACTGATACCTATATAGTGAGTGTGGATTTTCATTTAACTAAGGGCTTAATCTCTCTCATGAGAGTTGAATTCTGTCTATGGTCTTGAAAAGACACTTTTGCCCCTTATCCAAATCTCACTATATACAAACACAAAGAAGAACATGTGATCATGATCTGGTTGGTTACGGAATTGTTCATAGTTGAAGATTAAGTGCATCTGGAGTGTTTATAAGTGACGTGATTAAAGGGTAACTAATTAATTTACCTACCTTAGGACACCTTTCTCATCCTACTACCACTACTTCTTGCATCACCACCACCATTAACTTCATCACTCCATTATTCTCACCAACACCCACCACCGATCCACCACCACCACCCATCATCACAACCACCATTAATGCCTACTGATTAAATAAAAAATAAATTTATTTAATTAATTAAAAAATATTTATTATGAAATATTAATAAAACATTTATTATTGAAAGTTTTACAACCGTAGATTTAGCTTTCCCAAGGATGAATCATGTGTGTCCTTTATCTTGCCTAAGTTGTCCAAACTATGATGCGTAGGTTTGATAAGATGTCATTTATGCGTAGGTTTTATAAGATGTCAAAACCATTTATTCCATTATATTTTTTACTCATAACCACTAATTTTTTTTATCGTGATGACCAACTACATCTTTCACGATACAATGTTGCATGTGTTGTAAATATACAGAACTAATAATGTCCACGAATATTCACCAACATCACCACCATAAAACCACCCATTAGCATTATTTTTTCCACCACCACTGATATTATTATCGCCTCCACCACCACCGCTTCTACCAGCCACCACTTCTTCCACTACTAACCACTAATTTCTATTGATATAATTTTTATTAAAATGTTTATCAATGCAAAAATACATATTTATTAGATTAATTAGGAGGACATTTAATGATGAAAATTAAATAAACTATTCATTATGAGAGATTAATGAGACACTAATTAATAAAACACTCATAATGATTAATTTTAATTAGAGCAAACCACAACCATGGATTTAGCTTTTCCCAGAATGTATCCTGACCGCTCTTTATTTAGGCTAAGTTGTCCATGCTTTGTTTTATAATTCTTGATGATTCTATTTAGTACCTATAATATCATATACTGATACCTATATAGTTAGTGTGGATTTTCATTTAACTAAAATAAGTTGGAGCTTAGAAGAGCAGTTGAGTTGGTCGCAATTTAATATACGATTTCTAAATAAATACATTAGTGCATTTCTTTGATTACCCCTTCTTTGATCCGAAGCACTTTATATGCTTTACACTATTCAGAGTTGGCAATCTATTTTATTTCAATATCATTTTTTTTAACATCAGATATCGATGCAACTATATATCGAGTGTGATTTTTAACTTAACTGCAAATGATATTAACGTCGGCAATGTCATGAACTACTTACTGATTCCAAATTTAATATAATTTTTCAAAAGTATTTTCTTTAAGAGAAATTTTAATCTCCAACACTTAAACAATACGTAATTTGTGAGTTTGGTTCCAACTGGAATGATAATTGGTATTTTCATTGCATACCGTAGTTGTTAATTGGGACCCCTTCTGGGATGGGTGCAGGGGAAGCTCCGCCTCACCAATGTAGGTCAATCCCCATCATACCCTGTGCTTAAGCACACACTGAAGCACTTGACATTCCTTGCACTGTTTAGAGTTCGAAATCTAATGTCAAATATCAATACACTTGTATAATGAGCGTGATTTTTCCTTTAACTACAAGAAGTTGAAGCCTGGAAGAACAATCGAGTTTGCATCCTTATTCTTAACGCAAGTATATGATTTCTGAAGAAATATATATCAGTGCATTATCTTGATCACATCTTCTTTGACGGGGAGCACTTCATATGCTTTGCACTATTGAGAGTTGGCAATCTATTTTAATTAATATCGTCTTTTTTGTAATGTCTTTAATTTCAGATATTGATGCAACTAGATAGCGATTCATGCTTCAAAAAAATAAACTATATAGCGAGCGTGATTTTTCATTTAACTACTAAAAGTACTGATGTTGGTAATGTCATGAACCACTTACTCATTTGATATGTTGGTATAGTTTTTCAAATGTATTTTATTTAAGAGGATATATTAATCTCTAATACTTTAAACAAAATGATAATCGGTATTTTCAGTATAATTGTTTATACGAGTTGATTTACTAAACATGGTACTATGAACCGACTAATCTAAAATATGTATATATATATCAATGCATGTTAGAAAACATGCTTGATTTCTGTAGAAAGATATATTAGTACATTTTATTTATAAGGTCTTCTTTGACGGGAAGCACTTCATATGCTTTGCACTATTTAAAGTTGACAGTCTATAATATATTAATATGGTGTTTTTTTTGTGCAATTAATGTCTGATATCGATACAATTATACGTTTTGCAGTATTTAGAGTTGGCAGTTTGTTTTTATATTATGGTCGTCTTTCTTTTAGTATCTCCAATATCAGATATCAATACAACTATATAGTGAGTGTGATTTTTTATTTAACTACCAATACTACTGATGTTAGCATAGCTGAACTACTTATTGGTTTCAAAGTTCTGTATAAATTTTCAAAAGTAATTTATTTAAAAGGATTTCTTAATCTCCAACACTTTACACAATACGTAATTGGTGAATTTGGTTCCAAATGTTAATCTACTAAATAATAATTGGAGCTTCATGATACAATGCAGTTGTTAATTAGGACCCTTTCTGGGACGGGTGCTGAGCAAAGTCCTACCTCAAATGAGGATCAATTCCTATCATAATCGATACGTACGTAGCACAGGTCAAATACTAAAAAAAAGTCTAATTATGCTTAGCATTTGTAGTTTAAACCATTCTACTTTATCAACTTTATCTGTAGAATTGATTATTGTTTATTAAATTGTTTAAAATTAGTTTTCAAAACCATGTGAGATCTTTAGATTATAACAGTATTATACATTTGATTATCAATAAAATTTAGTTGCATAGTTTCAATTGTCTGATATGTCTCTCATTAAGAGAGGGGCGGGGAGTATTATACATTTGATTATCAATAAAATTTAGTTGCATAGTTTCAATTGTCTGATATGTCTCTCATTAAGAGAGGGGCGGGGACATGAACCAGCGGCGTAAAAAATTCCAGCAATCCCGGTGAGTAGCACGGGTTTCAAACTAGTATACAGTAATTAGCAGGCTCTCTTTCCGAATACCCTTCCTTAGCATCATTTACCATAAAATTGACCAGGGCATGAACACCAAGCTCTTTAATCAGTTCAATCCACAGATTAAAAGGAACATTTATTCTGCAGTTGTAGCTAAGCTTTTTCTGTAAGCCAGCCTGATTTTCTTTATCTATAGATGCAGTAAAACAACTTAACTCTCCGCTATTCTCCAAAAATTGTATTAAGTATACAAATTACACATCGCAGGGTGTGATTACTCTCACTACAGACCTGTTCATTCCAAGAATAAGGAGAGTAATAAACCCTGGTTCATCACTATGAGGATCCTTTTGTGGCAGACACAGAGAAGGGAACTCCTTCTGTAAGTCGGAAAATGTCCCATTCCCGGATAAGAAATGAATCTATATTAAACAATTCGCAGGAACAAAAGTGTAAAATAAAATTCTCTATCTAGTCAAAGGCTCTAACTGAACTTCCATTCTTTCAGATGGATGAATATCCCCATCAGTAAATGTTCTGTCCGAGTGAAGAAGATCCGTAGAATCATCTTCCCCAATGTTCCCTAGTACCCAATTACTTCTTCCAAAACTTCTTGCCCTTCTCCGCTTTGATTCGCCGTACTCCAAATATATAACTAATAATAAACCCATCAAGATCCAAAAGATTAAAGCAAAGTTAAGTCCTTGAACGTTCTGACCACCATATCTTTCTCCTAGATGCTTCATCCCACTAATAAGTGCCGCAATTCCTGCTACAATGGCAGATCTCCCCACAATAATATGACCATACTCCCAAAGGACCCTTTGTGATGAAGGCTCCTCTCCATTAGCAGGCTTCTTCGGGTGTAAAGTTGCATTTATTGGCTGCACACAAGCTAAAAATATTGCCGCAATTCCAAACTTAACATGAACAGAGTCGATAAAAAATCCTCGAAGCTCAGCCGCAGCAAAAAGAACACCGAGTAGGACAATTGCCAATCCTGAATACTGCAAGTAGACATGAATCTGATACCATCCATCGCCCTTCACATGTTTTAAGTACCTTGCTGCTAATATTCCACCTGGAAGAAGGATGCCCCAAGCAACAAACATCATAAAACCATGAACAGCTAAAACCGGGCGTAGATCCTGCTCTGCTTCTGCTGACCCACGCATGAGCAGTACCCTAACAGGCCTACTGCTAGTAACAGAATGCATATTTCTCTCACTCAGCCTGTCCTCCACCCATCGTGCACCCATGGCCCAAACAACTTTAAGAGGTGTAGTCGGATCAATTATATTGTTACATTCAGGTCTCTCACTTCCACTGCAGGAAGGATCCATAAGACGAGTAAACTCCAAAGTGATGATACCATTCTCTAATCTGCATCTTACGTATGTCAAGTTCTCCTTGGTTGGATGCACACTCAATGCATCCTTACCGTCAATCCAGTATGTGTTGACCTTGCCCTTCCCGCTATCATCGACCCAACCCACATAAGCATAACTATTTACCATACCACTGCCGAATGCTATAGCAAGGTATCCACTTTTTTTCTCTGCTCGAGCTGCCATAGATATTGACTTATCCGATAATGTCCAGAACAATGTAACTTGCTGATCATCCAGAACAACGCTGTTATTGTACATATCTGAGAGACCACCATCAACCACCTGTACTTTCCAGCCCATTTTCTGCTCAAACAATGAGTGATAATAAACTTGGTCTGGTGTATTCCGGTCGGGCGACCAAGTCAACTCAGTCGGGCTTGCAGGAACTCCTTCAGCATCAGAACCTCCACCATATATAATCTCCGACGTGTTTCTGTTGGTAGAATTTCCACCAATAGGGTCAGAAGTAATGTACAGAGCGACATCATGCCCAGCTTGTATTGAAAACTTTACTGGAACACCTCTTTCCACTCTCAAGACAGGAGCCTCTTTCTTATTAATATACAGCACTTTTGCGGGATTTGGCGGATTTGGATAATGCATAGCCGGGCCTGCAGTGACAACTAGAGGTGTTTTTCCATCTGCAAATATAAGATCTTGATCTTCTTTGTCTTCAGCATCCAATGGCCCTACACAATCATTCACATGCTCGGATACGTTAAGGACTAGACTTCCGTACGCCACTTGTAGAGGACCACCATGGTTTTGTGGGGAATAATAAGGGCGAAGAGTGTCTGGGGGCCTAATGGATCCTAATGCCCAAATCACAGTCATGTTATCAGCGTGATTCACAGGTAGATCATATTTCTTGTCGACAGAATTCAGAGGCCGCTGATAACGAATGAACGAAACACCATCCCTGCGATGCCCATAAACCAACTTAGTGTTGTTCACCAACCCAACTGGATCAGAACCCTCATAGATTGTATCTGGACAAACTCCCTGAACTGATCCATCCTTACTAAGTAGACATTCACTATACTTAGTTATGAAGTAATCATCAGCGAAAGGCATACCTTCTTCCGTTAATCCCGTTACAGCAACATCGGCATGGTACATTAATCCCGAGGAAGAGTTAGGATCAGCCCAACCAAACGCCATATAATATTGTGATTGAATTGCAGCTTCAAGACCAATATCTATCAAATTCAATTCAGAACTTAAAGTCCATCTGAGACGATAATTTGTTGAAAGGGTTTTACAGTTATCAAACATGGTCGGTTGCTCATAAATCCGGCTTTTATTTCTACTACTGTTATCACTACTACTGCTGCTACTACTATTGGTCTTGTTAGTAGATTCAGATGGTGATGGTGCTATACTTGGACTAGGAGTGAAACTGAAGTTTCTAGGGTTTTCAAGAATAACATGACCAAAATCAGAAGCAGTTGGTTTATCCCAAATGGAAACCACTTTAATGTGATCCCATGTAATATTCTTCAAATGAACAATAAAAGTATCATTTTTATAAGTTCTATTCAACTTATCATCACTGATTTGAAACCCTAGAGTTAGATTCTCGAAAGTATCACCTACGGAACCCCACCAATGAACATCATCAGAACCTTGAATCATATCAAATTCAGTAACCCTAAATGAACAATCATCAATTAACGTAAATACACCTCTTAATTGATGTTGCATCATTATAAATTCTGATTCATAACCCAAATAAGAAGTATTCCTTGAACAATTTTTACCCATTTCCGCATTGCCAAATACTAAAAACACATCTATATAGAAAAATACAAATAAAAGAAATCCTAAAAAACGAAACTTATCTGCCATGAAAAAACAACGCGATCTATCTCTTAAATCAAGATCTTAAAACAACAACAACAACGACGACTAAATGAACTTCAATGAGATCTGTACTTTAATTTCTGTGTGTAATAAATACTAAAGAACACCTCAGAATTGATAATAAAGTTTAAGGTTTTGGCTGAGATTTGATTTTGTAAAATGGTGATGTTGCGAAGAGAAAGAGAATAACGAGTTAAGAAACTCAGTTTAGCGAGTTCCAAACTCGTTTTTCAGTACGTCAAAAGAAGAAGAAGAGTTGATAATTCACGTCGCCTGTGGGGGGATCAAAGAGAGAATGGGATGGGATTTCCACACCATTGTTTGTTAGGGCTAAATTAGGTAGACAGCCATTTTTGGTGTATCGACCGTTAGATTTAGCCTTCTTTACCTTATGTTCCGATTTTTAAGGAAATGGATGGCGTCGATCTATTAAGAAGGTTGATGATCACGACATCCGTTACTAAATTATTATTATTTTATGTTTTTTTTTTGAAGGAAAAAGACGGTGTCTAATAATTTAGTTGATATGAAATTTTGGTTACACGATCAATTACATCAGAAACAAATGGAAAGAAACAACAAGCATTACATATTTCAAAACTTAACGATAAAATCCTACTATTCTCCAATCCATCGACGAAATTGATATATTTCTAATGGTTATGATTTTAAACCATTTTGATTTTTGATCTTCAGATTCTTGATCATCAACATCATATATGTTATATGCTTCCATAGTGAAGAAGTAATAAGCCCAAATCGACATCATCACAATCAAAACCGGTATTAATTTTCGAAGTAGATCTTCATCTTTCATAACATACTTGATAACGATGCAGCAACACCACCAGACAAAGCCATTATGGTTATCATATAAAAAATCTGAATAGTCTTGAGACACCATCAGATCTATAAAAAAACAGAGAGACAATCCCTAAAAATTGTTGGAACAACAATTACTTTTATTTGATATTTACATAAATTGAAAGAAATAACCTTGATTTGCCCAGAAGATTTGAAAAATCAAATCAAATCCGAGAAAATCAAGAAGATTGAACAATGAAATAGGTAGTTTTTTTTTCCTTCCTGGGAGTTTCGGGAGAGAGGGAGAAGAGAGAGTTACTAAATTATTAATATTGGTTCATACGGGTGTCTACGCCTTTTTTATAATAAAATTGAGCTAAAGCTCGAAGAAGCTACAGACTCAATGGTACAACAGTTGGCCATCTGGTCTATGTCTAGCATCAGGATGGTCCTTCAGGGTTTGATAATAGTTATTACAGTTATCCTTAACAAAAGGGTTTTGAGTAGACTGTAACGCTGTCAAAAACAATTGGAGATTGGGTCCTTTCCAATTTAAGTTTTGCAGCAAAGTAGAATGACTAGATAACTGAGCTAATCTAATAACATTGGTGATTTGTTGTGGAGCTAGCTTGATTAGGTTGCCTAACACAAAATCAATAGCTTCAAAATTTCCTCCATAGCTGATAGTTGTGGTTCCTTGAAATCGCACTTGTGTCTGATAACCTTTCTGAATTGCTTGTAGAATTTCCTCATCTTCTGCCTCAAAGTCTATGTTGGCTTTCTGCATCTCATTGCCCCATTCCAGAGCTAGTTTAGCTCCTCTGCTTGCTCTGTCTGTTCTGCTGAGTCCAGCTGTAGGGTCTTTGTAGTTTCTAGCTCCCACACACTGACCTGAGAAGGACATTGCAACCAAAGAAAAGTTAGTAAAGGATGGTAAATCACTATTAGACATGTTATGGTTCACTTCCATGGTATGCATGCTAATAGTGATTCCAAATTTCTCACTATGATGTCTGACCAAATTATTTCTCAAATTCTGATCATTGTCAGAAATTTGATAATGGAGATTGTTCAGAATGTGCCCTTGTTTATGAATCACTCTGTTAAAGGAACATAGATGTTGAGTAATGCTCAGTGCAGTATTCTCAGCAGAATGCCTAATATTTCTGAAAACCATATCACACCTAGCTTTCCAAATGAACCAACATATAGTAGCAAAAGTAGCATTCCAACTTGTATGAGGGTTATTATTTGTGGAACCAACTGTTGATCCAATCATGGAATGATCCAAAAGCAGTGAATAATTGATGAGAATCTCCAAAGAGTTTCCTCCAGACATTTGAAGCAGCTGGACAAGTCAGAAGAACATGAGTAATATCCTCATGAGCATTCTTGCAGATAATGCATATGGGATCAATATAATTCAGAATACTAGAAGATTTGGCATTAGTTAGTAGAATGCCATGAACACATTTCCATATGAAAAGGTGGATGACAGGAGTAGTGTCTAACTTCCATATATCCTTCCAAGGAGCTATCAAGATATCATTGGCATACTTATTGGTGATTTGCTTATCATATAAGGATTTGACAGTGAATTTCCTATTATGGGTTAAGCTCCATCTTATGGTGTCTTCAGTGTTAGGATTGTGGTGATTGAGGATTATCAGGTTTTGAATATATTGAGGAAACCAGAGAGCTAGGAGTTGTAAGTCCCATTCTCCATAGGTATTGAAAAGTTGATTGACAGTGGTGAGGTTTGGGGGACAATTATGAGGTTTTTGAACTATTTCAGGGTAGTTTTTTATCCATTTATCTTCCCAAATATGAATGTTGATGCCTTTTCCTATCTGCCAGATATAGTACTTTTGAATACAAGCTATGCATTCCAAAGTTCCTTTCCATATCCAGGAATCAGTAGTCTTTGGGATGATGTTCATTATTATGACTTCTTAGTTAGGATAGTGTATTGCCTTCATGGTGTTGCTCCAGAGAGAATTAGGCTCTTCAATTCATCTCCAAGCAATTTTTGTGATCATAGAAGTATTGAAGTATTCCATATTCTTGAATCCCAGACCTCCAAGTTCATTCGGTTTGTTGACAGCATCTCATGCTATGTAGAGTAATCCTTTTGGCTTATCTTGTTCTTTGTTCCAGAAGAAGTCTCTTTGTATGGTATATATCTCTTTACAAGTGCCCTTTGGGATCTTGAAGCAATTCATTTGATATATACTAGAGGTAGAAGTGATAGTTTTGATCATTATAAATTTTCATAGGTAGACAAAGTAGTTTTCCATCCAGCAAGTCTTTGCTTCAGTTTGTCTACACAAGGCTTGAAAGCTTGAATTTTACTTCTGTTGGTGAAGAGAGAAGATCGAGATCCCAAATAGATATCTTTCATATTGATTCTTTGGATATGAAGAGAGTTACTTATTCTGGTAGCAATATCTGAGTCAGTATTCTTGCTGAAAAAGATGCCAGATTTTGAGAAGTTTATCAACTGCCCAGAGGATTGATTAAATTCTTGGAAAATATTGATGAAATTGTTGCATTCTTCCTGGTTACCCTTAAATAAATTCATGCAGTCATCAGCAAATAGGAGGTGACTAATGGCTGGAGAATCTGTACAAATCTTTGTACCATGTATTAGACCTTTGGATTCTGCAGAACTAAGATATTTGCATAGTGCTTCCATGCAGGATAAGAAGAGATAAGGGGATAGAGGATCTCCTTGTCTGAGACCTCTAGAAGGAGAGAAAAAAGCTCTAGGAGAACCATTAACTAACACATCAAGGTTGGTGGTGGAGATGCATTGATGTATTAAATTACACCACTGAGTGTTGAATCCCATTTGAGTAATGAATCTGATGAGGAATTCCCAATTGACCCTATCAAAGGCTTTGGCCATGTCAATCTTAATACCCATTATACCATTGGCTCTTTTTTTCCTTTTCATGGTGTTCATATGGTGAATGAGTTCATGAGCTATAGCAATATTATCAGAAATTTATTTGTCATGGATGAAAGCAGATTGGAATGGAGAAATCAGCTTAGGGAGAAGGGGTTTGAGTCTTTGGGCAAAAAGCTTGGATATGATTTTGTATGTGGTATTGCATAAGGATGTGAGTCTGAATTGAGATGGAGTAGTGGGAGTTTCAGTTTTGGGAATGATGGAAATGAATGTTGAGTTTATTTATTTAAGGAGAAACCCATAGGTGAAAAAGTTTTGGATCATCTTGATGATATCATCTCCCACTATCTCCCAATTAGCTTGGAAGAAATTTGGTGGGAAACCATTAGGACCTGGAGCTTTGTCCCCTGCCATGCTAAAGAGAATAGTTTTGATTCCCACAACATCAGGAATCTGTAGAAGGTTGATGTTTTCAGTATTGGTGATAGTAGAAGGCATGAGGTCAATGATAGATTGATTAATGATAATTGGTTCATCAATGTACATGTTGGCAAAATGATTAGTGAAGCAGAGGGAAATTTCTTTACTATTGTGGATCTAGGTACCATCATCTCTTTGGATTGAGACAATTTTATTTCTTCTGTATATTTTCTTTGCTGAGATGTGAAAAAAATGGTATTTTTGTCTCCAAGATTGATGAGCTGATCTCTACTTTTAGTCTTCCAAAAACATTCTTGCACATTCTGCCAGTGTTCAACCATTTTTTTAGCCTCTCTGATTTCATGACCTCTATTGACAATGAATTGATTTTTTGTGATCCAGTCCAAGTGTTGTAGACTTTCCTCAAGATTGGTCTTGATATTACCATATATTTCCTTATTTCATTTTTTGAGTTTGATTTTAATGTCCCTTAACTTCCTAGCAATCTTGATAGCCAGAGAGCCTTTATGTTTTGTCTTCCAACATTCAGCTATGATGTCTTTACAATCTTTGTGATCTATCCAAGGACCAAAGAATTTGAATGGAATACGACCCTGCTTCCAATTGGGATTAGTATTGAGAAAGATGGGGTTGTGAACAGAACCAATAGCTGGTAGATTGAAGATGGTAGAGTTTTGGGTGAATTTCAAGCCAGTCTTCATTAGCTAAGCCTCTGTCTAACCTCTGTCCAGTAAGATGAGGACCCACTCTTCTATTAGTCCAAGTGAAAGGACATTCAGTATATTCCAAATCAGTGAGATTAGCTTCTTCCAACTTTTCCAAAAAGATGTTAGCTTCATAGGAATTTATAGCATGTTGACTAAACTTTTCATGATCATGCAACACAAAATTAAGATCTCCCATTATCACCCAGGGCAGGGAATTGTTTTTATCAGTTTTTTTAATCATTTTCCAAGAGTGAAGTTTATCTAGAGTAGTGTAGGTGCTGCCATAATAACCTGTGAAAAGCCAAGGGGTTCCTATGCTAGGTGTAACAATGGCACTAATATGGTTATTAGAGAAATCTTGTATAATGACATCTAAATTGGTTTTCCAAGCTAGAGCAAAGCCTCCAGCAGTTTTAGATTTTCCTCTAGGTTCTACAAACTAGAAATTAGTGACTCCTATGTTGCGAAGGATTGCTTTCAGATTCCTAGATTGATTTTTAGTTTCAGATAAGAAGAATATGTCAGGATTACGCTTATTTAACATATTATTCAGTTGTCTACTAGTATTTTGTTTTCATATGCCTTGACAGTTCCAGGTTATGATAGAGAAGAATTGCCTAAAATTAGAGACATTAGGATAAGAGAAAATTATGATGATATATCTTAAGCAATGATTTTTGTGAAGCATTGCTATTCTGAGGGTAAAATAGTTATGCATGAGAGTAGGAATGATAACTAGAATTAGCATGATATAGATCGTATTTAGCTTAATAAGGGGAGAGTATTGGGTAGAGTTTTGTACCTTGGGTTTTTGGAATGGGTTTGTACCCTCAAGGTTTCCAGTAGTCAAGTCAGTCTGCTGATCTTCCTCCATATGCATGACTTGAGTGTTGCTTTTCTTGGTGGGTTGAGTTTGGTCCCAATGATGGAGAAGATTTTCAATTGAGGGGATATATAGTTTTCTTTTTAGGTCTATCAACTGAGGATGAGACTTAGTATCAACAACCTTAAGTTTGAACTCCTTCTTTCTCCTTTCCCAAAGAATCTTCTCCTGGTTGTTGAATTCTTCATTGATTTGGTTTTGAATTTCAGATAAAGAAGGGGAGGATTCAAAGGGATTGTGAGTAGGTTTATTTGTACTAAAAGGGTTGTTGCTTGTAACGATTTTTGGGAAAATAGTTTCAGGATTGATATCATTTTCCAGCCCATTTTCAGAATTATGTTGGTGTTTCCTAGCAGCAGCTTTGATGGTGGTGCCTCTTTTCTTCAACATTTTGTCTTTAATCCTGCTACTTTCAATGATTTTCCTATGCTTTTTTTGGCAATCTATGACTTCACTATTTGTTGTTGGGATTTATTCACTTATGGGTTGATGCATGTAAAGACGAGGGTACCCAAATATACCTTAATCTAAAACTTTTCCACCTATAAGTCATTTCTCCGAAAATGATTGTCTATGGACCGAGTTGAGAGAATACAACTAATCGGTTCGCACTTCGTGTGATCGTCTATGGATACAAGATCGAGACAATACAACAACGAAGTATGTTTACTTGATAAATGGTTCAGACTTAACCAAACACAATAGGATTACTATCAAGTAAATATGAATTAACGTTTTTGTATTTTACTTCTAATTATAATAAAACAATTATAATTGCGGAAATAGAAAAGTAAAAAACACAGCAAGATTTTGTTAACGAGGAAACCGCAAATGCAGAAAAACCCCGGGACCTTGTCAAGAATTGAATACTCTTAGGATTAAGCCGCTATACAAAATCAAACCAACTTCGTATAGTTGAGATCAAGCAACTAAACCTATAGTTCACCTAGTTCCGTCTGTATCCCTACGCCTCCAACTTGCAATAAGTCACGCACTTGGAACAATTCCTTTGGTTCGTATTCCAAATAGTAAAGGAACAACAAATCTGTTCGGTAACAACTCTTTTCAATCAAGTGATATGAGTTCGACAAAAGGATCTTCCGTTTATCCCAATAAACTCCTTTGTCAGGTCCTTAGATCTAACCAATAACAACTACCAAAGTAATTGTCATCATTTTGCAATCAATACTTTTAATCACAAATAATTGTATTGATGCCGATCTAATCAACTAATCAATCCCATCTACCGCAAGGATAAACCGATTATAGTTGGATCCTCTTTAACCGAAACAAGTATTGTGCACACCAAAGATTATGAACCCAAATCAGAAATCTTCTTCGTCTTCAAATCTTCTTGGATATTCAATAAACACCTGCACACGATCAACTTGAATCTCTTGTGATCAATCACACACAGAACGGAGTTGTTAACAATGGATTATCACAAGACGTCTTTAGATCTACAAACAGTCTAAAGATCCCCATCGAAACTTCGATCTAGTTTGAGTGAATCTTATATCAGAAGAGAAGATTCTCAAGCATACACAAACTAGGTGCAATCAAAGTTCAACAACCGTTAGCAAATCAAATCAATCGAAAACTAATAATAACCGCAATTATTTTGTTTCCCACAAACAGTACGAATAGAGCTTCTCAATCCCAAAGAAGTCTTTAAACCGAGCGGCCGTAAGAGATTTCGCCTAATTAGGTTACTTTCCTCTCCGAATAGGCGGCTCCACCAGTAACAACACAACTAGGTAGTTTTGATGGCTCTGAGGATTAGTTTGCTCAAAATGCAAACTTTGATATTTATAGACCAAGGAAGTTTGGACACCAAGGAATTTCCAAAATCGAAAATATTCTCAAGATATGCAGTATATTACCAAATTCGGTTTACATAATTCCTGGAAATGCTTTGTCCAAATATTGACCGAAAATCTCCTAGAAAATCTCCAACTAGTAAATGCACATTACTAATTTTTATTTTCTAAATATAAAATTAAAAACCTTAATTAAAAGATTCTCAATTTATTTTTGATCTGGGATTCTCCTTTAGCTATTAAGGAATATCTTTGAACAATAAAAGATAAGCGTTACTGCACATGTTCAAATTATGTCGACATCTTTACTTTGTAAGTCCTCCTTCATACTTATAATCTTGAAACCAATTTGCCACACTTCCAAACAAGTTTAGAATTGGTTCATCTGACTTTCAAGAACTATGTGATTGATTATCCTATCAAATCACCAAACATGGGTTTCACGGTTCTACCTCCATGTGGGTACTAGAATTAGTCACGCTAGTTACCAAAACTTGGTTGACTAGGTACTAGGATCGGTTCCCACATATATATGGTATCTAACTTGTATTTGTTGCACATGTCCATAGGATCGGTTCCCAATGTCTAAAAACGTGTTGCACATGTTCATAGGATGAGTTCCCAACATCTAGAAACTTGTTGCACCTCTTACAAGGATCGATTCCCCTTTGTGATCAGTTGCACCTCTTACTAGGATCGGTTCCCCTTTGCCTAGAGTTGGTCATACCAATAACAATAAATCGATCATACCATCTCAGGTGATTACTTAAGATCGGTTTCACTAATAAAAGTCATACCAATATAAAAGTCAGGCCATGTGAATAGTTTTACCAAGAACATAAGCAAGTCATGAGCGGTTATACTAATCACACATATTGGTAATTCAAAAGATATGCACTGAATAACAATACCAATAAGCCTAGCGATTTCCCTTTCGATTCACAAAACAAGTTTATGAATTTACTTCCTTTAAACGAATGTAAAACATTGTTTCCTAGGATGAAATCTTCACCTCATACCCATACATAATCACAATATCATTCAAACGATTGTGTCGATGTCTTATATACGAAGTTCAAAAGATAAGCGTTATACTTCGTATTGTATTCCTTAGTACTACGTATAACTAGAGTGTAATCATTCATAGCTTCGCAGATATGTTTTCAATATGCACAACTTGAAAGATACATTAGGGAATGAAACATTTCAAGTAAAATATTACTAACCTCAAGTGGAAGGATGATATTGTCGTTGTAGCTCCGTACTTCTTCACATTCTTCAAGTCTTCACGTAATACTTGTAATCTCTCATATCCTAATACTTTCAAGCTAACCTATACGAAGTTGACTCTAGTACATAATCAAGCGACTCTTTAAATGATTTTTGGTTCACTAAAATATGACAACCAAACTTGAGGCTATGCTCTAACAACCTCCCCCTTTGTCAATTTTAGTGACAAAACTCTTACATCATATGGATAAACAAATTACAAGAATTCATTACACATACGCTCGATTCCCAAATTCAACAACACAATAGCCTATATACATTCAATCAATAAGTCCCGATGTTGACATTATAATAACAAAGCTAATACCCCCCCCTAAAGGTAAGATAGGTAGATTTTCAATCCGCACGTCTTTGTTCTTCCTTTGTAGTCCATATAACTACAAGTATCATATGATATGCTACTCCCCCTTAGTCTATGATTTACTCTTTCGTTAGATAAAACGTTTAAGCACCATTGTCCTTTCCCTTAGTGATACCAATCAATATAAATCAATACCAATATCACTTGTTTACTCCATATATTTCTCCCCATTTTTGTCACAAAATAACAAGAATACGAGCAAATAAAGGACAAACCGAAAGGATCTTACAAATCTTAAAAGACTTGCAACCTATAAGAGTTAAGCACGAGGGTTCCACACACCATTTTTGATAACCAATATCAAAACCGAAACTACAAAGTAATTTTCTTTTGATATTTTACCAAGGAAACAATTTCCCGAAGCAATTTTTCCTAATAGTTTAGCAAACCAAAAATCGACTAAGCACCTTAGTTCCTTTGCTAAACCGATTGCACAAATACAATCGCTTGTTCGATAAGACCAAAATAAAGATAACTCTATTTTTCTCATCAGGTGCTAATTATCCATATAACTTAGACCTTTCACTTTTAAACAAGACAAGTACTAGGTTAGTTAACTAGCATTTCTTGTTAAGGCATTCAATTAGACTTGAATAACCGAAACCTCCATTTCGACAAGTCTAACTAAGATCAGAATTAACTTAGTTTCTCTTATCCGAAATAGAATTGGACTAAAAAATTTATCTCGAAAACCTTTTCTTTTGTTAAGCCATAAACACTTCATACAAACCAAATATATTAACTTGCATAATTATTTACCTTAACCGGAAGCAATTGAAACAACATATACATTAAAGCACCGCAATTGCACCGAAATTTTGTAAGCCTAAACGATTGATACCAAACAATAAAGCAAGATAACAATAGTTTTTCTTAACCGGAAACAATTGAATCACACACACATCCATACACAAATAATGAAATAAAATATCAATTGCACCGAAATTTTGTTAAGCAAAAGCAATAAATACACACAATAAAATCAGGCTTTTCTTAAACAGGAAAACGATTAACTAATAAAGTCGTTACCTCAAATTTCGCATCCTCTTCTCCAATAATGTTTGCATCTTCTTTCCAGGGAGAATTGATATCGAAATATCATTATGTTGTCATCCTCATGCAAGACAAAAGAACAACAACAACCAACCTTTACCAGAGAAAGGTTGAAAACCAGTTTTAACTATTGTAAGCAAAAGTTGAAACCCCGAAACACATATACTTTTATGCTAAACCAAACGATTCAACATATTGTGACTTTTTCACATATTGTTTCAATCAGAACCCCTCATGATCCTTTGATAAAGCCTACCAACATGGGCTAGAACTTAATCCTGCTAAACCAAAAAGTCACCCAAATCATAAGGTTCACAACATATGAGATCGAATTTTAAGGTTAAGAAAACCGAAATCAAATTAACATCCCATAAACATACATAGCAATAATATAAAGCATTTAAGGACAAGCTATGTAAAAGAAAACCATCACAAGAAAAATTATAAACTAATAATTTTATTTATAATAGACCTTACACAATTATTGAAAGAAATAAAAAAATGATGTATATTATCTTTTATTAAGTATTACAGCAAATAACTTAATCTCTAGTGGTGCTCTTGTTGTTCACTGAGATTTCTTCAGTGCTCAAACTTTTAAAGCATGTCTCAAGAGACTTGTCTGCAACCACTTTTGGTTTTTAGAGACCTGTAATTTGAAGCTTCAAGTCTCCAAGTTCACTTTTTATCTCTTTTATTTTAACATTTAGTTCACCCCGATCTTGAACCAAAGTAAAGATATTTCCTGCGAGTTCTTCAAACTCATGCATAACTTCACGCATACCATCTATGGGAAACCACTTGGTAGGATCTGAATCATTGAGAGAAAAAAGACATGACTCTTCTTGAGATTGCAGAGTTAGGATCAAAACCGATTCTTGAGACAATCTTCCTGATTCTTCGTTTTGAGACAAAACCTTGACAGTTTCTCACCTTTCGTGCTTCCCTTTTATTATTCCTTGTAACACTGCGAGTTATAGGAGACATACTAAGGGAAGGAAATTTACCTAAGAGAAGATTTTTCTTATTTTTGATAAGAATATATATATATATATATACACTCCCCTTGTTTCTGAAAGACCGTCCTCTATTCCCTTTTCATCAGTTTCAAAATTGTGTCCAGCTTCTGTTTATAGTCATACTTTTTCAATGAACTCTCTAATATACCCTTGAATTCTTTATATTCATAAATCCATTTTTAACGTGACTCAATCTAAAATATTTAAGAAATTAGTATAATTGAGGAAACAAATATATCCTTCATTCCTTTTAAGGAAATATACATTTAACTCTAAAAATTAGATTCCTTATAAAGTTTATACTTCTTAAATTCAATATTTTTTAAATTTTCCTTTTATATTTCGTATTTATAATTCTCACACCAATTTTGGATAGTCTTTATTTCTAGCATGTTTATTAAAATAAAATAGGTAAGTAACTAAGGGTAGTCAAGTAAAATAGTATGGTCTCCTTAATATTTTGAGAAAGTCAAAGCGGACTGTCTTTGTGAAACGGAGGGAGTATATAGTTTTTAGAAAAAAACAGGGTTTCCGAAACTACACGACATATTTTTCGAACTTCTCTTTTTATTGAATGGAAGATATTCTCTAAATATCTCTTATTACAGAAAATAGAAACTACCATGAACCTGTGCCCTTGATTTTATGTGCTTTTCCCATCCAATAATTACGAGCACGGAAGAGGATGAGAATGCACAGTATTGATACAACTAAGTTGTATCGGGATAAGCTTTTTCTAGCTTACAACGAGCATCATAAACATAGTTCATGTTTCTCCTTGGGAATTTTTGCCCAAAATATCGTCTCCCAGAATAATGATCTTTTCTAACTCTCAAGATATGATCATGTGGAGAAGATGTACTGATGTGAGAATTTTCAGGGATAGTTAAATCTCTCTTAATTCTATCAATGAGATTTTCATAAGATTTTCTCATTCCAAGGATTTACTTATGATGCACATCAGTAAGATTGTCTGAAATAATTATGGGAAATTCCTGATTGTTTCTTTTGGTAGAGATTCTCCCATTCTCTTTCTTCTGGAGTCGTTCTTCATCAAAACAAGAATTGTTTCGATATGGGTGAGGAATACCTTTTTCCAGAAGCGATTATCAACTCTTTCCTATGATTCTTTTGAGTTGATCTTATCGGGTAGTGGCATGGTCTGTCTTTCTACTGAGGAATGGTCTTTCAGTTTTTTAAGACAAGAAACTTCTTTCCATATTTTTACCACCGTATTTTGAAGAAGTATAAGTTTCCTGTCAAGTGACTAAAAGTTGTATTTCTTAAGATCACTTTCACGGAGTCGGTTCAAGTTTCATTTGGACAAGATTTCGTATGATCATCAGTAGATATAGAAGATGGTTTCTGTGACTACTCGTTTTCCCGTAGTCTACATAACGTATACAACTCTGAGGATCTGATACTAAGTAGTATTGATACCTCCGTTGAACCGATATTGCCAAGTAATAAATGATATCTAAGATCACAATAACAACAAAGAACACAAGTATAACGTAAAAGATTCTAAGTTATCATGAGACACAAGAGATTTACGTGGTTCGACATTTGTCTACATCCACGGGGTAATGAGTGCTTGTTTTTGTATTAAGTTTTGGTGGTTACAAAGATCTTAAATGCTTCCCAAAGTAATAGAGATAACTCAAGTGGAAGTAAATACTTAAGTTCTAAACATTAAAGAGGTATGAGCTTAAGACTAGATCTTCTCTCCTAGATATTGAATGCATTTAGTTTCTTAGTGAAGCTTGATATTTATAGCCCCTCTTGCTCCAGGTATATGTTTGCTGCCTCTGGGTCCATCATCTGCTGATATACCTTCTGTACCAACGGTACCTTCGTCCACTGCGTACTTTCTCCAGTTATATTTCGCCACCTCAGCTGGCCCACGTTCCTTCGGTTACTACCCAACCTTAGTACAGGTTGTACCTTCGTTCACCGCCAGCTTCCGCCAATCGGGTTATGCCACGCTTTCTCTCTCCACGTGCCTAGATTCATGCGTGTAGATCAGATTTTTGAGAATTTAATGTTGATTGGATGCGTCATCTACCTCTGTCCCCTCGCCAGCTGACTCTATATAGACTAGGCTTTTTCCTTCCTTATCTTGACCGTTCACGCCTTCTTTCTTGGGATGAGATAAATTAGATCTGCGAAGGTATCCCTTGTTACTCAGGCTTCTCTGTTTAGCGAAGGCTACACAGTTAGGTATATATGCGGCTACTAAGATCGTGACACGTGCTCCATAGAATATTGGCATTCACAGTTTTCTGCTTTTCTTTCATCTTATACCGTTTGGTAGAAGTGAAAGAAAACTTCCGTTACGCCGCCAATTTTGCACGTACCGATTGGGTGGTCCCTACATGTCCTTTCATGCAATAACTTCCCCTTGAATTTCGGGACATCCAAATTTTTTGGATTTTCCAGCCACCTATAAGAGGGGAACAAAGAGAAGGGAATTTTATTAACTCCCTTTCCTCTTCTTCTTCGAACTGTCGCTCTCTATCCCTTTTATTGAGATACTCTTTTGCTGCTAACTGCTCCCCTTTTTTCTTCGATTCTCCGCGTGCTTTGGCTCCACTGTGTCGATCATACAAGTAAGTGATTCCCGTATTTGGTCTTGATTTCTCCATGCTTGCTCCTGTTGTATCGTTGTCGGACTAGGAGATTTATTGATGTTGTTTATTATGCTTGCATGTGAGAATTCCTGCTTTCTTTTGCTTGTTTACGTTGTATGGGAACTTGGGCTTTGTTCCATTTTGATTTTTGATGATGGTTTCGGTATGATAGTTCTTCACCTGCAACTTTGATCATGTGATCAAAGGTTTTTGATTCTCCCCCATGATATGTTTAGACTGTCCCCTTTGGTTGGTTAAGTGAAACCCATGCCCAAAGTTCGTCGGTTTTTTGCCCCCAATTCACTTTTGAATGAATTGCAATCTTTTTCTGCCATTGATGATGGAGATGTTCTTCCTGCTGGTGTTAGGCATCATGAGGCTTCCAAAGAAACCTACGCGTAAGGGTCCAAAGATATCTTCGTTGACTGATCCTCCTCCGCGAATGGATCATCCTGATGCTACGCCATCTCCTCCTCCTGAGGATTCTGAGGTACCTGCTGGTACTGAGGTGGCTACGGTCGCTGAGGAGGAATTTGTTATCGAGGATCTTTCACCTCCTCCTCCTCACTATGAGCTTCAGAGGCTCCAACTGCGTGAAAAGGACAACTTTACTCATTTGTCTATTGATGAGATTACCAAGTCTTTCCGCCTTCATAAATTCGAGATTTTCTTCGTCAATGGCCCTAATGTTCTCACTGAGTCTCACATTCGGGATTTCCCTTATGATGAGAATAATCTTTTGATTAGCGTTGTCCAATTGGCCACAGGTATGCTTCTTCCTCTGTATAGTAGAAAGGATCCTTTCTATTATGACGTCTTGTCCACCAGGGATAACCCGGCAAACAAGACTCAGGTCCGAGGAATTTACCAATATACTAGTAAATACTGGCGTTCCCTTCGCGAAAGCTGGTATCATAGCAACGGAAAAACTACTTTGAAGTCTTATGACCCCTTTGCTGAAGAGAGATCTAAGAAGGAGGACTATACCCCTGCCAACTTCAATGCTACGCATGCTGATGTTATTCAAAAAAGCAACCTTCTTCCTTGGAGTGTTGGTCCTCGTCGTATTCATGTTACTGCTAGGCAGATTAGGGAGGGTAATAACCTTCGCTTGCTGGAGGAGATTGATAAGACTGGTTTGAATACCATCCCTTATTCTGCTAGGCTTCCTTTTCCAAAGTCTGACCGCATTCGTCTTGATCATGATGATCGTTGGGATCGTACTCCTCTTCGTTTGGTTGGTCTTTGGGCTTATGGTTTCACCACTGCGGACCCCTCAGTCCCTCGTTCAGCTCGTTTTTTGCTTGAGAAGTATGATGGGTATCATCCTTGGATTTTTAATCCTGCTGCTTCTCACGAGGTACCTTTGCTGTTAATATCTTCGTCTGCTTGGATATATTTATCTGCTTTGATATCTTTGTTCTGATGGTCTTCTTTTGCAGTCTGCCCTTGCTTCTTCTGCTTGGACTGCTCCAGGCTCTGCTGGTAATTCTGTGGCCACAAGGACTAGGAAGATAAAGGCTTTGGTTGAAACACCTGCGGAGGTAAGGATCATTATCATACCTTTGTGCTTGTAAGTTCCTTAGTACCTTGCCCCCGATTCTTAGCTGACACATGTGTTTCTTTACAGTCTTCCCAGAGGAAGGGTAAGTTGAAGACCGTGATTGATCTTGATGCTTTGGATGATGATCCCAAGGCTGCTGGTGGGGGACCCGGTGATGAAGACATGGAGGATATCGAGGATATCGAGGATACTGGCCTTAGTCCTCATTTGGATGATATTGAGGAGGATTTTTCCAAAGATAACCCTAGCCCCGTCCGAGCTGCTTCAGTTGAGGGTGAGAACCTTCTTATTGGTACTGGTGCTCATCTAGTAGAGCATGTTAGCGTTCAAGCCCCTGCACCTACGTTATCCTTGAAGATGCCTTCTTTTTCTTCTCATAGCAAAGCTTTTCCTGCTATTCCTGCTGCTGCTGGAGCTGTTGTTGTGGCTTCTAAGAGTCTCCCTTCGTCTCCTGTTACCTCCCTTCAATCAAGTGGTTCATTTGCTAAGGTTGTTACCCCCACGATGAGGTCTAGTAGCTCAGATTCTCAGCGGAAGAATAAGGTTGTGATTTCACTAGCCATCTTCTCCTTCAATGTTGTTCCTGCTTCACTAGGGAGTGCTCAGTCTGTTTCTACTGCCCCCGCTAGCAAAGATGTCAGACCCCCACCTTCTTCACCAGATTGGACCGGACTGGTTAATCTTCCTTCTGCCGATGACATGGATTTGGGAGGCTCTCAAGCTCCTCTTTCTGTTCCTACCTCTTCCACCATGCCATCTCTTCGTCGTGGTGAGGGTTCAGCAGTCGTGCCCCTTGTTCGTGTTCAAACAAACGAGGGAGTTGTCGCTGAATCTAACCAAGGTAGGTTTCCGGAGAGCTTGAGCTTGGGTAGTTCCGATGATGCTATTCTTGAGGCCATCCTGCGGGATTCCAATGGTCCCTTTTATGTTGGAGTTGATCATCATCATCTTGGTAGTTCTTTCGATATAGATTCACAGCTGGACGTGTTATCTGCCCAGTATTATGCTGCCAAAGATTTTTTCTTTGACCCTGATTGTCTCCGCTCCAGTCAGAGCTCTGGTGAGATCCGTAGGGGTAGCATCCAAGAGATGGAGGCTTTCATGGATACCCACGCTAACTTCCTCCCCTGTCTTTCAGCATTCTCAGTAAGTGATTCTTACCTTATCGTTTTTCTTCTTAATCTGATCCTTCGTCCGTCCTTATACTCCTTTGTTTGAAGCTTTGCAAGCAGATCGATGTTGGTTATACCTTATTCAAGGTTTATAGGGCTAAATGCACTCATTTGAGTGCCCTGCTGGAACGTGATCGTCAAGAGTATGCTCTTGTCGTTGCTCAGCAGCCTTCGTCGAGTGATGCTACTTCTGCTGCTAAGATGTCTTCGTTGGAGGATGATCTGAGGAAAACCCAGAGATCTCTGGAAGCTTGTTTATTGGCTCTTGAGAGAGCTAATAATGATGCTAAGGTTGCCGAGGATGGTCGCAAATCTGCTGATGCTGTCTTAGATGCCGAGTCTTCTAAAGTCATAGGTTTGTTTCTTCTTCTCCTTAGCTTTTTTCTTTACTTTCTGGTTGCATAGTCCTAAGACAACCTTCGTCTGCCAGACGGCATCTCTAGTGAACGTAGATGTCTTCGAGATCAAGTGGCCAAGTTAACCTCCGATGTTTGGTATTATCAAAAGAAGTCTGATAGGCTAATGTACGTAACTGTTCATTATGAGGCCCAGCTTTCCCTTGAGTCCGCTCATAATGCAGACTTAGTGAAGCAGATGGCTTCGCTTACCGAGGAGTGTGACGAACCCCTTTGCTGGAAGGAGAGTCTCATTTTAAAGCAAAAGGAGGATATTGTCTTAGTCGAGAAGCGTCTCTCTGCCCAAGAAATTATTCGCAAGACATATCATGCCGATTTTGAAGCTGCTTGTGCTTCTTTAGCTAAGGTTACTGCAGAGCGTAATGTTTTAACTTCTGAGGCCTGTTCTCTTAAGAACAAACTTATTGATGACAGCTCTGTGCCTTCTTCCATGTCTCATGCATCCTTAGTTAAAAGGTTTGAATAGTTAGAGAATGTGTACCAAGTTTTATCCTCTGAGAATGCTTCGCTCCGGATAGATGTTGATGATCTTCGGACGGAGAGGAATACCCTTGTGGAAGACCTTGATGCGGCTGAGGTAGACCTTGCTGAGGCTTAACATAGTTTAGAAGAGTCCCTTAGTCATGCCGAAGGTAACTTAGGACACTTATTTTTTCCGTAGAATCCTTTGTATCTTTAGCTCCTTGTTCTTGTTGCTGATACCATTTGTGTCTGCAGGCCTCCAAGAGCAGTTGGTGGGTTCTAACGCCAATATTAACCGCCTTGAGGGCCAGATATCTCAGCTGGAGATATCTCGCCAGTTTGATGTTGCTTCTAAGTTTAAAGCTGAGGCGCTTCAGCAAGCTAATGATCAGCTTAACGCTCAGATTAGGGAGCTTCGTCAGAAATCGGCTTCGGACCTAGCGGCGCAAGCTTCCCAAATGGAGGCGCAGTTCAAGCGTTCTGCCATTGACTATATTAACAATGCTTTTGCGGAGGATGAGCTCCAAGATGAGGGTGTTGTCTTCCCCCGCCTTCCTTACCCTTGATTTTTCTATGCTGACCTTGTTTTCAACCGAACTCCTTTGATGTATTGTGCCCCCAGCTGAGGGGACTTTGTTGTCTCCTTTCCTTGAAACAATGCTTCGTTATTTTCTGAACCTTCGTCATCTGCAACTTTGAGATGTGTTAGTTTTATTTTGGTAGTACTTATTTTAGTACCTTTATTATATTAGACGTATTATGTCTAATTGTTTGCACATTCGAGTCATCACAAGGTGTTAAGGTGTTTTTAACCTTTGGTGGAACATTCATCATCCTACCCAAGTATCCTTTGGACATAAGGTACCGTGGTGGCGAGGGCTCCTACGTGGGTAATAATTTTCCTGTAACCCTAAGCGTTCAGCGCGATTGCTGCTTTACTTCGACAAGGTATCTCTCTTTGTGGGATATATTGCTTATTATTTGCCTTTTAGTGGGATTCATTTTCCCTTAGGATCCGAGATTGACATATGCGCAGTTATGTCGTGCCTTGCCTCATCGTCAATTCTGACGGAGGGTGTCTTTTCTAACCCAATTTGTATTTAATCAACATGCACTCTTTCTTAGAAAAAAGTTTCTTTCATTGATTAATTTGGTTTGTAATACCTTTGATCAGGGATAGAACATGGCGGGCTATTTCCCCTTCCCTTCTTCTCCTGAGTGATAACCATTCTCTTACGGGTAATACTTCTTTAGGTACATTGCATTCCAAGGGTGTTGCAATACTTCCCCTTTGAGATTTATTAAGTAGTATGAACCCTTTCACGCAATATCGTGTATAATGTAGGGTCCGTCCCATGTCGGAGCTAGCTTCCCCCACTCTTTGTTCCTTTGATATGGTGCTATTTGACGTAATACGTATTCTTCGACCACAAAGTTTCTAGGAATTACCCGTTTGTTGTATTCACGATCCAGCCTTCGTTGGTAGTTTACCATCCTTTGCAGAGCTACTTCCCGCCTTCCTTCAAGGTCATCAAGCTTTTCCAGCATAAGATCTGTTGTCAGATTCTTTTCCCATGCCTCTGTCTTCGTTGTTGGCAGTATTATCTCCGTTGGGATGACTGCTTCGGCTCCGTAGGTTAGTAAGAACGGAGTTTCTCCCGTGGCTGCCCTTCTAGTAGTACGGTAGGCCCAAAGGACATTGTGCAGCTGCTCGTACAATCTTTTTTTGTATGCCCCCAGCTTCTTTTTTAAGTTCATTGTTATCGTCTTATAGTGGCCTCCGCTTGTCCATTGCTCTTAGGATATATGGGAGTAGACTTGTTTTTCTGAATATTGAAGGTGTTGAAGAGCATGTCTATGTTCTGTCCTTCCAACTGTATTCCATTGTCAGAGACTATGGCGGCTGATATCCCGAACCTGCAGATGATTTGCTCGAACAATAATTTAAAGACATCTGTGTCCCTAATCCTTGCCAAAGCCCTTGCTTCCACCCATTTGGTGAAATAATCCGTAGCTACGACAAAGTATCTTATTTTTGATGTCCCCTATATCAAGGGTCCAACAATGTCAACTCCCCATTTGGCGAATGGCCACGGGTTGATGACCGAGTTAAGCTCCGTCGTTGGCGCTTAAATCTTCCTAGCATAACGTTGGCATCTTTCACAACCCTTGCTACATTCTTCGCATCTTCGTCCATGCTTAGCCAATAGTATCCTTGCATTTTGGCTTTGATTGCCAAAGACCTTCTTCCACTATGATTGTCATCTTCTCCACTGTGTATATCATGCAGTATCTTTTTACCTTCGGTTTGTGAGAGACATCGCATCAAAGGTCCAAAAAATGACCTTCTATACAGTATCCCGTCTCGTAGGCTATACATTGTTGCCTTTGATTCGAGTTTTCGAGATTATTTGACGTCTGCGGGTAAGGTACCTTTATCAAGGTACTGGTGAATTGGGATTCTCCAATCGTCCTCAGCTTCATCTTCGTTGCTTTCATCTGACGTGGGTTGATCTTTATCATACTCACCAGCTTCGTTATCTGGCTCTTCCATCACTTCATCTTCTTTTTCTGCTTCCCTCATGGCCCTTGTTTGGACGACTAAGGTTTCTTTAGTGTCATAGGTTAGTCCTTCTATCGAAGGTTCATAAATACTCCCAATTTGGACTGAGGTAGTGTTTCTGTCTCTCAGCATTGATGATATAAATTCCAAGGCATCCGCGTGTCTGTTATCTTTTCGGAAGACATGTCTGAATGTGACCTTGTTGATCTTTGACGCATGCTCCTGTGCTAACTTTAGATACGAAGATAGTATCGGATCCATAGTTTGTTATTTGAGCTCTATTTGTCTAATGACCAATTGCGAATCACTAGTCAAACGAACATCTGATAAGCCCATCTCCTGTGCTAAGCATAGGCCGTGTATGACTACCTCATACTCCGTGATGTTGTTAGTGTATTGTTCGAATTTTAACCTGAATGCATAGATGAGTCGGTCTCCAGTAGGGGTTGTTATCACGATCCCTATACCTGCGCCTTCTCCATTGGAGGACCCATCTACGAATATCTCCCACCTTCGTGAGTTCCATGGTTCCAAGAGATCCTCTGATTCCTTCTTGTCTTCCTCCATTCCTGGGATGTCGTCTATCTCAGCTTCGTCATTCAGAGGTAGGTCTGCCAAGAAGTCTGATAAGATTTGTGATTTATCCGCTTTCCTGGTTTCGAAGATTATGTGAAATTATTTGATCATGGCATTCCATTTTTCCATTCTCCCAATCTTCTCCGTGTTGTCGAGGATTTGACTTATTTGAGCCTTCGTGAAAACTCGGATGGTTTATGCATCGAAATATATTCTTAGCTTTTGTGTTTCCACTACTAAGGCATATATGAGTTATTCCACCTTGGTGTAGTTATGCTCCGCTGCACTGAGTGTCTTGCTGATGCAGTATACGGGCTTTTCTCCTTGCCCTTGGTCTCGTACCAACACTGCGCTCACAACGTAGCTTGTTGCTGCTAGGTATAGTGTGAGTATCTCGCCTGGCTCTGGTTTGTTCAAGATGGGTACTGATACTAAGTACTCTTTGATCTTGCAAAATCTTGTTCGCACTCTTCGGTCCATGTGAACCTGCTTCATTTCCTTAGTGTGTCAAAAAATGCTTTGCATTTATATGATGATCTTGATATGAATCTTCCCATGGAAGCTAATATTCTATTTAGATTTTGCACTCCTTTTAGGGATTGCGGAGATGACAACTCCATTATCGCTCTGACCCTTTCAGGGTCTACTTCGATTCCTCGCTTGGTGAACAAGTAACCCAAGAATTTTCCTGAGGTAACTTCGAACGTACATTTGTCCGGGTTCACCTTCATAGCTCCTCATGGCCTCAAATATCTCCATCTCCCTTAGGTCCGAGAGATGTTTTTTTGCTTCTTTGCTCTTGACGAGCATGTCTTCTACGTAGACCTCCAGTATTTTTTCCTATCCATGGCTTGAATATTTTGTCTACTAATCGTTGGTATGTTGCCCCCGCGTTTTTTAGTCCAAAAGGCATCCTTGTATAGCAATAAGGCCTCGTGGGGTAAAGAACGCAGTATGCTCCTGATCTTATTCCGCAAGGGCTATTTGGTTATAGCCTGAGTATCCATCCATGAAGGATAGCCTTTGCTGGCCTTCGGTTGCATTGACCAGCTGGTCAATATTTGGCAGTGAGTAGATGTCCTTGGGGCACGCCTTGTTGAGATTGCTAAAGTCGATGCAAATGCGTAGACCTCCGTTCTTCTTAGGACCAATGACCATGTTTGATATCCAAGCGGGATATTTGACTTCTCGTATCAATCCAGCTGCAAGTAACTTTTGCAACTCTTTTTCCACCCCTTCGTGGTAGATGTCTGCCACTTTACGTATGCGTTGTTTGAACGGCGGTATCTCCGGTCTGATCTGAAGGTGGTGTGAGACCAAATTAGGATCGATTCCCGACATGTCTTCCATTGACCATGCGAAGACATCTGCGTATTCTTTTAGTAGCCTTTGTAGTTGCATCTCCTCTTCTTCATCAAGCAAAGTTCCGATGTTGAGCATCTTTGGTTCTGCCTCCGTCCCGATGTTTATTTTCTTTGTTGGTTCTACCGATGAGAAAATTTTAGGAGTGCTTTTCTGTAATTGTCATTTGGCGGAGACATCTGCGCCTGGAGTGGCGGAGGTGCTTGTCTCCGGGTCTGAGACGACTTTGGGTACTGAGGAGGCTGCGTCCTGTACTTCTTTGGTATTTGCCTTACGTCTCTTTCTTTCATGCTGTTGAGTAGCAGTTCTTTCTTCGTTAAGTATGATTTCCGCTAGATTGCATAGCCTTGCGTCTTGATGGTCGCCTTTGATTTTCATTTCACCCATACGTGTAGGAAAGCGTAGGTACTGGTGGTACGTCGTAGCTGTTCCTCGCATTCGATGGACCCATAGTATGCCCATGATTACGTTGTAGGGCGAAGGTGCGTCCACCACACATAAGCGTGTACTGGTTACTAAGGGTCCTGCGTGTACCTGCAAGACGATTTCTCCCTTCGGTCTTGAGACTGCTCCATTAAAACCATATATTGTGCAAGTGGAAGAATCCATTGTTCTGATGTCAAACCCATGCGTAGGTAGGGTTCGTAAAATAACACATTTAATGAAATTCCCCCATCCACAAGGACCTTCGTAACGTTCCATCCATGTATTGGAAGAGTGATCACTAGTGGATCGTTGTGCATTTCAACCTCCTGGTTGACGTCCTTTGTTGAAAAGTTTAATGGCGTGGCCATCCAGTCCTCCCAAGTGCTAGTGGGTGGTCCACTTAGCTTGAACACTTCATGGGATTCAATCTTCTTTGTGTTTCGATCTAAGTCGAGGATATCTTCGAGCATTTCTTCTTGACCTCCGCTGGAGAAGGCGATAATGTTGATGTATTTGCCATCCTGAGGTAGTTCTACCCTTTTCTTTGGGATCTCCTCAGTCTCCGTTGGATGCAGTTGTACGTACTCCATGAATTTGCCTTCGTCGATGAATCTTTGGATCACATTGCCCAGGTGGTAGCATGTATCAGTAGTATGTCCGTAGTATTGGTGGTACACACAGTACTCCTTAGACTCTTTTGTCTTTTCTGGATGCTTTCCCCTAGTATTAGGGTAAGGAAAGCATGGCTTTGCTCCCTCCTTGCTTAGGATGTGAGAGAAAGTTGTGTTGAACTTTGTGTAGACCTTATCCATAAATTCTTCTCTTCCTTTGCCTCGTTTTCCATCTCCGTTCTTGGATCGCTTGTCTCAAGAATTGGTTCTTCCCCCAGCTTCATTTTGTCGCTTACATACCTCCGGAATTGGTTCTTGAGAGTTAGTTCATTGCGGAGCCGTTGTTGCCTTTGCTTGTGCCCTGGGGTTGTACTTCTGGATTTCTTCGAGTCTGATGTAACAGTCATAGACAACCCTGAGCTCGCCTTCGGAATCGAGGGATCTGTTGTGAAGCTCCACGAAGATGGCTGAGGTTCTATCAAGTCCGTACTTATAGCAATTTATGCTAATTTCTGGATTGACTTTTCCAATTGCTTGGCATGTCTTTTGCCACCTGTCTGTGTACTGCATCAGCGTCTCCCGAGGACCGATAGCTAAAGAAAATAGCCTATCTAACCCCGCCTTTGTTGATTTGTTGTACATGTGTGTCTCCAAAAACACCGTAGATAATTGCTCGAAGGAGTCAATAGAGTTTGCTGGTAAGTTGTCCTACCAGACCAGTGCTGATCCCGTCAAGCTTGCTGGAAGTACCTACAAAGTACCACCTCGTTTCTTTCCCAATGGGCAAGGACACGAGTGTAATACCGTAGGTGGGCCGCGGGATCTGAGGTACCGTTGTATGCTTGGAACGTAGGTACCGGGCATTTCGGAGGGATGGTTTCCCTCAAAATACGAAAGGATAGTGGTGACGTGGTTGCCTCATGTAGTACTTCTTCTAGTCTTGCGCCTGCGTGGCCAGTTTTTAGGCCTTGGATCTCCTTCCGCATTTTCTCCATTTGCTCCATGACCATATTCACATTGTGAGCATCTTTGGAAAATGCTTCGTCGTAGTAGGTTTGAGAAGGCTTGTATGTTGAATCCGTTTCATCTGGATCATGGTGCGCTCTCCTTGCTTCCTTAGGCTGATTCGCCTTTGGTGGGTTGAGATCCACCCTTCGTCTTCCTGAGATAGCCCTATTTTCACGCCTCGGTTGTGGAGGGTGAGTTTGGGAACCTTCGACTTGTATGTATAACATACCTTTGAGGTTCTGGTTCTCTTGGGCCATCTCGTGCATTGCATCTTCGTTTTTCTTATTACGGAGTAACAACGCTGCTATTTGTGCCGCCATTTGGTATTCGTTGTGGGCTCCACCCTCCTGAGGAGTGTTGTCTGCTGGATCTTCAGAGTTTTCCACTCCTTCCTCTATAATTGGCGCGTCTGGATCTATCTGAATTGGAGTTAGGTTTCCCAACCCTCGCCCCGTAGGAGCTAAGGTTCTGGGTAACCCTGCGTTGGCCGCAGGTGGCTTCGTAGATGTAGCATGCTCCAGTAATGGCATGTCGTAGATTGGTTGATCTCCTGATGTTTGCCCCATCCCTTCAGCAGTAATAGGCGATTTGTTAGCAACTGTTCTTCTTGCTATTTCGCTTTGTATGTCATCCGCTTCATTCCTTTGGTTTGCTTGAGACGACTTTTGGGATCTCCCTCTTGTGATAGCTGGTCGTGAGCTTGTTGGTACATCAGTTGGTTTCGGCATGCCTTCGGCTTTGGTTATCCTGAGGTTACAGAAAATCGAAGAAGTCTGCTACTTGGGTACCTTCATTAAAAGTAGCTATTAATGCTCTGACACAGAATACTGTTAAGCATATTTTTCAAAAAGGACTGAAATAATGTTTTTGACATAAGGGTATTAAATGCTTATGACATCCTTGGAAAATACAACCTTAAAATGTCGAAAACCAATGAAAAGGAGGGTGTCAGATCTTGCGAAAAACAAGGCTATTAAATGCGTTGGAAGATCTTTTATCCTTAAAATTTTACTGAGATTCCTCTGTCAGTCAAAGGTTCTCAGATCTAAGATGCGCTTTGTTTAAGAAAGGCTGTTTTAGTATAAAACAAACATTTTGGCGTTTTGTGAGTATGTTTTTTGAAAGATTTGTTGAGGATCTGTAATGAGGCACGTTTTTAGAGGCTATGAACTCAAAAACATACACAAATAATGGATGAACGAATCACTAGAAAATGAGATTCATCAGTGAAACACAGATCCCTTCGTTTCAGAAGATGTATAAGTAAAATGTAAAACTGTTCCTAAACTCAAGTTCGTGAGCAAAACACGGTGGGCGCCAAACTGTGACTACTTGTTTTCCCGTAGTCTACTAATGTATACAGCTCTGAGGATCTGATACTAAGTGTTAGAGCATAGATCGGTCGACCTCGCATGCGTTGCTATCTCAAGCATGTTTGTCAATGTTAGTGATCAAAACTATAAGTCTTGATTTCTAGCCTACATAGCTAAGTCTCGGACTAGGATAGAAAAGTGTAGTTGAGCTCAAGGACTTCATAACGATTCATCATACAACGACGAAGATATATACAAGGAACCGTGGAACTTCATCAACAAAAAGGTATGTGGAGACTTGAACTTATCTATCACTCAAAAGTCTATCTCTTCTATCTCCTACTTATTTTGAGACAAAAGTCGTATGCTATATAGACTAGATCATACACATTTGACATTTCTTGCTGAGCATTCATTGCTTATCTTTTATCTCGAAATCGTGTGTTGGTAAAGCGTTTCGCTTTGATCAAGTTTATCTTCACCTAGTGACGAAAGTCATGAAAAGTTTCAATCACTTTGAGAATTGCTCTGACGTGAATCAGTCTGTGAATAACGGCTACATAGCGTCCCCTGAGAATGTCTCAATGATTTAAATAAGAGATTATATTACATAACCATGTATTCCTTGAACCGAAGTTTTCGAACTTTGTTGATCAAGAGAAATCGGGAGGATTGTGGAATTGGCTTGCCAAGTCCACGAACCTAGTTCGCAGACTCAGTCCGCGAACTGTCGGAAGTTCTCGACCGAGAATTTCAGCTGGGAGTTTCCAAATACTCGTTTGTGTGCTAAGTCCGCGAACTCAGTCCGCAAACCCAGTCCGCAAACTGGCGGAAGTTCTCTTTCCGAGAATTTCTGTTGAGTTTGGAAAACTCAACCGATTAACTTAAGTCCGCGAACTTGTTTGTGAACTTAAGAGGTTATGATCTAAAGATGTGCTCTGAACATGAAACATTAAATTACTAAGGAATGCTTTATGCAAACCGTGGCTATAATGTTCATGAGCCGATTCAATCGAATCGAATCATCTTTGCTTCAATTGTGTCGTTACATAAGATCTCATAGCAATTGAACAACTCTTTAACTAGTTCATTTGAGTCAATTAAACTAGTTATGGTGAAGAAGAGCAAGGTTAATATGAAATGCTCATATGGTTAACCTTTTGGGTTACTATGTTGAACCGACATACACGTACACGTTTGGGCATGGTTTTCACGAACCCAGTAAACGTCTAACCAAGTGTGTGTGACAAGCTAAGTTTCGATCTAATGGTTGAGAAATATTAGCTTGAATCTAAATCAGGTTTTCATCTAACGGTGAATAAGGATTGCTTTGTAACTAAGGAAAAACCCTGATTTGAAGACTATATAAAGGAGACATCTAGCATTGTGCAAAACTAATCCCCACACGTCTGTGTGCTACTAGTTCTCCCGCTAGAGTCGATCTCCATTAACCTTTGATTTTCTTCTCTAAAATCAGGTTAACGAATTAAATACTTCATTGGGATTGTGAAGCCATACCAATACTAATTTATCGTAGTTGTGTGATCTGATCTTGCATCTTTTATCGTACGAGTACAATGGATTGATTGGCTTGAGATCGTGAGAGTTCTCCGATAGGCAAGATAAAGAAGTCACAAACATCTCACTGTTTGTGATTCCTCGACAATCCGCTTGTGTAGTCAAGAAGGATTGTAGAGAGGTGGTTGATTAATCTAGGTTGTTCTTCGGGAATATAAGACCGGATTATCAATTGGTTCCTGTTACCTTGATTTTATATCTAAATACGGAACAAAACCTAGGGTTTATCTGTGGGAGACAGATTTATCCCTTTAGACTTTTCTGTGTGAGACAAATCTTTTTATTATCAAGACTGTGATTTTGGGTTACAACAACTCTTGGTTGTGGGTGAGATCAGCTAAGGGAATCAAGTGCGCAGTATCCTGCTGGGATCAGAGGCGTAGGAGTACAAATGTACCTTGTATCAGTTGGAGATTGATAGGGGTTCAACTATAGTCCAGTCCGAAGTTAGTTTGCAGTAGGCTAGTGTCTGTAGCGGCTTAATAAAGTGTGTATTCAATCTGGACTAGGTCCTGGGGTTTTTCTGCATTTGCGGTTTCCTCGTTAACAAAATTTCTGGTGTCTGTGTTATTTTTTTTCCGCATTATATTTTATATAGTTGAAATAATACAGGTTGTGCGTTTGTGATCATCAATTGGAAATCCAACCTTTGGTTGTTGATTGATATTGATTGATCCTTGGACATTGGTCTTTGGTACCATCCAAGTATTCCTTGTATTTGATAAAGACTCGCTATTGTTTTTAGCTTGAGTAAAAATCAAATCAAGAGAGAGATATTAACTCCTTGAGATACTTTTATCTAGATTGAGTCTGACTGTCTAGTTGATTCTCTAGCAAAGTATTTTGGAGTTAGTCCATATAGATTGCTAATCGAAATATTGGGTGGTGTTGTTAGACCCCCGCTTTTTCAATTGGTATCAGAGCAGGCAAACACGTTTAAGACCTAACAAGTTCGTGTTTGTAGCGATCTGACTCTATGGACAGAGGTGCTATCTCTATTAACGTACCACCAGTCTTCGATGGCTCAAATTACTTATGGTGGAAAATTTCTATGCGAGCTTTTCTTCGATCGCGTGATTTTCAATCATGGGCATATGTGGTGAATGGTTATGATGCACCCGTTGTTGCAGTTGGAGACGGAACTGTTCCCAAGAATATTGGTGAATATAATGCTGCCGAGATTCTTGCTGCAAAGCAGAATTCTGAAGGGTTAAATTCTATCATACATGCCATTGCCCCAAATCTTCAACACCATGTGTATAATTGCATTAGGTCTAAAGATGCTTGGGATATCATAGAAACCGTATTTGAAGGAAACTCTAGTGAAAAGGAAGCTACGCTTCAAAACCTTAATTCCGATTGGGAGAACCTTCGTATAGCAGATGAAGAAACATTTGATGAGTTTAATCACAAAGTGTATGAAATTATTAATGCATCTTTTGCACTGGGTAAGACTATTCCTGAAAAGGACATTGTGATGAAAATTCTCAGATCGCTGCCATCTAGATACGAGTCTAAGAAGCATGCCATCGTTGAGGGGAATAACCTCAATAATCTTTCCAGAGTTGGGAAGATAAAGATCTTTGACCATGAGCATACATCCAAAGTCGGTAAGGATGTTTCCTTTAAAGCACAGAAGAGCACTAAATTACTTTCCAAAGGTAAAAGTGTTCATGTCTCTGAGGATGATCAGTCTGAGAATGATTTTTCAGATGAAGACCTTGACAAGTCGGTCTCCTTGATCACAAGAGAGTTTAGGGATCTTCTGTTGAAGAGAAATAAACGGTTTTCAAGAGACAAACCTCACGGTCGCGTACCTCCTAAAAACAGGGATGCTGACGAGGCTGATGACGAGGACATGCCTCAGTGCTTTAAGTGTAAGGGTTTTGGCCATTTTGCTAACGAATTCCCAAATCGTAGAAAATACATTGGGAACAAAGGTCTAGCTGTAACACTTGATGAAATGTTTGAAACCTATGATTCCGATGAAGATAAGAAATCAAGTGTGGGGCTCCTTGGTAAAAACATCGATTTTGATACTTGTAGCAATACATATATCAACCTCAATGGGTTCGGAGAAGAAGGAAACCCAATCAAGCTGGAAGATTCACTAACTGGAAACCCTGTCAGTAATGTTTCAGGATCTACTGTATGTCTAGCTGCTTGCACATCTCAGATGCCTGAATACTATCCAAGTTTGACGTGCTCGTTTTGTTTGATGAAGGGACACGAACTATCAAGGTGTTACAAGTACAAGCACCAAATAAGGCACGCCATCAAACTTCAACGAAGAGCAGATCGATTAGCAAGGAAGCTGAAACTTGCTCAGAAGACCGCCGAGGTATGTATGATCTTATCTTCATCTAAGAAGTTGGTTTCCAGGGATAAAGTAAGACCATTTGAAAAGAAAGTATGGTCGAATCGTTTTGATAGACAGAAGTCTGAAGATTCCTCCCTTGAGGAAAAAGATGGACAAATCGTTGTTCATCGCAACACAACTTGATTGTGTTGTTGGGAAAATCTTGTCTCATGTGCCTGATCGAAAAGAGACAAGATTGAGTGCTGATTCAGTCTTCGGTAAAGTTTTTCCTTCTTTTCTTAGATTTGTTATTTTCTGTCTATCAAATAAAATAAAGGGTTATTATCGAAAATTCTACTCTTTATAGGGTTTTAGAGTTGGGCGTATACGAACCTGTCAATAGGTTTCAAACCCTACATTCATTTTTTCCTTTTTGACATCCTATATAAGATTGCTTGTTGAGTTAAGTGATTCAATCACACAAATCCAGTTGTTTATAACTGTTCTCAAAGCACCATGTCAGATGGAAAGGATGTCAACATGATTGTTAAATCTTCAATTAAGGAAAAAGAAAAATCTCATGTTTCTAAGTCCCTGAAAATAAGAAGAAGGAATACAAGAAATCCCAGGGATGTGCCTTCTAACTCTCAGAAGTTTTCCGATGTTCTTGATGAGTTGAAGGAAGTAAGAAAGGAGATTCGTGAAATAAAGGCTTTTGTGTCAAAGTCCTTAGAAATTCAGAGAGCCTTGGTACGACATAATCAGCCAAGACAGTTCGTTGACATAAACTCCTATCTTCGTGAACCATATGTTCCAATGACTGTTGACAACAAGGAGTTTGGGAATGATGTTAAATTTCTCAAAGGCATTGTCGCCTAGGATATCTTCTTTTTGGTTTAGTTGGAAAAATAACTAGTGCTTTGAATAGCGATGATTGTGACTACACATAGTTATTTTTGTTTTCATCTTCTTATGATATTTTTTAGGTTTATTGGTATTAAATTCTAAAAATATTTGGAGGATGATGTTTATTGCAGTATTTTAATGGTTTGTGATATTGCAATATTTTTATGGGATATGTATTGTTTGCGTCCGTGAACTTGAAGGTCCCATATTTTGTCAAAAGTAAAGTCGTTCATGAATCGGTATTCTTATTGATGAAAGAACGAATGGACTTTTGACATATCTACAAAAGTTAAGCCTATATAATCATGTATTTGATGGAAAAATAGGATAAAATCTTTTGTTCAACAAGGATAAAGTCTATTATGTTGTTATGATGGAAAATAGAATAGATCCTTGTATGTTATCCACGGTATTGATCTTCATTGATCCATTTTATTATGTTTTACCGTGAAGGCTCCATTGTGTGTCTTATGTTGAGCACCTTACAACTAAGTCGATCTACCTTGGCTTTGTTGGTTGTTCCATAAGATGCTATATGTCGAGCATTAAGAACTAAATTAATTAACTAGTTTGGTTATTTAGTTAGTACTCCATAAGTCTTCTTTCTTATGTTGAGTACATGTACGGTTAAGGTTGTCATATTCTATGATGAACTTAGTCGGGGTTCCATAAGTTCTCTTATGTTGAGCCCAAAATAATTAAATTGATTACTTCGGTGATTAGTTTGGTTGTTTGTATTCCAATTAGATTAATTATAGGTTCTCTTGTAATTAATCTAGTTGAGTTTTCGTATATTCCACAAGTTCTTGTGTTGAGTATATGAAAGGCTACACTATCATGTTCTTTGGTTAATGTAGTCATATATTCCGTAAGGTTTTCCTTATGTTGAGTATTTGAACGGTTAAGTTAGTCATCTCCGTGTGATTGGCTTAGTCGTAGCTCCGTGAGTTTACTTATGTTGAGCACTTTCAATTAAATTGATCACTTTTGTGGTTTGATTTAGTTGCGTATTCCAATTGAATTAATCATGGATTTACTTGTGATTAATTTGGTTGAGCTTTGGATATAGAAAATCATTCCTATGGTTTTTGGTGTCCAATAAAAAATACTTCTTTTCTTTCGAAATTAAGGTCGCTCTTGTTGTTCTCTCGGGAATGACATCAAATGGGAGAGAGTTCTTTTGAAATTGTGATTAATGGTAATATCTTGCGGGGAGTGCGGCTGTGGAATTTTATAGGGGTTATCTTGTATCTTAAAACTCCTTGATGAATGTTGTTAGATTCGGCTATTAGATTGCATCTAAATTAAGTTGGTATGTATTTTTCTTTTTGTCATGAAATGTCTCTTGTGGAAATTTAATTATGATCCCATTCTTGTACCTTTGCCAATTTTATTGACAAAAAGGGGGGGAAATATTGTAGTTCACACTACAAATACATATGGTTTTCGGATCATTATGTAACGGGGAGTGGTTTCCATGATCGAGATGGAGTATTGACTAAGGGGGAGTGATAGATATCATTGTAGTATTATTGTTAAAGTCGTGATACAATTGGACTTTGATGTTATATAATAATACTATGACACTGTATAATAATGATCGAGAATCTCGATTTCTCTCATTGTTATAGCTACGGATCTTCAACAACAGTGATGCTAAACTTACAACCTTTGGGATCATTGGAGTACTTGTAAGGACGAAGATTTCAGGGAACGTTGAAGATTAGACTATGGAATAGGAGCCACTAAAGTTTATCTTTTTTGTATTCCATATTTATTAATAGTTTTGTCACTAAAATTGAAAAAGGGGGAGATTGTTAGAGCATAGCTCGGTCGACCTCGCATGCGTTGCTATCTCAAGCATGTTTGTCAATGTTAGTGATCAAAACTATAAGTCTTGATATCTAACCTACATAGCTAAGTCTCGGACTAGGATAAAAAAGTGTAGTTGAGCTCAAGGACTTCATGGCGATTCATCATACAATGACGAAGATCTATACAACGAACCATGGAACTTCATCAACAAAAAGGTATGTGGAGACTTGAACTTATCTATCACTCAAAAGTATATCTCTTCTATCTCCTACTTCTTTTGAGACAAAAGTCGTATGATATATAGACTATATCATACACATTTGACATTTCGAGCTGAGCATTCATTGCTTATCTTTTATCTCGAAATCGTGTGTTGGTAAAGCGTTTCGCTTTGATCAAGTTTATCTTCACCTAGTGACGAAAGTCATGAAAAGTTTCAATCACTTTGAGAATTGCTCTGACGTGAATCAGTCTGTGAATAACGCTACATAGCGTCCTTTGAGAATGTCTCAATGATTGAAATAAGAGTTTAGATTACATAACCATGTATTCCTTGAACCGAAGTTTTCGAACTTTGTTGATCAAGAGAAATCGGGAGGATTGTGGAATTGGCTTGCCAAGTCCGCGAACTGTCGGAAGTTCTCGACCGAGAATTTCTGCTGGGAGTTTCCAAATACTCGTTTGTGTGCTAAGTCCTCGAACTGGCGGAAGTTCTCTTTTCGAGAATTTCTACTGAGTTTGGAAAACTCAACCGATTAACTTAAGTCCGCGAACTTGTTTGTGAACTTAAGAGGTTATGATCTAAAGATGTGCTCTGAACATGAAACATTAAATTACTAAGGAATGCTTTATGAAAACCGTGGCTATAATGTTCATGAGCCGATTCAATCGAATCGAATAATCTTTGCTTCAATTGTGTCTTGTGTAGTTACATAAGATCTCATAGCAATTGAACAACTCTTTAACTAGTTCATTTGAGTCAATTGAACAAGTTATGGTGAAGAAGAACAAGGTTAATATGAAATTCTCATATGGTTAACCTTTTTGGTTACTATGTTGAACCGACATACACGTACACGTTTGGGCATGGTTTTCACGAAACCAGTAAACGTCTACCCAAGTGTGTGTGACAAGCTAAGTTTTCGATCTAATGGTTGAAAAATATTAGCTTGAATCTAAATCAGGTTTTCATCTAACGGTGAATAAGGATTGCTTTTTAACTAAGGCAAAACCCTTGAAGGATATATAAAGGAGACATCTAGCATTGTGAAAAACTAATCCCCACACGTATGTGTACTACTAGTGCGCCCGCTAGAGTCTAATTTCTGTGAGTTCGTGTAGACGAAAGATTGTCTGTATGAACTTTGATGAGAAATTGCTCGTCTTGGAGAATATTGTTCGAGTGTTCGAAAACTTCTGTCTTTTCAATCAGGATTCAGAGACATTTTATAATGCCGTAGTTGAAAACACCATGATCCCATGAAGTGTGACAGTTGCTGGAATCAGAGAGTGGGAAATGGGGAAATCATGTTAAAACCAATTACTCATCGTGCGGAGACTTGGTTAACTTTCCACCCACTACTTTGCTGACTCTTCCAACTGATTGCACGACTTGCTCACATTCTCATCGTGGGTGAACACACGTGCCGTAGACCGCCAGACCAAAACCCTAGTTAGTATCCCCCCATGTGACACGATTGAAATCTCGTGATTATGGAGTCAGTTGCTGACTTTATGGGACGATGAGTCCATGTATTACTGAGATGAACATGATTAGCAAATGTTTCGAAACTCATGAATTTAATGTGTCTGCTGAGACGAGGTATCATCATAACCTAAGACGAGCAAAACTGTGTTGCTAATATTGTTGAATATTGATAGTTGAACCAATATTCTTTGATTTGAGAAAATATTGCTAGTCCGAGCGAACATTGCTAATTGAGTAAATATTGCTGGTTCGAGCGAATATTGCTAGTTTGAACAAATATTGTTCTTTTGATGAATTGTTGGTAACTGGACCAAATAAAATGTTAATTTAAGTTACTGACTGCTGAGTCGAGCACAATAAATATGAATATCAATCATGGAATCAACATAAAATTATCAGAGTGTTCGAATCTGCACAGAATCACGTTTCTGCAGAGCTCTGGATTCAAAACCCTAATTTTACCGAAATGATGATTTATTACAAATCAACATGGGACCGGCTACATGGGATGACGGGTTCACCATATAACGCCCAAATGCTCGAACGAGCAAAAATACCAAAGTATCTTGAGGACCAGTTGGTGAAAGAATGATTAAATGTCGGTTTAATCATTTGCTGAAATAATGCTCGTGTGAGCAACAAATCATAAAACCTGATGTAAAAAATATGAGGGGCCGACCAAGAGGTCATGAGACCGGCTCTTGATGGTCGTGGGACCAGTAGATGGTCATTTGAGCGAACTTCCAATTGTTTGGAAAGAGTTCGAACCTAATATGAGCAACTGAGCAAATTAGGTTAAAATCATTAAAACATGCGGACCAGCTGTTTGCAAGCCTTAGGGTCACCCTTGGTCGGTCAAGGGGATGTGCCCGTGTCACCATAGTGTCCGTGCTTCAGCCCTGAGAATTTTGATATTTTCTGATGCACGTTTGAGCAACATTTGGAGAAAATATGTAAAATCCACGGTTTTGCTGAAACCGGCAAAAATACATGAGATGATGAAAATAATAAATAAACAAGGAATCACAAGTTGTGGGACCGACCACGGCTAGGGCATGGCCGGCCGGCTGACACGCTGTCCCACATGCATTTCCCAGTTTTATGTGTATTTTTCTCTGATTAAAGGGAAATTCCATGAAACTGGAGAGTTTGGCAAAATTAGGGAACTTCCATGAGATGAGAGACATAAATTAAAATATAAAATAGGGAATGGGAGTGAGGGACCGGCAACGGCCGTGGCATGGCTGGCCGGCCAATGGGCGCGGGTCCCAAGGCACTCTTCCCAATTTTATGTAATTTTGATGATTTTAGATAATTTTCATAAAATCAAAGGGATTTGTTGAAAACTAAGATATTTTGTTGAAATCAGGGAGTTTACATGAAATCAGGAAACAAAACACCAAACAATAATAAAATAATGGGAGTGTGGGACCGGATAGGGCATGGCAGGCCGGCTAGAGCCCGGTCCCACAAGTTTTTCCTAATTTTTTAATATTTTCCATGATTTTAGAGAAAATACATGAAATTAGGTAATTTTATGGAAAATTCATAAAATCAAGGAATTTTCATAATTTGAGAAGGAATAATAAAATCATGGCCTGCTGGTGCTCGGTCCCGCGACACCTTTCCCTAATTTTATTATTTTTTGATAAAAACATGTGATTTAGATAATTTCTTTGAAATAAAGGAAATTTGCTCGAACGAGAGGATTTTCATGAGATCTCTAAAATAGTAAAAATATAGTAAAATATAAAATTGGGCGCGGGACTAGTCACGGCATGACTGGCCGGCTAGTGAACCTAGTCCCCTGCCACTTTTGTTTAATATTTTATTATTATTATTTTCCTTCCTATTTTGCATAGGTTCCTCGTTCGTTCGTATTTTTGAAATGCTCGTTGGTGCATTCAAAATGCTGGTCTGTGTATTATCTGCTAATTACACTTGCACCATTTTTTCAGGGCTTATTCGATGCCCAGATGCCTGTTCCGTTGAATATTTATTACTAACCTGTGGAATTCTGCTGGGAAGAACCACATATTGAAGTAACGAAATATAACGAGGAATCGTAGAATATTGCTGAATATTCAGGCGATTAATTGAAGACTTGTAGAATATTGTTGGATATTCAGACGATGGCTCATAGAATATTGCTGGATATTCAGACGATTTAAGATAATTAATTGCTGGCTCTGTACTGAAGGGCTTCCTGTCTAGGAGCATTTATTATCTGAGGGTTGAGCAATATGAACTTGTTGGAGTGTCATATCCCTCTTGCATAGTCGGGGGAAATCTGGTTACATCCCGAAGACGTTGTCTCTATATACTAGCATACATGCTGTCTAGGAGCCACCCAATCTTTCGATTCTATACAGTATGAGATGTGTCGTGGCCTCAGCTGAGAGACTGCACATCTTCATCTTCTCTGAGAGACTTTCTCCATCAGAGGTGGCATGAGCTTTCATGCATAGAGACATGAGTCTCGATACTCATCCGATTGCCGGATCCGGAGTAATTACTGAAATTGCTCAGTATTCATGAGTGCCGTGGCCTCAGCTGAGAGACAACACATCTACATGTACTCTGAGAGACAACCTTCTCAGTCAGAGATTTTATGGCATGAGCTTTCATGCTTTGATGAGAGACATGAGCCTTTTACAATTCTACCCTTTGTTAAAAATCCACCATCTACATTAAGTCCCCTGCTTAGTGAGGAACAATCATGTTCCTCAGTCAGCATTGAATGGTGATTTTCCAGGTACAGACAAAAATAAGTAATTGAACTTAGTCATAAGATAAGATGTTACCGTATTTTGACTGAATGAGCAAACCATAGTTTGAGCGGAAACCTCTGTGGAATAATAGAACATCATCCAGTGAACATAAATTGATGTAGAACCGCTGATTCGATGGTGGAACCATGGTTGGTTTAGGATTCACGGGCCGGCCCCAAAAAAGAAATCCTTATGAAATTAGGTTTTGGAAATAAGATTAGGTATAAAAGGAATTAATTCCTCTTTTCTTTTTTATTTCTCCCACAACCGAACACCACCTTCACCTCCCTCTCATCTTCACGCCGAGCAAGAGCAGCAGGAGAAAATTCGTCGGTCTTTCACCCGCCGGACGGCGAGCCACGTGCAAATTTTTTTTTTCAAAGTTTGCTGATTTCATGAGATGTTCATGCTTCCATCATGTTAAAATTATATACATGGGTATATGTTGATGTGAGTTTTGTGGAAAAACCCTTATTTATTAAACGTATGTTCGTTCGATCGTTAGTTTTGAAAACTAATAATAATCCCTGATTTAGAAGGAATTTTTTATATATATGTGGACTTAGGTCCAGTAATAAAACTTAGTGTATGAGCTTTCATGTGAACCAAGATTTTACCTTAATAGATGTGAGCTTTCACAAAACCGAAATAAACCTCGTTTTAGAAAATTATGCTCATTCGAGGAAAATAGATACATGTAATTTTATGTATGTAAATTTATGCCCAGTGATAAAACTTTGTTTATGAGCTTTCATGTGAACTAGTATTTTATCACAAGAGGTGTGAGCTTCCACAAAATAGCATAAACCTTCGTTTTTAATAAAACACTAATACGAAGGAAAATAGATTTTTTTATATATGTAGCCGTGACATATTTCACGTGAAACATGATGACGTATCTTATTCACATGGACTTGTTCTTATTAGATAAATTCTGAAAATTTACGTGAACAAATTGTATTAAGTTGCTTTGTAAAATCAAGACGTGGGTTTTGAGTAACCTTCAAACTAGAAAATTTATTCATGATGAAATAGTGTCTTGTTGTAAATTTCATGAGGTCAGTTGTGTGAATGTTCACATTATGAAAATTATGTCTATGATTTTATGAGAAAATGATTTTTCATGAACTAATGAAGTGTTGTTCGTTATTGCAGGTTTTAATGAACGAATTGATTTCGTGTGTTAACTCTTGTATTGCAACCACTATTGTTAGTGAAATTGAAAGAGGTAAGATTCAAGAATTACCATTTTGTGGATGAATTTATCTGCATGTCGATAACTCCATGCTCCTGGTTTCAGAAAATGTCGGCTTCCAGCGGTCATAGTTATTCCTCTGGTTCTGACAAAGCTCCCATAGCTAAGCCGAGAGCCAAGGTAATTCGTGATGAGGGAGCAAAGCCCAGTGTACCCTCGAATGAGCGGAGAGTTACTTTCGCTGAAATCATGAAAAGAAAAGTCGAAGACGATGAGAAAGATGCTCGTCAACGCACAAAGGATCGAATCCGGTGCAAAATACAGAGAGTTGAGGAAAAACGCCAATTCTTGGATGGGGTACCCTCTGATTCTGATGCTGATGCTTCTGAAGAAGAAACCGCTTGGGGTTTGCCTGATCAGTGTGCCAAAGAATTCGAAATTCCCATGAACATTGCAGCTGAAGCGGAAGAAGATTCAGATTCAGATGATGATTTTCATGCTCATCCAGACGTCACTAATAGTCATGACAGTGATTCCGAAGAAGAGGATTCTGAGAAGGATAGTGATGAAAACTCTGAGAAAGACAGTGATGACGAATCTGACAACTCAAATGGATCTGACGAATAGATTTATTTTCGATCTCTTTTTTCTTTTTAGTATTTGAATACTCTCAATCTTCGTAGTAGATGTCTCCATTCGAACAACTTTATTGAAGTATTTAGGTCTTCCTGTTGAACGAGAGATTTTATTAATGCAAGTTATTCTTGATTGAATTAAGCAAACGGGGCCACTCTTCATGCCGAACTCATTGTAATCTCCCTTAACCCTTGTGGTTCTTCATCTTATGAAAATATCCAAACATAATCTGTATAGTACATGGGGACGTGTGACTTGCCGATCACAATTAACCTTGGTCAGTCCCCAGTGCACTATTTTACTTCCGCATCTCCAGTTTGACCTTGTTCAAGACTTAGGGTTTCAGTAAAACTCGTAACTGAATCGGAGATAAGTGCCTGCCATATCTTGTATATATATTTGCATATTTAGGGTTTATCACTTGCGCCAATATTTCCTCCATTCCTAAGTTAGTTTCATCACAGAAGAAATTTCGATCATCATACCTCTCATATCATGTCTGCTGATAATATTTCTTCTTAAAACGGACTTCAGTCGAAACATGGAGTAGAAGCGCCCATCTTGGTAAGTTGCACATCTTTTCCATCTCGTTCAGTTGAGGTTACTGATCGTAGAAGATGATTTGTTACAGGATAACCAGAAGAATCTTTCTTCTCACAATTCAAGGCCCAAGCGGACTGCTAAAACTCCTGCCCGATATAGGTCGGCTCTTGCTGAGATTGGATCATCTGTAAGCAATCTTATAATTCTTGAAATTTTACCATGTCTAATTCAGGCGAAATTAAACACTTCTCCGTTCATCACAGGCGGATGTTCGTGTCATTGTTGATGCTAGAAGGAGAAGGAGTGGAAAGTCCGTGACTGTGGTCGAGGTTGAAGACATTGGCAATCGAACATGTGAAGATTATGCAGAATCCGTGGAGATAGAAGACAGTGTTCACGCCTGTGAATACCCGACAACTAGGCTCTCGTTTGAAGCTCCATTGGTTAACACTTTCCCAGACAATGAGACGGTTGGTGCATTTGTCATTCCCAAGTGTCATGCACCTCTGTATACCAAGATATGGAAAAAGAATGGGCATATTTCTACTACGGAAGTGTGGAAAGGTTTCCTACCCACTCTCTTGACTACAGTTGCAGGGCTGCTACCGATCATTGAAGAAATGAACCAAATGCACCTGTGAGACGTCAAGAATCAGAAACTGCAAAAGTGGGATGAGATGATTTCCAATTGTGAGATATTGCGATTCAACGTGAGCTGGCTTCGCCGTCGTCTTGAGATAATTAAGATCCATAAGGCGGCGGAGGCTGCTGACGCGATTTTCATGACCACTGCTTTACTGGAGGAGGAAAAGGTACTGGATTTGGAGTCAACGAGGGTTGAGAAGGCAGTTGAGGACTTGAAGGCAAAGACTAGGATCTTCCAGAAGAAACTCGACAGGGTTTCCTATAGGGATTATCCATTGTTGGATGGTTTGCTCTGAGTGAACATTCAGGAGAGTTGTAATGTAGGTTTGTGACAAGGTAGAATAATCTGATAGCATGAGGAGTTTTGTTCAATTGATGAGTATTTGATGAACGAATGAGCATCTTGCATGCTCTTTGAAGGAAATAAATTACATTTGATATGTATTTGAAATAAAGGTTAATTATCTGTTGTTGATCAAGCGTAATAGGCTTTGAGCCATTTGTCGTTGATAATATTTACTTCCTTTCCTCCACTGAGTGCTAAAATTTTGTAGTATCCACTAGACACCGCTTTGATGATAACATACGGTCCTTCCCATTTCTGAGAGAATTTGGGAGCAGACATATCTTGTTGAATGTGCTTTGCTGTCTTTAATACCAAATCTCCTACTTGAAAAGTTCGGGGTTTTACCATTTTGTTGTAAGCCATAGATACCCTCTGTTTATAAGCCTCCACGTACTTTTCTACTTTAGCTCTCCTTGATTCAAGCATGTCTAGTTCAGCAACTCTTGACTTGGAAATTTCAGCTTCATCCCATTGTATTCCGCTAGCCGCTGCAATCCTTGCTGAAGGAATTTTTATCTCGGCTGGGAGTATAGCATCAACCCCATAGACGAGCGAATACGGTGACGTCCCAATTGAGCTCCTTGGTGCCGTTCTGTAAGCCCACAAAGCCATGGGAAGTTTCTCATGCCACGATCGTGGATTGTCATGAATTTTTCGACTGATAATCCGGATCAAAGTTTTGTTGGTACTCTCCGCTTGGCCGTTTCGTTGCGGGTAGTATGGTGTGGAGAAGATCTGTTTAATCCCGTACTCCTTGAGTAATTTCTCGACATATTGATTGGCGAAAGGAGTCCCATTATCTGTGATGATATGTTTAGGGACGCCGAATCTACATATAATATGCTCTTTAATGAAGGCTGCAATAGTTACTCTTGTGGTACCTCTGAGCGGGATTGCTTCGACCCACTTAGTGAAATACTCAGTAGCTGTGATGATGTATTCATGCTGCTTTGAGGATGTTGGATTGATCTTCCCGATGATATCAAGTCCCCATCTATAGAAAGGCCATGGACTATTCACAGAGTGTAATGGAAGACAAGGGGTATGAATGAGATTACCGTGAATCTGGCATTTATGGCACTTCTGAACGTATGCGGCTGCATCATCTTCCATAGTCGGCCAGTAGTATTTCTCTTGGATTTGGAGAAACAACTTCTTTTTCCCCTGATGTTCTCCTTCATGAGTTTCTTTCAGGACTGTCAGGATTTCATCTTCGGCTAGGAATCTCAACAAGTCTCCTCCAAAGCTTTTGCGGTATAAGATTCCGTCAAGAAAAACAAATCTCTTAGCTCTCTGTATGAGTTTGATTGCATCTTTCTTTTCTGGTGGCGATTTGTTGTCTCGAAGATTTTCGATGTAAGGCTTCCTCTAGTCCGCAGTGTGAAGGAGTGTTAGCACCTCCAAATGATGAGGAGGTGTCTGACAATTAGGACAAGCTCCCTGCAAAGTCCTCGACTGTGCTTCCATGGAAAGCCAATAGTACCCGAGTCTCTGGAGTCTTCTATAAAGTGTTATCACCAGCGTCTGTCCGCACACTTCTTGATGCAAACTTTCGAGTTTTTCTTTCGCTTCTTCATCACCCAGGCATCGTGATAGAGAGGCATCCTGGTTACGATGGTATAAGGCTCCATGAAGCAAGAAGAAGTTCTTCAGTTCTTTAAGGCTGATTGTCCCTTCTGTAATGGAGCTGCTCAGTTCATGAATGATAGGTGCTCTCCAGTCATTTTATTGAGCTTCTTCAGTTTGATTAAGCCACGTGGATGACGCAGCTCGTCTTTGCACTATGATGGATTTCTCCGATCCTTCGAATTGCAACTTGGAGGCAAGAGTTGCTAAGCAATCAGCATGCCTATTGTTGGTTCAGCCAGTATGGGTGATGGTCGCGTCGGCGAAATGAGTCAGGAGTCGCTGTGCTTCAGCCCTGAATGGAGCAAGTGTTATCTCTTTGAGAGAGTACACCCCATTCATTTGATTGACTAGTAGTTTTGAATCTCCTCTGATCTCCAGATGTATTGCTCCTTCTTGTTTGATAAGCACGCAAGTGCGAGATAATTATACCCATATTTATACTAGCTAGGACTCGTTAGTTGGCTAACAACACTATTTTAGTGCTTTTGTAGAAAATACCGGTGAATTGGATCACTTGGAGAATAAATGGATAAACAAGGACCAAATGGTGTTAGCAACAACAACGTAGCTCAAGGTACCAAAAGAGACCGGGCCTATGATGGTCTACCTTGCATGCCCATGTTGCTCACCACCCAAGCCACCTGCTTGGCTACATTATTTCACGGACAGAGAGGATGATGGATTACAAAGAATAGTGGGACGTGGTTTATTCTCCCACCCCATATCGAGTATCACCTCAAAACAAAAGAGGAGTACTGGAGTTTCAAGCAGCTGCCGTTTCACAACTGTTGGTGAACATTTTCAGCCGAAATCAGGGCAAGAAGCAGTGGGAGATCGAGATATTAGAGAAGTAAGCTTTTGAGGGAGAGAATGGAGACGTTCACCACTACAGCGAGACGATCTCGGTATCTTCTTCATCTTAATGTCGATGGAGTTCTAGCAGTAATTGATGGTTTGCATTGTGAAGAGATGTCGACAGTGTGGTTGTTGTTCTTGATACAGTGAAGGTTTAACTAGTGGTTGGTGGTTACGGTGGATTATGATTGCATGGATTGAGGAAGTGGTTGAATGGGTTGTGTCTAGCAGAGATGGAGAATGATGTTGTTGTTGATGGATGAACTTTAGCGACCACTGAAGAGGATGCCTAGGCGAACGGAGATGAACTTATAGTGCGAGATGGAGGTGTTGCTGGTGACGAACTCCAGGAAATAGAGAGTTAGCTATGGCCTTGTTTACTAGGCTGGTTTAATGAGAGGCTGTTGGTTTCTGTTGAGGAGAAGTGGATGCAGTTCTCAAATGGTGGTCGTATGTGAAGCTAAGAAGAAGACTTGGTGATTATGAAGTCGCATGAGAAGGTATCGACTGAGCTTTGGAGACGAGAGCTGCAAGCTGACGTCCAGAGAGAAGGAAAAGAAAGCAGCGTCGTGGAGGTGTTTTAGAGCAGACGAACAAGAGACGACGAAGACAACAACACGGTTTAATCGTTCTTCTTTTGTTATTACTTTTGATGGGTTTTAAGAAACCCATAATAATGTCTTGCTAGATCTTTAATAACTAGGGTTTTTATGGATTGAAACCACTTGGGTAATAGGCTGTTTTGATTTGATTATATATCAATAGACCAATATGATTTGGATAATTTAATTCTTGAATATTGTTTATTGACTTAATGATAATATGAGTTGTTGCTTCACCGGTTTCTTGTAACCTTTCTGCGTAATTGTTAGGTTCAAAAATATATTTGTCTCATTATTTGATATTCCATGCTTGGGTTAATTTCTTTGATGGGTTATGCTTCGAAGAGTCAGATATTATTTGTGAATCAATATTTTAGTTTCGTATAATTTTATCGCTGATGCAATTTGATGGTGCATGCTTGAATTTATTCTTTTGAGGTTCCATGCTTAGGGTATACCATTGACATTTGCGATTCTAACACATTTAATAGGTGATGTCAATAGAACGAACAATAAACATATATTCATAATTATGTTTCATTTCAGTATTTGAAAAGAAATAGTGGTGGATACCATAAAACCTTGGTTATCGTCTCTCTGTGAATTGAATTTATTTTGTTACTTTAATTTTATTATTTCATTTTCTATTATAAAAATCTCAAAAACATCTTTTCTTGTTAGTCAATTAGGAATATTAGTTAGACACCGTGCGATTGCGGTTTATATTAATAGGTATCTCCGGATCCCATCATTGTTTATCTAAGGATAATCCTAGAAAGAAGGCCTCATACTCTGCTGAATTATTTGTACAGTGGAAATCCAACTTGAATGAGTGTGATAATACCTCTCCTGATGGTGAGACCAAGACTATGCCCGCTCCTCCAGTATCATTAATAGGAGTGGCGGATCCATCAAAGTACAACAACCATGTTTCTTCTTTAACGACTGAGATTCCTGGGAGTTCTCCTGGTACGTCATCTGGTAATGTCGCGGAATCTTCTCCTGGGAACGCTGCTAGTAAATCTGTTACTGCTTGACCTTTGATTGCTTTGGGGGAAACACATACTATGTCGAATTTCGACATCTGAAGTAGCCACTTTTCAGGTCTTCCTATCAGAGCGGGCTTTGAGAGTAAAAACTTTATGGGATCAGCTTTGGATACAAGCACAACTCTGTTGGATAGTAAATAATGCCCGAATCTTTGCTTTGCATGAGCTAACGCCAGGCATGCTCTTTCAGCTTTCGGGTATCTGAGTTGAGCATCCTTCATGGTTCGGCTGAAATAGTAAATTGGATGATCGACGCCTTCTTCGTCTTCTTGAGCCAGTAATGGTCCAATAACAACATCACTGGAGGTTGTGTATAATATCAACGGTCGACCCTGCACTGGAGACCTCATGACTGCAGGTGATAAAAGTATCTGTTGTATTTTCTGAAACGCTTCCTGCTGAACATCCGTCCACGTGAAACTCGCTCCCTTCTTCAGCAGAGGGGTGAACGAAGCAATAAGTTGATCCAATCCTGGTATGAATCGTCTGATGTAATTCAACTTACCCATGAAGCTCTGCAGTTCCTTCACAGTGCGTGGAGGAGGCATGGTAGAGATGGATTTCTCTTTGTCCGGATCGACTTTGATCCCTTCGGAAGTGACCAAGAATCCCAGAAACTTTCCAGAAGAAACTCCAAAAGCGCATTTTAGAGGATACATCTTCAACTTGTATTCTCTGCATCTTTCAAATACTTGTCTCAGAACTTCTAGATGGGATGTTCGAGCTTTCGATTTCACCACGACATCGTCAACATAATCTTCTACTTGCTTGTGCATCATATCATGAAATATTGCTGTCATGGCTCGTTGGTAGGTGGCGCCAACATTCTTCAACCCAAAGGGCATCACAGTGTAATGAAAATTCCCAATGGGAGTGCGAAACGCGGTCTTGGAGGCATCATGTTCGAACATTTTGATTTGGTTGTACCCACTGTAACCATCCATGAATGAGAACATACCGTGGCCGTTGGTCGCATCAACGAGCATATCAATGTTGGGTAAAGGAAAGTCATCCTTCGGGCAGCATTTGTTTAGGCTTCTGAAATCTACACAACATCTGATTTGACCATTTTTCTTCTTAACTGGGACGACATTAGCCAGCCATGCTGGGTGTTGAATAGGCTTGATAAATCCTACTACCAGTAATTTTTGAATTTCGTCCTTGATTTGTTCCTCGACTTCATGCTTGAACTGCCTGGGTGGTTGTTTGACATCCTTGGAGCCAGGAATGATATGTAGACGGTGAGTGACCAATTTTTCATCCAGACCAGGCATTTCTTCATACGTCCAAGCAAATATATCCTGATACTCCTTCAGTAACTCTACCAGTCATGTACGCTCTTTTGGTGATAGCGCGGAACTGATTAAGATTGGTCTTGGATCTTCCTCTGTGCCGATGTTAACCGTCTCAACATCATCAGTGGTAGAATTCGTGCCATCTTGCAACTGCTGTGGAGCTTCCTGAACTTCATCCTTAGGTGGTTGTTCATTCTGACACGATTCACCAGTGCGGGGAGACTCTTGATCAATCTCCCCTATTAATTGCTAATCTTTGCGCCGCCGGTAAATGACCCTTCCTTCTGCGTCATGAGTGGTCATAAAATTGGGTCCTGGGATTGCAGTTTCATCTTTTCGGCGTTTGACCCGTGTAGCAGGTGACTTGACTGGTTCTGCTTCTGAAAATGGTGATGACGCCGCAGATGCCTCAATGGCCTTCCAACTTAGAAGTGGAGTAGTGTAGATCTTCTTAGGAGGTTCAGGGGTGCTTCTCTGGGACTCTATGAATTCCGCATCGTAGGACAGAGCATACGGAGATGATGAAGCAGCTATGCGGACGATCTTGTTATTGAGTAATGCCTTCATGCATTGATGGTAAGTTGATAGAACCACCTTGTTGTCATGGATCCAAGGTCGCCCAAGTATCATGTGGTAGTCAGGTTCTTGTTCGATCACATGGAATTTCACCTTTGATTGAATTGGTCCTACCCTCAAATCGATGTACGCGTATCCATATGTGTGGCTTCGGCTTCCTTCAAACCATGTCATTAGGATGGGATGGCGAATGATTTTACCTCGCGGGAATCTTTCCATTCTAAGAGTTTTCATAGTGACAATGTTGGTGGAAGCACCGGTGTCGATGAGAGCTCTTCTAAATTTGGTTCCTTTGATGAAGCCAGTCAGGTACAACGCACGATTGTGCCCTTCGTCTGGGATGCGATCTTCCTCTCCAAAAGTGATGTTGTCGATTGAATGTCCAGTCATCAAAGAAACTTCTTCAACTACTGGGGTTGGTGAAGTTATTTGTACATCGGACGATATCTGGCTGAGCGTAGCAAATGTGTCCGTGCCTTGCTCCTTAGAGAAGTGCAGGAGTTCACATAAATTTTCGATCAAATGTGCAACTTCCTGTTCCACTGGTTTCTCATATGTGGTGAAACTGTTGGTCTGAGGAGGATTACTAGTCGAAGGATTTGGAGGTTCCACCATCTCTGCTCCTAAAATCCTCGTCACGTGTACCAGGCAAGTGAACAGTCTATCGACTTCCCTTTTCAGCCGGTCCACGTTTCTTGACAAGTCTTCTTGTCTTCTTGCCAATTCAGCCAAGCTTGGGATTTCTCCATCCATCGGTTCAACAGAGATAAATGGAGTTGTAAAATACGATAATTCATTGTAACCAGAATTGTTTGAAGGAGTGTGAGAGACATTACCATTCGAGAGATTCTGGTTGGGATCTAGAGTTGTTGAGTCATTCCTAAGACCGACCATCCTTGTGAAATTGTGAGATTGCAACCGAGAGATTAATCTCCCACTGTGGTCGCCAATCTGTGAGTGGGGAAAAACGATTTGCTGGTTTTTACGGAATTGAAGAGTCGACCGTGTGGAGACTCCTTGAACCGAGCAAAATGTTGAACGCAAGAAGGGAGTGCTTTAAGTTCGAGAGATCAATCTGTAAGACCCCGGCCTAAACCAAGAAAAATGGCCATCCCAGAGTCAATTCGGACACAAGAGAGGATGGGTTGATCTGTAGGAGGGAAGCTGAGAAATGCGTGAGATCAATGGTGATCTGAGATTGTAGGTGTGTTGTGAATTCAGCGTGAAAATGCTCTGAAAATTTGAATTTTGCTCAATTGAGAGTAATTTCTGTGAGTTCGTGTAGACGAAAGATTGTCTGTATGAACTTTGATGAGAAATTGCTCGTCTTGGCGAATATTGTTCGAGCGTTCGAAAATTTATGTCTTTTCAATCAGGATTCAGAGACATTTTATAATGCCGTAGTTGAAAACACCATGATCCCATGAAGTGTGACAGTTGCTGGAATCAGAGAGTGGGATTGGTCTTTGGTACCGTCCAAGTTATTCCTTGTGTTTGATTAAAGACTCGCTATTATTTTAGCTTGAGTAAATCAAAACAAGTGAGTGATATTGACTCCTTGAGATACTTTAATATAGTTGAGTCTGACTGTCTAGTTGATTCTCTAGCAAAGTATTTCGAAGTTAGTCCATATAGATTGCTAAGCGAAATATTGGGTGGTGCTGTTAGACCCCCGCTTTTTCAACTACGATAAAAGTAGTATCGGTCTGGCTTCACAACCCAATGAAGTCTTTAAGTCGTTAACATGGTTTTAGAGAAGAAAACCAAAGGTTAGATGGAAAGGTCAACCATATGAGCATTTCATATTAACCTTGTTCTTCTTCACCATAACTAGTTCAATTGACTCAAATGAACTAGTTAGAGAGTTGTTCAATTGCTATGAGATCTTATGTAACTACACAAGACACAATTTAAAAAAAGATGATTCGATTCGATTGAATCGGCTCATGAAATTTATAGCCACGGTTTGCATACTGCATTCCTTAGTAATTTAAGCTTCATGTTCAGAGCACATCTTTAGATCATAACCCACTCAAGTACGCGAACAAGTTCGCGGACTTAAGACAACCGACAGAGTTTTTCCAACTCAGCAGAAAATCTCGGCAAGGAGACTTCCGCCAGTTCGCGGACTAAACACGCAAACGAGTTTTTGGAAAATTCCAGCAGACATTCTCGGCAAGAGAACTTCCGTCAGTTCGCGGACTAAGTTCGCAAACTGAGTTCGCGGACTTGGCAAAGCCAATTCCTTCGGTTTCTCTCAATCAACAAAGTTCCCAAACTTCGGATTAACGAATAGGACTTATGCACATATGTGTTTCCACACAATGCTTATATCCATCATTGGTTATATAGACCTAAACTCTCATTCCAACCATTGAAACATTCTTAGAGGACGTTATATAGTTGTTACACTATTTCTCGTCAAACCGATTTTCAAAGTGATTGAAACATTATGACTTTCGTCATTAGGTGAAGATAAACCCGATCAAAGCGAAACGCTTTACCAACACATGATTTCGAGATATAGATAGGCGAGATATACTCGGCTCGAAATATCAAATGTGTATGATCCAGTCTATATAGCATACGACTTTTGTCTCATAAGAAGTATGAGATAGAAGAGATAGACCTTTGAGTGATAGATAAGTTCAAGTCTCCACATACCTTTTTGTTGATGAAGTTCCACGGTTCCTTGAGTAGATCTTCGTCGTTGTATGATGAATCACCATGAAGTCCTTGAGCTCAACTACACTTTTCTATCCTAGTCCGAGACTTAGCTATGTAGACTAGAAATCAAGACTCATAGTTTTGATCACTAACATTGACAAATATTCTTGAGATAGAAACGCATGCGAGGTCGACCGAGCTATGCTCTAACAGTTGTAGCCGAGCGCTTAGCAACTTCATGAATTTCATAAAAAGTCTGGAAGCGCAGGTTCTCCAGCCGAGCACGATAGATCATCCCATTGATGCACAATTTCACCAATTGTTGTTTAGTCACATTTGGGTCATGACAATCTAGTGCTTGAATTATGAATCTCTTGACATAATCATTAAGATGTTCGTTGTTTCGCTGGAACATCCATCTCAGGTCTGATAGAGTGATTTGCACAGATACAAAGAAATATTTGTTGTAGAAGGCGTTAACCATATCACGCCAATTGGCTATGCTATTTGGAGGGATGTTGTTGTACCAGGTGTAAGCTCTTCCCGTAAGTGATTTTTAAAATTCCTTCAGATGGAGGACATGGTTATATTCATGTTCTCCTAATGATTCCAGAAAATGGAAAATATGCTCACGAGCATTTCATGTACCATCATAAAGTGAAAATTGAGGAGAGGAATATCCTCTGGGAAGAGGAACTCTTTGCACTTCAGGAGGATAAGGAAGTTGATGTTGATGGACGGTAGCTGAACTTTCTTTTCCTCGATTCTGGAGGAGTTGTTCCATATCTTCTCGTGTGATGAAATTGGATTGCTGATTCTTTCCGATGGGCGTTGAGAGACAACACGAGCTTCTTCATATGTAAAGGCACGCCCTGTTGAAGTGCTTGCACCAGGTGTCATGAAAGCATTCCTTGCCTGCTCCATCTGATGTTGACGTTGCTCTGGTGATAACCGCTCTATCAGTGGCTTAAGAAAATTGAGTACCTCTTTTTGAGTTGTAGCCATGTCTTGCTGAGTCTTGGAAAGAACTTCCTATCTTTCCATTAAATCATCCATAGTAAGAGTAGATGATCTCCTCGGGCTCCTCATGTGTTTCGGCCGGAAACAAAGGTGGTGGTAGTTCTTGTATTAGTGACAGGAGGTGTCACACCCGAAGAACCGTTAGTGGCTCCGGTGTTATTTGTGCAAAGAGATGCGGTGCCAGGGAGAGTGTTGATAGTACCCACATTTGAAGTTGGTGATGTATTGGTAACATTGGTATTAACGTCAGGAGGAGTGCTACCAGAAGCATCATTGGAGTTAGTAGCATTAGGATTAGTTACAGATCCATACCTAAGATCCACCTTCTTGAAATTGAGAATGAAAACTGAGATATTGATTTTTGCAACCGAGAGATTCATCTCCCACTGTGGTTTCCAATTTGTAGTAGGGAAAAAACTGATTCTGGAGAAAAGAGTAAAAGTGGGTAGGTTGATGAGAAACGAGTCTAAACCCTAAACGAATGTACTACATATGAGTACTTTAGATTCGAGAGATCAATTTGTACAATCCTGTCCTAAACCAAGAAATGTATGTTCCAGTCTTTCTTCGGTCACAAAATGAAGGAGAAGGGTTGATCTTAGGGAGGGAAACAGAGAAGGTGTTGAGATCAGAGAGACAGGCTCCGTAAGATGTGAATGTTTATGACTTATCTCAGAAGATGGAACTTGCTTGTAAAAAATGTAAGTTGTACGTTCTCCGTGTTCTCTGGAAATTTTGTGTTAGTTGTTGATTGAATAAATTGAAAATCTATTTATATCAAGTCATAGTCGAACACCCTGATCTCATAGGAAGTGAGAGTTGTGTGGAGTAGTGGAGATATGTGAAGGTGGTAGAAACTGTGCCATATTGTGAAGGTAGGACTGGACGACTGTGTACCCACTTCTCTTTTACTCATTAACTGCCCGCTCTTCCTGACACTTTCTAGTAATGGGTATGTTGCACGCCGCATGCTGTAAACCGCCAGACGAATAGCCACATAACATCCCCCAGTTTGTGACATGTTTTATGTCTCGAGTATTTTGGTAGAGAGTGGATCTTAGTTGTGATTTGCATGACTAAGGCGTGGTTGTTTGTATGGTGAAGTCCACATGATATGGAGCAAGTCGTGTTACGGCTAATAATGGGAGGCGTGGTAGTTGTTGAGTGGGCCCACCACCATGACATGTGAGAAGTGGTCATGAATAGTGGAAGAATGAGAACGTGATTATTTAGCAACTAACATGTGTCGTGATCCTGGTACGTAAAATCTACAAGTAGAGAAAAATTTCGACCAATCACGCGGAAGCTAGGCAGTAGGTGGTCATAAGTGACAAGTCAAGTCGTGAGAATGGGACTTCCTGTGAGTAGTACTCGAAAATAGCATATGGTGCATTTAGGTTAAATAATAATTAAATTATTTATAAGATCGATACCCTAAAAATATCGTTTGCAAACAATGCATGTGAAACATCTTCCTCAAGCAAGCAGCTCAAAGTATTCGATGCATGTAAAGAATCGTTGTATAGAGCCTGCCATAATTAGTCGCGGATTTTATGGTTAAAAAAAATGGTGCGACCACCCTTCTTTGGCCAGACATTGGTGGTTTCCCATGTAAGTTGTGGACGATATGATTGGTATGTTAAGAAGAAGGATGTGTGGTGTCATTACAGTATGATAGGTGTAGAATACACCCTATTTACTATCTATTATTTATGCTTTCTTTGTTATTTTTCTTGTGAGTTATGTATTTTACGTGTGTTTTTGAGTTATTAGGTACTCTGGAGTCGCATGGAGGAAAAGTAGAAGAAATCACCCAATTTAAGCAAGAAGGGCACAATTGTCATTTTAGAGGGAACACTATATGTAGCCTAGTCGAGGTTAAGGGACACATCTACTTTGGAGGATTTAAAGTGCACAAGGATTGGAAGAAGGAGCAACCAACATCTTTTCAATAAGTTTTTCTTTCTTCTCTAATTATTATTATTATTGTGTGAATTCCGAACCATGAGTAGCTAATTTTCTTATTGATTGAGGATGAATTCCTAGTTCTTGACATGATTTGAGTTTTTGTTTTAAAATCTACCTTGAAGTTTTTCACATGATTATCGTTTGTTTTTACTAATTGGAATGTTTATACATTCATGGTTGTTTGATAAATTATTTAGAGTGCACGCTGAATTGATTTGTTAACTCAACCTAAATCTAGTATAAGTTAGGGAATACGTAATCGTTCTCGACACTTTACACAAGTAGAAAACACGAGACCTTGCGGAGGGATTCCGTGGAGCAATTGTGTGTGAAAACAACGCTAGAAAGTGGACCAAGCGAACCGAATCTAACTACTAGTACTAAACCTAAATTCATAAATCTTAATGCGTTCGGGGAATTACATCTTGTAAGCGAACCTCAAGGTGGTTCTTTTGAATAGAATCTGATAACTAAGCGGACCTGTTACTCAGTGATACAAGGGATTTTGGGGTTAGCTAAGCGAACCTGCTATCCTACGGTTGGTGATAATCTGTGACTAATAACATGTGGATGAAAAACATAACTTGAATCATCGTTTTGCAACGAAGAAGGATTCCTTGGTCTTGTCTATCTTATTGATTTTCCTTTATCTTTTAATTGCTTTGTTTACTTTCTTTTTCTTTTATCTAAACCAATAATTTCCCCCCTTTTGTGACAATTTTACAACTAAAAATCTCTTGCTCCTCGTGGGAACGAACTTGACTACACTATATTACTTGTTAATTAGGTGGAAAAATATTAATTAATTTGTTGTGGTTACGACACGCATCAAATTTTGGCGCCGCTGCCGGGGAGCAGCGGACGATTTTAGTTGTTCTTATTTTACTTTTTGCTTTATTCTTGTTTTGTTAGATTCTATTATCGTGTCTAACGTAGTTTTGAGAATCTTGTTTTCAGGTGCTTGATCTCTGGCACCTACACAGTGGGATTACCAACATTGTGGGATTACAACTCGCAAGGGAACAATACTACAAGAAGCTCGGAACTTGCAAGAAGAGCCTTCTACATCAACAATGGTAGGCGGTAATAATAATCCACCACCACCTCCACCTGCGAAGAAGAAGTTGGGAGAGTTAATTTCTCCGAATTTGGATTCACAACCATGGAGTATCTCAATAACTGATCCAGTGGAGATGAAGTCGAGTCTTATTCACCACCTACCAAAGTTCAAATGGCTTCCCGGTGAAGATCCAAATCGTCATCTTCAATCATTTCAACACAAGATGACAAGTCTTAGGCAAGGTACCGAAGATAGGGATAGGGCTATGTTACAAGCCTTTCCGTTCTCCTTACAAGACTCAGCCGAAGAATGGTTGTATTATTTACCCCCAGGGAGCATTACAACATGGACCGAGATGAAAAAGATATTCCTAGAGAAGTATTTTCCAGCTTCTAAGGCGGCTGTGGTTCGTAAAGAGATTAGTGGAGTCTTACAAATTTCAGGAGAATAACTCCATGAGTATTGGGAGAGGTACAAGAAGTTGTTAGCAAGCTTTCCACACCACAACATATCACCAACACTTATCATTCAATATTTTTATGAAGGATTACTTCCAGATCAACGTAACTTGATTGATGCAGCTGCGGGTGGTTCACTTACTGAGAAGACGCTTTCCCAAGCAACTGGTTTGATTGAGAGTATGGATGCAAATGCACAACAATTTTATACAAGGCATGATTCCAATATCCGAAGGGTTAGTGAAATGGAGGACTCTTCACAATCCGCTCAACGGTTAAACAACATAGAGAGGGTAGTGCAACGAATAGCCGCGGTAATTATTCCAGATGATGAGACCGAACAAGTAAATGTTTTGTTTCCAAATCAAAGGCCAAGGTACGATCCATACTCCAATACTTACAATCCCGGTTGGAAGGATCATCCTAACTTTAGTTATGCAAACAAGCAAGCGGCGGCTCCTAATCCATATGTGCAACAAGGTGGTTTCCAACAACCACGCTTTCAACCTCAACAACTATTCCAACCTCAAGTGAAGGAACAAGGATCTTCGATAGATGATAAGCTTAATGTCATGATGTAAGGTATTACGTCATTGTTTCAACAAAATCAACAAAAGACCGATTCGGCCATCAAGGATTTACAAACTCAAATGAAATAATTAGCAACCGATGTGCACCTATTGAAATCTCAAGCATCCAAAAAGCTTCCTTCACAACCATTTGTGAACCCAGGAGAGAATGTTAATGCGGTTACTTTAAGAAGTGGGAAACAAGTGGAGCAACCAAATCAACAAGATGAGGTGCATGAAGAGTTAGTCGAAGACAAAGAGGAAACCACACCAAAGGAAACTTCCAAGGAACCGGTTCCTACTTTCACCACTCCATGTATTTTATTAAAAAAAAGTATTGAATAAAACCTCCAACTTGTAGAGATTTTAGAGTCACTAGCATACTTCTAGGTATGTTTACATAGAGAATTCTGACAGACATTACTGAACTTGGAAGTGTTAGGGAACTACATTCGGATTTCTTTCTTGTTAGAGTGTTAATTAATGGATTTAATCATGCCGGTGATGCAAATTAGGAGCAGGGAGAAACGCATTATTAGAGTTGCTGATCAATCATTAGTGGAGACTACCCTATTTATATTATGTGAGGCACCAAACAGAAATTTTTTCCATCTAACTAAAGAGATTTCTTTTGAGTGTATGTCACCATACGTTAATTCCGGGTAGAATGGTGAGCTACCCAACTTCACAACAATTTTAGCACTATTTTTGATCTCTTGAGTGCTAATTTTTGTCATTCATGAGGGTGACGTCTATAGATGAAAGCCTCCTTCTTGTAGTTCGATTTGCAGTTAGCACCATTCTCTCTCTCGACAACAACGGGTCCATAGAAACACCATCATCAACAACAAGGAGCAACATCAAAAACTACAAGGAAAGTTGGAGACGTTCAAGGTTTACAAGCAACAGAACAAGAAAAGAGCAAATTTTATATCCAAGTAAAGCAACATACAATGAGCAGACTTTTACGTATACGTTGAAGACTTACAATACAATGAGCATAATTCTATATCTAAGTATGAAGACTTATTTACAAGAGCAAAGAAAAGCAAAAAGGTGAGAATTATTGAAGTTTTATGATTTCGAGACGATACAAGTTGTGAAGAATCAAGCGGTAAAGTACTTTTCCCACGGCCATGGTTCGTTTTATTTTGTTTTGTATTTTATTTCTCTTATTAAAAAAAAATGATGATAAGAGAAATTGAAAAAAAAAAATGATGATAAGAGAAAGTTTTTGGTTTTTATTTATAAAGCCGTTGGGAAGGAAGATCTATAAGGAAGTTTCAAGCGACAAGGATTTAAGGTAAAGAGTTACAAATTGTCAAGGAATTATAAAGTTCGAGAGTTTATCATCAATAGTTGAAGCCGAAGTCGAAGACCAAGAAGATGAAGACGATGATCAAAGACGTTTCTATTGGATGTCGTGAGAGTGGTGTTATCATAATTGGCGATCGGATGCGAAGGTGAGTAAGTAATCTCATCCTCGATAATAGTGGTTGATTTCCTTTCTTAGAGATCGTCAAAAAAATGGTTTTTCAAAATATTAAAAGATGTGGGTTTTTAAAATATTTCGGAAGTTGTCCTTCCCACCATTCAACATGTTGCAGGATTTCTCTCTTCATTCCTACCTGCACACATGTGAGACCCATAAAAAAGCCGTCTTTTTGAGTGCAATTATCATAAAATCCTTTTTGGTGAGGCAGAAGTCAAGGAGAAATGCTTATTGATCGCTTCTCAAACACGCGTTCTCTCATTATGGTGTGGTTATTTCTCACTCAACATTTAAGAATGAGAATATGTTCTTTAGTATTTCTAACTTCTTATTACTAGCATGCAGAAACTCTATGTCCTCATAGCTCTTTGGATGCTTGGGACGCTGGAACGCTTTGAAATTGTAAGTTTTGGTTTGATTTGCTCGAGGACTAGCAAAGTCTAAGTGTGGGGGAATTTGATAGGCGTAGAATACACCCTATTTACTATCTATTATTTATGCTTTCTTTGTTATTTTTCTTGTGAATTATGTATTTTACGTGTGTTTTTGAGTTATTAGGTACTCTGGAGTCGCATGGAGGAAAAGTAGAAGAAATCACCCAATTTAAGCAAGAAGGGCACAATTGTCATTTTAGAGGGAACACTATATGTAGCCTAGTCGAGGTTAAGGGAAACATCTACTTTGGAGGAGTTAAAGTGCACAAGGATTGGAGGAAGGAGCAACCAACATCTTTTCAATAAGTTCTTCTTTCTTCTTTAATTATTATTATTATTGTGTGAATTCCGAACCATGAGTAGCTAATTTTCTTATTGATTGAGGATGAATTCCTAGTTCTTGACATGATTTGAGTTTTTGTTTTAAAATCTACCTTGAAGTTTTTCACATGATTATCGTTTGTTTTTACTAATTGGAATGTTTATACATTCATGGTTGTTTGATAGATTATTTAGAGTGCACGCTGAATTGATTTGGTAACTCAACTTAAATCTAGTATAAGTTAGGGAATACGTAGTCGTTCTCGACACTTTACACAAGTAGAAAACACGAGACCTTGCGGAGGGATTCCGTGGAGCAATTGTGTGTGAAAACAACGCTAGAAAGTGGACCAAGCGAACCGAGTCTAACTACTAGTACTAAACCTAAATTCATAAATCTTAATGCGTTCGGGGAATTACATCTTGTAAGCGAACCTCAAGGTGGTTCTTTTGAATAGAATCTGATAACTAAGCGGACTTGTTACTCAGTGATACAAGGGATTTTGGGGTTAGCTAAGCGAACCTGCTATCCTACGGTTGGTGATAATCTGTGAATAATAACATGTGGATGAAAAACATAACTTGAATCATCGTTTTGCAACGAAGAAGGATTCCTTGGTCTTGACTCTCTTATTGATTTTCCTTTATCTTTTAATTGCTTTGTTTACTTTCTTTTGCTTTTATCTAAACCAATAATTTCCCCCCTTTTGTGACAATTTTACAACTAAAAATCTCTTGCTCCTCGTGGGAACGAACTTGACTACACTATATTACTTGTTAATTAGGTGTAAAATTATTAATTAATTTGTTGTGGTTACGACACGCATCACAGTACCGTATTGGTCACCTGCTAGGCCGGCGAAACCAGCTGGCTAAGTTGGACGGCTGAGATGATTTGCGGCAGTTTTTGGTCGTCGTTGACCTAATTAAGACCTTTATAAGCAGCTCTTAAAAGACGAGGTACCCAAATACACCACAATCTTTTTGTTTCAACCTATAAGTCCTCTACCGAATGTGATCGTCTATGGACAGAGTCGAGACAATACGACAATTCGTTTCACACTTCGTGTGATAGTCTATGGATACGAGATAGAGACAATACAACAACGAGATAACTTGTGTGATTGGCTATGGATACAAGATCGAGATAATACAACAACGAAGTATGTTACTTGATAATAGGTTCGATAACCAAACTCTATAGGATCACTATCAAGTAATGCAGAGTTAACGTATGTGTATTTTACTTTATTATGATAAACAATTATAATGCGGATATCAAAGTAAAAAACGCAGCAAGATTTTGTTAACGAGGAAACCACAAATGCAGAAAAACCCCGGGATCTAGTCCAGTTTTGAATACTCTCAGAATTAATCCGCTATACAAAATCTAAACCAACTTCGTATAGTTGAGACCAAGCAGGCTACCCCTAGCTACTTAGTTCCCTCAGTATCCTTGCGCCTTCGACTTCTAGAGTCACGCACGTGAAAAGTAAGTCATTTGGATCGTATTCCAAACAACAAAGGAAGAATATGTTTGGTAACCACTCTAATCAATCTTTACTACAAGATATAGATGTGTTGTTGACAAAGGCTCTTCCGTTTAATCTAATAAACTCCTTTGTCTGGTTAGATCAATCTAACTTTAACTACCGAAATAGTCAAGTATAGATTCGCACTCAATCAAAATAGACCTCGAAGAGATATATTGAGATACCGAGGTCACACAACTATTCAATCGAATAAATCCGATTCTAGTTGGATCCCAGTCGATCAAGGTTTCTGCACACAAATTCACAAGATACGAAAACCAATAAGAAATCTTCTTTTTCTTCAAATCTTCTTTAATCTCAATAACCTGCACAACACCACTTGAATCTCTTGTGATCAATCACGCACAGAACAGAGTCTGTTAACAATGGATTATCACAAGATGTCTTTAGATCTACAAACAGTTCTAAAGATCCCGTCGATACTTCGATCTAGTTTGAGTGAATTTTATATCAGAAGAGAAGATTCTCAAGAATAAACAAACTAGGTGCAATCAAAGTTTCAACAACCGTTAGTCAATCAAATCAATCGAAAACTAATAACACTGAAATTATCTAGTTTCCCACTAATGGTACTCGTAGAGCTTCTTGATCCCACATAAGTCTTTAAACGAGCGGTCGTAAGAGATTTCACCTAATTAGGATACTATCCTCTCCGAATAGACGGCTCCACCAGAAACAACAAGAAATGAAATTTTCCTGGCTCTTATGATGTTTTGCTAGGAATGTAAACATAGGTATTTATAGGCCAAGGATGTTCGGACACCAAGGAATTTCCAAAACCGAAAATATTCTCAAGATATGCAGTGAATGACAAAATTCGGTTTTCATAATTCCAATAAATGCTTGTACAACATTTTCGGAATCTCTCAATAGAAAATCTCTAATTAGTAAATGCACATTACTAATTTTTATTTTCTAGAGCTACACATTAATTGCTGGTATATAAAACCAAAAACCTTAATTAAAAGATTCTTAATTTATTTCGGCACATGATCACATTGAGTACTAAGGAATATCTTTGAACAATAAATGATAAGAGTTACTGCTCGTGTTTTAAAGTATGTTGACATCTTTTCACTGCAAATACTTATTTCATATTTATATGGATTTGCATTCTTGGAATCAATTATACCACACTTCCAAACAAGTTTAGAATTGGTTCACCTGTATTCCAAGATTACTATGTCATTGATCAAATACCAAATCACATACTTGTGATCGGTCATACCAGTCACAAGGATCGATTATACCAGTTACAAGGATCGGTTCCATACACACATGGTATTACTTGTGATCGATCACACCAGTTACCAGGACCGGTTACACCAGTTACAAGGATCGGTCACACCAATTACTAGGATCGGTTATACCAATTACTAGGATCGGTCTCACCAATTACAAGGATCGATCATACCATCACATGGTGATTACTTAGGATCGGTTACACCAATTAATAAAAACTAGTCATACCAAACCATAAGTCATCATTTTGATCAGTTATACAGACATACATAAACTAAGCTAAGATCTGGTCTAGCATCTCACACATATTGGTCATCCAAAGAGTTGCAATGAATATCCGGACCAATAAGCCTCATGATTTCCCTTTTGATTCACGAAACAAGTTCATGAATGTACTTCCTTTAAACAAATGTAAAACATTGTTTCCTAGGATGAATCTTCACCATAACCCATTCATATAATCACAACAATATATACAAGATTATTTCGATGTCATATCTACGAAGTTCAAAAGATAAGTGTTATACTTCGTAGTATAATTCCATAATACTATGATCATACTATTATGATTATGTCACATCACTAGAATATTATACAATATGTACAGTATATACAGCTTCGAAGTTATATTTTCAATATAACACGACTTGAAAGACACGTTAGGAATGAAACAAGTTCAAATCAGTTTACTAACCTCAAGTGGAAGGATGATGTCGTAGTTGTAGTTCGCTACTTCTTCACATTCTTCAGGTCTCCGGAGTAATACTTGTATGTCTCAACATTCCTAGAGAGTGTGATCATAATACTATGATCATACTATTATGATTATGTCACATCGCTAGAATATTAAACAATATGTACATTATATATAGCTTCGAAGTTATATTTTCAATATAACACGACTTGAAAGACACGTTAGGAATGAAACAAGTTCAAATCAGTTTACAAACCTCAAGTGGAAGGATGATGTCGTAGTTGTAGTTCGCTACTTCTTCACATTCTTCAGGTCTTCGGAGGAATACTTGTATGTCTCAACATTCCTAGATTTTCTAGTCTAACCTAAACGAAGTTGAAAAAGCGGGGGTCTAACAACTGCACCCAATATTTTGTTTAGGCAATCTGTATGGACTAACTCCAAAATAATTCCAAGAGAATAAACTAGACAGTCCGACTCAAACAAGGAAAATATATCCAAGAGTTATATCTTTGTTTCTCAATGTAATCAGCAAATCAAACAGATAGAATCCGTGAGCCTGATTATTATGAGAAACAACTTGAACGGTACCAAAGACCAGTGTTCAAGTGTCAATCAATTTCAATCAACAACCAAAGGTTGGATTTACCAATTGATTGAATTACGCACAACCTGTAATATTTCAATTATATAAACAAATATAATGAGGAAAAGAAATAACACATACGCCATAAGTTTTGTTAACGAGGAAACCGCAAATGCAGAAAAACCCCGGGACCTAGTCCATATTTGAACACCACACTGTATTAAGCCGCTACAGACTCTAGCTTACTAAAAGTTAACTTCGTACTGGAATGTAGTTGAGCCCTAACCAATCTCACACTGATTAAGGTACAGTCGCGTTCCTTACTCCTCTGAATCCCAGTAGGACTCTACACACTTGATTCCCTTAGCTGATCTCACCCACAACTAAGAGTTGCTACGAGCTAAAGTCGAAGACTTGATAAACAAATCTGTCTCCCGCAGAAAAGTATATTCTGATGGATAAATCTTTCTCCCATAGAAATACCTACGATGTTTTTGTTCCGTCTTTTGATAAATCAAGGTGAACATGAACCAATTGATAACCGGTCTTATATTCCCGAAGAATAGCCTAGAAATATCAATCACCTCACAATAAGTTAACTATATGGTAGTAGAACAAGTTATCGTGGAATCACAAAGAATGAGATGATGAGCTTTGTGATTACTTTTTATATATTACCTATCGGAGATAAATCTCGAGTAAATCTTAGAGAAGATAGTACTCAATAAGATAGAAAAAGTAAGATCAGAACACGCAACTACAGAGAAAATAATTGGGTATGGCTTTAGAATCCCAATAAACTCTTTAAGTCGTTAACCTATAATGGTATTAGGAAAAACCTAGGTTACAGGAGAATCGACTCTAGTCGCAACAAGTATCACACAGGAGGTGTGGGGATTATGTTTCCCAGTTGCTAGAGTTCTCCCTTATATAGTCTTCAAATCAGGGTTTGATAACTTTGGGACAAAGTAATCAACATTCACCGTTAGATGAAAACCTAATTCAAGATTCAAGCTAATATCTTTCCACCGGTAGATGATCTTAGCTTGTTACAAACAAATGAAATATACCTTCATTTAGATATGAGTAACCGTAACTAAACGTGTATATTGAGTTGGCTCAATAACAGTTAACCGAAGTTAGCCATATGAACACTTTTGTCTTAACCATGTTCATTTTAACACTTCTAGACCAAATGATAATAAAATGAATCTAATTGTGTTACTCATAGAGTTGTTCAATTGTTTATTTTATTCCCATAGAAGTACACAAGACATAATTGAAGCAAAATCAAATTGATTCAAAAGAATCAGTTTATGAACATTTTAGCCACGGTTTGCAAAGATTGCGTTACTTAATATATAAATGTATTTGTTCATGAGTATGAAATCATACTTAACCGATTTTAGAACTTAATCACATAAGTTTGCAAACGGGTACGCATATTTAAGTTCCGGACTTAATCCTTTCTGACAGTTCGCAAACAGGTACGCATATTGTCGTCCGGACTTGATCTTTTCCGAAAGTTCGCAAACGTGTACGCATACTGTCTTTCCAGACCGCATTCAGGTGAAACATGTTGCAAACTGGTACGCAAACTTAGTTCCTGGACTTTCACAGTTAAAACCGTTCGCATACGGGTATGCATACTTGGTTTCCGAACCTGAATCATTCTTACAACAGTTTGCATATGGGTATGCATAATGTGGTATATCCAGACAATGATTAATTTTTCTAAACTCCAATTTCAATCATTGTTGAAACATTCTTAGAAGACGACAATAGCTGTCTCACACAAACTATTAGCTTATAAGCAATTTTCAAGTGATCGAATGATCAATACGAAACATTCCGAGTTTACATCAAATGACTGTCTCACACAAATCATGTAAGATGTTACAAGGATATTTTCACATGATAATCTTTTGACTTTCGTCAAGAATAATTTTGAACGTAGTTAAAGCAAAAAGCTTCCAACACATATTTCGAGAAAGATATAAACGAGTTAAACTCAGCTCTAAATATCAAATGTGTATAATGTAAAGTATATATAGCTATATGAAAAAGTGGGGGTCTAACAACCTCATGCAATATTTTTCTTAGCAATCTGTATGGACTAACTCCAATATACTTTCAAGAGAATCAACTAGACAGTCAGACTCAATCTTAAGAAAAGTATATCAATGAGTTATATCTCAATTTATCGATTCAATAGTCACTCAAGCAAATAGCAATCTACGAGACTAATTGAATACAAGAGAAATTAACTTGAACGGTACCAAAGACCAATGTTCAAGGATCAATCAACAACCAAAGGTTGGATTTACCAATTGATCGATTCAACGCACAACCTGTGATATTTCAATTATATAACAAAATATAATGCGGAAAATAAATAACACAAACACCATAAGTTTTGTTAACGAGGAAACCGTAAATGCAGAAAACCCAGAGACCTAGTCCAGATTGAACACACACTGTATTAAGCCGCTACAGACACTAGCCTAATACAAACTAACTTCGGTCTGGACTGTAGTTGAACCCTAATCAATCTCACACTGATCCAAGGTACAATTGAGCTCCTTACGTCTCTGATCCCAACAGGATACTATGCACTTTATTTCTTATCTAATCCCACCCACAACTAAGAGTTGCTACGACCCAAAGTCGAGGAGTTTAATAAACAAATATGTATCACACAGAAAAGTCTACAGGAATAGATAAATCTGTCTCCTACAGAAATACTTACAAGTTTTGTTTCGTCTTTTGATAAATCAAGGTGAACATGAACCACTTGATATACCAGACTTATATTCCCGAAGAACAACCTAGAAATATCAGTCACCTCACAATAATCTTAATCGACTAGCGAAACAAGATATTGTGGAATCACAAACAATGAGACGAAGATGTTTGTGACTACTTTTCTATCTTTCCTATCAGACAAATTAATCTCGAGCCAATTTTACCATTGTACTCAATTACGATAGAAACAACAAGATCAAATCACGCAACTACAGAGAAAATATTTGGGGTCTGGCTTCACAATCCCAATGAATTCTTCAAGTCGTTAACCTACAGGGTCTCGGTAGAAACCTAAGGTTAAAGGAGAATCGACTCTAGCTTATATTGTTAGAGCATACCTCGGTTGAACCCACCAAGCATTGGTATGTCAAGTTTGGTTGTCATATTTTAGTGAACCAAAACTCATTTAAAGAGTCGCTCGATTATGTACTAGAGTCAACTTCGTATAGGTTAGCTTGAAAGTATTAGGATATGAGACATTACAAGTATTACATGAAGACTTGAAGAATGTGAAGAAGTACGGAGCTACAACGACGACATCATCCTTCCACTTGAGGTTATTAATATTTGACTTGAACTGTTTCATTCCTAACGTATCTTTGAAGTCGTGCATATTGAAAACATAACTGCAAAGCTATGAATGATTATACTCTAGTTATACGTAGTATTAAGGAATACAATACAGAGTATAACACTTATCTTTTGAACTTCGTATATAAGACATCGACATAATCGTTTGAATGCTATTGTGATTATGTATGGGTATGAGGTGAAGATTTCATCCTAGGAAAAAATGTTTTACATTCGTTTAAAGGAAGTAATTCATGAACTTGTTTTGTGAATCGAAAGGGAAATCGCTAGGCTTATTGGTATTGTTATTCATTGCATATCTTTTGAACTACCAATATGTGTGATTAGTATAACTGCTCATGACTTGCTTAAGTTCTTGGTAAAACTATTCAGAAGGCCTGACTTTTGTATTGGTATGACTTTTATTAGTGAAACCGATCTTAAGTAATCACCTGAGATGGTATGATCGATTTAGTGTTATTCGTATGGCCAACTCTAGGCAAAGGGAACCGATCCTAGTAAGAGGTGCAACCGATCACAATAGGGGAATCGATCCTTATAAGAGGTGAAGCAAGTTTCTAGATATTGAGAACCGATCCTATGAACATGTGCAACACGTTTTTAGATATTGGGAATCGATCCTATGGACATGTGGGAACCGATCCTAGTACCTAGTCAACCGAGTTTTGGTAACTAGCGTGACTAATTCTAGTACCCACGTGGAGGTAGAACCGAAACTTGTTTTGGTAGAACCGTGGAACCCATGTTTGGTGATTTGATAGGATAATCAATCACATAGTTCTTGGAAGTCAGACGAACCAATTCTAAACTTGTTTGGAATGTGTCAAATCGATTCCAAGATTGTAAGTATGAAAAAGGACTTACAAAGTAAAGATGTCGACATACTTTGAACATGTGCAGTAACGCTTATCTTTTATTGTTCAAAGATATTCCTTAATAGCTAAAGGAGAATCCTGGATCGAAAATTAATTGAGAATATTTTAATTAAGGTTTTTAATTTTATATTTGGAAAATAAATCTAAGTAATGTGCATTTACTAATTGGAGATTTTCTTAGAGATTTCGGTCAATATTTGGACAAAGCATTTCCAGAAATTATGGAAACCGAATTTGGAATTTATTGCATATCTTGAGAATATTTTCGGTTTTGGAAATTCCTTGGTGTCCAAACTTCCTTGGTCTATAAATATCAAAGTTTTCATTTCGAGCAAACTAATCCTCAGAGCCAGCAAAACTACCTAGTTGTGTTGTCACTGGTGGAGCCGCCTATTCGGAGAGAAAAATAACCTAATTAGGCGAAATCTCTTACGGCCGCTCGGTTTAAAGACTTCTTTGGGATTGAGAAGCTCTATTAGTACCGTTGGTGGGAACTAGATAATTGCGGTTTATCTTTTGTTTTCGATTGATTTGATTGAATAACGGTTGTTGAACTTTGATTGCACCTAGTTTGTTTATGCTTTAGAATCTTCTCTTCTGATATAAGATTCACTCAAACTAGATCGAAGTTTCGACGGGGATCTTTAGACTGTTTGTAGATCTAAAGACGTCTTGTGATAATCCATTGTTAACAAACTCTGTTCTGTGTGTGATTGATTACAAGAGATTCAAGTTGATTGTGTGCAGGTGTTTATTGAAGATCTAAGAAGATTCGAGACGAAGAAGATTTCTGATTTGGGTTCATAATATTTGGTGTGCACAATACTTGTTTCGGGTAAAGAGGATCCAACTATAATAAGTTTATCTTTGTGATAGAATTGATTGATTAGTTGAGTAGATCGGCATCAATACAATTCTTTGTGATTCAAAGTTGATTGCCAAATCTTGAAAATTACTTTGGTAGTTGTTATTGGATAGATCTAAGGACCTGATAAAGGAGTTTATTGGGATAAACGGAAGAGCCTTTTGTCGAACTCATATAACTTGATTGAAAAGAGTTGTTACCGAACAGATTTGTTGTTCCTTTACTGTTTGGACGAACCAAAGGAATCGTTCCAAGTACATGACTTATTACAAGTTGGAGGCGTGGGAATACAGACGGAACTAGGTGAACTATAGGTCTATTTGATTGGTCTCAACTATACGAAGTTGGTTTGATTTTGTATAACGGCTTAATCCTGAGAGTATTCAATTCTGGACAAGGTCCCGGATTTTTTCTGCATTTGCGGTTTCCTCATTAACAAAATCTTGCTGTGTCATTTACTTTTACTTTCCGCAATTATAATTGTTGTTATTATAATTTAAAGTAAATTTACACAAACGTTAATTCATATTTACTTGATAGCAATCCTATTGTGTTTGGTTAAGTCCGAACCTATTATAACGTAAACATACTTCGTTGTTGTATTGTCTCGATCTTGTATCCAGGTCAATCACACAAGTTATTTTGTTGTCGTATTGTCTCGATCTCGTATCCATAGATAATCACACAAAGTGTGAACCGATTAGTTGTATTGTCTCGACTCCGTCTATAGACAATCACTTTCGGAGAAAGGACTTATAGGTGGAAAAGCTTTAGATTGAGGTATATTTGGGTACCCTCGTCTTTTCATATACAACTAGTATCACACAAGAGGTGTGGGGATTATGTTTCCCAGTTTATAGAGTTCTCCTTTATATAGTCTTCAAATCAGGATTTGAAATCAATGCTACCTTGGTAACAAAGCATTCAATATTCACCGTTAGATGAAAACCTGATTAGATTCAAGCTAATATCTTTCAACCGTTATATCGAATATTAGATTGTTATACACAAATGAAATGCACCTTCATTTAGGTTTGTCTAACCGTACCTAAACGTGTACGCCTAGTTGGTTCAACAGTAGTTAACCAATGGTTAGCCATATGAGCACTTTCATATCAACCTTATTCATCTTCACCACAACTAGTTCAAATGACTCAAATGAACTAGTTAGAGAGTTGTTCAATTTCTTAGATCTCATAGAAGTATATTAGACACAATCGAAACAAAAACGATTTTGATTCAGTCGAATATATTTATGAACATTATAGCCACGATTTGCAAATATGCATTCCTTAGTTTATATATGTCTTAGTTCACGAATAAACCGTTTTTAGAAAATAACCCACTCAAGTACGCATACCGGTACCCATATTTAAGTACCCGGATTGAGTTTGTTTTCAGTTCACAAACTCTAGCAGAAATTCACAGGACGTGAACTTCCGGCAGTACGCGTACGGGTACGCGGACTTAGCTTCCAGACATCCTGAACCAGTAAAGTACGCATACTTTAGTTCAAGGATTTTGGATTTACACAAGTATGAGTTCACACACAATGTTTATATCCATTCAAGGTTATATATTCTAAACTTTCATTTCAATCATTGAAACATTCTTAGAGGATGTAAAATAGAGGTTATTCACACACTATTTATCATCAAAGCGATTTTCAAGATATTGATATAATCAACATGTTTGTCACTTGTAAAGACGAACTTGGCCAAAGCGAAAGCTTACCAACACATATTTCGAGAAATAGATAAGCGAGATAAACTCGGCTCGAAATAGCAAATGTGTATAATCGAAGTCTATATAGCAATACGACTTTTGTCTCAAGATAGGAGACAGAGTAGATAGACTTTTGAGTGATAGATAAGTTCAAGTCTCCACATACCTTTTAGTCGATGAAGTTCCACCAGTTCCTTGAGTAGTTCTTCGTCTTTGCATGATGAACGTTGTGGAGTCTAGAGCTCAAGTACACTTTCTATCCTAGTTCGAGACTTAGTTATAAGTAGACTGGAAATCAATATTATAGTTTTGGAAACTAAACTTGAAAAACAAGCTTGAGATAACAACGTTTGCGAGTTCGACCGAGTAGTGCTCTAACAATCTCCCCCTTTGTCAATTTTAATGACAAAACTATCAATACATATGGAATACGAAATAAGTAAACTTTGAAGCTTCTCTTCCACATGCATGATCTCCTTGGTTCTTCAACATTACTCGAAATCTTCATCACTTCCAAGTACTCCAATGATTCCAAAGATATTCAAATCAGCATCATCGTTGTTGAAGATTCGTAGCCATAACAATGAGAAAACAAAAGCTCCCAATCATTGTTACACAGTGTCATAGAATTATTACACAGTATCAAAGTTCAATTGTATCACAACTTTGACAACAATACTATGGTGATATGTATCACTCCCCCTTAGTCAATACTTCATCTCACATGAAAACCACTCCCCCTTACATAATGATCCGAAAACCATATGCATTTATAATGTGAACTACACATTAATTCTCCCCCTTTTTGTCAATAAAATTGGAAAAGGTAGGAAAACTAGTGGGATCCTAATGAAATTTCCATGGAGACACTTCATGACCAAAAGAAAGCACATATCAACTTTTTAGATGCAATCATATAGCCGAAACTAAATGCATTCATCAAGGAGTTTATAAAGATACAATATAACCCCGATAATATTCCACAGATGCACTCCCCGCAAAGATTTGGCAATTAAGCACAAGTTCAATTAAGAACTCTCCCCCATAAAATGTTATTCTCGAAAGAAAAACAAGAGCGACCTTACTTTCACAAGAAAAGAAGGATTTCTTTGGACATTACAAATCACATGAAACATGAATTTGTATCCAAAATACTCAATTAAATTAACTACAAGAGAACCCATGATTATTTTAATCGGAAATTCTCAACATAAGAGAATTTACGGAGCCGCACAGTATATACATAAGAAATATGGATCAGGGAAGATCAATACTGCGGAATAAACAAAGATTCATTCTATCTTTCATCACTATTTGCACAATGACATATAATAGACTTAATCTTCGTAAACAAAAGCTCATCCTTTCTTCCATCAATATTTGCATAATGACATAAAAGGCTTAACTTTTGTTTGTCAAAAGTTCATTCAATCTTTTATCAATACTTGCATATAGACATGCGACAGACTTAACTTTTGACCAAGTATGGGACAATCATAGTTCACGGATGCAAACACACATATCCCAGCAAATTGCAATATATAAAACCATAAAGATTAATACCGCAAAAATCATCTTCCAAACAACTTTAGAATTTAAAAAAATAAATCTAAAAACATTGAAGATGAAAATCGTTGGATATAGCTATGTGTAATCACAATAATGGTTATTCCAAACTCTAGTTATTCTTCTTAGAAAACACAAGAATATAATTCTCATAAGAAGTTTTCCTAGGAAAAATCAAAACAGAAACTAAAGCCCAACCAAAACGGATAAACCATGAAAGACTAATCATCATCTTCATCATCGGAGACCATAAGAGTAGCTTGAATCTTATCCATGTCATCCTTAATTTCAAGGAACTTAGTAGCAATCACAAGTAATTGTTATTGGACACACCTTATCTTGGAACTCATCTTATCAACACCTTTAAGAATTTTATGAAGAATATTCATGGAGGAAGTATCACATGAGACATCAAGGTTGTCACATCTTCGTCTCTTGCAAGCATTCTCCTTCATACGTTTGAAAGTACATGGACGAACTAGCTTCGTAGTTCCAATGGAGTTGCCGATCGGAGAAATAGAGAAGGTGCGACAAATTTGCTCAATCAAGCATGTATAACCTAACTTCTTGTTGGAAAATTTCATTGATAACATTTTATAAACCCACAAATTTCGAGACTTGGAGTTCCCAACTCAAGGAAATAGACCAACTCCGCAAACTCACGACTCGAACGAGAATTCTCAATCGTGGAGGGACAAAGATTAGATATACCAAGTTTTCCAAAGGACATCAAGGAAAGACTAAGACTATTGGTAGGAAATTTTCCCATATTCCAATCAACACTCTTACCACAAAGACCATGAGAGATGGTTTCATATGATGGTCTTTCATTACTTGGTCTAGGAAGGAGAAAATTACCCAAATGAATTTTAGTAATCCTTGAAATTAACTCTCTATTAACAAGAATCCTTTTTCTAATTATCATGGTTTTGAATTCCATGTCATCAAGATGATGTTAGCATAGAAGATTCTTGTGAGAGTATCAAAACCTTCACCATGACCATTAAAGATGTTACCAAGATTGAATCTTTCGAAACAAATCAAATCCTCTTTATGCCCACTAGTAAAATCCAACTTCTTTTCTATAATAAACCCATTAGAAGAAATTCTTTCAAAAACCTTCAAGGATGATTAATGGAAAACCCACAAAAACCCTAAAATCGTTCACGAACGCGGACAAGATGGGAAGGAGAAGAAGGTACGCGTACCGCTTCTTTTAAATACCCAAAAATGGGCTTGGACCCGTTCATGAACCGCGACCCACAAAAGGAATGTAGAATTTCTTAGGTGTTTCAAACACCAAGGTTATATAACCCGTGAAGGCACACAAACATCCAACATGTCAGTACAGTAGAAAATAAAATTAACCCAGGTACAAACAAATCAAACCGTTTCTTGCGCCATCTCAAGATATATACAAATGGGATAATTCCAACAAGTTACCGAGTGGCGAGATGTGCCTAGAGATTCTCATGCACAATTTCCGGTTGATATTTGTGAACAGTATCAGTGATATAATCATAGACATGATGATAATCAGAGTTAAAAAGGCTTTCTAGCTTCCTTGTCATGTGACCAGAAAAGAGATTTTTCCGATGACTTAAACTTGTGTCAACAACACGAGAACCCGTTTTATTGGACTCACTTAAGGGGTTTAGTTCGTACCTCATGAATGCACGATTTTTTATGTATTGAACTTTTATCTGATCGATTCTTATTATTAATTGAGTTAAGATTTTCCAAGAATCTAAAAACGTTTCCAAATGCTCTAAATAGATCTTTGTCAATTGATCCATCACGATAGTATTCCTCAAAAAGATTAAGAGTTAATCTAGTAAGATTCCATATCTTTGAGCGTAAAGGACGATTTTTCAATCTTCCTTTCTTTTTAACTTTTCCTTTAGATTGATTATCTAACTGTTCCACAGTCTTAGATGGAATGAGATTATCATCTAAAACCAGAGGCCTGGTCCATCATAACCTTTGAACAATCTTTAAGGAGTTCTGGCGTGCGTTACAGATGCCGAGAGCAAGTTTCCCAAAGAGATTTCCCATAAGGGAAAACTTTAAGAATCAGTCAAACACAAACTTATCAGGTTTATGGTGTTTGCCTTCTCTGATACCAATTGAAAAAATGGGGGTCTAACAACCTCACCCAATATTTCTCTTAGCAATCTGTATGGACTAACTCCAATATACTTTCAAGAGAATCAACTAGACATTCAGACTCGAATCTTAAGAAAAGTATATCAAGGAGTTACATCTCAATTTCTCGATTCAAATACTTACACCAGCAAATAGCAATCTGCGAGTCTAATTGAATACAAGAGAAATTAACTTGAATGGTACCAAAGACCAATGTTCAAGGATATATCAATTTCAATCAACAACCAAAGGTTGGATTTGCCAATTGATCGATTCAACGTACAACCTATGATATTTCAATTATATAACAAAATATAATGCGGAAAAGAAATAACACAGACACCAGAATTTTTGTTAACGAGGAAACCGAAAATGCAGAAAAACCCTAGGACCTAGTCCAGATTGAACACACAATGTATTAAGCCACTAGAGACACTAGCCTACTGCAAACTAACTTCGGTCTGGACTGTAGTTGAACCCCAATCAATCTCACATTGATCCAAGGTACAGCTGCGCTCCTTATGTCTCTGATCCCAGTAGGTTACCACGCACTTGATTCCCTTAGATGATCTCACCCACAACTAAGAGTTGCTACGACCCAAAGTTGAAGACTTTAATAAACAAATCTGTATCACACAGAAAAGTCTACAGGAATAGATAAATATGTCTCCCACAAAAATACCTACAAGTTTTGTTCCGTTTTTTGATAAATCAAGGTGAAAATTTACCAATTGATATACCGGACTTATATTCCCGAAGAACAGCCTAGAAATATCAATCGCCTCACAATAATCTTAATCGACTAGCGAAACAAGATATTATGGAATCACAAACGATGAGACGTAGATGTTTGTGACTACTTTTCTATCTTGCCTATAGGAGAAATTAATCTCGATCCAATTTTACAATTGTACTCAATTACGATAGAAACAGCATGATCAGATCACGCAACTACAGAGAAAATAGTTGGGTCTGGCTTCACAATCCCAATGAAGTCTTCAAGTCGTTAACCTATAGGGTCTCGGTAGAAACCTAAGGTTAAAGGAGAATCGACTCTAGCTTATACAACTAATATCACACATGAGGTGTGGGGATTAGGTTTCCCAGTTGCTAGAGTTCTCCTTTATATAGTCTTCAAATCAGGATTTGAAATCAATGCTACCTTGGTAACAAAGCATTCAATATTCACCGTTAGATGAAAACCAGATTAGATTCAAGCTAATATCTTTCAACCGTTAGATCAAATCTTATCTTGTTATACACAAATGAAATGCACGTTCATTTAGGTTTGTGTAACCGTACCTAAACGTGTACACCTAGTTGGTTCAACAGTAGTTAACCAATGGTTAGCCATATGAGCACTTTCATATCAATTTTATTCATCTTCACCACAACCAGTTCGAATGACTCAAATGAACTAGTTAGACAGTTGTTCAATTGCTTAGATCTCATAGAAGTATATAAGACACAATCAAAACAAAAACGATCTTGATTCGCTTGAATAGATTCATGAACATTATAGCCACGATTTGCAAATATGCATTGCTTAGTTTATATATATGTCTGAGTTTACGAATAAACCGTTTTTAGAAAATAACCCACTCAAGTACGCATACCGGTACACATACTTAAATACCCGGATTGAGTTTTTTTTTCAGTTCACAAACTCCAACAGAAATTCACGGGATGTGAAATTCCGGCAATACGCATACGGGTACGTGGACTTAGCTTCCGGACATCCTGAACCAGTAAAGTACGCATATTTTAGTTCAAGGATTTTGGACTTACACAAGTATGAGTTCACATACAATGTTTATATCCATTCAAGGTTATATATTCTAAACTCTCATTTCAATCATTGAAACATTCTTAGAGGATATTAAATAGAGGTTATTCACACACTATTTTTCATCAAAGTGATTTTCAAGATATTGAAATAAGCAACATGACTTTCGTCACTTGTAAAAATGAACTTGGCCAAAGCGAAAGCTTACCAACACATATTCCGAGAAATAGATAAGCGAGATAACTCGTCTCGAAATAGCAAATGTGTATAATCGAAGTCAATACATTAATACGACTTTTGTCTCAAGATAGGAGATAGAGTAGATAGGCTTTTGAGTGATAGATAAGTTCAAGTCTCCACATACCTTTTAGTCGATGAAGTTCCACCAGTTCCTTGCAAGTTCTTCGTTTTTGCATGATGAACGCCGTGGAGTTTAGATATCAACTACACTTTCTATCCTAGTCCGAGACTTAGCTATAAGTAGACTAGAAATCAAGACTTATAGTTTTGGCAACTAAACTTGACAAACAAGCTTGAGATAGCAACGCTTGCGAGTTTGACCGAGCAGTGATCTAACACTATACGACTTAGTCTCAATAGGAGATATGATAGAATAGATTTCTCAGTGATACTATCCACATAAATTTTGTTGATGAAGTTCCTCCAAGATCCCCTCAGTATATCTTCGTCTTCAATCGATGAACGCCGTGAAGTCTAAAGCTCAACTACACATTTTATCCTAATCCGAGACATATGTATAAGTAGACTAAAAATCAAGACTTATAATTTTGACAACTAAACTTGACAAACAAGCTTCAGATAGCAACACTTGCGAGTTCAACCGAGCAGTGCTCTATACATATGGATTACAAAATAAATAAACTTTGTAGCTTCTCATCCAAATGCTTGATTTCCTTGGTTCTTCAACATTCCTTGAATTCTTCGTCACTCCAAGTACTCCAGTGATTCTGAACGTGTTCAACTCGGCATCATAGTTGTTGAAGATCCGTAGCCATAACAATAGGAAAATAGTTGTTCTCAATTATTATTATATAGTGTCATAGTATTATTATGTAGCATCAAAGTTCAATTGTATCACAACTTTAACAATAATACTACGGTGATATGTATCACTCCCCCTTAGTCAATACTTCATCTAATAATGAAAACCACTCCCCTTACATAATGATCCGTAAACCATAATTATGTAGTGTGAACTACAAAATAATTCTCCCCCTTTTTGTCAATATAAATTGGAAAAGGTACGAAAATTAACGGGATCATAATGAAATTCTCAAAGAGATTATTCATGACTAAAAGAGAACACATCAACTTTGTTTCGATGTTTTCACATAGTCGAAACTTAGTGTATTCATCAAGAAGTTTATAAAGATACAAGATAACTCCTACAATATTCCACAGCCGCACTCCCCACAAAGATTTGCCAATCAAGCACAAGTTCAATTAAGAACTCTCCCCCTTAAAATGTCATTCCCGAAAGAACAACAAGAGCGACCTTACTTTTACAAGAAAAGAAAAATTTCTTTGGACATTAAAAAATCACATAAAACATGAATTTGTATCCAGTAAACTCAATTAAATTACATTCCAGTTCGCAACTGCAACACTAGCACCACCAATTCAACAGCATCGCTACCACCAGCAAACACCATCTACACACTGCAACTCAATTAGACCCTTGAATCTCCTTTACCAACTCAATCCGCTAAACCGTGTCCTCCAGGCAGCAACACAACTCAATCTCCATTGATCATCCCTACAATTCTTTTCCGACAACCATTCATATTACCAGCAGCTCATAACCACATTGATTCAAACCATAACATTCATCTATTGCAGTTCACAACCATCTCTGTATTCAATCAATTGCCACAACACCAGGTCTTTCCATATCATTCATGCCACAACTCGCAATCAAACCTCCATTCTGCAATCAAACCATCAATTCCATACCACACTGAACCCATTCTTCACTAACAACAACAGTTTCTCACTTGGTCTCAATTCCATGTTCTCGCCATCGGAAGTTGCTTACCTTCTTGTGCACCACCAGTACTTTCATCTCTACTCTAAATTACACCAAGACTAAAAGCAACCACCATTCACCACTGCTGCAACACCTTCTGAGTCTCCACCAGTGAACAGCATCAACATCAAATGTCAGTCCATCTCCAACTGCAGCTCAGTTCAACTCCAAATGAATCAGTACCATCTGCTTCAGAAATCCACAATACCCATCTTGTCATTCATTCCCTTTCTCCTCCATCCATTGAATCTGAACTATAAAACCCATCAGAACCACCATGAGGTCAATGATCTCTGTCTTCAGATCAAAACCCATTCACAGAAACACACACCTCCATCTCGAATTCATCTCAAAACCCTTGACACACACCAGCTTCAAATCACTATCCCAAATTCTTCTCTTCCATGTCTTCTTGGAGTCTAATCCATGTCCTAGTAGCACCTCCATCATCACCCCACTCTCATATTTAGAAAAGAAGCTTATTACGACTCAAATCCTCCATGAATTCCGCCATTTCTTCCTCAATTTCGTATTCATCAGCAACACACCAGTGAGACCAGTGAAAAGAGAGAAAATAATGAGAAGAACGAGTCTTCTCGATTTAGGGTATAGAAATGATTGGGATGTTTAGGGCATCCAGCAAAACGGATGTTCGTGAAGAAGTAGTAAACTACGCGGACCCTGTTTGCTCAGATAATAATGGCTTGCAAGTGAATTGTGGGCTTGCAAATGTGGGTAAGGAAGCACAGCCCAAGAGTGCTAGTTTTTCTACTCAGTTAACAAAAGAAGAACGTGACATTTTTTGTACAATTACAAAATTTGATACTCAACAAAAGTATTTGAAAGACTCTTCTTTTCGAAAGGAGTACGTCAAGGAGACACAAGATCAATTAAAAAGAATGAAGACTCCAAATACAAAGACTAAAGGACAAGATCAATTAAAAAGAATGAAGACTCCAAATACAAAGACTAAAGGAAGTGGAAACACTTAATCTCATTTCTGAGAGGAGTGTTTGCTGTTTACTTTTGGCGCTATAGAAAGTAAAGAAAAATTAGGCGTTTAGTCTTTTTTCTTTTTCTCTATTTTATTTTTGGCTTTCAAAGTAGTTACTTATTTTACCCCTTTGGTTTATGGGGGTAGGGAGGCCTTGTGCCTCCTGCTTTTAATTCTTGTAATTACGTTTTTTGCTTAATAAAATTTTGGACTTAGCAAAAAAAAAGCACCCAGCAAAACGGATAAGGGCTGCCTAGTTAATGTTTACCCTGTCAGTTTCAGAGAACTGACTGCCTAACCTCATTCTTTCTCAACTGTCAGTTGTGGGGAACTGACAGTTCATTCTTCACCTCCTTTGTTGCAATCCCTTAGCCGACTCCAAGTATAAGTCGAATGTGAATTGAACTTTTTTTCCCTTATCGCTCTAAATAAGTGATTTCTCCTCATTTCGCTCCAAATGACTTCATTGCACCTAATAACTCAAAATCAATCATAAGATACATAATTTACAAGAAAACTCGCAAAGAAATCATAAACAATAGATAAATATCAAGGCGTTTAAGGATCAAATTCGCCCGCACTTAGACTTTGCTAGTCCTCGAGAAAATCAAACAAGACTAATTCTAAAATAGAAAACTCCCTTTTGTTGAGGCTACGGTTACACTTAGCGAGTGTAACAAGCCTTTGAACCCCTAGGTGTCCCTAATGGACGAGTTTTAGTCTCATGAGGGTTTACAAGAGGTATACCCACAAAACCTACTTTTCCAACTTACAAGTTCTCCGAAATGATAGCATCCAACGTGCTAAGAAGACATAAATATTCTGCACACTAGTAATAAGAAGTTAGACATATCAAAGAACACAATCTCATTCTTAAAAGTTGAGAGACAAATAACCATGCACTATGAATGAAATTCAGGTTCGAGAGTGATCGAAAGTCTTGAATCTGCCTCACCAGAAAGGGTTTTATGAAATTGCACTCAATAATAAACAACTTTTTTATGGGTCACACATGTGTCCATGTAGGAATAAAGAGAGAAATCTTGCGACACGTTGATTGGTAGGAAGGAAAAACCCTCTGAATTCTATTTTGAAAACCCACATCTTTTATTGTTTTGAAAACCTTTTTTTCTGACGATCTCCAAGAAAGGAAATCCACCACTAAACGAAGGTGGGAATATGCTTACTTAGCTTGTTATCCGATCTACATGCAGTTAGCACCACTCTCACAGCGTCCATGGAAACACCCTCGGTCTTCAACTCTTGATGATAACTCTTAAACTTCGTAGAATCTTGACAATGTAACGCTTTCCTCTAATTCCTTGTTGCTTGAAATTTCATTATGGATATTTCATCTTCCATTGGCTTTATTGAATATATAAAAACTAAAAATGAGCTGAAATAATAAAAAATATGATACAATGAATTTTTCTTGTCTCCTTTTTTTTCTTTTTGCTTTTTGCTTTTTTTTTATTGAAACAAGAAAAATAAAATAAATACTAAACGAAAACAAAAACGAAAACGAAATAAAATAATAAAACTAGCAATGAACCTAATGAAATTTTCTATTGTCTTTTTTTGTTGAGACAAGAGAAAATAAAATACAAACTATAAAATATGAATAAATATATAAAACAAAAATACAAGTACAAAGGTCATGGTGTAAGTACTTTACCGCTTGATTCTTCACAACTTGTGTTGTCTCGATATCATAAACTTCTTGAACTCTCATCTTGGAGTACAAGAAAAACAACAACAAGAACTAATCTGAAATTATCAGTTGTTGTTCTAGTCAATTGTTGTTTTTCTATCCTAGATAAACTCTTTCCACCTCCAAGTTTTAACAATAATCTTGATGAAATTCTCATATCAGCTCACAATAGTTTCAACCCTAACCAATAATGCTGCAACTTTTCTTTAAATTCATGTTTCCAGTGAATTAGCTTGTTCCCCTTTTTTCTATAAAATGTCGAATCATCTACGAGTGAAGCATGCTACTAACATGAATTATCCTAGTGAGAGTAATCCGGAATTTTTCAAGCGATTCGAAAAAACCGATGAAGAAAACGGTTGAGGAAGACGAGTCAACTTTGATTGCACAAGAGGAGAAAATGGCTCGAATAAGGTACTTATCTATCAACCCAATCCTCTAAATTAGGTTTGAATAACATCCAATCGCTCAAAAATTGGAAATTTTGAAATCAAATTTTTCTGGGTTTACCAGAATCGGTTTACGTCAATGTATTTGTGAACCGATTGCATTTATAAACGCTTTATGTTCATGCCCACAAAAACCGATTGTCCTGTACGTGTTTTCTGGTTCGAGGAATTTGAACCAGAATCGGTCATTGTTAATACCCACATAGCCCAACTCAGTTATGGTAGGCATAACCGTTTTTCTGTAACTGTTTTTTGTTAGAATCGGATTACATGTGTGTCCACAAAAACTGATTGTGTAGCCTTTGAAGCGGCTCGGGGAGTAAACCAAAAGAGATCCGCATCAGTGAACCACCACCTCAAGCGGAGCAACATACACAAGAAGAATCTAATTCTGCTACACCCACTGAATAGAGAAAGAGGTTGCGAAGAAGTTGATGGAGAAGAAAATGGTGACGAAGAAGTTGATGAATAAGAAATTGAGAAGGAAGTTGATGAAGAAGAAAGTGAGCAGTTCAAGAACAAGTCCAAGGAGGAAACGCTCAAGAACAAGGTAAGAATGATGGTCCAAAGAAGAATAAAGGGGACCACATGCCTGACCCGCTGAAGATGTTTCCTGGCGGCCATAATGATCCTGTTTGCAGGTTACCCGGTGATGAATGAAAGTTGTTATGGGGGGTACAAAGAGAGTTGGGCCGCTGTCAGCTGACATATGATAGTAACTACCTAAACCTTATGCTATGTAAGATAAAACTTATTATCTGTTTAGTATTTTGATTATTGGCTATCAGATTTGTTTTGTTTTATAGGATCACAAGGATGTCGTTTGTCGTATGAATCCAGGAACGTCAGTGAGTATGATGAAGAATTGTACACTGGAAGCAATAGAACCAACCATAGGAGAAGTTGAGGAAGTAATCGAGCTACTCAAATCTAAGGGGTTGTTGGCTGCGGTCGACAATTTGGTTCTTGGTTATGACAAACCTTTTGTTCCGCCTTCACCGAGAGATTTTACGGGGAAACGAATACTTTTTATCTTCCAGTTAGCGAAATGACGATAACTACAAACGATGTGAAGTTGATTACCAAGCTAAGCATAGGAGGTACAGTCGTGAAGCACAAATACTACGCGCAAGAGCTTGAGTGGGACAACAAGATTTATGCGTTCATTAAGAATGTGTTCCAATGGGATGAGGAAATGACCAAGTCACAGATGCTAGTAGGTAAATAAAAGCAGGGGATATTCCATCTCGCGGGCTTGAGGTACCTCTTCATGGGAACAAAGAAGCTTCGTGCACAGAGAAACGAGGTGACCAAGGAACGTATCTTCGCTACGGCCAATTCATATGTCCTCGACATCCCGAGATATGTTATCTTCCCCGACGTTTCCGGTTCCCATGTGAGCGCCAACTTTATTCAGTTGTTGCAACCATTTGACAAGATTCACAAATACTCTTAGGGATCTACCATCATTGCACACTCGTTGAACGAGTTGAGAAAGGCTTCTAGGGCTCAAAGGAACCAAATCGGAGGGAATTGGCTCTTCTGCAGGCGTGGATATATTTGCACTTCCCAATATTTGCTAAAATGGATTTTGTGAACAACCAATAGAACGGTAAGTGTTATGGAGACAAGTACAGCTTCAACGGTAAGTCAAAGTCTCAAGATAAGGAATATATGAAGTTGAGATGCCAGTTGGACAACTTGACGACGAAAGATGTTGTCTTTCACCCTTACAAGGAAGTTTTGGCTAAAGAAAAAAGAAAGATGGTTGAGTGCGCCGAGCAAGAATGTCATTTTTGGCCTTTGTTTCACCCAAGAGGATATGTAATGGACAACCCGACTAGAGTTGCAAGACAATGCGGATACATACAAAAAATCTTTGTGGAGCACAAGAAGTATAAAATCGATAAGGCCAAAACCGAGTCATTTGATAATGATATTGAGATTGTTCACGACCCTTTACCAACATCTAAATACTTGGATAAGATAAGGTACGAGAAAAATGATATGGATGGTCGTTCGCAAACAGATGATGAGGCAATTCCGGGTTACATGCCATCGTACCTCAACGTTTCACATACTCGAGTGATACGAGTAGATGAGAGGCCCCAAATACAGGACAAAGATAAAGCTCTCGAATACCTGGTGCGTATTGTTTCTCAATTATGATTTTGTTAATGGTTTTAACATGATTTGCTGAATGTTTGTTGTTTAAAGTGAAAACAGAGAAGACGAATCGCGCATTTGATAACCCAAGCAATGATATGTATTAGGTAAGCGGAAGATGTTAATTAGTCCAATGAAAAATTGATTGAAAAATTAGACAGTATCGAAGATGTAGATACAGGTGCAAAGTTTGGGGAACCAGTGGTGGAGAACACAAAAAAAAAATCCTTTCTGGACATTACTCTCAAGGTGAATCGAGCAACTCCCAACAAGAATTCCGGCGAAGAAAGACCTGCTAGACGAGGACGAGGTGGTCGTGGTAGTGTTGTTCATGAATGAATGGTTTTTTTGTTTTCCAAACTTATGTCTTTATTATGGATGATCATGGAGTCAAAACTTGTCTTAAACTTATTGTTGAATTATGTTTAGTTATGTTATTTAGTTTATGAATGACTGAATCTGGTCTGTTTTGAAAATTGTTTGTGTTTGCCTAAGATGCGACAAAAGAACCAACTACAATGTGTGTGTAAAAAATGCAGGATTCTGGCAGCTTTTCAGTCAGAATAGTTTACGTTTACCTATATAAAACATGATTCCGCCATTTCTCCAGGGGTACAATTTCAGAATCGGGTTTTAGGGGTGCACCGCACAGACCGATTCTGGGAATTTCATTCACTGGTTTTGTAAGTGTTCGGAATCGGTTTATATGAATATTTTTAAAGATCGGTTCTGAAAAACAAAAAACCAAGAATTTTGAGAAATTTCAGAATCGATCTATGTGGGTATTCCATGTAATCCGATTCTCGTAAGGAAAAGTGGCACTTTTCTGTATATTTTCCTGCCAAAAATCAGATTACATGTGTAATATTAAAAACCGATGTGGCGAGGCAGATTTTATATGATTTTTTAAGGCAAAGATTGGTCTATGTGGACATTCCTAAAAACCAATTGTGTGACTTGATTTTAAAAAGAATAGTCGTTGAGTCTTTATCTATATAAGGACAACCTTTTTAAGCCACTCTCGCATCACACGTTGAGCCTAGAAAATGGAATGGGATCCAGAAGAAGATATGCATCTCGTGAAATCGTACATCCCCCCTTCCACGAACGTGCCAACGAACTATATTCAATGCTTTGGAAGAGGGTGAAAGAGTTCTGTTATGAGCGAACCACGAATCCAAAAAACCGTAAATGGAGAGACTTAGCTTTTCGATTCGCTTACATAAAAAGTGCGATCGAGAGTATGTTAAAGTTATCAAAATGGTGAACGAACATCATCCACAAGCTCCTCCTCTTAAAAAAAGTGAGTAATCCGATACTTTAATACATATATCATTGTTTAAGGTTTGCATACAACATTGAATAACTGATTTAATTGCAGCTGGAACGATTCAACGACCTATAGCGAATTCGTAATTGGAAAAGAAGTTCATTCACCGTAAGGAATTTGTGGTATTGTGTCGTCGTGCTCGGAGGTTCATTGACGATATATTGATGTGTCACATAAATTCGCATACTGAACTGTCTTATATATGTAATGCGCTAATTTCCAAAAATATGTAATGAATATTTTGTTTTTGAAAGTATGGTATAATCGGATTATGTGGACATCCCTAAAAACCGATTCCTACAATCGGTTTATGTGAATATTAACAAAAAACCGATTCCGAGTTTACTTCATCATATGAAAAACTCTACCCAGAATTGGTTTACAATTGTACTAACATAAACCGACTTTGAGTCGAATTTAAAAAAAAAAAAAAAAAAAAAATCGAGTTTTGATTTTTTTTAAGTATGCATTTTATTAATAGGTTACAATTTGACTTGGGCATGTGGTACCCATAGAGTCATGGAAGATAACTTGACTAATATAAACTGGGATTGCCTGGTCCCAAATTTTGGTTAAAAAGTTTCCCATTTGACTTTTGTTTTCCGCATGATTGGCCAAACCTCCGCTGCTTGATTTCCTTCTCTGTAGTTGTGTTAGATAGCGGCCTGCGGAATCTGTCGTATTCTATACTTTATTTCTTCAATCATCCCTGAGATGTGCCAAGGGGGTTCAACAGTGGATGTGACGAAAAGCAGAAGGTTTTCTGAGTCCGTCTCGAAGAGAACTTTTGGCCATTGCCTTTCTGTTGTTGTTCTTGATGTCAAAAGAAGAGCCCAAGTGAAAAAGCGGGGGTCTAACAACCATACCTAATATTTCGTTCGGAAATCTGTATGAACTAACTCCAATAGAATTCCAAGAGAATCAACTAGACAGTCAGACTCAATCAAGGAAATATATCCAAGAGTTATATTTATTCTCAATATAATCTGCAATCGAACAGATAGAAATCTGTGAGCCTGATTGATATGAGAAATAACTTGAACGGTATCAAAAACCAATGTTCAGGTGTCAATCAATTTCATTCAACAACCAAAGGTCAGATTTACCAATTGATTGAACTACTCACAACTGTGATATTTCAATTATATAAACAAATATAATGCGGAAAAGAAATAACACGGACACCAGAAGTTTTGTTAACGAGGAAACCGCAAATGCGGAAAAACCCCGGGACCTAGTCCGGATTTGAACACTACGTTGTATTAAGCCGTTGTAGACACTAGCCTACTACAAGTTAACTTCAGACTGGGATGTAGTTGAGCCCTAACCAAGTCTCACACCGATTAAGGTACGGTTTCGTTCCTTAGGCCTCTGAATCCCAGCAGGAATCTACGCACTTGATTCCCTTAGTTGATCTCACACACAACTAAGAGTTGCTCCGACCCACAGTCGAAGATTCTATAAACAAATCTGTCTCCCATAGAAAAGTCTATTTTGATAGATAAATCTGTCTCCTACAGAAATACCTACGAAGTTTTTGTTCCGTCTTTTGATATATCAAGGTGAACAGGAACCAATTGATAATCTGGTCTTATATTCCCGAAGAACATCCTAGAAATATCAATCACCTCACAATAACTTAATTGTATGGTAGTGGAACAAGTTATTGTGGAATCACAAAGAATGAGAGGAAGAGCTTTGTGATTAATTTTTATATCTTACCTATTGGAGATAAATCTCGAGCCAATCTTAGAGAAGATAGTACTCAATACGATAGAAGTAAGATCAGAATACGCAACTACAGAGAAAATAGTTGGATCTGGCTTCAGAATCCCAATGAAGTCTTTAAGTCATTAACCTATAATGGTTGTAGGAAAAACCTAGGTTAAAGGAGAATCGACTCTAGTACGCAACTAGTATCACACAAGTCAGGGTTTCCTAGTTGCTAGAGTTCTCCCTTATATAGTCTTTAAATCAGGGTTTGATAGCTTTGGAACAAAGCAATCAATATTCACCGTTAGATGATATCCTGATTTAAGATTCAATCTATGTTTGCTTAAAACCAAAGCAATATCTCTCGACTGTTAGATGGTCTTCGCTCATTACACACAAATAAAATATACCTTCATTTAGATATAGGTAACTTTTAGAACACTGCTCGGTCGAACTCGCAAGCATTGCTATCTCAAGCTTGTTTGTCAAGTTTAGTTGCCAAAAATATAAGTCTTGATTTCTAGTCTACTAATAGCTAAGTCTCGGACTAGGATAGAAAGTATAGTTGATCTATAGAATCAACGGTGTTCATCATGCAAAGACGAAGAACTACTCAAGGAACTGGTGGAACTTCATCGAAAAAAAGTTATGTGGAGACTTGAACTTATCTATCACTCAAAAGTCTACTTGATCTCCTATATTGAGACAAAAGTCGTATTGCTATATAGAATAAGATTATGCACATGTACTATTTCGAGCTGAGTTTATCTCGCTTATCTATTTCTCGAAATATGTGTTGCTAAGCTTTCGCTTTGTCCAAGTTCATCTTTACTAGTGACGAAAGTCATATTAGTTTCAATCACTTGAAAATCGCTTTGACGAAAAATAGTTTGTGAACAACAACTATATAACGTTCTCTAAGAATGTTTCAATGATTGGAATAAGAGTTTAGAATACATAACTATGGTTGGATATAAACATTGTGAGACAACTCATATGTGTGTAAGTCCAATATCCTTGAACCAAAGTATGCGTACTTTGCTGCTCAGGATAACCGGAACTAAAGTCCGTGTACTTTGCTGTCAGAAGTTCTCATCCCGTGAATTTCTGCTGGATTTTGTGAACTGAAAACAAACTTATTCTGGGTACTTAAGTACGCGTACCAGTATGCACACTTAAGTAGGTTATTTTCTAAAAACAGTTTAATTCGTGAACTAAGACATTTATATTTTAAGGAATGCAAACTTTGCAAACCGCGGCTATAATGTTTATGAATCAGTTCGAGTGATACAAAAATGTTTTTCTTTCGATTGTGTCTTGTATGAGATCTAAGCAATTGAACAACTCTCTAACTAGTTCATTTGAGTCATTTGAACTAGTTGTGGTAAAGAAGAACAAGGTTGATATGAAAGTGCTCATATGGCTAACCTATGGTTAACTATCGTTGAACCAACGACTTGTACACGTTTAGGTATGGTTACTCAAACCTAAATGAAGTTACATTTCATGTGTGTATAAAAAGCTAAGATTCAATTTAACGGTTGAAAGATATTAGATTGAATCTAATCAGGATTTCATCTAACGGTGAATATTGAATTCTTTGTTACCAAGGTAGCATTGATTGCAAACCCTGATTTGAAGACTATATAAAGGAGAACTCTAGCAACTGGGATACCTAATCCCCACACCTCCTGTGTGTTACTAGTTGCATAACTAGAGTCGATTCTCCTTTAACCTTAGGTTTATATCGATACCCTGTAGGTTAACGACTTGAAGACTTCATTGGGATTTTGAAGCCAGACCCAACTATTTCTCTGTAGTTGCGTGATCTGATCTTGATGTTTCTATCGTGTTTGAGTACAATCGTAAGATTGACTTGAGATTAATTTCTCCGATAGGCAAGATAAGTAGTAGTCACAAACATCTTCGTCTCATCGTTTGTGATTCCACAATATCTAGTTTCGCCATCATACGATTTAGATTATTGTGAGGTGATTGATAATTCTAGGATGTTCTTCGGGAATATAAGTCCGGGTTATCTATTGGTTCATGTTCACCTTGATTTATCAAAAGACGGAACAAAATTCGTAGGTATTTCTGTGGGAGACAGATTTATCAATTCATGTAGACTTTTCTGTGTGATACAAATTTGTTTATTAAAGTCTTCGACTTTGGGTCGTAGCAACTCTTAGTTGCGGGTGAGATCAGCTAAGGGAATTAAGTGTGAAGTATCCTGCTGGGATCAGAGACGTAAGGAGCGCAACTGTACCTTGGATCAGTGTGAGATTGATTGGGGTTCAACTACAGTCCAGACTGAAGTTAGTTTGTAGTAGGCTAGTGTCTGTAGCGGCTTAATACAGTGTGTGTTCAATCTGCACTAGGTCCCGGGGTTTTTCTGCATTTGCGTTTTCCTCGTTAACAAAACTTCTGGTGTCTATGTTATTTATTTTCCGCATTATATTTTGTTATATAATTGAAATATCACAGGTTGTGCGTTGAATCGATCAATTGGTAAATCCAACCTTTGGTTGTTGATTGAAATTGGATGATACTTGAACATTGGTCTTTGGTACCATTCAAGTGATTTCTCGTGTATTCAATTAGACTCGCATATTTCTATTTGCTTGAATAAGTATTGAATCGAGAAATTGAGATATAACTCTTGGATATACTTTTATTAAGATTGAGTCTCACTGTCTAGTTGATTATCTTAAAAGTATATTGGCGTTAGTCCATACAGATTGTTAAGCGAAATATTGGGTGTGGTTGTTAGACCCCCGCTTTTTCAGTAACCATACCTAAACGTGTATATTGAGTTGGCTCAACATTAGTTAACGAAGTCAGCCATATGAACACTTTTCTATTAACCACGTTCATCTAACAGCTATAGATCAATTGATAATCAAATAAATCTAATTGTGTTACTCATAGAGTTATTCAATTGTTTATATTCTCATACAAGTATACAAGACACAATTGAAACAAAATCGGATTGATTCAAGAGAATCAATTCATGAACATTAAGCCACGGTTTCTAAAGATTGCATTCCTTAATTTATATATGTATTTGTTCATGAGTATGAAATCATACTTAACTGATTTTAGAACTTAAACCAGCTTAGTTTGCAAATGGGTATGCAAACTTAAGTTCCGGACTTTGGTCTTGTTCGACAGTTTGCAAATCGGTAGGCATACTGTTGTCCTAGACCTAATTAAGGTCGAACCGTTCGCATACTGGTATGCATACTTGGTTCCCGGACTTTAACAATTAGAAACCATTCAAATACTGGTATTCAAACTTGGTTTCCGGACCAGAATATACCACAACAGTTTGCATACTGGTATGTATATTGTGTTATATCCAGACAATGGTTAATTGTTCTAAACTCTCATTTCAATCATTGAAACATCCTTAGAAGACGAAATAGTTGTCTCACACAAACAATTAGCTTATAAGTAATTTTCAAGTGATCGAATAATGAATACGAAACATTCCGAGTCTACATCAAATGGTTGTCTCACACAAATCATGTAAGATGTTTCAAGGAAATTTTCATATGATCCTCTTTTGACTCATTATTTAGTTTCCAACAAATAAATTGTTTCCAACTAAACTCGTCAAAAATAATGATGAATGTTGCTAAAGCAAAAAACTTCCGACACATATTTCGAGAAAGATATAAGCGAGTTAAACTCAACTCGAAATATCAAATGTGTATAATGTAAAAGTATATATAGCTATACCACTTAGTCTCAATAGGAGATAAAATAGATTCGACTGCTGAGTGATAGTTAAGTTTTAGTCTCCACATCCCTTTTATTGATGAAGTTCCTCCAAGCTCTCCTCAGTAGATCTTCGTCTTCAATCGATGAACGTCGTGAAGTCTAAAGCTCAACTACATATTTTATCCTAGTCCGAGACATAGCTATAAATAGACTAGAAATCAAGACTTATACTTTTGATCACCTAAACTTTACAAACAAGCTTGAGATAGCAACACTTGCGAGTTCGACCGAGCAGTGCTCTAAAAATCTCCCCCTTTATCAATTTTAGTTACAAAACTATCAATACATATGGATTACAAAATAAATAAACTTTGTAGTTTCTCATCCAACATGCTTGATTTCCTTGGTTCTTCAAGATTCCTTGAATTCTTAGTCACTCCAAGTACTCCAGTGATTCTGAACGTGTTCAACTCAGCATCATTGTTGTTGAAGATCCGTATCTATAACAATACGAAAATAGTTGTTCTCAAATATTGTTATACAGTGTCATAGTATTATTACACAATACCTCATCTCACAATGAAAACAACTCCCCCTGACATGATCCGTAAACCATATGTATGTGGTGTGAACTACCAAATAATTCTCCCCCTTTTTGTCAATTTAAATTGGCAAAGGTACGAAAGCTAGCGGGATCATAATGAAATTCTCAAAGAGATTATTCATGACTAAAAGAGAACATATAAACTTGGTTTCGATGATTTCACATAGTCGAAACTTAGTGTATTCATCAAGGAGTTTATAAAGATACAAGAAAACTCCTACAATATTCCACAACCTCACTCCCCACAAAGATTTGTCAATTAAGCACAAGTTCAATTAAGAACTCTCCCCTATAAAATTTCATTCCCGAAAGAACAACAAGAGCGATGTTACTTTTACGAGAAAAGAAGGATTTCTTTGGACATTAACAAATCACATGAAGCATGAATTTGTATCCAGAAAACTCAAATAAATTTACCATAAGAGAACCTTAATTATTAATTTATTTGGAAATGCTCAATATAAGAAAGCTTACGGAGCCATACAGTACTTTCATATAAAAGTGGATCAGGGGAAGATCAATATTGCGGAATATTCAAAAGTTCATTCTATCTTTCATCAATATTTGCATAAAGACACATGATAGACTTAACTTTTGACATATATGAGATAATCATAGTTTACTGACGTAAACACACATATCCCATAAAATATTTTTCAATATATAAAACCAATAAATATTAATACTGCAAAATCATCTTCCAAATAACTTGGAATTTAAATAAAAAATCTAAAACATTGCAACATGAAAATCGTTGGAAATAGCTATATGTAATCACAATATTTTTTATTCCAAACCCTAGTTATCCTTCTTTAAACACAAGAATAAAATCTTATAAGAAGTTTCCTAGACATGATGAAAGATCAAACTTCTTTGATAATATCATACCTCTCCATGACTCCATCGTAAAAGGTATTATCGATATCCTTGATCCTTTTGACCGTACAAACTCCATGTTAATGAGTTAGAACATTCACCTTTCGATCAACAACGCGAGCAAGTTTCCTGGATTTGATGCAATCAGAGATGAGTTTCTTCTGGTTCCGTATCAAGATCTTTTGATTTTCAAGGATTTTGGTCTGACCATCAATGAACTGATTTATTTGCAGTTGAAGGTTTGCAAATTTGACCTTTGAGTCATTCTGAAAAAGAATTAAATCCTTGACAGATTCACCAATCCAGGAGTTGTACTCCTTCCTTGCAATCATCTTTTTCAAGACAAGTTCTTGAACCGAACTGCATCCTTTAATGTCTTCTTCCATATCAAGATTCACGATTTCCTGAGGTCTTGAGGAGTTCTCCATATATTTTTTAATTATTATAAGGGATGGAAGGAACAATATAATACATATATATATACATAATATGTTCGAGAACAAGAGAAGGAACCCTTGTTAAGTAAAATCCTAAAAGCTCTCAAGAAGAAGACACGGACGTTCGCGGACCTGTTACAGAAAGTTGATGGATCAGTCAAGATTGAAAATAAGGAAATACACTTTGTTTTCAAATATCTAATCTTTTCATGGCTCAATAATTTAGAAGATGCTTTAAATTAGATTTTTTTTTTTTTGCTAGGTCAATTTAAAATTAGAGCACACAAACAAAGATACATTAGTTACTAGGAGTCAAGACATGACTCAACTTTTGTAAATGGAGAAAACTATATTAACACAACCCATTTGATCAGACGATAGCATACAACGAACTTGAGCATCCCGCAAATATCAACCTTGCAACTCTCAAGTTAGATACAAGGATGAAATTACCTACTTAGGTAGTAGAGTGAGAAGTAATCCCACTACGAATATTGAGGGAAGAGTTGTAAATACCTTCTGAGCGTTTGTGCAATACATTCCTTACCTTCCTTCGGTTATATCTTATTCCAGTAGAATTAGACATAAACCCTTTTGAATATCCATCAGAAGGATTTTTCTGAGGATTAAGTCTAGGACCTCTAGAGATTGGTTCGAGAGGACCAGAATTGTGAGAGTTCTATCTCCTAGACTTAGGTCTACCAGACTTATTCTCATAAACATTAGGAATGTGTATGTTTGTGGCGTAAGTGTTTGCACCATAAGGAGAGACACAATTCCTGTAGAGTTTTCTAGATGAGTGACCTTGGAAACCTCTTTTATGATAATACTGGTTTTCTGCAGGAATGAAATCCATTGTAGATGTTGTCAGAAGATTTACTTTGTCAACAATAAAAAGAAGTAGATTTTGAAGATCAAAAATCTATTTCTTTCTAGCAAAACAATGTAGAACATTGTGATTCCTTTTCCCACAGAATGAACAAGTTCGTGGATAAGAAATGTCAGAAGCATCTCGTTTCAGACTCATAGCCTTTTTGGAATTTTGTAAGTCACATGATAGTCTCTTAGCAGGAAATTCCTTAGAAGAAAATTTCTCCATGCTTGGTAATACCACATGAGTATTAGAGATAGGAACTGAAGAAGACTTACTTATTAAAACAGAGTTTTCCCTTTTCAAGGAGTTGTACTGTTCCTGGACTAGATGAAGAGATTCAACAAGTTTCTCTTTTTTAACACGAAAGTTGTTCAGATCTGATGAATGAGTCTCGATTTGTTAGAGCATTTCTCGGTTGAACCCACCAAGAATTTGTATGTCAAGTTTGGTTGTCATATTTTAGTGAATCAAAACAAATTTAAAGATTCACTTGATTATTTACTAGAGTCAACTTCGTATAGGTTAGCTAAAAAGTTACTAGGATATGAGACTTACAAGTATTACGTGAAGACTTGAAGAATGTGAAGAAGTAAAGAGCTACAACGACGACATCATCCTTCCTCTTGAGGTTAGTAATATTTGAATTGAAATGTTTCATTCCTAACGTATCTTTCAAGTCGTGCATATTGAAAACATAACTGTGAAGCTGTGAATGATTATACTCTAGTTAGACATAGTATTAAGGAATTACAATACAAAGTATAACGTCTATCTTTTGAACTTTGTATATAAGACATCGACATAATAGTATGAATGATATTATGATTATGTATGGGTATGGGTGAAGATTTCGTCCTAGGAAACAATGTTTTACATTCGTTTAAAAGAAGTACAATTCATAAACTTGTTTTATGAATCGAAAGAGAAATCGCTAGGCTTATTAGTAGTGTTATTCATTGCAAATCTTTGGATTACCAATATGTGTGTTTAGTGTAACCGCTCATAACTTGTCTATGTATCTTGGTAAAACTATTTACAAGGCCTGACTTTTGTATTGGTATGACTTTTATTAGTGAAACCGATCTTAAGTAATAACCTGATATGGTATGATCGATATATTTTAATTGGTATGACCAACTCTAGATATTGGGGAACCGATCCTAGTAAGAGGTGCAACCGATCACAAGCATGTGGAACCAATCCTTGTAAGAGGTGCAATAAGTCTTAGTAATTGGTAACCGATCTTATGATTGCGCAACCAATTATGAGTAAATACCATAATTATGTGGTAACCAATCCTAGTACCTAGTCAACCAATTTTTGGAAAGCTAGTGTGACCGATCCTAGAACCCACATGGATGTAGAACCGAAACTTTATGTTTTGGTAGAACCATGAAACCCATTAATGGTGATTTGATAGGATAATCAATCACATAGTTCTTGGAAGTCAGATGAACCAAATCTAAACTCGTCTGGAAGTGTGGCAAATCGGTTATTTCCCAAGTAAAGATGTCGACATACTTTAAACACTGAAAAGGCGAGGGTACCCAAATATACCTTAAGCTAAAACTTTTCCTACCTATAATTCCTTTCTTCGAAAGTGATTGTCTATGGACTAAGTCGAGACAATACAACTAATCGGTTCACACTTCATGTGATCGTCTATAGATACGAGATCGAGACAATACAACAACGAAGTATGTTTACTTGATAAAAAAGGCTCGGACTTAACCAAACACAATAGGATTGCTTATCAAGTAAATAGGAATTAACGTTTGTGTGATTTACTTTAATTATAATAAAACAATTATAATTCGGAAATATAAAGTAAATGACACAGCAATATTTTGTTAACGAGGAAGCCGCAAATGCATAAAAACCCCGGGACCTTGTCCAGAATTAAATACTCTCATGATTAAGCCGCTACACAAAATTAAACCAACTTCGTATAGTTGAGACCAAGAACCTAAACCTATAGTTCACCTAGTTCTGTCTGTATTCCCACGCTTCCAACTTATGAATAAGTCACGTACTTGGAACAATTCCTTTGGTTCGTATTCCAAACAGTGAAGGAACAACAAATCTGTTTGGTATCAACTCTCTTCAACCAAGTGATGTGAGTTCGACAAAGGCTCTTCTGTTTATCTCAATAAAATCCTTCGTCGGGTTCTTAGATCTATCTTATTCTCAACTACCGAAGTAATTGTTAAGATTTTGCAATCAATACATTTAATCACAAAGAATTGTATTGATGTCGATCTACACAACTAATCAATCCAATCTACCACAAGGATAAACCGATTATAGTTGGATCCTTTTATACCGAAACAAGTATTGTGCACACCAAAGATTATGAACCCCAAATCAGAAATCTTCAATATCTTCTTTGTATTGAAATCTTCTTAGATCTTCAATAAACGCCTGCACACAACAACTTGAATCTCTTGTGATCAATCACGCACAGAACGGAGTCTGTTAACAATGGATTATCACAAGATCGTCTTTAGCACTAACAACAGTCTAAAGATCCTTGTTGAAACTTCGATCTAGTTTGAGTGAATCTTATATCAGAAGAGAAGATTCTCAAACGTAAACAAACTAGGTGCAATCAAATTTCAACCACCGTTTGTCAATCAAATCAATCGAAAACAAAAGATAAACCACAATTATCTAGTTTCCCACCAACGGTACTAATAGAGCTTCTCAATCCCAAAGAAAACTTTAAACTGAGCGGTCGTAAGATATTTCGCCTAATTAGGTTACTCTCCTCTCCAAATAGGCGGCTTCACCAGTAACAACACAACCGAGGAAGTCTGCTGTCACGAAGGATTAGTTTGCTAGAAATGCAAACTTCAAGTATTTATAGACAAGGAAGTTTGGACACCAAGGAATTTCCAAAACCGAAAATATTCTCAAGATATGCAATATAATTCCAAATTCGGTTTCCATAATTCCTGAAAATGCTCTGTCCAAAATAATGACCGAAAATCTCTTTGGAAAATCTTTAACTAGTAATGCACATTACTAATTCTCATTTTCCTAAAATAAAATTAAGACCTTAATTAAAATATTCTTAACTTATTTATGTTTCGATCCTGGGATTTTTTTCCTTTAGCTATTAAGGAATAACTTTGAACAATTAAAGATAAACATTACTGCATTTGTTCAAAGTGTGTCGACATCCTTACTTTGTAAGTCCTCTTTCATACTTACAACCTTGAAACTGATTTGCCAAATTTCCAAACAAGTTTAGAATTGGTTCATCTGACTTTCAAGAACTATGTGATTGATCAAGAACACTCAATCACAAATCATGGGTTTAACGGTTCTACCAAAACAAGTTTCGGTTCTACCTCCATGTGAGTACTGTGCATAGTCACACTAGCTTTCCAAAATTCGGTTGACTAGGTACTAGGATAGGTTCCCCACATATGTATGGTATCTAACTTATATGTGTTGCACATGTCCATAGGATCGGTTCCCATTTGCCTAAAAACGTGTTGCACATGTCCATAGGATCGGTTCCTCTTTATGCTACAAACTTGCTGCACCTCATACAAAGATCGATTCCCCTTTGTGATGTGTTGCACCTCTTAATAGGATCGGTTCCCCTTTACCCAGATTCGGTCATACACAAATCACAAACTCGATCATACCATCTCAGGTGATTACTTAAGATCGGTTTCACTAATAAAAGTCATACCAATACATAAGTCGGGCCTTTGTGAATAGTTTTACCAAGAACACAACCAAGTCATGAGCGGTTATACTAAATCACACATATTGGTTGTTCACAAGATATGCAATGAATAACAATACTAATAACGCCTGGCGGTTGTTCACAGCAAAAATACCTAGTTGTGTTGTTACTGGTGGAGCCGTCTATTAGGATAGGAAAGTATCCTAATTAGGCGAAATCTCTTACGACTGCTCGTTTTAAAGACTTCTTTGGGATTGGGAAGCTCTACGAGTACCGTTGGAGGGAAACTAGATAATTGCAGTTTATTATTAGTTTTCGATTGATTTGATTGACTAAATGTTGTTGAACTTTGATAGCACCTAGTTTGTTTATGCTTGAGAATCTTCTCTTCTGATATAAGATTCACTCAAACTAGATCGAAGTATCGACGGGGATCTTTAGACTGTTTGTAGATCTAAAGACGTCTTGTGATAATCCGTTGATAACAAACTCTGTTTTGTGTGTGATTGACCACAGGAGATTCAAGTTGATTGTGTGCAGGTGTTTATTGAAGATCTAAGTAGATTTGAAGACAAAGAAGATTGCTTGTTTGAGTTCATAATCTTTGATGTGCTAATGCTTGATGGGTTGGGGATCCAACTATAATCGGTTTATCTTTGTGATAACCTTGATTATTAGTTGAGTAGATCGCCATCAATACGTTTCTTTGTGATTAAAAGTATTGATTGCATAGTCTAAACAATTACCTTGGTAGTTGTTGACAGATTGATTTAAGAACCTGACAAAGGAGTTTATTGGGATAAACGGAAGAGCCTTTTGTCAAACTCATATCACTTGTTTGAAAATATTTGTTACCGAACAGATTTGTTGTTCTTTTATAATTTGGAATACGAACCAAAGGAATTGTTCCAAGTGTGTGACTTATTGCAAGTTGGAGGCGCAGGGAAACAGATGAAACTAGGTGAACTATAGGTTTAGTTGCTTGGTATCAACTATACGAAGTTGGTTTAGATTTTGTATAGCGGCTTAATCCTGAGAGTATTCAATTCTGGACAAGGTCCCGGGGTTTTTCTGCACTTGCGGTTTCCTCGTTAACAAATCTTGTTGTGTCTTTTACTTTTATATTTTCGCAATTATAATTATTTTTATTGTAATTAGAAGTAAAATACACAAAAGTTAATTCCTAATTACTTGATAGCAATCCAATTGTGTTTGGTTAAGTCCGAACCTATTAACAATTAATCATACTTCTTTGTTGTATTGTCTCGATTTTGTATCCATAGTCAATCACATAAGTTATCTTGTTGTCGTATTGTCTCGATCTCGTATCCATAGACGATCAAACGAAGTGTGAACCTATTCGTTGTATTGTCTTGTCTTAGTCCATAGACAATCACTTTCGGATAAAGGACTTATAGGTGAAAAAGTTTTAGATTGAGGTATATTTGGGTACCCTCGTCTTTTCAATTGGTATTAGATCCGGCAAACACGAAAAGATCTAACAATCTGTGTTTGGTGGATCCAACCTATAAGAATTGAATCAGATGGATGATTCAGTTAACCTTTTGGCAGGATTAGATGACTCAAAGTTGTTTGGAAATTAAAAACAAACAATGAAATTGTTCAGTCTCTGCGATCGAAAGAAATTTGGTCGGTAGAAGAGTGTCAACTGTATCTCAGACTCACTGAAGATCCTAAATACAAAATGAGTCGAAAACTCGTTGAATTTGCTGAAATTTAAAAATAAATCAGTGATCTATCTTTAGAACCCGAAGTTTACGAGTTAAAGGAAGAGGAGTCTCTTAAAAAGACTTGCAAAATCCTCAATGATAGTCAACTATTACAATATGAAGTGGATAGTCTTATTTTGGAACTTGAAGTTATGAAACGAACTCCGAAAGAACCAATGTCTGAAAGAAGTCAGTATTTGCATGATTATTGCATGAACTTTTCTCTAGATAATTTAAGCTCTGAATCTAGACCTTCTAATTCAAACTCTAAAAAAAATCTTTTCAGATAGTAATGTCTGTATGACCAGTGATTCATCTTGTTCAAACACTATGGTCAAAGAAAATAAATTGACTTTCGATAAAATGTTTCCAAAAACATTTATGGAATATATGAGGCCCATGAACATGTTCGAAAATGGTCTTCCTACTCCTCTCAAAGAATGGGTTTCGGATCCATGGGGCAACTCCCAAACCGATCCATGTGAGACCGATTCTCAACCGACACCGTTGGTGATAACCAAAGAATGAAAATTCAGTTCTCATTCTTTTCATCTTCTCAAGTTTTAACAACAGAGAAAAAACCCACTTCAAATCGAAAACAATTTTCAGTTTCGATCTTTATCTATGCTTGATATTGAAAAGTGACTTTATTCCTTTCAATCATCAAAGGGTCTTTGGTTTTTTCTTCATATTCACACCGAGAAAGGTTTTTCGTACATCAACAGACATCATCGATTGTAAGTGTTCTCTTCTCTATTTCGAATTCGTGTATTCTATCAACATGCACAATAGGGATTTTTCAAGAGGAGAAGGGTTTAATCAAACCCATAGGAGAATCACACCGAACTTGAACTTTACTGAAGAAACTATATGTTCACTTCCATCTCTCTACTTTGATGTTAGTACCGGAATTTATTTTGTTGATCGTAGTTGCTTCAAGAAGTATAGTTCAATGCATGATAAACAAATCATTTGTGAAAAGAAATATGTGTATGTTGATATGAAGTACTATAATGAATTAATTCATAACCGTAATCACTGGGGTGATATTCATTCCGGTATCTATCCTGGTTCTCCAGAGTTAACTAGGGAGTTTTATGGTAATATACACCATGCGGATGAAAAAGTCTGTAAGTTCTTCACTATGATTAAGAGACGTCACTTTGAAGTAAATGAAAGCATTGTTGCATATCTACTTGGTTACGGTTTGAAAAATGTTTCTCTACCCAGGAGCAGAGACTTCAACAAACAGCATATTGCTGAAATCCTTGGTGGAAGTAGTTGGAGGGGTAACAGTCTCTGAATTGATGATATTCCAGAACATCTCAAGTTTTTTGGTAAGCTTGTTGTACCCAATCTTTCACCTAGCAATATGCACAAGGTAATATGGAGTCCTGAAGTGTCAAAGTTAATTTATCACATGGTAATTGGTACTCCAAACTTTGATTTTTTTGGGTTCATTATCAGACAAATGATTAGAATCTGGAAGAATGGAAAAAGCATGGGATTTCCATGCCTTATCACTAGAATCTGCAGTTCTTATGAAATTGCTGCAAATGATTCTCAAAGACTTGTGCCAAAGTCTCATAATCACTCTATAATCAACAGAATGAGGGGAGAAATTCATACCAAGACCAACTCAAGTGCTGGTCCTAGCACTTATATGCAAGATGTTGATCTTGAGACCTTCTATCGAAGGCTCAGTAGGAGGAATGATTGTCTGGAGCGCCAAGTCAGCTTTGCATCTTTCAAGCATCCAGAACTTGCTTCAGATCTCACCCTGATTGTTGAAGAATATAAGGATACAGAATATGAAGAAGATTTTGACTTGAGTGACACCAGTTTCAAGTTCTTAGACTTTTGTCTAAATCAGTTAAGTTCTTTTTGGAACTGTAAGACTGTGTTATCTTTTGAACATTTTATTCTAAGTATTGTAAAACTTTAATATTGTGATCTGAACTTATGTGTAATAGTATGATGGTTTCAGTATTTTAATTTTATTTATATTTCAGTACTGTAAAAAATATTATTTCTATGTGTTTATGGGATGTTTGATTTCGGTTTTCATAACCTTGATATTCGATCTCATATTATGTGAACCCTTATGGTTTGGGTGACTTTTTGATTTAGCGGGATTGAGTTCTAGCCCATGTTGGTAGGATTTATCAAAGGATCATAAGGGGTTCCGATTGAAACTAATATGTGAAAAAGTCACAGTATGTTGAATCATTTGGTTTAGCATAAAAGCATATGTGTTTCGGGGTTTAAACTTTTGCATCGCACTAGTTAAAACCGGTTTTCAACCTTTCTATGGTAAAGGTTGGTTTTTGTTGTTGTTCTTTTGTCTTGCAAGAGGATCACCACATGGTGATATTCCTCCCCGGAAATATGTGAATAAATGGAGAAGAGGATGCGGAATTTGAGGTAACGAATTAGTTAATCGTTTTCCTGTTTAAGAAAAGCCTGATTTTATTGCATATATTTATTACTTTTGCTTAACAAAATTTCGGTACAATTGATGTTTATTCCATTATTTATGTATGGATGTGTGTGTGATTCAATTTTTTATGGTTAAGAAAAACTATTGATATTTTGCTTTATTGTTTGGTATCAATTGTTTAGGCTTACGAAATTTCGGTGCAATTGCGGTACTATAATGTCTATGTTTGTTTCAATTGCTTCCGGTTGAGGTAAATAATTATGCAAGTTGATATATTTGGTTTGTATGAATTGTTTATGGCTTAACAAAAGGGTTTTCGGGATCAATTGTTTAGTCCAATTGGATTCCGGATAAGAGAAACTAAGTTAATTCTGATCTTAGTTAGAGTTATCAAAGTGGAGGTTTCGGTTATTCAAGTCTAATCGAATGCCTTAACAAGAAATACTAGTTAACTAACCTAGTACTTGTCTTGTTTAAAAGTGAAAGGTCTAAGTTATTATTTGAATAATTAGAAACTGATGAGAAAAATAAAGTTAATTTATATTGGTCTTATTGAACAAGCGATTGTTTTGTGCAATCGGTTTAGCAAAAGAACAAGCGATTATTTTGTACAATTTTTGATTTGCTAAACTACTAGGGAAAATTGCTTCGGGCAATTGTTTCCTTGGTAACATATCAAAACAAAATTACTTTGTAGTTTCGGTTTTGATAATGGTTATCTAAAATGGTGTGTGGAACCCTCGTGCTTAACTCTTATAGGTTGCAAGTCTTTTGAGATTTGTAAGATCCTTTCGGTTTGTCCTTTATTTGCTCGTACCTTTGTCATTTTGTGACAAAAAGGGAGAGAAATAGATGGAGCAAACAAGTGATTTGGTATTACTAAGGAAAGGACAATGGTGCTTAAATGTTATATATAACGAAAGAGTAAAACATAGACCTAGGGGGAGTAATATATCATATTGATACTTGTAGTTATATGGACTACAAAGGGAATAACAAAGATGTGCGGATTGAAAATATACCTATCTTACCTTTAGGAGGAATATTAGCTTTGTTATTATAATGTCAACATCGGCATTTATGGATTAAATGTATACAAGTTATTGTGTTGTTGAAACTTGGAATCAAGCGTATGTATAATGAATTCTTGTAATTTTTTTATCCATATGATGTAAGAGTTTTGTCACTAAAATTGACAAAGGGGGAGATTATTAGAGCATTGTTCGGTTGAACCCACCAAGCATTTGTATGTCAAGTTTGGTTGTCATATTTTAGTGAATCAAAACTAATTTAAAGAGTCGCTTAATTATTTACTAGAGTCAACTTCGTATAGGTTAGCTAGAAAGTTGCTAGGGTATGAGACTTACAAGTATTACGTGAAGACTTGAAGAATGTGAAGAAGTAAAGAGATACAACGACGACATCATCCTTCCTCTTGAGGTTAGTAATATTTGACTTGAACTGTTTCATTCCTAACGTATCTTTCAAGTCGTGCATATTGAAAACATAACTGCAAAGCTGTGAATTATTATACTCTAGTTAGACATAGTATTAAAGAATTACAATACGAAGTATAATGTCTATATTTTAAACTTCGTATATAAGACATCGACATAATCGTATGAATGCTATTGTGATTATGTATGGGTGTGGGTGAAGATTTTTCCCTAGGAAACAATGTTTTACATTCGTTTAAAGGAAGTACAATTTTTTTTAGCTTGGTAATAAAATTTTATTCAAACCAAAAATAATAACAGAAAGTTACAAAATCAAGCCCATATATGAGCTTTATAGAACCAAGCCCATTTTGGACTTTTATTTGAAAAAGCTGAAACTAAATAAAAAGCCCAACAACTTTAACTAGTTCTATAGTATGGTTTATCAGGGGTTTACGTTGGACTAATGAAATCTGTTCTTGAATTATACTTTCTTCTTTCACCTTTTGGTAGATTAGCTCCTCTTTTCGCCATTGAATCTGCTGAGAAATTTATCTCTCTATAACCATGTGAGAAGTGCCATTCTTGCAGAGAATTTTTAATCTTGTTCCATATTGTCATACTACACCAAGGAACTCCCTCATTTTGAAATGCTTTCATTGCAGCTTGAGAGTCAGTTTGGAAACAGACTTTGAGAAAGTTGTTGCTAACAGCCCACTCACCTGAACTTAAGATAGCAAAGATTTCTGCTATAAAATTTGTAGCTAGACCCAATCCTCCAGACTCTGCATATAAGAACTCTCCCCTCCAATTTCTTCAGAAAAAACCATACCCTGCATCTCCAGGATTTCCTTTTGAGGCACCATCACAAAAAATCAGAATGAATGGATCTGTTGGAAGCTTAAAATATATCTCTATGACTCTTGTAATCTTCACTTTCCTACAACTGAGCTTAAAGGTTTTCAATATCTGTAGGTCATAGATTGTGTTCCACATACTTCCAGACATTCTCACATCACATTCCTTTGTAAAATGAAGAATTCTTTGCTTCAGAGATTCCATTTTAATTGCTTCTTCTTCATAGACTATTACATTTCTCAGGAACCATATCTCTTTTAGTGTAATCATAGATACCACCTTCCATAGTTCTTTTATAGATGGGCTTTTATGATTTGTAAGTTGAAGCATTTCTTCAAAAGATTTAGGATTTGTAAACTGAAATATTCCTCCCAGCCAACTCCAAATAGTTTCACTGAAGTCACAGGACCATAGAATGTGCTCCAAATTTTCTTCTTATTTTCTGCAGAGGGAACCTTGATGCTAAAGCTTCATTTTTTCATCTGAAGGCACTACTCCTCTCACTAGCTTCCAAGCATTACCTGATATATTGGGGGGTATACTTTTATGCCATATTACTTTTGCCCACTTTACAGGATGAATTTTTTTCTTATGCACTATGCAGCAGAAGCAACAGTAAATATGCCAGTTGAAGTTGCACTCCAAATTCTTCTGTCTTCTTTATTGTCTAGAACTGACAATTCTGCTATCTCAAAAAATTCAAGAAAGTTGGCTGGAATATGCCATTATCCATTTCTTATCAGTTCTTTCACTTTCATTTCTGGCTTTTGTATCATAATGGAATTTTCTGGAAATAAGACTTTTAAAGGTTTGTTTTTTATCCAGTTGTCATTCCAGACTGAAATGTTATTACCATCTCTCACCAGCCATCTTGTATTTTCTGCTACATCATCTACAACCCATTTTATGCCAGGCCAGATTGAGGACTTTTTGTAATAATCAATCCAATTTCCATTCTTGTCTTGAAACTTTCCTTGAAAAAATCTAGCCCATTCATCTTTTCCATTTTGAATCTTCCAACACAGCTTCATCAGTATTGCTTTATTTATCACTTCTAACTGTCTTATTCCCAAGCCTCCTTCTGCTAATGGTGAACAAGTCTTCTCCCATTTAAGAGTTACTGTCTTTCTCACTGAGGGGTCTTCAGACCATAAGAAGTTTCTTATAATTATTTCACTTTCTTTTAACACTTTTCTTGGCCAATTGTATACTGACATGTTGAAAATAGGAATGTTGCATGATACAAACTTCACAAGAACCAATCTTTCTTGAAAAGAAAGCATTTTCCCCTTCTAACCAGCTAAATTCTCTTGTAGCATTTCTACACATCCCCATACATGATTTGATCTTATCATTCCTAGAATTAACATAACTCATAAATACTTATCAGGAAGCCAGATAGAGTCATACCACAATCAGCAGCTAATTGATTTCTCCTTGTATTTCTTGTACCTCCTACAAAGCATTTACTCTTTGTGAGGTTTATTTCTTGACCTGAAGCTTTCTGATACTCTTCAAGAATCAATAATAATCTTCTCAAATTTCTTCTATCTCCATTACATAAGAGAAAGATATCATCTGCAAACATGATATGAGTTGGATGCACTCCATTTCTATGTACCATTGGAATTAATTCACCTTTCAGCACCATTGGAGAAATCTTTCTACTTAAAACATCTTCAGCCATAACAAAAAGGAGAGGGGAGAGTGGATCTCCCTGTCTTAACCCCTTACTTACGTTGAAGTAACCAACTGGTCCTCCATTTACAAGAAATGATATTTTTGCTGATTGAAGTAAGATATGAATCCATTTTATAAATTTGTCTGAGAATCCAAATTTTCCAGCGACTTAAAGAGGAATTCCCAACTAAGTGAATCATAAGCTTGTGAAATATCTAACTTTAATCCCACATTACCTCCTCTTCTGTTTGAATCTAGTTCATTGATCATTTCAGATGGTATAACTATTTGATCTTGAATATTCCTGCCTTTGATGAAAGCACCTTTCTGAGAAGATACTATTTTCTGCACCACTAAGCTAAATCTTGTAGTGATAATTTTGGTAAAAACTCTGAAACAAAAATTCATTAAACCTATTGGCCTGAATTGATTTGTTTTTCTTGCATTTCTGACCTTAGGGATGAGCATTAAAAAGTTTGCATTCATACCTACTCGGATAAACTCTTTTTCCCAACAATATTGATTAGGTTTCACAAAGTCTTCCCTTATAATGTCACATGCCAGTTTATAGAACCATCCACCAAAACCATCTGGTCCAGGTGAGCTCTCAGGATCCAATTCAAATACTGCTTTCATTATAAACAGTACAATTCATAAACTTGTTTTATGAATCGAAAGGGAAATCTCTAGGCTTATTGGTAGTGTTATTCATTGCAAATCTTTGGATTACCAATATGTGTGTTTAGTATAACCGCTCATAACTTGTTTATGTATCTTGGTAAAACTATTCACAAGGCCTGACTTTTGTATTGGTATGACTTTTATTAGTGAAACCGATCTTAAGTAATCACATGAGATGGTATGATCGATATATTATAATTGGTAGAACCAACTCTAGACATTGGGGAACCGATCCTAGTAAGAGGTGCAACCGATCACAAGCATGTGGAATCGATCCCTGTAAGAGGTTCAACAAGTCTTAGTAATTGGTGACCGATCCTATGACTTATGCAACCAATTATGAGTAAATACCATAATTATGTGGTAACCGATCCTAATATCTAGTCAACCAATTTTTGGAAAGCTAGTGTGACCGATCCTAATACCCACATGGAGGTAAAACCGAAGCTTTATGTTTTGGTAGAACCGTGAAACCCATTAATGGTGATTTGATAGGATAATCAATCACATAGTTCTTGGATGAAACAATTCTAAACTCGTTTGGAAGTGTGGCAAATCGGTTCCAAGATGGTAAATATGAAAAAGGATTTACCAAGTAAAGATGTCGACATACTTTAAACACGTGCAGTAATTCTTACCTTTTATTGTTCAAATATATTCCTTAATAACTAAAGGAGAATCCCGGATCGAAATAAATTGAGAATCTTTTAATTAAGGTTTTTAGTTTTATATGCTTCTAATTTCCAGCAATTAAAATGCACATATTTAGAAAATAAAAATTGGTAATGTGCATGTACTAATTGGAGATTTTCTACTGAGATTTCGGTCAATATTTGGACAGAGCATTTCCAGGAATTATGAAAACCGAATTTGGAAATATATTTCATATATTGAGAATATTTTCGGTTTTGGAAATTCCTTGGTGTCCAAACTTCCTTGGTCTATAAATATTGAAGTTTGCATTTCGAGCAAACTAATCCTCAGAGCCAGCAAAACTACCTAGTTGTGTTGTTACTAGTGGAGCCGCCTATTCGGAGAGGAAAGTACCCTAATTAGTCGAAATCTCTTACGACCGCTCATTTTAAAGACTTCTTTGGGATTGAGAAGCTCTACGAGTACCGTTGGTGGAAAACTAGATAATTGCAGTTTATTATTAGTTTTCAATTGATTTGATTGACTAACAGTTGTTGAAATTTGATTGCACCTAGTTTGTTTATACTTGAGAATCTTCTCTTCTGATATAAGATTCACTCAAACTAGATCGAAGTATCGACGGGGATCTTTATACTGTTTGTAGATCTAAAGACGTCTTGTGATAATCCATTGTTAACAGACTCCATCCTGTGTGTGATTGATCACAAGAGATTCAAGTTGATTGTGTGCAGGTGTTTATTGAAGATCTAAGAAGATTTGAAGACAAAGAAGATTGCTTGTTTGAGTTCATAATCTTTGGTGTGCACAAAACTTGATGGGTTGGGGATCCAACTATAATCGGTTTATCTTTGTGATAACCTTGATTGATTAGTTGAGTAGATCGGCATCAATACGTTTCCTTGTGATTAAGAGTATTGATTGCATAGTCTAAACAATTACCTTGGTAGTTATTGATAGATTGATCTAAGAACCTGACAAAGGAGTTTATTGGATAAACGGAAGAGCCTTTTGTCAAACTCATATCACTTGTTTGAAAAGAGTTGTTACCGAACAGATATGTTGTTCCTTTACTGTTTGGAATACGAACCAAAGGAATTGTTCCAAATGCGTGACTTATTGCAAGTTGGAGGCGCAGGGATACAGACCGAACTAGGTGAACTATAGGTTTAGTTGCTTGGTCTCAACTATACGAAGTTGGTTTAGATTTTGTATAGCGGCTTAATCCTGAGAGTATTCAATTCTGGACAACGTCCAGAGGTTTTTCTGCATTTGCGGTTTCCTCGTTAACAAAATCTTGTTGTGTCTTTTACTTTTCTATTTCCGCAATTATAATTGTTTTTATTACAATTAGAAGTAAAATACACAAACGTAATTCCTAATTACTTGATAGCAATCCTGTTGTGTTTGGTTAAGTCCGAACCTATTATCAAGTAATCATACTTCGTTGTTGTATTTTCTCGATCTTGTATCCATAGTCAATCACACAAGTTATCTTGTTGTCGTATTTTGTCGATCTCGTATCCATAGACGATCACACAAAGTGTGAACCGATTCGTTGTATTTCTCGACTTAGTCCATAGACAATCACTTTCATAGAACCCTAGTTACAAAATTATTAGAACATGGCTATGAATTTCTCAAAATCCATAAAAACAATCATAAAAAAGAAAAAGATTAAACCGATATCAAAGAACGGTGTCGTCTCTTCAATCCGTATAAGCTCCTCAAATGGCACGACATCCCACATCGTCTGTCTTCCTTTCCCTTTGCCTGTCACTGACCAAAGAAGAAAAACAAACTCCAGCCGCCCAAGAAAAATGAACTCCAGCCGACCTATCCTCCCCTTCGTCCGTAACCAACCAGAAGAATATCCCACCAAGAATCTCCCCTGAAACAGTGCATGCATGGATGGCGTCACAGAATCTACTTTGGAAAGAAAATATGTTCCATGGCTTTACGTATCGACTGCATTAATTCAATCCCACTAATAAAGGTAGGTGAGTTGATGTTACTTCCCTTTTTCTTTTCAATTTTCTTTCCATTTTAATCCACAGGTGGAATAAGAAATGGTCACTCGTGGTAAAACACACAAAAAAAAAAAAGAGAAATAAAAAAGCCACCATCCATCACGTGCCACCATCATCGTGAAATGATTTCCTTCACCACCTGGGCATCATTTTTCCCTCCATAAATTGTTTTCAAACTTCCAAAATATATTCACCAAATGGCCCAGTTAACCAAATCTTGCCCAAAGCCTAACATGCGCATAAAGAAGCCCAAGTTCCTCTTCTAGTTCCATGAGTTGCAAACTCCAGTATAGCTTCCCATATAGCTTCCCGTTTAGCGGTTTATTTCCGGAGTGATCGGGTTTACTTGTACTTTCTACAAAAGCACTAAAATAGTATTGTTGGCCAATATCGAGTCCTAACTAATATAAATATAGGTATAAAATATAACACATACGTTTTTATCAACACCCCTACAATTATATTTTGCTAGTTCTGAGCAAAACAAAAAATATATCCGCTCCACAGCTGGATAAAGAGCGATGTCTGCCAAACAACGAGACGATTCCACTAAACAGTGGTGTAGAGATATCTGCTAAACAGCGAGATGGATAAACCATGGATAAAGATGTCTGCTAAACAGCTAAACAGAAAGACACGCTAAACAAATGATTATTTTTTTTTAATTGTAGACCTGCTAAACAGCTGGTCATAGAAGATACTTTTAAAATAATATTATTTATTATTTTATCTTTTTTTATGTAGATCCGCTAAACAATTGGTCATTTTTTTTTAAAGACCAGCTCTACAACTGGTCATATCATGCAATTTTTTAATGAAAATTCCTAACGAAGATGTCACTCCCCCACATTTAAACATTACATTATCCTCAATGTAAGTGAGTCATTCAACTTAGAAATTTCTTAAATGATGTGCAAAAAGTAACCAAATAAAAATAAAACAAGAACATAGACTTACCTACTGGAATATACAAACAAGATTCTCCATATATCAACAACCTCAATATTTGGGGATCAACCCAGAGCACAATATATACAATCGATGACAACCTCAAATCCTCGTTGAAGCAACGTAAAGATATAGAGATTATCAAAAGGAAAGAGCTACCCCCAAACCTGGTTTTTGGAAAGGATGTATCAATTTGATCAAAAATAACCGAGTCAAAGGGTTCGCTAGAGATGAGAACTGAAACGATCTGGGAGTCATGCACATGCAAAGACAAATCACGAGATGCAAAATAATATAGTAATACTGGAGAAGCACGCAGTTCTAATCCAAAATTATGAATCTTATGAAAAGTTGTGCTAACAATTCTAGGTATATTAACTTCTCCACCGGGTTTGTGACCCTGTACTAAATCATCATCATAATCTTTTTTTTTTTTGATATTTAACCAAGGAATCAATAGGAATATCACAATAAAGATGATTGAAAAAACCTTATAGATAGAGTGTAATGTTTCTAAGTCACTAGACTTAACTACAGTTTCCTCGGAATTTACACATTCTTCATAAGCATCATTGTTATAGCACTGATATGTCACGCCGTCTAAAAGAATGGTGTCCTCAATCCTAAAATCATCCTTTTGAATAGGTGATTGATCATTAACACGATAAAGAGTTGGATTAAATACACCACTTTGACTTGGTATGACAATGTATCTATTCCTGTAATCACAACTATCAAGTTCATCATCATTATCCATGCATATTGATTCATTAGTTAAAGCGGTATCATCATAAATATCAAGAGTTTTAGAAAAATTAGAACTTGTCTCCTCGGTAAGACCAAAATCTTTTACCGACTGAGTTAGTTGAGCAATCGATAAATCAGTTTGTTCAGCAAGTTGAGCAATATAAGCATGGGTTTTGCTCAACTCATCAAAAAATAACTCATTAGCTTTGGCATGTTCAACAATGTCAATATTGAGGCGTTCTAGCAAAAATAATTGTGATGACGATGGGTCACAGTAAGATTGATCATGTCTCTCATACTGTGACGGAGAAATGTGTGAATAATATTTGGAATCAACACATTGTGGCTCATAATCAGGGTAAGGTTGGTGATGATCATAACCTTCACAAGGTCCGGAACGATCATACATGTAGTTGCAGGAAATCCTACACTACACCCCTCATATAATTTCATTATTAATCAACTCATTTTTAGGTTTACACTCTTAATTTTATTGATCAATCTTTGAATGTTCTTACAAGAAAAGATAAAGAAATTAAGAATGATCTCTGCTCTAGACTTTCTCTTTCCTATTTACTTGTTTCTTACTCAAAATATATCTCTCTCCTTTCTTTACAACTTGAACGACTATTTATGGGGAAATACATAGTGCATGACAGCTAATCTGTCCTTTATTTTCGGATATGATCTGCGACATTCTCGCAACCTTACAAATATTAATTTCGCAAGCTCTATAATTTTCGCAGGACTATCACATCTTTCTTGTGATCTTAACTGACATCATTTATTATATTCTTCCTGAAATTATTCTGCGACGCTGTTGTATTGTGTTGTTGATAATTTCGCTGAAATATTGTCGTTGCGAGATTCTGATCCTACATCTTGCCTCTTCTCATATCTTTTCTGCGAAGTAGAGAATGATGTGAGAAATGCCGCAGCTGTTCTCCTCTTCATATTCTGCATTTATCACACGTATTCTTTCTTCCATTTATTTCTTGACACGTCTTTTTTAACCGTTGCTTTTTAACCGCTTATATCTTTCCGTATTAGTCGTGTTTATTTTCTCGAGGAGAAATTCCCTCTATATATATTCCTTCTCACTCTCTTTTTCTCTCTTTTTATTTTCTCTGCAACTTCATCGTTCTTCTGCAAATTCCATTATTGCAACTTTTCTTCTTTCTTATTCAATCATTTTAAGTTCTTCTTCATCTTCATATTATTTCTTCTGCAGATCTTCATCGTTCGTAATTTTCTTCGAAACAATCTCCCTGCTATTGTTTTCCATGGATTCATCAAGGTTGGTTTTCTTTTTTCTTCTTTATATGTTTTGTTGAAATTGATCTTGTTTATTGCCTTATTTGATGTTGTTTATGTGATTCCCATACTCTTGTTATTTCAGCAAAAGCGCTTTCAACACTAGATTTACAGTTCACAACCCTAACATTCCCAAATCGCAGCATAAGGTTGTTGCGCATAAAAGAAAGTCTGCGAATGAGAAGGTAGTAAGAAACACTATCCTTTTCTAATAACAATATTGTTGCCTCTGTTTCTTATCTGGATTGTAATTCGCAGAGTGATAAAGATGTCAATAAACCTCTCAAGAAATATCGCCACCTTAAAACTGTTCCAACTTCTGTTCCCTTCCACTTACTCATCTCTTCTAAATCTCCTGCGACATCTTTGCAAGAGTCTGAGAAGAATCTTCATTCTTCCATTTCTGTTTTGGAGGCTAAATATGCCAGAATTCGCAAAGAAAATGCATTGCTCGTCTCTGCCCTTATTGGTTCTCGCGACCGAGCAGAAAGAAGACTTGATTATCTTGCTTATTTTAAGGATATTCAAGATAGGAATCATCAGAGAGCACTTCTTCGTCAAGTTAATCTCCGGGCTGAAGTCCTTGTAAATGACATTTTATTGTCCAAATCTCTTCCTCCTACATCAATTGAACCTTTAGAAGTAGATGATGATGAAGTTCCTCGTCCTGCTGATAGTGATTATGATTACGAAACCGGTGCAGAGGAGAATTTCTTGGAAGACGAAGAATAAATTCCTTCTAAAGAAGCATCTGCTGGTGTTAATCAAAATGAGAAAGAAATTTCTCCTGAAGAAGTAATTGCTGGCGATAATCAAGATGCTAGTCAAGGCGAAGATCAGAACCGAAATAAAGGAGAGGCTTGCGATAATGAGAATATTGGCGAAGAATTTCTGTTATCTCCTGCTACTGAAATTAATACTGAAGCTTGAGCTTCTTATCTAGCTTTGTCTTCTTGAACTGTCTTATTTTTATCACTTCTGCGAGTTACATTTTTCAACCAACTTTGGAATCAACTTTTCCTTTTAATATTTTGTTGATGAGAAAGATAATGCTTCTTGTGTATTGATTCCCATACTTGCCTCTCATTATATTTCGTGCAAAAAATAAATTGTTTCGAATACTTATAAATATTTTGTTTAATCATGTGGTCTTATTTTGCCTCCCTAATTAAAGGTCTTATTATGCCACCTCTTGTCATTGCGACAAAATCGCAAGACGTCCTTGCACTTTCATGCAAAAACCCATTGATCTTCCTTAACTTTTTCTTTTGTATTATGGCCTCTTCAGGAATGTTGCGACAATATGACAGGCCTAAATATTCTTGCGAAAATAAAGCCCCATGACACTGCCGTCTTGCGACGAAATCGCAGGACGTCTTCGCACTTTCATGTGAAAACCCATTGATCTCGTCTTATCTTTTTATTTTGTACTATTGCCTCTTCAAGATTGTTGCAAAAATATGACAAGCCTTAATACTCTTGCGAATAGAAAGCCTCATGAAATTTGCGTCTTAAGACACTTATCAGCTCCCTAATGGAGGGTGCCTCCCTTATCTTCCCCCTGGTTGCCCCTTCAAGGAGGCGTACTTCTACCATACAAGGTTAGCTCCTCCCATCCAGTCTTAACAACAACCAGTTGTTTTCGCAGCCTCTTATCCCTTTTACCTATATGGTTTATGGTTACGAGACTGCACCCGAAGTGGGGTTTTCTTCGGGCCGAGTGAAGTATAAGCCAAGACTTGTCAAGAATGGCAAGGTACGCTTCAAACGTCCCTGGAACTCTTGAATCAACCGTGTACCTCGGCGCCTTGATCAGATCTGCACTCCTTGGGAGAGTCCTTATTACCTTAGTCTCCCAACCCAAGTCATATGCTTAAGCTGAGAATCCAAGGTGCCTCTCCCGGATGGGCTTTATTGACCCCAAATCTCCATGACTCAGGTTCCGGTGGCGGTGTAGCCTTTCCCTGAGCCATGCAACAGGTACCCCCTAATATGACGTACTTTAGGTCTTACATTTGCCTCTTGCGAAATTTTATTCGCAAACTAGGTTGTACGCCATAAAGGTTCGCCCCCTTTTTTATGTCATTGTTCTGTGATTACTCTGTGAAAATTTCGCACATCATGATCTTGTTTTCATATGAGTAATCTTGCAATTATTCTTTCAGAATCCATAACTTCTCAAAGCTTCTTACGGATTATATCTTTTTAAGTACAACATGTTCCATGGTCTGTCTAATCTATGACCAACATCTCTTCCTTCTGGATCCATTAATCTATAATCTCATGTTCCAACTATCTCCTTAATGATGTAAGGTCCATCTCATTTTTTTGCTAATTTTCCACCATTTTCTCGCTGATATATTGGTGTTTCTCGCAGAACTAAATCTCCCGGTTGAAATTCGCGTATTTTGACACGTTTATTATATTCTTGGGCTAATCTTCGCTGATAATTCTCCATATGTTATAAAGCTTTTTCTCTTCTTTCTTCTAATTCATCAAGTTTGTTTAAAATCAAGCCCGCACTAAGATTTTTCTCCCAAGCTTCTCTTTTTGTTGTCGGAATAACAACTTCTGTTGGTAACACCCCTTCAACTCCGTATGTTAAACAAAAAGGTGACATTCCAGTAGCTTCTCTTCTAGTTGTATTATAAGCCCATACTGCATTATGTACTTGTTCGCACCATGCTCTGTGATATCCTTCCAATTTCTTCTTTAATATATCTGCAATTGTTTTGTTTGTTGCTTCTACCTGCCCATTAGCTTGTGGATACAAAGGAGTAGACTTTCCACATTTTATCTTGAATGCATTAAGTAGCATTTCTATATTGTGCCCTTCAAATTGTTTTCCATTATCAGATACCAACTGTGCAGGAATTCCGAATCTGCAAATGATATTTTCGAATATGAATGTAAAGATATCTTTGTCGCGAATATGTTGTACTGCCTTCACTTCTGTCCATTTTGTGAAATAATCTGTTGCGACTATTAAATATCTTCTTTGTCCAAAACCTGGTAAAAATGGTCCCACAATATCTAAGCCCCACTTTCCAAAAGGCCACACACTGGTTGAAGATGATAGTGGTGCTCCAGATGCATGTATTTTCTTTCCATGCAGCTGACAATCTTCGCAACGTCTTGATATTCGTTTTGCATCTTCGTGCATGTATGGACAGTAATAACCTTGCATTTTTGCTCTATGTGCCAAAGATCTTCCTCCGCTATGATTGCCAGCATCCCCACTATGTAACATTTTTAGCACTTTTTCTCCTTCCTCTCGTGTCAAACATCTGAGTGATGGTCCATTAAAGGATTTTCGGTATTGCAACCCATCTCTTAATTCATAATTCGTTGCACGGCTTTTTAACTTGTGTGTTTCTAATCTATTTCTTGGTGTTTCTCCTTTCGCCAAATATGCATGAAGTTCCATTCTCCAGTCTGCGATATTGTTCATTTGTTCTTCTTCTTCATTGTCTATTATCATCACATCCACGTCTTCTTCTTCTTTATTGATTGATGATGACAGAAGTGTTTGTATTTTTATGCATCTCGCAGTTGGATCTGTCATCATGCTTGAGATGAAAGCAAAAGCGTCTGCGAGTCTGTTATCCTTTCTTGAAATGTGCCTCCATTTTATTTTTGGGATTTTCGCTGACAATTCTTCAACCAGCTTCTTGTATTTCTTCAAGGATGGTTCATTTGTAGTATACTCTCCCTTTATTTGGCGAATAACTAGCTGCGAATCACTAGTGATCCTAGCATTTTCTAATTTCATTTCTATTGCGAATTTTAAGGCATGTATCACAGCTTCATATTCTGTTTCATTATTAGTGGATGCAAATTCCAATCTGAATGAAAAAGCCATCTTTATTCCTTCTGGCGAAATTAAAACAATTCCAACTCCATTTCCTTCTCCATTTGATGATCCATCTACCAATATCTCCCATCTATTTGGTTCTGTTAATAAATCTTTTGGATCTCCGTGTTCTTCTTCTACATCCATCATTTCTTCTACTGCTTCATCTTCTTCTAAAGGAAATTCTGCCAAGAAATCTGCAACAACTTGTGATTTTGGTGAATACAAAATTTTATATTTAATATCAAAGTGGCCTACTTGTGCATTCCATCTCTCCACTCTTCCCGATCTTTTAGAATTCTTCATCACTGATTCAATTGGTACTTTTGTTAATACCTTTATCTTGTGCGCTTGAAAGTATATGCGGAGCTTAAATGATGCATAAACTAATGCTAAGATTAACTTCTCAATCTTTGAGTAATTCTTCTCGACAGTATTAAAAAATTTTCTAATGTAATAAATGGGTTTCTCCACTCCTGCGTCTTCTCGCAATAACACATCATTTAATGCATGCGACGTCGTCGCAAGATAGATCAATAATTCTTCTCCTGATTCTGCTTTTTGTAAAATAGTTGTATTCATAAGATGTTCTTTCATCCCTTAAAAATCTTTTTCACATTCATCAGTCCATTTAAATTTCGCACCCTTCTTGAGTATATCGAAAAAATATTTGCATTTGTCTGATGATCGTGAAATGAATCTCCCCAGCGAAGCTAGAAGCCCATTCAACTTCTATACATCTTTTATTGTTGCTGGTGTTGGCATGTCACGAACTGCTTGCACTTTTTCTGGATCAACCTGTATTCCTTCCTTTGATACAATGTAGCCTAAAAAATTTCCCGATGCAACTCCAATAGTACACTTCTCAGGATTCAATTTAATGTTATACTGCCGCATTTGTTCAAAAATCTCCCTCAGGTCTTGTACATGGTCTTTAGCTTCTTTACTCTTTACTAACATGTCATCCACGTATACTTCTAATGTTTTGTGTATCCATTTTGCGAACACCTTCTCTACCATTCTTTGGTATGTCGCTCCCGCATTTCGCAAACCAAATGGCATTTTCGTGTAACAATATAAACCTCTAGGGGCAAAGAAAGCAGTATGTTCTTGATCTTCTTCAGCGAGAGGGATTTGGTTATACCCTTTGTACCCATCTAAAGACGATACTCTATCGTTTCCCGCTGCGGATTCCACCATTTGAGGAATATCTGGTAACGGAAAACTATCTTTGGGGCAAGCTTTGTTTAAATCAGTGAAATCTATGCAAATCCTGATTCCTTTGTTTTTCTTTGGGACAATGACCATATTCTCTATCCATTCTGGGTATTTAGCTTCTCTTATGATTCCCGCATCAAGCATTTTCTGTAGTTCTTCTTCTATTTGGGAATGGTAAGTTGTTGCAATTTTTCTTATTCTCTGTTTAAATGGTCTCACATTTTTGTTAATCTCCAACTTGTGGCATGCAATTGATGGATCTATTCCCGGTATCTCATCCATGCTTCATGCGAAAACATCTTTATATTCTCGCAACAAGTTAACATTTCTTTCTTCTTCTTCCACATCCATTTTGGTTCCAATTCTCAATATTAGAGGTTCCTCTATAGTCCCAACGTTTATTTCTTTTGTTGGTTCTGCGGCAGTGTAACTGGGTTTAGGTTCTTCCATTGGTGTTGGTTCTTTTATTGTTTTCATAGGTCCTTCTCCTTCTTCCGAAATTTCGCTGGGTATTCCTTTGCCTTCTTTTGCCCTTATCATATATACTCTAAATTCTTCTTCTTTCTTTGCTTCCTTTGCCAACTTTCTGCGAAATTGTTTCTTTTTTGCTTGTCCTTCATAATGCTTTACTTCAATTTGATGACATAATTTCGCATTGTCAACATCTCCTCTGATTTCACCTATTCCATTTGGTGTGGGGAATTTAATACATTGATGCAACATTGATACCACAGCTTTTATCGCATGTATCCATGGTCTTCCTAATAACATATTATATGGCGATTCCATATCCACCACGCACAGCGTTACAAGTGTTTCGATTTCTCCAAGTGGAGTTCGTACCACTATCTCTCCTTTAGGTTTTGTTGTGGATTTTCCAAAGCCGTGAACAAAATATGTTGAACTGGACATTTCTTCATCTTTAAATCCCGTTCCCCGGAATGCGTGATAAAATATTATATCCACTGAACTTCCTGTATCGATTAAAGTTCTGTTCAATATCCATTCTCCTGTGAATTTTGTCGTTGTCTCCTTCTCTTTTCGCGTAATAGGCACTGTGATAACCAATGGAGATGTGTGGTTCAAATTTTCTTTTGGTATTTCTGCCGCCATGAATGTAATTTTTTGCTTTTCCAAATCTTTCAAGGGTGATGTCTTTTCTACCTCCATAACCTTCCTTCCTTCAAAATTTCGTTTATGTATTCTACCTTTGATGTTTTCATGGAATTCATTAACCATCGTTTTTGTTATCATATTACACTCGAATATTTTGTCATCTTCATTAATTCTATTCATCTTTCTTTTAACTGGTTCACTGATTTATTTAATCACTTTCTTGATTTGAATATTCTCAACAACAATCTTCAACTTTCGATCTTCAAGTCCCTGTTTCTAGCGCCATTATGTAGTTGCAGGAAATCCTACACTACACCCCTCATATAATTTCATTATTAATCAACTCATTTTTAGGTTTACACTCTTAATTTTATTGATCAATCTTTGAATGTTCTTACAAGAAAAGATAAAGAAATTAAGAATGATCTCTGCTCTAGACTTTCTCTCTCCTATTTACTTGTTTCTTACTCAAAATAGATCTCTCTCCTTTCTTTACAACTTGAACGACTATTTATAGGGAAATACATAGTGCATGACAGCTAATCTGTCCTTTATTTTCGGATATGATCTGTGACATTCTCGCAACCTTACAAATATTAATTTCGCAAGCTCTATAATTTTCGCAGGACTATCACATCTTTCTTGTGATCTTAACTGACATCATTTATTATATTCTTCCTGAAATTGTTCTGCGACGCTGTTGTATTGTGTCGTTGATAATTTCGTTGAAATATTGTAGTTGCGAGATTCTGATCCTACAATACCTATGAGAATAATTCCAATCATTATTTAGACACTCGGCTCTAACAGGTTCCTGATGATGAGAAGGTGCATATGCATCCTCCTCGGGTGAAATATCAGATGACTCCCCTGTCTCAGATCTTTTGGTAAGATTCCAAAAAGCTATGAAAGAAGTCAACTCACTGGAAACCATAGTACATAGTAAAATTTTCCCAATAACTCACCTTGCAAAAGCTTTGCGAGAATATCAAGTACTTACTTTAGGCCAGTTGTTGATTCCAATCGCCACTTTTCAGACTAAGGTTGTTAGAGCATTGCTCGGTCGAACTCGCATGCCTTGCTATCTCAAGCATGTTTGTCAATGTTAGTAATCAAAACTATGAGTCTTGATTTCTAGCATATTTAGATGTCTCGGAACTAGGACATAGATTGTGTAGTTGAGCTTTAGACTTTACGACGTTCATCTCTTGAAGACGAAGAACTACTAAGGGGAGCTTGTGGAACTTCATCGATAAAAGGTATGTGGAGACTGAAACTTATCTATCACTTGGAAAGTCTATTTCTACTCTATCTCCTATATTGAGACATAAGTAGTGTTACGATATAGTTTTCTATTATACACATTTGAGTTTCGATCTGAGTTTATCTCGCTTATATATTTCTCGGAATATGTGTTGGAAAGCTTTCGCTTCAGCTTCAGCCGAATTCATCTTACATCCGTGACGAAAGTCCGAATAAGATCATATGAAAATTGTCGAGTCACATCTTACATGGTTTGTATGATACAATCATTTTGTGTTATCTTGGAATGTTTCATTATGATAATTTCAATAACTTGAAAATCGCTTTGACTAAAAATAGTTTGTGAACAACAACTATATAACGTCCTCTAAGAAAGTTTCAATGATTGGAATAAAAAGTTTAGAATCATGTACCCATGTTTGGATATAAGCATAGTGCGTTAATCACATTAATGTACAAGTCCAAAACCGGGAACCTGAAGTATGCGTACCCTTATGCGCACTGGTGGTTACTGATGTCTGGGAAAGTATGCGTACCCGTACGCATACCGGCAGAAAGTTCACGTCCGTAAAAATCTGCTGGAGTTTGGAATGTGCTGAAGTATGCATACCCGTACGCGTACTGGCGTAACCAAACTCAAGTCCAACTACTCAAGTATGCGTACCCGTTTGCGTACTTGTGTGGGTTACTTTCTAAAATCGGTTGTGTACATGAACTTAAACATTTATAAAATAAGGAATGCAATCTTTGCATACCGTGGCTATAATGTTCATGAATTGATTGAGTGAATCAAACCGATTTTGTTTCAATTGTGCTCTTGTATACTTCTATGAGAATATAGCAATTGAACGACTCTTTAACTAGTTTCATTTGAGTCATTTGAACTAGTTATGGAATATGGTTGATATGAGAGTTATCATATGGCTAACTTCGGTTGACCATTGTTGAGCCAACATGGGTGTACAAGTTTGGGTACGGTTCATAAACCTAAATGAGGGTACATTTCATTTGTGTGCAACAAGCTAAGTTCGATCTAACATTTGAAAGATATTAGCTTGGTTGAATCAGGTTTTTCATCTAACGGTGAATATTGAATGCTTTGTTTCCAAGGTAACTTAGAGTGCAAACCCTGATTTGAAAACTATATAAAGGAGAACTCTAGCAACTGGGAAACCTAATCCCCACACCTCCTGTGTGTTACTACTTGCATAAGCTAGAGTCGATTCTCCTTTAACCTTAGGTTTTCCTAAACCTTGTAGGTTAACGACTTGAAAGACTTCATTGGGATTGTGAAGCCAGACCCAACTATTTCTCTTGTAGTTGCGTGTTCTGATCTTCCCCTATTCTATCATTTGAGTACTATCTTCTCTAAGATTTTCTCGAGATTAATTTCTCCGATAGGCAAGATAAAACGTGATCACAAACATCTTCGTCTCATCGTTTGTGATTCCATAATATATAGTTTCGCCATCATACGATTTAGATTATTGTGAGTTGATTGATAATACTAAGTTGTTCTTCGGGAATATAAGTCTGGTTTATCAATTGGTTCCTGTTTACCTTGATGATAGACGAAACAAAAAAATATTGGGTATTTTTGTGTGAGACAGATTTTTTCAATCCTATAGACTTTTCTGTGTGAGACAGATTTTTTTATAAAGTCTTCGACTTTGGGTCGTAGCGACTCTTGGTTGTGGGTGAGATCAACTAATGGAATCCAGTGCATAGTATCCTGCTGGGATCAGAGACGTAAGGAGTGCAACTGTACCTTGAATCAGTGTGAGATTGATTAGGGTTCAACTACAGTCCGGTCCGAAGTTCATTGGTAGTAGGCTAGTGTCTTTAGCGGCTTACGGTTTCCTCATTAACAAAATTCCGGTGTCTCTGTTATTTCTTTTCCGCATTATATTTTGTTATATAATTGAATTATCACAGGTTGTGCGTTAAGATCAATCAATTAGAATATCTAACCTTTGGTTGTTGATTTACATTGATTGACACTTGAACATTGGTCTTTGGTACCGTTCAAGTTAATTCCTCTTATATTCAATCCGTCTCGCATATTTCTATTTGCTGATTGCGGATTGAATTTAGAATTAGAAATATTAAACTTTTTGATATGCTTTTATCTAGATTGAATCTGACTGTCTAGTTGATTCTCTAGAAAGCGTATTGGAGTAAGTCCTTTCATATTTCCATACGAATTGTTGGGTGTGGTCGTTAGACCCCCTTTATTTCAGTTGGTATCAGAGAAGGCAAACACTATAAACCTAATAAGTTTGTGTTTGACTGATCCTAAAGTCTGTCCTCATGGGAAATTTCTTTGGGAAACTTTCTCTTGGCATCTGTGATGCACGTCAGAATCCTTTAAAGATTGTTCAGAGATTCTTATGGATTAGACTGTTTGGTCTTCATGAAAATCTCTCTCTATCTAAGACTTTGGAAAACTTGGATGATGAGAAACAATCTAGAAGAAAAATTAAATGTTCTTCAAAGAGAGGAAGACCAATAAAACAGGTTCTTTTATTTCTGATACATGTTCAGGCTATCAGGAAAACCTTCCTTCCATTCATATGAAAAGGAAGTTAAGAAGCTCTGTTAACCAAGATTATCATATCACTAGTACTGTCCTCAAATATCAACCAGAAATTGTGCATGAGAGTCTCTCTGCACATCTTGGTAACATGTTTGGCACCTCCCCGTCTGTATATATATATCTTGATATGGGTCAAGAAATGGTTTTGATTTGTTTGTATTATGGCTAATAGTTTGCTTTCTACCGCACCGTCCTTTCCTACGTCTGTGTACTTGTTCGTGGTGCATAACCTTGGTGCGTAAGCACCCAAGAAATCCCACTTTCCTTTTGTGGGTCGCGGTTCAGAAATGGGTCCAAGCCCATTAGTGGGTATAAAAAGGAACGGTACGCGTACCATCTTCCTCCTCCCATCTTTTCCGCGTACGTGAACGTTCTAGGGTTCATGTATTTCCTCCATTAAAACTCCTTTTGGAAAAAATTAAAGAAAGGGGTTTTCAAGGTCCACTCCAAGTAAGTATTCTCTACCTTCTTCTTTCCAATTTCTAGATCTCATGATGAACTTCAAGGCTTCAAAAGGAATTTCAAAAAATTTGGGTTCTTCATCTTCTAGCATGAACTTTTCTATAGATCAAAATTCTCTTAGAATTAGATTTGTCAGTGATTCGTGTGCTGAAGTTTTTGAACGAATTTCATCTAATGGTTTCATTCTAGAAAAGAAATTGGATTTCACTAGTGGACATAAGGAGGATTTAATTTGTTTTGAAAAATTTAAGCTTGGAAACATCTTTGATGGTCTTGGTGAAGGTTTTGACACTCTTAATAGAATCTTCTATGCAAACATCCATGATGTTAATCATAATGACATGGAATTCAAGAACATGGTTAATAGGCAAAGGATTCATGTGACAAGAGAGTTTATTTCAAGAATTACTAATATTCCCCTTGGGAATTTTTTCCTTCCAAGACCTTGTCATGAACGTCCGTCTTATGAAACCATCTCCATGGGTCTATATGGAAAGAATGTTGTGTGGAATGAAGGAAAATTTCCTACTAATGATCTTAGTCTTGCTTTGATGTCCTTTGGAAAACTTGGAATATCTAATCTTTGTCCCTCCACGATTTAGAATTCTTGTTGGAGTCATGAGTTTGTGGAATTGGTATATTTTCTTGAGTTGGAATCTCGAAGTGTCGACATTTGTGGTTTTATCATACATCAAATGTTGTTGATGAATTCTGCCAACAAGAAGTTAGGATTTCCTTACTTGATTGAGCGTATTTGTCACACTTTCGCTATAGATCCGATTGGAAACTCCATTGGAACTCCCAAGCTTGTCCGCCCTTGCACGTTTAATCGGATGAAAGAAAATGCTTGCAAGATACAAATAAGCAACACACTTGATGGCTCATGTGATTACTTTTCCATGAATCTTCTTCATCGAATTCACAAAGATGTTTGTAAGATTGGTGCCAAAGTAAGGCGTGTTCAAGAGCAATTACTTGTTATTGCTACTAAGTTTCCAGATATCAAGGATGACATGGATACGATTCAATCCACTCTTATGGTTTCCGATGATGAAGACGACATCTAGTCATTCCTTGTCTTATCTTTTGTGTTAAGAGTTTTGATTCCATTTTGAATATACTCTTATGATATTTATGTCTATGAAACTTCTTATGAGAATTTTTATTCTTGTCTTTGTTTAGAAGGATTACTAGGGGTTGGAATAGCCATTATTGTGATTACACATAGCTAGTTCCGAACGTTTTTTCATCTTCAATGTTTTTAGATTTATTTATTTAAATTCTAAGTTATTTGGAAGATGATGTTTTCAATTTTAATCTTTACGGTTTTATATATTGCAAATTGTTATGGGATAAGTTGTTTACGTCCGTGAACCTTGATTGTCCCATACTTGTTCAAAAGTTATCTCTATTATATATCGGTATGAAAGTATTGATAAAAGATAGAATAAACTTTTGACAAACAAAAGTTATGCCTTTTATGTAATTATACAAATATTAACGGAAGAAAGGATGAACTTTTGTTTACAAGAATTGTCTATTTTATGTCATTATGCAAATGGTGATGGAAAACAGAGTGATTTCTTGTTTATTCCACGGTATTGGTCTTCTCGGATCCACATCTTTGTGTTTTTACTGTGTTTCTTTGTAAGTTCTCTTATGTCGAGCATGTGCAATTGAATTGATCATATTGTGTAGTTAATTCTATTGAATTTTTGGATACAAATTCTTGTTTTCATGTGATTTGGTTATATCCAATGAAATCTTTTTTTCTTGTAAAAGCAAGGTCGCCTTTGTTGTTCTCTCGGGAATGACATTTTATGGGGGAGAGTTCGTTTATGAACTTGTGCTTAATCGCCATATCTTTGTGGGGAGTGCGGTTGTGGATTTTTATAGGGGTTATCTTGTATCTTTATAAACTCCTTGATGAATGCATTTATCTTCGGCTTTATGATTTTATCTAAATTTGTTGGTATGTTTGTTCTCTTTTGGTCATGAAGAATCTCTATGGAAATTTCATTAGGATCCCACTAGTTTTCGTACCTTTCCCAATTTTATTGACAAAAAGGGGGGAAACTAATGTGTAGTTTCATACTACAAATACATATGGTTTAGGGATAATTATGTAAGGGGGAGTGGTTTTTATATTGAGATGATGTATTGACTAAGGAGGAGTAATACATATCACCGTAGTATTATTGTCAAAGTTGTGATGCAATTGAACTTTGATGTTGTGTAATAATACTATGACACTGTATAACAATGATCGAGAACATTTGTCTTCTCATTGCTATCGCTACGGATCCTCAACAATGATAATACTAAACTTGCAACCTTTGGAATCATTGGAGTACTTGGAAGTGACAAAGATTTTGAGTAATTTTGAAGATGCCAAGGAGATCAAGCATTTGGATGAGAAGCTACAAAGTTTTTATTTATTTTGTAATCCATATGTATTGATAGTTTTGTCATTAAAATTGGCCAAGTGGGAGATTGTTAAACCATTGCTCAGTCGAACTCGCATGCGTTGCTATCTCAAGCATGTTTGTCAATGTTAGTGATCAAAAATATGAGCCTTGATTTCTAGACTATTTAGATGTCTCGGAACTAGGACATAGATTGTGTAGTTGAGCTTTAGACTTCACGGCGTTCATCTCTTGAAGACAAAGAACTACTAAGGGGAGCTTGTGGAACTTCATCGACAAAAGTCATGTGAAGACTGAAACTTATCTATCACTTGGAAAGTCTATTTCTACTCTATGTCCTATATTGAGACATAAGTCGTGTTACGGTATAGTTTTCTATTATACACATTTGAGATTTCAAGCTGAGTTTATCTCGCTTATATATTTCTCGGAATATGTTTTAGCAAGCTTTCGCTTCGGCCGAATTCATCTTACATTCGTGACGAAAGTTCGAATAAGATCATATGAAAATTTTCGAGTCACATCTTACATGGTTTGTGTGATATAATCATTTGGTGTTGTCTTGGAATGTATCATTATGATAATTTCAATAACTTGAAAATCACTTTGACGAAAAATAGTTTGTGAACAACAACTATATAACGTCCTCTAAGAAAGTTTCAATGATTGAAATAAAGAGTTTAGAATCATGTAACCATGTTTGGATATAAGCACAGTGTATTAATCACATTAGTGTACAAGTCCAAAACCAGGAACCTAAAGTATGCGTACCCGTACGCGTACTAGTGGTTACTGATGTCTGGGAAAGTATGCGTACCCGTATGCATACCGGCGTGTGGATGGGGAAAAACAGCTTGCTGGTTTTTTAGGAAAGTGAAGAATCGAGCATGTGGACAATACTCCTCAACCGAGCAAACTTCTGAACCTCACACAGATGCACTGCAAAGGGAGTGCTTAGATTCGAGAGATCAATCTGTAGGACTCCGGCCTAAACCAAGTCAATGGCTGTTCTAGAGTCAATTCGGTCACAAAGAGGGAGATGGGTTGATTTGTAGGAGGGAAGCTGAGAATTGTGTGGGATCAATGATGATCAAGAATTGTGGATGTGTTAAAGGTTTCTGCAAATTGATGAACTGCTGAAGTTGAGTTCTGTGAATAAGTTTTAATCGAGTTGTTGACGAATGATGATAATGATCGGTTGTCCTCGATTTGGACTTATTTATATTGCAAGAATGTTGAACACCCTGATCCCTGTAAGTGTGACGGTTTCTTGAGTGAAAGAGTGGGAAAGTGGAAGATCGTGGTGAAACCAGTTCCAGGTCGTGCGGAGACTTGGTTAACCGTCCACCCACTACTTTTATAACTCCTTCAACCGTCACACGACTTACTCACATTATCATCGTGGATGAATCCACGTGCCGTAGGCCTCCAGACCAAAACCCCAATTGATATCCCCCATGTGACGTGATTGATGTCTCACGAATTGTGGAGTCTGCATGACAGACGTGTATTTGATTAGTCATGTTGACTGATTAGATAATGAGTCTAGGTTTTGTTGAATTGAGCATGAATGACGAATTTCTCAGTAGAACATTCGAGTAATTGAGCACTCGACGAATTACTGCATATCGATGGTTGGATCAATATTCGAGCAATTGAGCAAGTATTGCGAATTACTGAATATTGATAGTTGGGCGATTAAGCAAGTATTGCTCAATTCGACAAATTACTGAATATTGATAGTTGGATCAATATTCGAGCAATTGAGCAAGTATTGCTCAATTCAACGAATTACTGATAAATTACTGAATATTGATAGTTGGATCAATATTCGAGCAATTGAGCAAGTATTACTCAATTCGACGAATTACTTATTTATTGGTGACGTGACCCAATAAAATATTAATTAAAATATTGGTAGATTACCGAATATTAATTAAATTATTGGTAGATTACCGAATATTATATAATTAATCCGTGTGTTGTTTTTCGGATCAACATAAATTTATTTAGTGTTTGAACTTGCTCAGAATGATGATTTGTTAAGTGTTTGTTCGAAACCCTAATTTTTGATCAATTGATCATTAATTGACGAATTGCTGAAAATAGGTCATGAGCGAAGGAGGGACCAACCACATGGGATGATGGGCCTCCATGTGGTTCCCAGTGCTCGAGTGAACATGCATCAGGATCTTCAGTTGGAGGGTTGGTGAAACAATGATGATTAAATCCCGGTTTCATCATTTATTGAAATATTGTTGGATTCAGCATTAAGTGATAAATCCTGAGTATGAAAAATGAGGGACCAACCAAGAGAGCATGAGACCGGCTCTTGGTGGTCACGGGACCAGCTATTGGTAGTTTCAGCAATCCCCGGGTTAGTTGTAGAGAATTTGGGCCCAATATGAGCAATTGAACAAATTAGGTCAAAATTATGAAAACGTATGGGACCGGCTTTGTGCAAGCCCCAGGGATGACCTTGGTCGGTCAAGAAAGCATGCATGTGTTACCGTGGTGTCTGTGTTTCCGTACTGAGAGTTTCAGTGTTTTCTGATGTGCGTTCGAGCAACATTGTGAATATTCAGAAGAGTTTCATCTTGACTGAAATTCTTGATTTTTGTTGGAATGAGCATGTATGCTCAATTGATCAATATTTTGTAAATATTAAAATAAGAGTATTTTAACATTTAAAATCACTGTGAGAGGCTAGCCGGTCGTGTGACTATGTTGGCTTTTGGTTTTTCATGATTCGAGCAAAATTTGAGAAATTACGACGAAATCATGATTTTTGCTCAAACCAAGGAGTTTCATGAATTGAGGAAAATAATAATTATAAAAGACTAGGGATTTCAAGGTATGGGACCGGCTACGGCTAGGGCATGGCCGAACGTCTATGTTGCTCGGTCCCACAATACTTTCCTTAATTTTATATTATTATTTTTTATGAAACCGTGATATTATGGAGAATCCATGAGTTTTGTTGAAAAGGAGGAGTTTCATGAAATTAGGAAATAATAATTATAAAAGGCGATTGTAAGGTGTGGGACCGGCCACGGATTGGGCATGGCCGGTCGGCTAGGTTGCCCGGTCCCGCACACCTTTCCCTATTTTATGTTATTATTATTTTTCATGAATCCGTGAAAATATGGAGAAACCGTGAGTTTTGCTCAAACAAGGAAAGTTGCTGAGCTGGAGGAGTTTTCATGAGTTCATGAAAAATAATAAGATAAAGAAAAATAATGAGAGAGGCATGGGACCGTCCATGGCTAGGGCACGGTCGACCGGCCGGTGGGCCCTGCCCATGGCGCCTCTTATTATTTTATTGTTATTTATTGTTTTCTCCTGTTTTCGTAGGATTCCTCATCTGTCCATATTTTTGAATGCTCGTTTGTGCATCCGGGTGCTCAGTCGTGCATCATTGGTGAGTACACTTGCAACACTTTTGTGGGGCTTACTCAGTGATGGTTCAGATGCCCGGTTGTTGAGTATTTATTATTAGTTTATGAAATTCAGTGGAGAATGATTCATGAAACTGAATAGTAAAAATGAGTAGTTGTTTTATTATCAATTCATAGGATCAGCCGTGGATTCGACCATGAATTTGGAATAATAAAATTACCTATTACCATTCCATGAGATCAGTCGTGGATTCGATCATGAAATCGGAGTAACGAGATAATATAGCTGTTTATTATCATTCCATGAGATCAAGCCGTGGATTCGATCATGAAATCGGAGCAAAATAGATTATCTTCTGGGAATTCAGTGGTGAATGTCACGGCAGAGTTAATCTATTGCAGAAAGGATATTAGCCAGTTAAAGCGTCATACACATTCTGAAAGGTGCATAGTCAGGAGACAGTGAGTGTTGCTGAAGTCTTGAAGGCATCATTGCTCTCAATTTTATGGAGAACCACCTGGATCTATAAACGGTCTCTCTACATAGTCAGGGAACATTGAGTGTCACCGACGTCCTGAAGGCGTTATTGTTCTCAATCTTACGGGGAACCGCCAAATCGTTCTTCTATGTAGAGGGGGGTCTCTCTCATGTAATTAGGGAAGAGTGAGTATCACCGACGTTCTGAAGGCGTTAATGCTCTCAATCTTACGGAGAACCGCCCAATTATGTTATCCTACATAGAGGGCATGATAAAATTCGAGGTATCGAACGCTCAGCTAGTGGAGGCCTTTCGAAAACAAATTCACCATGGAACGTAAAATATGAATCATCACATGCCTGAAATCCGTGTCAGAAACAAGCAGTATCATGATTTTACGATTTTTTCCTTTGTTGAAAATCCACCATCTACACGGCGGAAAGTTCACGTCCGTGAAAATTTGCTGGAGTTTGGAATGTGTTGAAGTATGCGCACCCGTACGCGTACTGGCGTAACCAAATTTAAGTATGGCTACTCAAGTATGCGTACCCGTTTGCGTACTTGAGTGGGTTACATTCTAAAACCGTTAGTGTACATGAACTTAAACATTTATATAATAAGGAATGCAATCTTTGCAAACCATGGCTATAATATTCATGAATTGATTTGAGTGAATCAAAACGATTTTGTTTCGATTGTGTTCTTGTATACTTCTATGAGAATATAGCAATTGAACGACTCTTTAACTAGTTTCATTTGAGTCATTTGAACTAGTTATGGATAAGATAAATATGGTTGATATGAGAGTTATCATATGGCTAACTTCGGTTGACCATTGTTGAGCCAACATGGGTGTACACGTTTGGGTACGGTTCATAAACCTAAATGAGGGTACATTTCATTTGTGTGTAACAAGATAAGTTCGATCTAATGGTTGAAAGATATTAGCCTGGTTGAATCAGGTTTTTCATCTAACGGTGAATATTGAACGTTTTGTTACCAAGGTAACTTAGAGTGCAAACCCTGATTTGAAAACTATATAAAGGAGAACTTTAGCAATTGGGAAACCTAATCTCCATACCTCCTGTGTGTTACTAGTTGCATAAGCTAGAGTCGATTCTCCTTTAACCTTAGGTTTTCCTAAACCTTGTAGGTTAACGACTTGAAAGACTTCATTAGGATTGTAAAGCCAGACCCAACTATTTCTCTTGTAGTGGCGTGTTCTGATCCTTCCCGATTCTATCGTTTGAGTACTATCTTCTCTAAGATTTGCTCGAGATTAATTTCTCCGATATGCAAGATAAAACGTGATCACAAACATCTTCGTCTCATCGTTTGTGATTCCACAATATCTAGTTTCGCTATCATACGATTTAGATTATTGTGAGGTGATTGATAATACTAAGTTTTTCTTCGGGAATATAAGTCTGGTTTATCAATTGGTTCATCTTGATTTATCAAAAGACGGAACAAAAAACTCTTGGGTATTTCTGTAGGAGACGGATTTATTCAATCCTATAGACTTTTCTGTGTGAGACAGATTTGTTTATCAAGTCTTCGACTTTGGGTCGTAGCAACTCTTGGTTGTGGGTGAGATCAACTAAGGGAATCAAGTGTGTAGTATCCTGCTGGGATCAGAGACGTAAGGAGCGCAACTGTACCTTGAATCAGTGTGAGATTGATTAGGGTCAACTACAGTCCAGTCCGTAGTTCATTGGTAGTAGGCTAGTGTCTGTAGCGGCTTAATACAGTGTGGTGTTCAATCTGGACTAGGTCCCGAGGTTTTTCTACATTTGCGGTTTCCTCGTTAACAAAATTCTGGTGTCTGTGTTATTACTTTTCCGCATTATATTTTGTTATATAATTGAAATATCACAGGTTGTGCGTTAAGATCAATCAATTAGAATATCCAACCTTTGGTTGTTGATTTACATTGATTGACACTTGAACATTGGTCTTTGGTACCGTTCAAGTTAACTCCTCTTATATTCAATCGGGCTCACAGATTTATATTTGTTGATTGCGGATTGAATTAAGAGTTAGAGATATTAATCTATTTGATATACTTTTATCTAGATTGAGTCTGATTGTCTAATTGATTCTCTATAACTGTATTGGAGTAAGTCCTCTCAGATTTACAAACAAATTGTTGGGTGTGGTTGTTAGACCCCCGGTTTTTCAAAGGTACCTAAGAAAAATCAAATAAGCTACGTAAAAAGATCTAAAAGAAAATATAAAAATAAAAGCAAAAATAAGCTATGTACAGAAAAAATAAATAATAATAACTACGTACAAAATACCAATTACAATATTCCACAATCGCTCCCCGGCAGCGGCCCCAAAAATTGATGTGATATGGGAATATCATATATGTAATAACCACAATCGCCCGGTGTCTAACTAGTAGACAGGCAAGTACGGGTCGAAGCCACAGGGGGCGGTGGAAATACCGTAACCAATTGTAGATGGGGAAAAACGATTTGCTGGTTTTTGCGGGATTGAGGAGACGACCGTACGGAGGAGGCTCCTTGAACCGAGCGAAATGCTTAACCTCACACAGATGCGCTGCAAGAAGGGAGTGCTTTGAATTCAAGAGATCAATATGTAGGACTCCAGCCTAAACCAAGATAATGGCCGTTCCAGAGTCAATTCGGTCACAAGAGAGGACGGGTCGATCTGTAGGAGGGAAGCTGAGAAATGTGTGAGATCAATGGTGATCGAAGATTGTAGGTGTGTTGTGTATTCTACGTAAAGAAATAAGATAAGCTCTGATTGATTAAATTTGCTATGTTGAGAGTAATTGCTCAGACGTCGAGTTGTTAATCTCGTGTTGTCTGTTTGACGAAAGATTGTCCTCCCTTCAATCATGATTCAGAGACTTATTTATATTGCTAGCATTGTAAACACCTTGATCCCATGAAGTGTGACAGTTGCTGGAGTCAAAGAGTGGGGAAGTAGAAATCGTGTTAAAACCAGTTGCTCATCATGCGGAGACTTGGTTGATTTTCTACCCACTACTTTGTTAACTCCTTCAACTGATTGCACGACTTTCTCAAATTCTCATCGTGTGTATGAACACACGTGCCGTAGACCACCAGACCAAAACCCTAGTTAATATCCCCCCATATAACACGATTGATGTCTCGTGATTACGTGTATTTAGTTAGTCAGTTGCTGACTTCATGGGACGATGAGTCCTTGTATTGCTAAGTCGAACATGATTTGCAAATGTTCTGAGACTCATGAATTGAACGTGTCTATTGAGACATAAGTATAATTGTCGAATAAATGTTGATAGTTAAGGTGAGCAAATATTGTTCATTCGATGGATCGTTGAATATTGATAGTTGAACCAATATTCCTTAGTCTGAGCAAATATTGCGCATTTGAGAAAATGTTGCTCGTTTGATGAATTATTGGTAGCATGACCAAATGAAATATTATTTTAAGATATTGGCAACTGAACCGAGTATAATTAATAAAATGCTGATCATGAGATCGTCGTAAAATTATTAGCGTTCGAATCTGGAATTATGAACCTTGGACTCGAAACCCTAATTCGATCAATTGATGGTTTATTGAAAATGAACCAGGAAGTGAAGGAGGGATCGGCTACATGGGATGATGGGTCGACCATGTAGCGCCCAGATGCTCGAGTGAACAAAATACCAAAGTCTCTTGAAGACCAGTTGGCGAAAAGATGATTAAATGCTAGTTTAATCATTTATTCAAACAATGTTCGTCTGAACCTTAGGTGATAAAACCTAATAAACTATGACGAGATGAAGGACCGACCAAGGGGTCATGAAAACCGGCCCTGGTTGATCACGCGATCACTGACGATCGCTTTATGAAATTCCAAAATTGTTTTGAAGCATTTGAACCTAATGTGAACAAATTAGGTCAGATGGTGAAAGTATGTGGGACCGGCCTCTTGCAATCCAAAGAGCCAACCTTGGTCGGTCAAGGTAATATGCTCGCGTCGCCAAAGTGTCTGTGTCTCTGTCCTGAGAATTTTGATATTTTCTGATGTGCGTTTGAGCAACATTTTGAGAAAATATGAAGAAATCAAGGATTTTGCTGAAACTGAGGAAACTTCGTAAGATGAAGGAAATAATAATAATAAATTAAGGAATCATGAAGTGTGGGACCGGCTATGGCCAAGGTATGGCTGGCCGTCTAAAGAGCCCGGTCCCATGGCACTTTTTCTAATTTTATATTATTTTTCATGATTTTAGGGAAATATCATGAAATCAAGGAGTTTGTTGAAACCAATGAGTTTTGTTGAAATCAAGGAGTTTCCTTGAAGTTAAGGAGTTTCCATGAGATGAAGGAAACAAATAATATTAATAATAATAAAATAAGGGTGTGTGGGATCGGCTTGGGCACGGTCGGCCGGTTAGGGCTTGGTCCTGTGAGCTTTCCCTAATTTTATGTATTATTTCATGATTTGAAGGAATTTTCATAATTTGAAGGAAATATCATGAAATCAAGGAATTTAATGGAATGAAGAAAACATAAGAAATAATAATAATAAAATAAGGGGCTTGTGGGACCGGCTAGGCATGACCGGCCGGCTAGGGCCCGATCCCAAAAGTTTCCCTAATTTTATATTATTTTTCATGACTTGAAGGAAATATCATGAAATTAAGGAGTTTTCATGAGATGAGGGATATAATAATAAAATAATGAGGAATCATGAGGTGTGGGACCGGCCACGACTAGGGAATAGCCGGCCGGCTAGTAGACACGGTCCCACAACACCTTTCCCAATTTTATATTACTTCTTTGATACGAAAGAAACACCATGAAACTGAGGAGTTTCCTTAAAACGAAAGATATTTGTTCAAATGAAGGGATTTTCATGAGATCAAGGAAAAATAATAAAATATAGAATTGGGTGTGGGGATGGCCACGGCACGACCGGCCGGTCGGAGGGCCCAGTCCCCCAGCGCCTTAATTTATATTTTATTATTTATTATTTTGTTCCTATTTTGCATAGGTTCATCGTTCCTTCGTATTTTGGAATGCTCGTTCGTGCATTCAGGTGCTCGTTAGTGTGTTATTGCTGAGTACACTTGCACCATTTTAGTCGGGGCTTACTCGATAGTTGCTCAGATTCCCGTGTGTTGAATATTTATTACTAACCCATGGAATTCTGTTGGGAAGAACCATGGAATATTTTCCAGGGATTCAGTTAATGAATCTAATGATTTAGGAATAATTAATTGAGGGCTCTATACTAGTACGATCGTCTAGGAGCATTAATTATTCAGGAATTGAGTGATATGATCTTGTTGAAGCATCATATTTCTTTTATATAGTTAGGGAAAACATTGTTACATCCTGAAGACGTTATTGCTCTATACTAGCAGGAAAGCTGTCTAGGAGCCGTCCAATATTTCGATTCTATATATAAGTAATTACCGAAATTTCTCAGTATTCATGAGATATGTCGTTGCCTCAGCTGAGAAACTACATACACTCTGAGATACAGTATTCTCAGTCAGAGATTCTTGTGGCATGAGCTTTCATGCTTCGATGAGAGACATGAGCCTCAATACTCATCTGATTGCTGGATCAGGAGCACGTATAATTATGGTTTTACGATTTCATCCCTTGTCGAAAATCCACCATCTACACTAATAATCCTGATGGACTAACCATTGATGATGTTTTTGGATTTTTAGAATTGAAAATGAAACATTAAAAATAAATTAACTAAACGCAAAGAGAAAGAGAGTCAGTAACCAGGGTCTACGATGTCCACCATTATTTCTATTCGTTGCTGAAAAGAATTCATAATTCTAAATACACGTTTATATCTTTGTTCTATTGCAACGCCTATTATCGGTATATTTTCTCTAATATAACTTGCATATCCTAAGCATAACCCATCAAAGTCTCCAAAGCATGGTTTATCAAATTATAATGGCAAGCAAATTATTGAAACTACGTATTTATGGATTTACGATTATTATTTGCGTCGTCTAAGTATAACCCACATCAAGTGATTTAACCTACGCATGGATTATCAAATACTATAACAAATGGAGTTGCAAAACCATATAAATTAATGTACTTGGGCTATTTTATTACAAAGCCGATGAAGCAACGGTAATTATTCTATAGAAAATCGATAGAGCGTAAATATAAAATTATTTGAGCCAATTCATAATTGCCTAAAACTAAATATTACCAATTTAATCATGGTCTATTGCTAAAACTAATTTCCACCGTAGAACCCTAGCTACAAAATTATTAGAACATGGCTATGAATTTCTCAAAATCCATAAAAATAATCATAAGAAAGAAAAAGAATAAATCGATATCAAAGAAGGGCGTCGTCTCTTCAATCCGTATAAGCTCCTCAAATGGCACGGCAGCCCACATCGTCTGTCTTTCTTTTCCTCTGCCTGTCACCGACCAGAGAAGAAAACCAAACTCCAGCCGCCAAAGAAAAATGAACTCCAACCGACCTATCCTCCCCTTCGTCCGTAACCAACCAGAATAATATCCCTGAAGAATCTCCCCTGAAACAGTGCATGCATGGATGGCGTCATAGAATCCACTTTGGAAAGAAAATATGTTCCATGGCTTTACGTATCGACTGCATTTATTCAATCCCACTAATAAAGGCAGGTGAGCTGATGTTACTTCCCTTTTTCTTTCGAGTTTTCTTTCCATTTTAATCTACGGGTGGAATAAGAAATGGTTTTTTGTTTTTTTGATACATTCCGATGAGTTAAGGAGACCGAAACCAAAAACAAAACAAGTACAACAGAAAACAGAAAGTCAAAAAAAAAAAAACCAGGAGAGAAAGGCTACAACTTTCTCTTCTTCCTCCTCCTATAAACCTTCTTGGCCTTATCAGCAACAAGAATCTCACGAAAATCAAGAGCTAATTCATCATGCCTTATCTCCACCCAAGCATTAGCAGGATGGATTCCTGCAAGTAAATCTGCAGCTCTATTAGTTTCTTTGTAAGAGTGACTGACTTTCCAAGATACAAACTTTCTTCGGAGCACTTTAATTCTTCTCCAAATTTGAATAGCATTCCATGGAGGTTTAGGATTTTGATTAGTGAGCAAAGTATACACAACCATGGAATTGACAGCAAGATGAACTCTCATTAAATTCTTCCTTATAGCCAAAGTAAGACACATTTCAACCCCTTGAAGTTCATGAACAATGATAGAGATTGGTTTAGAACCTCCATAAGCTGCATCCAACATCTCTGACATATGATCTCTAATAACAGCTCCAAAACCTGCAGTGTGTTCTCCTTTAGAGCCATCAGTGTTTATCATAACCTCATTCTCTGAAGGAAATAACCAGGAGCAAGAAATATAATCAGGGGTAACAAATTGACATTCTATGCTCCATCTGCTCATAAGCATTCCATTTTGCAGGGTATCCTCCTCAGTTTGAGTTTTAACTGCCTATTTAAACCTAACATCTTGAACCACCAGTAAGCTAACCTGATCTTGAGAGTTGAACTGATTATTTTTGTTATTTCTTTCTCTCCAAATTTGGTAAATAAAGCCAGTAAAGACTAATTTCTTAAGAACAGGGTGACAGGAAGATCCCTTAAAGTTCTGAGCACACCACATAATATCTTCATCCCAAGTAATAGGTAAATTCTAACAATTCCAAGCTTCAGAATAAGACCCTCCCATATACCAGCAGAATAGGGGCAATCATGAAATAAGTAGTCTTCAGTCTCTATAGCATGACCACATAGCACACGAGAAGCATTTTAAATTAAGCCTCATTTGAGAAGTTTGCTCCTAGTCTTTAGTCTTCTATGTAAAGCTAGCCAAGAGATAAAAGAGTGTCTTGGGATGTGATTATTAAACCACACTAAATTTTCCCAGATAGGCTTATTATTATGAGAAGAAAGGGAGAAGTAAGTATCTTTCATGGAGAACTGACCTGAGGAGCTTGTTGTCCAAATCAGTTGGTCACTTTCTTGAACATTAAATTCAGCAGAGCAAATTTGTCTCACTGTATCTTGTACTGCATCTTCCATGAAAGAAGGAAAGTTCCATTCACCACCAGAGATAAAGTCACTAACTACACTAGAATTAGAGGCTCCAATAGTTTCAAGAGTGTCAGGGTTAATCCAGTCAGTCAGCTTACCTTTGGGATGCCAAGAATCATTTAGAAAATTAGTTTTAGCTCCATCACCTAGAACCACTCCAATATACTGTTTTGCAAGGGCTCTATTTTCCAAAATCCTTCTCCAACACCAGCTAGAATCCTGTGGAACTGACATGGTCCAGAAATTTTTATCTTTAATAAGATTACTTTTAACCCAAGAAGTCCATATTGTGTCTTTCCCAGACTCAAGATCCCAAATGTGTCTAAGGTTTGCTGCCACATTAGTGAATCTAGATCCTTAACTCCCAATGCTCCTTCTTCATAAGCATGACAAACATTTGTCCAGCTAATAGGATTGTAACTTTTCTTCATATCAGGCCCAACCCAAAGAAATCTTTTAAACTTAGTATTTAGCTCTTTAATGACTCTTTTGGGGAGAATAAAGCAAGAAAACCAAAAGTAAATCATGCTACATAACACAACTTTAATCAGTAACACTCTTCTAGGATAAGCTAAATAAATAGACTTCCAAGATTGAATTCTATCATCCACTTTTTCTAGAAGAGGAAGACAGTCTTTATAAGAGAGTCTAGTGGACAACAGAGGGAAGTAGTACCTTTGAAGAAGAGGAGCACATCATCAGCAAAACATAGGGGAGTAAGGCATGTGAGCTTGCACCTAGGATGAAACTCAAACTTCTGGATTTTCACTTGTCTTAGCAGAAAGGAACTGAGCATCTCCATAACAAGAACAAATAGATAAGGTGAAAGAGGGAAACCCTGTCTTAAACCCCCTTGTAGCACCAAAAACCCATAAGGAGACCCATTGATAATAATAGAAAATTTAGAACTGGAAATACAAAGCTTAATCAACTCAATAAATTTGCAAGGAAAACCTAACTTCTGCAGCATAAAAAAGATGGCTTCCCACTTGACAGTGTCATAGGATTTTTTAAAGTCAATCTTCAGTGCACATCTTGGAGTCCCATTGAGCTTATGATAATTTCTAACCAGTTCATGAGCAACCATTATGTTATCTTGAATACTTCTCCCTGAGATAAAAGCTGACTGGTTCTGACTAATAAGGCCCCCTAAAATAGTTTTCATTCTAAGAGCGAGGATCTTAGTAATGCATTTGTAAATGACATTGCAACAAGAAATAGGCCTATAATCGGAAACAACAGTAGGGTTCTTCTTTTTAGCAATCAAGGTGATAAAGGTGTTGTTTACTTCTTTTAAAATTTTAGACTTATCAAAAAAAAATTGAATACCAGCTACAAAGTCATCACCTACTACTGACCAACTGGATTTGGAAAAATGACTGGACATACCATCAGGGCCAGGAGCTTTACTTGAACCAATGGAGTTAAGAGCAGCAACAGCCTCTTCTCGCGAAACAGGTTTGATTAAGTCAGCAATGTCATCTTGTTGTATACAGGCATCAAAATGCATATTAGTAGAAGTATCAGAAATAGCTTCAGGGACAACATCACTACCAAAAAGGTTTTTATAATAAGCAATGCACTCCGCAGCAATATCCTTATCTTCAACCAACTTCACATTTTCACTATTATAAATAAAAGGAATATTGTTTCTAGACCTTGTTTCTTTTAGGGAGTTATGAAAAAAAAATGATTACTCTTGTTAATAGGGTTAAAAATGTTAAAAATCATATCATCAATTAGAAGAGATTAAAGTTTAGAAATGTTTCAGCCCAAGTTCTTCAGGCTAAGGAAAATATGGATTCTACACAACTCCAATAAGAAATGGTCACTCGTGGTAAAACACAAAATGCACTCAAATGCCACCATCCATCACGTTCCCACCATCATCGTGAAATGGTTTCCTTCACCACTTGGACATCATTTTCCCCTCCATAAATTGTTTTCAAACTTCCAAAATATATCACCAAATGGCTTGGTTAACCAAATCTTGCCCAAAGCCCAACATGCGCATAAAGAAGCCCAAGTTCCTTTTCTAGTTCCATGAGTTGCAAACTCCAGTATAGCTTCCCATATAGCCGTTTATTTCCCGAGTGATCGGGTTTACTTGTACTTTCTACAAAAGAACTAAAATAGTGTTGTTAGCCAAAATATCGAGTCCTAACTAATATAAATATGGGTATAAAATGTAGCACATACGTGCTTATCAGATACCAAGTGAAAAAAGCGAGAGTCTAACAACCACACCCAATATTTTGTTCGGAAATCTGTATGGACTAACTCCAATATAATTTCAAGAGAATCAACTAGACAGTCAGACTCAATCAAGAAAATATATCCAAGAGTTATATCTCAATTTATCAATAAAATCTGCAATCGAACAGATAGAAATCTGTGAGCCTGATTGATATGAGAAATAAATTGAACGGTATCAAAAACCAATGTTCAAGTGTCAATCAATTTTAATCAACAACCAAAGGTCGGATTTACCAATTGATTAAACTACGTACAACCTGTGATATTTCAATTATATAAACAAATATAATGCGGAAAAGAAATAACACAGACACCAGAAGTTTTGTTAATGAGGAAACCGCAAATACAGAAAAACCTCGGGACCTAGTACATATTTAAACACCACATTGTATTAAGCCGCTACATACACTAGCCTACTACAAGTTAACTTCAGACTGGAATGTAGTTGATCCCTAACCAAGTCTCACACCGATTAAGGTACAGTCGCGTTCCTTACGCCTCTGAATCCCAGCAGAACTCTAGCACTTGATTCCCTTAGATGATCTCACCTACAACTAAGAGTTGCTACGACCCAAAGCCGAAGACTTTATAAACAAATCTGTCTCCCATAGAAAAGTTTATTCTGATAGATAAATTTGTCTCCCACAGAAATACCTACGAAGTTTTTATTCCGTCTTATAAAAATCAAGGTGAACAGGAACCAATTGATAATCCGGTCTTATATTCCCGAAGAACAGCCTAGAAAAATCAATCACCTCACAATAACTTAATTATATGGTAGTAGAACAAATTATTGTGGAATCACAAATAATTAGATGGAGAGCTTTGTGATTACTTTTTATATCTTACCTATCGGAGATAAATCTCGAGCCAATCTTACAGAAGATAGTACTCAATACGATAGAACAAGTAAGATCTAAATACGCAACTACAGAGAAAATAGTTGGATCTGGCTTCAGAATCCCAATGAAGCCTTTAAGTCATTAACCTATAATGGTTTTAGGAAAAACCTAGGTTAAAGGATAATCGACTCTAGTACGCAACTAGTATCACACAGGAGGTGTGGGTATTAGGTTTCCCAGTTGCTAGAGTTCTCCCTTATATAGTCTTCAAATCAGGGTTTGATGGCAAACAATATTCACCGTTAGATGAAATCCTGATTTAAGATTCAAGCTAAGTTTGCTTAAAACTAAAGCAATATCTCTCCACCGTTAGATGGTCTTAGCTTGTTACACACAAATAAAATATACCTTCATTTTGATATGGGCAACTGTACCTAAACGTGTGTATTGAGTTGGCTCAACAATAGTTAACCGGAGTTAACCATATGAACACTTTTCTATTAACCACATTCATCTAACACTCATAGATCAAATGATAATCAAATGAATCTTATTGCGTTACTCATAGAGTTGTTCAATTGTTTATATTCTCATAGAAGTATACAAGACAGAATTGAAACAAAATCGGATTGATTCAAGAGAATCAATTCATGAACATTAAGCCACGGTTTGCAAAAATTGCATTCCTTATTTATACATGTATTTTTTCATGAGTATGAAATCATACTTAACCGATTTTAGAACTTAAACCAACTTAGTTTGCAAACGGGTACGCAAACTTAAGTTCCGGACTTTGGTCTTGTTCGATAGTTCGCAAATCGGTATGCATACTGACATCCCGGACCTAACTCAGGTAGAACCGTTAGCATATTGGTATGTATACTTGGTTCTCGGACTTTAACAGTTAAAATCGTTCGCATACTAGTATGCCAACTTGGTTTCCGAACCTGAATCATACCACAAAAGTTTGCATACTGGTTTGCATACTGTGCTATATCCAAATAATGGTTAATTGTTCTAAACTCCCATTTCAATCATTGAAACATCCTTAGAAGACGACAATAGTTGTCTCACACAAAATATTAGCTAATAAGTAATTTTCAATAATCGAATTATCAATACGAAACATTCCGAGTCTACATCAAATGACTATCTCACACAAATCATGTAAGATGTTTCAAGGCAATTTTCACATGATCATCTTTTGACTCATTATTTAGTTTCTAACAAATAAATTGTTTCCAACTAAACTCGTCAAGAATAATGATGAATGTAGCTGAAGCAAAAAACTTCCAACACATATTTCGAGAAAGATTTAAGCGACTTAAACTCAACTCGAAATATCAAATGTGTATAATGTAAAAGTCTATATAGCTATACGACTTAGTCACAATAGGAGATAGAATAGAATAGACTTATAAGTGATAGAAAAGTTTTAGTCTACATATACCTTTTGTTGATGAAGTTCCTCCAAGTTCTCCTCAGTAGATCTTCGTTTTCAATCGATGAACGTCGTGAAGTCTAAAGCTCAACTACACATCCTATCCTAATCCGAGACATAGCTATAAGTAGACTAGAAATCAAGACTTATAGTTTTGATTACCTAAACTTGACGAACAAGATTGAGATTGCAACGCTTGCGAGTTCTGTAAGGACCCTCAATCTCGTCAACGCTATTAGACCAGTCAAGAGATGACTTAGCCGCTAATGACTCGATTAGTTAAACATAAATTTTAATTTTTAGAAATTAATCTAACAACACTATAGATATGAAACTAGTATCACTAGATAGATCTCGAAAAGTTATGCGCAATAGACTACTCGAGCGTGTCATTCGGACGCCGGACAGAGAAGAAATCATCAAAGTTGTACGAAGGGTAAAACTATCATTTCTCAGTTAAACCGCTTGGATACCCGTATCAATCTTTCTGGGTGCCTCATAATATCTTTGGCCTTATCACCAAACGTGTCGAAGAGAAATTTATTTTCTCTCATTTTTTCTCCTCTCTCCTTCTTTCTTCTTCTTATTTCCTCTCATTCTCCTGTGATTGTTTTGAGAATCAAAACTGGAGATTTTGAGTTTGAATTAAGAGGAGTAAGATCGATGAGGGAATTCTGCTGGTGGTGGTGTTGATTCAAGTCGAACTCAAACTCCACGGAAAAGGTAAATCAGGGATTAATTTTAGGGTTTCTTAAACGATTGATATTTTGCTTGAAATAGATTTTAATTGATTAGTTGTCGATGGGTTTGTTGTTAATTGGTATATGAATGGTTGTTGAAGTTTAATTTTGATTTCACAGAAATTAGGGTTTTTGTTCTTCCCCAAAGTTGAGAATTAGGGTTTTGTTAAATTGAAGATGGAATTGGGGTTCTCCTGTTTGATTTGAGTTATAGGAAGAAGAGTTAGATGTTGTTGGAGAAGTTAGGGTTCTAGGTTGAATTACATGAGGTGGAGATGAGTTGAATTGATGATGAAGAACAAAGGAATTCAAGGAATGGGTGTTGATGAAATTTCAAGTTGCAGGTAAAGGACATGAATGATCAGTTGTTGTTCAATGTGCAGAATTGGAACTGGTGTTTGGTATTACAGTTATTGGTGAAGTGGTTCTGCTGGTGGGGTTGAGTTCTGGTGGTGTTGTAGATGAATGTTAGGACATACATGAGAATGTGATTGAATGAAGAGAAATGAGTTGTTAGTGCTGGTATACTCAGGTGCAGAAGTTGCTGGTAACTGTGATTTATGAACTGAGTATGATCTAAACTGAAGTTGCAGGTGGTATGAATGAGGTTGTAGTAGTGTTATTGAACTGACAAAAGACATAGAAGAATGATTTGTGAACATATGAGAATGGAATGTTGCCTTGGGTGTATCTGAGGTTGAGATTGGTGGTGATATTACTAAGGAGATGATTGTTGTAACAAGATTGAGTATGGAGTTAGAGGTTGATTGTTGCTTTGAGGTGGTGATGCAGTGTATGGCTGAGTAGGGTATGATTGAAGTGTAGGAGTTGTTGGTGTTGAAACTGAGATTGGTTGTGCTCTACAGTTCAGGGAGGAGGCCTGAAATGCATGTGGATGAACTACAGATGATGGGATTGCAAATATGAAGATTTGGTAGTTGGTTTGCAGCTAAGAAATAGTTGTGCAGACTAGATGAATGTTAGGTCTTTGTATGAAAGGGCCAGTGGAGAAGTTTAATTGATGCAGTTAGGACTGTGGTTGGAACTTAGAAGAAATATAATGAGATAGTTGAAATGTTATTACAATCAGAAGGCTTGTTGAAGTTAGAAATGCAGCATTTTAGTCTTTGCAGGTTTTGTGTTGCACAATGATTATGCATTAGTGTTCTTTGGCCGAAGCAATGGCTCTGGCTTGTGTTAAGGCTTTGGCCTTGTGTTTTAGGCTTGTTAGTCAGCCCAGTCAGCTCCGCTGACTCAGTGTATCTGACTGAGTTAAATCGGTTTGACTCAGAAGGACTCAGTGAACCAGGACCAGACTTGACCGAGTTAATCCTTTGACTGTTGACCATACAAGTTAGACTGTTGACTTGACTTTAACCATTAACATGGACTTGTCCTTTGACTGACATTGACCGTTAGTTGACTTCTTTGACCATTAGTGACCGTTAGTTGGCTTTGGTGGACTTGGGCTTAGGGCTAGTTTGCCTATTTTGTTGGATTGGATCCCTTATGGTCTGATTTAGACATTGGTCCCTTATATAGAGTTGTAGATCTTCTTAAAACTTGTCAAATGGACTATAAAAACAACCTAATTGAATTAGTAAATCTTGGCTATGTTAAATATAGAGAATGGAAAGGTGTAGAACCATAAATGGGCTTAGAACCATTAGATAGTTCACTTAGCCTATAACTAGAAACTTGTATGAGATTATGTTATGAGCCTTTTGGCTAAATTATTAGAGTACTTGTATGATTAACAATTATTTTTTATTTAATAACGATCAATTCAAAGGATGAACCGGTGGATTGGGGATTTCAAGGTAGGCGTGGCTTGTCATCAAAACAGGTGGGAAATCTATAACCTTCTTGTAATCATTACACTCTCTCTTTATCTGCGAGCATGATGTACACTTACTTCTTGTGAGCATATATATGTGAAATTTGTTGGGTATGTTGTGTGATATGCGTTTATCCAAATGTTATATTATTTTATGTTGTTTAGGAGTTGGTTTAGACTCCAATTATTTATCGCTATATAAGGGGGTTGGGCTCCCTAATATTATGTTTTTGCAACTTCTTGTGAGAATCCATGTATTGCATATCATGCTTGATTGTAAAACCTTCAGGACTTAAATAGTAGTTCTTGAATCACGGTTGAGACATGCAACCGTGAGGACGGTAGTTATTATTTGAGTCTGGAGTTATTCCACTGTCGTTTTTCTCATTGGAAAGGCGAAGTCAAGATAACATACCTTCTTTCATGAATGTTATATTTCGATGTTTGTTGATTGTTGTGTGAATAATGTGATATACGTTGTGTGGTTTCCCCGCGAGGAGTGCCTGTGGTCTCGCCATAGTTCCTCGCTAAGCTCTATTAGTCAAGAGGTCGTTGCTAATATTATTAATTTTATGTTATATATTAAATTTCTGTCTTTAATAGGACGGGAGACCGTTTGCGAATGTTATCCTTAATAGGACGGGAAACCGTTTGCGAATATTATATTATAAATTATCTGGGGAAATCGATACATATCATACTTGATTGCTTTTGCAATGATTGTACTATACAATGTTAATTCTGTACTTTCTTTCATGGAAGTCTTATTTCGATGTTATCTTTAGTACTGAGTACGAAAAGTGTTAATTGTCTTTCTTTACCGTTGTACCTTAATTATTCTATCTTTTAGCAGTATGTTAGTAAGTACTTTAGAGTTATATGTTTCCATTGGGCACCCCTTTGGGATGATGTGCTCACTCCTTCCCACTTCAGTTTCAGTGATCAGAAGAAATGGTGAGCGCGAAGATATCCGTTTTCGTAGCTTAAAGTTTTAGCAAACTGATGATATTTGTTTATCTTTTATGTATGTATTGTTTTGTTAATCTTTAAAACAACACATTCCAATATTCATATAACTTGAGAGACTATCATTTATATAATATCAGAGAGTTTGGATTTTGTCATTAGTACTTCTTGTAATTTTGATTCTTAAAAACGATAATCTAGATTTGATGCTTCAATTAGGTTGTAATCCTATCAGCTAAGCAGGTGATTAGGTTGGGGCGTCACGAGTTGGTATTAGAGCTCACTATTAGATCTTACATGGGAAACAATAGGTAATGGCTAGTGCTAGTTAGTGTACTAGTTTAGTTTAATACTTGGATGGGTTGTGAGATAAGTCTTAATCACTAAAAGATATCAATAACTAAAAGATTTTATTTATTGATTTGTGCGTTTGTTTAGTTGTGCGTACTTTTTATGAAGTAAAAAATTGTAGGGTGAACCAGTTACTTTATGATTTACAAAGCTAATATAGTTTAGAAAATAATTAGTCTAGAAATTGAGGATACGTAGACAATCTAACACTAGAAAAATAACGAGGGTAGTATATCCGATAAATCCCAAATTTATTTAGGAATTCATTAAGTACCTTGCTTTTATATAGAGCCATTAATCTATTGAAATAGAGAAATTATTAATGCTTATCTATGGTTGAGTTTTATAAATTAAACTAAGGACAAATTAGAAATATATGGTTTACGTTTAAATCAGATAGTTAATATAAAACTTATTAGGTTAGACTTAAAAACTTAATTGTTAATAATAATCTTATACCTGAATTATCTCTAGTTGAATAACGGATTTAGTAAATCATTAGAAATTAAACAAATACACATGAAGAAGTAATAATAGTATTTTGATGCTTAGTACAAGAAATAGACTTGAAAGAAAATAAATTCGCGTATTAATTGGACACTTTACATAAAATACTATTAGAATATATTACAATTTTTATGCAGACTCAATTGAAATATATATTAAATTATCAACACTAATATTTAATAAGATATGTATAGTATACATACTCGATATGAATAAATAAAATCAATTATATTAATCTTTACGTGAATGAAGAGTTATATTTAGAAAAATTAAGACTTAGTGCATCAACTTGACTATCAACAAACTAATAACGATGATAATAAAGATAGTGAGAATAGTAACACTGCTGATAATAGTATTTTAATAATTTTGTTAATAGCGGATTTAAAGTAGATGATAATATTTGGAAAATCTATATATTGTATAACAATAAAATTAAAATAGTATATGTTATAGATTTACGTGAAATCAAATTTGAATTAGTTAATTGGATAAAATAAATTTTATATGAAACATGATATTGATAATTTTAATTAAGAAATTAAGTTTATATATTTAAACTAGGTATCACCCTCTGGTTAGTCCCATGTGTCACGTAGTCTTAGGTATTTAAAACACGATTTTTAGTTTCCGGAAATTACTTTAAAATGATATTAATATACTTATCCATGTATCCCATATAGTCTGATTTATGTTATGTAGGTATCACAATAAATTTAAAAAGTGTTCACCTTTGTGTGTTTTTTACTTGTTGCTTATAGGATAATTAAATGGTGATCATTGATTAAACGTAAAAATCACCTCCCAAAGTTAATAGTACTAAAAGTATAACGTAACTTGCTTAAATGATGATGGGAATTTTTATATAACAAATTACAACATCAAAGTGTGGGTCGAAACAATCAAACGAAGAACTCTAATATTTGCTTAATCTGAGGAGAAAAAAAATCTAAGAATATGAAAGAAATAAATTTAAATTTGAAAAATCAATCCAAGAAACCTATTTGAAGAGAAAACAGTCTGATTTGAGTCGTTTCCCTAAATCCATGGTCAGAGAGCTACGATAAGTGTTACCTTACATTCCAAATTTCAATTCAACGATAGGTAACTCAGAACGATATTGGGTTCCTAAACAAAAACAATGTCAAATTTCTATTTGTGAACAATACAATTACTTGTTAAATGAAATTGATAGATCTTTTTTCTTGATAATCGGTGTTCATGACAACTCATGACTCTTCACATATCACAAAGATCAAATCTCCCCTCATCCATTTTTTATTTAAAACATAATAAATCTATTGCTTTACCGCTTAACACATCATAAGTAAAATTGGATGCACAACACTCATCAACATGCGAAAATAAATGTAACAACATCCACATTGATACAGAAATTAAGCATTTATGAAAGATTGAGATGTAAGGAACAACATTTGACAATAAATTAGATGCCACCTTCATCCCAAAATATTAAGATGAACTTGTATGTTCAATTTATTTTTAATAATACATTTTATTTTCTCATACTAAAGATTCGGTTGCTACAACCGTATAGACTCCATACCACACATTTTCTTCGTGTTTGAAAAAGAACTGGGTCAGTTTTACTTGGAATTTTTAGGGGAGACCCCGAAGGAATTAGGGGTGGCTTTTTTATTTCCATCCCATAGGTGTGGTTATGAGATGTCCTAGTGGTTATGGGATGTCCTACTGGTTAGAAAATGGCTATATGCCCTTTTACAATCGGTAGTTTAGTATGGATTTTATCAACTGATTATGACTGTATTCTTCTCTTCTTTGCTTTCTTTTGAACAATTAAATTTGGGGCTACTATCACAATCTGTAGATAATAAATATAACGAAACTACCGATTGTGAAAATAAATATATTCAAAATTCCATAGGTTTTTGCAAATTTTGAATATGGGGCGACTACCATAATTGGTAGATAATGAACATCATGAAACTACCGATTGTACAATCGGTAGGCAATAAATATCTAGAAACTACCCATTGTGAAAATAGAGAAATTCAAAATTCGATTGGTTTTTTGAAAATTTTGAATTAGGGGCTACTACCACAATCGACAGATAATGAACATCATGAAACTACCGATTGTACAATCGGTATGTAATAAACGTCACGAAACTACTGATTGTGAAAATAGAGAAATGCAAAATTCCATTGGTTTTTGAAAATTTTGAATTTTGGGCTACTACCACAATCGGTAGATAATGAACATCACAAAAATTTAAAAATTTACTACCGATTATGTTTGTGTAGAGAATTCGAAAATTGAAGGATTTTGGCACAATCTAATTTTGGGGCTACATTATAATCGGAAGCAAATTAAATATCATTTTGTAATGATTATAAATATATTTTGGCTCAGCAGTTTACAATTGGTAGACATGGTACTCCATTATCTACGGATTCTTGGTTGTTCTCAATCATGTGAAAATGGAATTTTCTCTATATAACAAATTTCTCCCGATTGTAAACTTAACAACCGATTATGGAGGGCATATTTGCCACTTAGAAAAATTGGAGATAAAGGGTGGCTTCGTTTTAGGTTTGGGTGACCCTATTTTTTTTTATTAGTCGCCCCTAAAATTGCCTGGTAGTTTATACCTAAATATTTAGCGAAAATCATTTTCTGAATGAGTTCCACAATTTATATTTTTTCAGAAAATTTCAAGAATAAAAAAGGAAAATATCATATAGGGTAACAAACATTTTTGGAATTCAAACTTGTACATATATGAAATACAACTACTTTACCCAAAAAATTTATTCCTTTATTTATTTCATCAAATAATATTTTTTCTACTTGGAAGTAGGGGTTATCCAATCAGGACAATCTGATGCCTCTATATATTGAAGATATCTTAAATTTTTGGCCAACTCGAGTTCGCAATCATCATCGCGAAGATATGTGGGTGATAGTTAAAATGTATAAAGATCATCCAATCTCGGTAGATCTCGAATGCAAATCTCACAAAACTTCTTGAAAAGTTTTCTAATTCTCCAAACAGAAAAATGCTCGTTTAGGCGCCCAAAAAATAAACCCTAAAAAATAATTAATTAAACTTTGGTATATGAACGCTTCTTTCTAGGTTGCCAACCGTATTCACTACACAACAAACAGAAGAAAAGAAAGGAGAGAAAAAACATAACGTAAAGGCGAGTATACATAAAGATACTTAAGAAATCCAATTTAATTCATTTTCTATAGTCCATTGTAAGTATAATTGAGAGATAACGAATGATTGGTCTTCTCGCCTTGCTAATTGATAAGGCTTGACTTCTATGTCATCTTGGTGTATTGCCTTTTTCATGCCTATTTATCGTAAAGCTTGCTAATCGATTTAAAGAGGACAAACATACATAAATGATAATCAAAGAAAATACATAACCACTAACGTTAGGTTTGTAAGATGCCACTGAATAAGTATGGCCTTAGCAGATAAGGCTTTCAAACTCTCATATCTGATTATTTGAAACGATAGCAAGTAACTCATCACTCTGCTCGCATTTCGTAGTCACTTAGTTTTATATTTAATATGATCGATGACAACACTACCGTGACGTGTATAAAGTTGAATTATGAAAAGCGTGGAGTCTTTATATTTTCGTCGCGGAGGAGAAAATTGTTGTGTCGCTGGAGCAAGGCTCACATCTTAACCATGAGATGATTTCTGCCTCTATATTATTTAGATAATTAAACTTGTGATAGACAATCCTAACGTGTTTTTAGCACACATCAAAATTAAATTCAAAATTATCATGAAATACTAATGATAATGAGAAGAGTAATTTATTTTTGAATATTTTTACTACTCACCCAATATTTTCTGCACCTGACATTGAAATTCAAAACAAAGTTCCAAAATCTTAATAATAATACCGGTTTAATATAACAAATCTCATATCTGCATTTTGTAATTTGTGCTTGATAATCTTTTATTCGGTCAAACAAACAATAAATAGATAATATGGTGGTACCTTATTTACACAAAACCCAGGCATCTTATTGAATATACACTTCCAGGCATCTAGAAGTGGGTATTTGATAATGCAACTAATGAATGAGTTCTCTATGGTTTGTCTAGCTTCATAATATATCTTTATTCTGGTCAAACTATCACCAAACGGGATTAGGGGTATCTTACCATTTCACTCATGACATCTAAGATCAATATGTAGGTTGTAAATTATGAGCTTCCACAAATGTAGCAACTCTCAAGACGTCTTTATGTTGTTGCAGTATTCAGTTTTTTTTATATACATTACATAAAAATTCGGGATTAAGGATTGCATGATATAAATTATCAATTAAAGTGGCCAAAAAATTTCACCTCATTAAATTGGTATAACCTCAACACCTTGAAAATTACAAATAAAGACAATAGTGTAAGGACTTCGTGATTTAAACTGTCCATTAAAGTGGTCGACAAAGTTCACCTCATCGCATTGGTACTGTGTGCACGCCATAACACATGATAATTAAAAATTATATTTTTACAACAATTACCCAATGATATCCAAATGATAACAAACGGCTACAATGGAAACCCCAAATTTCTCAATTAATGATATCACTATGAACGTGAACATGTGATGCGAAAAAGCACGTGATGATACGATAATGTAAGAAACTTAAATTTTGAGCACACTAAGGATATTGGGTGTCAACTCTTCGAGTTCCATTCCAATGAGTATACCACCACCGGTTATGTCACTTTTCTTAATTTTATCATGATTTGTGGTGTATGTGATAAATGAATTTGCATAAAATTAGCATGTACCCACTTATATCCATATACAACATTTGATCACATTAAATAAATGCTTAACAAGTTGGACCAATATAGTGATTTAAAGATACCAACTAATATAAAGAGAAAAAGTAGGAAACAGTCGTTAACTATGAGATCCATTCTTTTAGGAACTTGGCAAGGCATATACTATAAAAATTTATTGCACTTAAGAAAGCAATGACTGTAATGATTGAAGTTTTATTATGTATCCAGGCACTCAAAAATAGATTGTACATAAAAGAAAATGTTACTACGAAGATTATATATAAATTTTGCTAGACTAACCCGTGCAACCATACTTGACAATTATAAGGGTACAATTGTTGATCCTGAAGCGTTGCAAATTATACAGTAGTCCTTAACAACTTTTTGTGTGATTTTTTTCCATCATAAATATTTTGGGTTACAATCTTAGCAATTTCTGAAAATATACTTCCCATGTAAGCTAGCAATGAAAATCCAGCACGTAAAAGTACGACCATCATAACACTGCAATGTTTTATACTGCATAACTGAATACACAACTAAAAATATAAAGAAAAAAGACCAATACTATGACATCACAATATTCTACATAATAATTAAAAAGTACACCAAAGATGTTATTAGTGTACGTCAACGACAATCCATTTAGTCTAAGGTGTTAATGGTGTTACCATGACTTCAGTATATATGTTGTTTACACTGTAATAAAACAAATAAAGCCAAAATAGTTTCCTCCGCAAAGTTACTATGCGGTGAAATTTAAAAATAGACGAAACAAACAAAACATTTTGCAGAAAAATAAATAAAGCTACCACACAAAAAATTATGAAAATCAGACAAACTGAATAATGTATTTTGTATAATGAATAATCCCATCCACTATTGGCATGCTTTAGTTTACTATTTCCTTCGCTTTAACCTTCATATAGTTTACTTAGGTTAATGTAAGTATAGTCACAACTTTTTTTAATCAGATAAATCTATGCTGCAAAATGTATAAATATTATTTTCTATTTTCTCTAAGGTACATAGTAGTTTTCGTTCTTCCTGTATTCACGACTTCTCCATATCCAACTCCTATTACTATCTCTACCTCAATTGCTTGTGTATTAAATATTTTAACCAAGACTTTAGTTCGTATTTATCGACTAAAACTCAGCTTTAGACCTCATTATAAACTTAGGTTATTGTTTTCTATGAAATACAATAATTTGATTGGATTTTCAAGATTTAGGGATCAAGATTCCCACGTTTTAGTATATTAGTTGCGGGAGAAAATTTAACACCTTAGAGCATCTCCAATAGAGTGTCAAGTTTTTTGATTTTCATGACACGTAAGATTTTGGACCCCCAATTAACATACATCCATCTCCAATGGTTGGATCCTACGAATTAGAAGGGATGGGAAAATAAATATGAAGGTGTTATAAAAAGTCTTATTCACACCTCCACGTCATATTTTCAATTATTTTATTTTTTATAGAAATTTGTTAAAGTAAAGATAAACGGTTAAGATTTTATCATACAAAATATTCTAAAGATTAAACTCTTCACTATTGGAGATAGTTTTTTAACTACGGGGTCCTATATTTACTATATGTGTAAAATCTCATAAATAAAAGTCTTAAATAGACTTCCACATAGGATTTTTTACACCCATTGGAGATGCTCTTATATGTTGACTAAAACTCGACTTCGATTTTGTTAACCACGCAGCCAGGCAATATGTATCTTTGTGCATCTATAAAGAAACGGGGGCTTAATTAAGAATTTCATAGAGATAATAGCTTAATTCGTCCAAATTTTCTCAAAATCAACGTATAACCCATTGCAGGTTTGGCTAAAGTTTTTAATACATGTTCAAATTTTCTGTCAAGTTGATGTGGTAAATCTCTTTCACTTAAGAATCCTATTTGTGCAAACTCTATTATCTTAGATTGATAACTGCTTTTTGAACCAAAATAGGTTGAGATAACTTATTCGCTCTTAGGATACCCATATGGATTAAAATTCCTATACATTCTCGCAAACTCATGTATGTGGATTGAAAGTAGATGTTTGACAATAACATATCTCCAAAAGACTAATAAAAAAAAATAAAAACAGATACTAATAAACTTCCAAGAAACAAAAAATTTCTGTTAAAGTTAGTCGGGTCATATCAGCCAACCATTAGGAAACTAAACAATTAGTACTTAGCTACCCGGTAAGTCGTGATTAGTTTTAACGGTTAGGTTAGGATTAGTTATATTTCTTTCTTGACTACAGTTTTTTTTGTGACATTTAAATTAAAATATGTTGGTTGAATATCTAGTTTCCGCTAGATTTTAGTTGGATGCAATATAACCAAGGTCCACAGTGGTTATTGGTTCCTTTAACCTTGGCTTAGTTTGCATTTAGGGTCTTTAGGTAAGCCAAGGTACATCATAACAATTGCTCTTATATTTTAATTGGATAATTTGGATTTTGTAGGTTTAAAGTGCATTACCTTATCAGAGATTTCGTAATACTAAGCTTAGGTTTAGTCGGGTGTTTAATTAGCCTGCTCATAGTAGCCCGGGCATCTAACCCCAGCAATTAGGAATGCTCCTAGTGTTTTGTTAGTCGGTTTTAGACTATTTAATTAGTCGAGTCAGAGTAGTCGGGGTCCGAGAGTTTAGTTTATTGATTATCCGGGGCCTACAGGGCTGGTGTTTTGTTAATCTTGTCAACTACATTTTCTCAAGTCGAAAAATTTCTCTCTAATATGCTTATTTAATTAGTCGAACCATAATAGTCATGTCTAAGATCAGAGAATCTTAGACCAAAACGTAGACTGCACATTAAATTAGCCATAATTAGATTGAAATATAAAGTTTGATCCTAGCCCTGGCATTTTGTTGGTGGGGTCAAATCAGTAGGGGTCTCATGGCCAAAAATTCTTTTGTAGTGATGAATAACAATAGCCCCATATTAATGTTCATAGCAGGAAAAAAAAGAATATCAGGGCATAATAGTCGGAAAATACGGCCAAAGTGCTTAGTTTATCGGGTCATAGTAGCTGCTAATACGCATCACTGTAACACTGAGCCTAGCATAATGGAAACATACCAATATGCCATTTAGACCAAGTTCAGATATCTTAACCGATTGAATTTGAGGTATTTAAAAATCACCGCTCTGCAAATTAATAGGCCTATTAAATTATGTAAGAAACAGCCAAATGATAAAACTTCACAAAATGTATTTCTAGTTTATTTTCCACTTGGATATATAAAATTTGTCCCATCTCTATTAGACCAAGTGTAGTTATAAGATGAGAACTATTCCTCTCTTTGTGAGAGTGACCTTGAAGAAGAACAAAGAACGAAGAAGAACAAAGAAGAAGAAGAAGAAGAAGAAGAAGAAGAAGAAGAAGGAAGAACGAATAAGAAGAAGAAGAGGAAGAAGAAGAAGAAGAGGAAGAAGAACGAAGAATAAGGAAGAAGAACGAAGAAGAAGAAGAAGAAAAAGAAGAAGAAGCAGCAGCTACAATCTACGTATGTAATTCTATCTTTTATTTTTCTTCTCATCACTATCAAAATTATTTTCATTTCCCCTCTAAAGTTATTCTGCAAAGCTCTTCATTGTGACTTACATGTAAAACTATGATGAACATTCAGTACCACAAATCATTGAGAAGAAATCAATTAACAGCGTTCGAAATTGATTCATGAACGAATTTTTCAATATATTTCGGAAACACCATGAGCGCATATGGATATAATAGATATTTACAAAACATTGAGCATTAGATTTCTGATCAACATGATCACTCATCAACACAGATTATATCAAGCAACGGCATAATGGTCAAGGCTTTTCGTTGATTCAATTGCAACATAATATATCTGTCAAAGTATACTAAAACATCAACCTGAACCAATAATAACAGAAGAAAAAAAATCGTAAAAATCAAATGTTTATCTTCTTTTTCTATTCGTCTCAATCGACTTTCTGATTAAACCGCAACATATAAATACTAGTTGATGCGCCCGTGCTCTGCACGGGCTGAGACTGGTTATCCCTAATCTATGTAGATGAATCTTTGCAGAAATGTGTCTTACCAATTCCAATAATTATTAAAAGTAGAAAATTAAGACGTTGAGAACATCTTAAACATTTTAAGACTTCTGCTTGCTCTTCAAAAGCAATTTTATCAAAACATAACCAAAAAGATCTTGAAATAGATGAAAACAAATATCTGAATGGTAACATATTTACTTTAGTTATTTTGCAACTAAGGAAAAATTGGAAACATAAAGATATAATGAAGAATAAACTGGAAGCTACTTGAAGATGCTAATCATATCAGAATATGAGCATATACCAACATATGAACTGATTAGTTATTCCTTTCCATCTAGTATTTTATTCTTCCATCCAAAGCAAGATATAGTGAAGAATAAACTGGAAGCTACTTGAAGATGCTAATCATACCAGAATATGAGCATACATAATCAACATGAAACCCATTCAATCAAACTCATCATCAGCTTTCGTTGGCTCTAGACTTCATGAATAACAAAACCATAAGGATATATCATAAATTGATCACAAAATTATAAAACCAAATGTACAGCCTACAATACGGAAACTCACAGTTAATAACCTAACTAACAAAAGCATATCAAATTTAAAACACAATGACATCAATCAAAAGTTAATAACTCTAATCAGTTCAGCAGTGAAAATAAAAACAAAAAGAAAAGAAATAAGAAACTCATAAAAAAGGACAAATTCTAGAAGAACTAAATAGCTTTTTTACTGACATTGCCTAAACCTAGGACCTTAAATTGCAACAATCTTACAAATCTTATCAGAACCCATCAAAAGGAGTAACTCTATAATTCTAAATAACAACAAAAACCTAGAATCATATAAAAAATTGATAATTCATGTCAAAAAGGATAACCTCTAAGGTATGCAATCACCATGCTATTGTAAGCGTTCTGTAAATTGTGAGTTCTGGAATCCACTGACGAATTCATCCAAACCTTGGTAAACTGATATAAATTGAATTGCAAACTACGCATTCCCATAGTGCTTTATGAGTTGACTATTTCTGGAATCCAATTCAAACCTTAGTGAGCCGAAGTACCAAACCTTGTGATATATGAAACATTTCAGCTTTCACAAAAAATCCGTCAAATTTTAGTATGACCTGATCTTTGAATTCAACCATTGAAAAACCTAGAGTTGCGTATTAATTTTAATGGAAGAAGCATCACATAGAAGAAAGCAGAAACCTTACCTTCTTTATACCATCGAACTCGACATTGAATTACTTAAGCCCATCGTTGACTGTCTACGCAACATGATCACTCATCAACACAGATTATATCAAGCAACGGCATAATGGTCAAGGCTTTTCGTTGATTCAATTGCAACATAATATATCTGTCAAAATATACTAAAACATCAACCTGAACCAATAATAACAGAAGAAAAAAAATCGTAAAAATCAAATGTTTACCTTCTTTTTCTATTCGTCTCAATCGTCTTTCTGATTAAACCGCAACATATAAATACTAGTTGATGCGCCCGTGCTCTGCACGGGCTCAGATTGGTTGTCCCTAATCTAAGTAGATGAATCTTTGCAGAAATGTGTCTTACCAATTCCAATAATTCTTAAAAGTAGAAAATTAAGACGTTGAGAACATCTTAAACATTTTAAGACTTCTGCTTGCTCTTCAAAAGCAATTTTATCAAAACATAACCAAAAAGATCTTGAAATAGATGAAAACAAATATCTGAATGGTAACATATTTACTTTAATTATTTTGCAACTAAGGAAAAATTGGAAACATAAAGATATAATGAAGAATAAACTGGAAGCTACTTGAAGATGCTAATCATATCAGAATATGGGCATATACCAACATATGAACAGATTAGTTATTCCTTTCCATCTAGTCTTTTATTCTTCCATCCAAAGCAAGATATAGTGAAGAATAAACTGGAAGCTACTTGAAGATGCTAATCATACCAGAATATGAGCATACATAATCAACATGAAACCCATTCAATCAAACTCATCATCAGCTTTCGTTGGCTCTAGACTTCATGAATAACAAAACCATAAGGATATATCATAAATTGATCACAAAATTATAAAACCAAATGTATAGCCTACAATATGGAAACTCACAGTTAATAACCTAACTAACAAAAGCATATCAAATTTAAAACACAATGACATCAATCAAAAGTTAATAACTCTAATCAGTTCAGCAGTGAAAATAAAAACAAAAAGAAATGAAATAAGAAACTCATAAAAAAAGGACAAATTCTAGAAGAACTAAATAGCTTTTTTACTGACATTGCCTAAACCTAGGACCTTAAATTGCAACAATCTTACAAATCTTATCAGAACCCATCAAAAGGAGTAACTCTATAATTCTAAATAACAACAAAAACCTAGAATCATATAAAAAATTTATAATTCATGTCAAAAAAGGATAACCTCTAAGGTATGCAATCACCATGCTATTGTAAGCGTTCTGTAAATTGTGAGTTCTGGAATCCACTGACGAATTCATCCAAACCTTGGTAAACTGATATAAAATTGAATTGCAAACTACGCATTCCCTTAGTGCTCTATGAGTTGACGATTTCTGGAATCCAATTCAAACCTTAGTGAGCCGAAGTACCAAACCTTGTGATATATGAAACATTTCAGCTTTCACAAAAAATCCGTCTAATTTTAGTATGACCTGATCTTTGAATTCAACCATTGAAAAACCTAGAGTTGCGTATTAATTTTAATGGAAGAAGCATCACATAGAAGAAAGAAGAAACCTTACCTTCTTTATACCATCGAACTCGACATTGAATTACTTAAGCCCATCGTTGACTGTCTACGCAACATGATCACTCATCAACACAGATTATATCAAGCAACGGCATAATGGTCAAGGCTTTTCGTTGATTCAATTGCAACATAATATATCTATCAAAGTATACTAAAACATCAACCTGAACCAATAATAACAGAAGAAAAAAATCGTAAAAATCAAATGTTTACCTTCTTTTTCTATTCGTCTCAATCGTCTTTCTGATTAAACCGCAACATATAAATACTAGTTGCTGCGCCCGTGCTCTGCACGGGCTCAGATTGGTTGTCCCTAATCTAAGTAGATGAATCTTTGCAGAAATGTGTCTTACCAATTCCAATAATTCTTAGAAGTAAAAAATTAAGACGCTGAGAACATCTTAAACATTTTAAGACTTCTGCTTGCTCTTCAAAAGCAATTTTATCAAAACATAACCAAAAAGATCTTGAAATAGATGAAAACAAATACCTGAATGGTAACATATTTACTTTAATTATTTTGCAACTAAGGAAAAATTGGAAACATAAAGATATAATGAAGAATAAACTGGAAGCTACTTGAAGATGCTAATCATATCAAAATATGAGCATATACCAACATATGAACTGATTAGTTATTCCTTTCCATCTAGTCTTTTATTCTTCCATCCAAAGCAATATATAGTGAAGAATAAACTGGAAGCTACTTGAAGATGCTAATCATACCAGAATATGAGCATACATAATCAACATGAAACCCATTCAATCAAACTCATCATCAGCTTTCGTTGGCTCTAGACTTCATGAGTAACAAAACCATAAGGATATATCATAAATTGATCACAAAATTATAAAACCAAATGTACAGCCTACAATACGGAAACTCACAGTTAATAACCTAACTAACAAAAGCATATCAAATTTAAAACACAATGACATCAATCAAAAGTTAATAACTCTAATCAGTTCAGCAGCGAAAATAAAAACAAAAAGAAAAGAAATAAGAAACTCATAAAAAAGGACAAATTCTAGAAGAACTAAATAGCTTTTTTACTGACATTGCCTAAACCTAAAACCTTAAATTGCAACAATCTTACAAATCTTATCAGAACCCATCAAAAGGAGTAACTCTATAATTCTAAATAACAACAAAAACCTAGAATCATATAAAAAATTTATAATTCATGTCAAAAAGGATAACCTCTAAGGTATGCAATCACCATGCTATTGTAAGCGTTCTGTAAATTGTGAGTTCTGGAATCCACTGACGAATTCATCCAAACCTTGGTAAACTGATATAAATTGAATTGCAAACTACGCAGTCCCTTAGTGCTCTATGAGTTGACGATTTCTGGAATCCAATTCAAACCTTAGTGAGCCGAAGTACCAAACCTTGTGATATATGGAACATTTCAGCTTTCACAAAAAATCCGTCAAATTTTAGTATGACCTGATCTTTGAATTCAACCATTGAAAAACCTAGAGTTGCGTATTAATTTTAATGGAAGAAGCATCGCATAGAAGAAAGCAGAAACCTTACCTTCTTTATACCATCGAACACGACATTGAATTACTTAAGCCCATCGTTGACTGTCTACGCAACATGATCACTCATCAACACAGATTATATCAAGCAACGGCATAATGGTCAAGGCTTTTCGTTGATTCAATTGCAATATAATATATCTGTCAAAGTATACTAAAACATCAACCCGAACCAATAATAACAGAAGAAAAAAAATCGTAAAAATCAAATGTTTACCTTCTTTTTCTATTCGTCTCAATCGTCTTTCTGATTAAACCGCAACATATAAATACTAGTTGCTGCGCCCGTGCTCTGCACGGGCTCAGATTGGTTGTCCCTAATCTAAGTAGATGAATCTTTGCAGAAATGTGTCTTACCAATTCCAATAATTTTTAAAAGTAGAAAATTAAGACGTTGAGAACATCTTAAACATATTAAGGCTTCCGCTTGCTCTTCAAAAGCAATTTTATCAAAACATAACCAAAAAGATCTTGAAATAGATGAAAACAAATATCTGAATGGTAACATATTTACTTTAATTATTTTGCAACTAAGGAAAAACTGGAAACATAAAGATATAATGAAGAATAAACTGGAAGCTACTTGAAGATGCTAATCATATCAGAATATGGGCATATACCAACATATGAACTGATTAGTTATTCCTTTCCATCTAGTCTTTTATTCTTCCATCCAAAGCAAGATATAGTGAAGAATAAACTGGAAGCTACTTGAAGATGCTAATCATACCAGAATATGAGCATACATAATCAACATGAAACCCATTCAATCAAACTCATCATCAGTTTTCGTTGGCTCTAGACTTCATGAATAACAAAACCATAAGGATATATCATAAATTGATCACAAAATTATAAAACCAAATGTACAGCCTACAACACGGAAACTCACAGTTAATAACCTAACTAACAAAAGCATATCAAATTTAAAACACAATGACATCAATCAAAAGTTAATAACTCTAATCAGTTCAGCAGTGAAAATAAAAACAAAAAGAAAAGAAATAAGAAACTCATAAAAAAGGACAAATTCTAGAAGAACTAAATAGCTTTTTTACTGACATTGCCTAAACCTAGGACCTTAAATTGCAACAATCTTACAAATCTTATCAGAACACATCAAAAGGAGTAATTCTATAATTCTAAATAACAACAAAAACCTAGAATCATATAAAAAATTTATAATTCATGTCAAAAAAGATAACCTCTAAGGTATGCAATCACCATGCTATTGTAAGCGTTCTGTAAATTGTGAGTTCTGGAATCCACTGACGAATTCATCCAAACCTTGGTAAATTGATACAAATTGAATTGCAAACTACGCAGTCCCTTAGTGCTCTATGAGTTGACGATTTCTGGAATCCAATTCAAACCTTAGTGAGCCGAAGTACCAAACCTTGTGATATATGAAACATTTCAGCTTTCACAAAAAATCCGTCAAATTTTAGTATGACCTGATCTTTGAATTCAACCATTGAAAAACCTAGAGTTGCGTATTAATTTTAATGGAAGAAGCATCACATAGAAGAAAGAAGAAACCTTACCTTCTTTATACCATCGAACTCGACATTGAATTACTTAAGCCCATCGTTGACTGTCTACGCAACATGATCACTCATCAACACAGATTATATCAAGCAACGGCATAATGGTCAAGGCTTTTCGTTGATTCAATTGCAACATAATATATTTGTCAAAGTATACTAAAACATCAACCTGAACCAATAATAACAGAAGAAAAAAAATCGTAAAAATCAAATGTTTACCTTCTTTTTCTATTCGTCTCAATCGTCTTTCTGATTAAACCGCAACATATAAATACTAGTTGCTGCGCCCGTGCTCTGCACGGGCTCAGATTGGTTGTCCCTAATCTAAGTAGATGAATCTTTGCAGAAATGTGTCTTACCAATTCCAATAATTCTTAAAATTAGAAAATTAAGACGTTGAGAACATCTTAAACATTTTAAGACTTCTGCTCGCTCTTGAAAAGCAATTTTATCAAAACATAACCAAAAAGATCTTGAAATAGATGAAAACAAATATCTGAATGGTAACATATTTACGTTAATTATTTTGCAACTAAGGAAAAATTGGAAACATAAAGATATAATGAAGAATAAACTGGAAGCTACTTGAAGATGCTAATCATATCAGAATATGAGCATATACCAACATATGAACTGATTAGTTATTCCTTTCCATCTAGTCTTTTATTCTTCCATCCAAAGCAAGATATAGTGAAGAATTAACTGGAAGCTACTTGAAGATGTTAATCATACCAGAATATGAGCATGCCAACAGATGAACTGATTAGTTATTCCTTTCCATCTAGTCTTTTATTCTTCCATCCAAAGCAAGTACTTAGAAGACTTTAACAGTTTTTGATTTTTTGGGGCGGGCATCCCCATATTCAGTATTGCTTACATATCTCAATCATGTAATGACCATCTTCTTTGTATTCTTCTTCTCCTGCAGAAAGTAAAAATTAAGGCTTCAAATTCAATGGTCAGGTAAGTAATTAATTACCTAATTGTTTCTTCAGGAAGAGACTCGAGTCTCCATTCTGCATTCTGGTATCTACAACTTGGAAATTATCTCAAGGCCTATTAAGGAATAATGCAAGGCATGTATTCCGCATAATGAGCATACATTACATCATTAAGTCTCTGAACTTAACACGTTGGTGAATCATTTTGTATCTCATCATTATGAGAAAATATGCGCAAGCCTTATATATCATAGGACTACCCTAAGCAAACATTATACATCAAATTAAATGTGCTTAATTAATAAAACACGGTTCATACAAACCATACATAGGTGGAAGCGGAGTAAACAACAGTACATGACGAAATAAGTGAAAAATGTGTGTTCATGGTAATAGCAACGATCCCAGCACTTGTGAATATATATACACTGCAATTGCTAAAGTAAGTCTGGTCCTAACACATATATACATGTTAAATGTGCAAGTGAAGATAAGCAATTGCAAGTACCAAAAGGACAATCAATATACCATTCAAAGTTTCCTTCAGATTTGCATTTGGACAATATGTTGATAAAAATTTATAATCCAGATATCTTTTAGTGTTGTATTGTTTTCAAGGGATCCACATGGTTACGGCATGTACGTTTTTCATTTTAAGTCATTCATCTTGTGTTGAATTTTTCACATCCTGACTTGTCGTGTGAGTGTTCTGCACGATATGGAAGTCATTTTAAGAGTACAAAAACAGGATCTAACCATGAGATTAATAGAATTTCACCCTAAGAGAAGTAAGGAAATTACCTGATAATGCCGTACTCTTGAATTTTAAGTTCAAATCAATTGATCGTCAACCAACAATCAACATGTACTCCCGGCATTATTGTATCATTTCCAAATAGGGGTAGCATCCAAGAAATTAATGGAAAACCTACCTTGTTAATAGTATGACATATTTTGCATATTCATCATTTAAACCAAATCTCTTTGAACCTTTCTATGTCCATCAAAAAATTACAGGAAAAGACCAACAGAAACTATAACAACATAAAACGAAAGTCAGAGCAGATTAAGATGAGAAAATTTCACCTGCGCCAATTACGAACCTACTAATTATCCTGGCTTCTGTAATTTGTGAGAAAGAAAAACTCATAAATAAACTGAATTTGTGATATATATGTGTAACAACAAATTCATGGAGCTTTAAGTAGAAGAATAGAAAGAAAAAAAATACTGTGTCAATAACAAAAAAATACTGAATTTTGGAGCTTCACGCAGTAGCTTAGAATTGCATTAAGCAACATAGGCTAAACTCGCAATCCTCCTTAGCCCGTGATTTTTTAGTACTCTCTTGATACCAAAGTATTGCACCACAATGAAGCTCTTTTAGCAAGTAGTTGTTCGATGTGTAACCTTCTGTTTTTTCTAGTGAATGCTTCTTACTCATCTCGGCCCGTATACCTAAGATCAATGTTAATAAGCGAAAACCAATCAGCCTTATATATCTTGCGTTAATTAAAGAGAAGAAGAAAACACTAATTCGAGGAAAAAAAATAATCAAAAATTCCTATCAGTCACGTCAGATATAATTTGGCAGTACCGTAACATCGATGAAAAGAAAACGTACGAAGTCTTCAATTGTATTGAATTTTTTTACAAACCCTAACTAACCAAAAAAAAAAAACTGAAAAAACTAACCGTAAAGAACATCCAGAGCAACGAAAATCGTCGCTGCAAACAATGAACAATAATTAGAGCCAAATCAAAAATGAACAATCAAGGAAGATATGATCTCCGAAGAAGAAATCTTAGGAATTAAAGAGACAGTTAAGAGACAGTTAAGGAGAACAGAGAGAGGAAAAGGGAGGAGATGAGGCAGTGGAGAAAAAACGTGATACTAAAAGCTCGGTGATTAGGGTTTAGTGGCCTAGGGAAAATAAACTCGTTGGTGGTGTTTCTTCTGGAGTAAATATTGTTGGTGTGAAAAAACAGGAGGTTTTTATTGGTTGAAATATTCTCCAGTGGGGCCAGAAGCACTAAGAAGAGAGTTTTGTTCAGCTTTTAACCACAACAAAGAAAATTCACCTCAAATCATATTATTGAAGAAAAAAAACGGTTCGCGGGTTATAATCCCAAAGGGGTTATAACCCATCACAAAAAACTCATCCAAACAAAAGTGATACAAAAACCTCAAATATCATGAACTGTCTAAACTACCCTTCTAGTATTTAAATTATCCCAACAAAAAATCAACCCCACTTTTAAATATACTATCACCACCAACAACAACAAACCACCAGCAACAACGCCACCGCCGACCACCGCCGTCAACCACCACCGTCGTCACCCACCACCGCGGCCGCTGCCGTCAACCGCCGCCGCCGCCACCACTGCCGCCAACTACCATTGCACCACCGTCGCCAACCACCACCGCCGACCACCGCCGACGCCGACCCGCACCGCCGACCACCGCCGCTAACCACCACCGTCGCCAACCACCACCTCTGACCACCTCCGCCACCACCACCGTCGACCACCTCCGTCGTCGACCACCTCCGTCGTCGCCCACCACCACCGCCGCCGACAACCGCCGTCGTCGCCACCTCTGACCACCACCGCCGCCGCCGCCTCTGATTACTGCCGCCTCTGATTACCGCCGAATTGCATCACCACCGCTACCAGTCAGCACCACCGCCAACACCCGTCGCACCGCCACCAGCACCACGACCGCCCACCACCACCCAAAAAATAAGATGAAACCGATTTTGTTTTCATCATAAATACGATGAAACCGATTTTGGTTTCATCTTGGTTTCGTGAGAATTCACCTGCAAGAAGAATTATATGAGGTATTATACATGTTCATGGATAGAAATACATCGTTGAAATACGATGAAACCGATTTTGGTTTCATCATAAATAAGATGAAATCATAATTGGTTTCATCACACTAACAGCTGCCATTTCAGTTCCTGCAACTTCATTTTCTCTCGGCAATAGCGGCATCTCCCTTCAGTTCAGGTGCAAATGTGCACTATTGCTCCATATCCTCTTCAATCCATTGCCACCAACAAACCAACTTCTCTGTCTTCTAGGTGCAACATCCGCAACCGCAATCTTCCATTCTCTTCAGCACGAACTCATCAGCACCATCAGTTCTTACCTGCAACACCTTCATTACATTGCAGAGTCTTTCTGGGTTACAGCAGCTCGGTAATAACAATACTGCTTCCTTGATGCTCAGACACCAGCAAAAATTCCACCAGCATCATATTAGCTTCCCTGCCTTGCTCTTTTGTTTACAATTCCACCAGCACACGACCTTGTTTTCTTCTTTCATGGCTCAGTCTTGTACTCAAAATCTCAATTGCAAGCAACCCCAACACATCACCATCTTTATCTAGTTATCATGACCACAACCACCTGTAACACGGCTAGCTCAGTCACCACCAATGCTGCAACTGCACAATCCTGCACTTGAGCTAACACCACCTGCACCAGTCACTGCACATGCATCTACTCCCTTGTTGATCCTTCCGTTAATCAGCTGAACCCAAATCAAACCATCCATCTTGCATCTCAGCTCAGAGAGCTCTTAACTCTTCCCATGTCCAGCTCTTTCACTGAATTTCACTAATATGTAGCGGAAACCCTCGTTTCTCCTTATACTCTGGCCTGAACAGTATGCGACAAAACCCCAATCACAGACCAATGCTGTAACTGCCATTATCACTGCTTACAGCATAAGCTTCTCTGCAAATTCAGCTCGACTTCTTGCACATTCTCTACAACAACAGCATATCACCAGCTTCATTCCTTCTCTACATTGCAGCAACGCCAACTCATTCAGCTGACCTGCAATCACTGCCATCACCTGAACCTCTTTCCCTGCATTGCACTTCTGTTGCAACAACAGCAGCACTGCCTCTCATATTTTCCTGTAACTTCTGCTGCACTTCTTTACTGCCTTCTCCAGCAAATTCTGTCCTTCCTCGGCTTCCGAGATCAGCCTAAAACCACTTCCTGCAACCCTTTCATTTAAGCAACACCAACTGCTCCTATCATACTCCATTTCCTTCCATCTGCGAGTTGGTATTCAACACCACAGACCCAATGAACCACATCAGCAACCTGAACCCTTTGAGTCAAACACACAACATATCAACAGAATAAACAACCAACACTCCATATATCAACAGATTGCCCATAACTGGTGGATCCAAGCAAAAGTTCAGGAGGCCGATACCATAAAGTAACAACTCGACTAGTTAATGGTTGAATGTGCCCGACACTAACAAAATTTTCCAGGCCAAAATCAGCTATCTTCAGAGCTCCATCATCACTAACAAGAAGGTTGGATCCCTTGATATCTCTGTGCATTATACCTCTTGAATGACAGTGTTCAAGGCCAAATAGTAGTTGATGCATATAGCATTTAACCTACACAACATGAAAAAATCAAACCCTTTAACATTGGTAATTCCCGAATACTAGAACACACATCCAGAGTTCCATATATATGAACCTGTGATTCACTGAACTTGATGTCAGGACAAGATGATAAACCAACAATATCATGTTCCGTGTACTCGAAAACAAGATATACACTAGTTGACAGTCTATAAGTAATTAGTCCCTCCAGTTTGCGGAGAATCATTATTTCCCGCGACATAAATCTCACACTTTCTGGATCAAAGTTATCAAACCGAACTTTCTTTAAGGCAAGCATCCTCCCAATTGCAAGCTCTCGTGCTCAGAAAACACTGTTGTATGTACCTTGTCCAATCTAGAGATACAGTCAGAAAATTGCAGTATTCACATAATTGCAGCACATGAACAAATACAAAAATACCTTGTCGGCGTACTAATCCACTTCAACATTCCGATGTATAACGACACAAATTAGACCAGAAATGAGCAATTCAAGAACAATAAAAAATCGTAGCAAAATAACAAAAGAAGAAGAAAAAACCCTTACCTTTTCCAATTTCTCGAAACTTTCAGCACGAAGAGGAATCCAACCATGAATAGCTTCACGAGCAAAAACACTAAGCCAACAAGGCCAACCAACAACAACTTGTTCACCAAACCCAACAGGTATTCTGAGATTAACATCACCAGTTTCTTGTTTGATTCTGCTCTTATCGACAGACCCAATTCCCTTTCTGTTCTTCGTTTGGAGATTCAAATCGAAACCCTAATTTCATCAATTTCTTCTTCATCTCTGAGATTAACAGCAACAGGTCTTCTTAAACAGCACCAAACCCAACTCTCCATCTGTCTTTATCTGTATTCTTGAATCAAATGCAGCCACAGCTCAGCATCAGAACATAAACCCTAATTTCTTCATTGTTTCTCGATCTCAATAAATTCTAGCAACAGTTTTTTGCTAATTCTTCCTCTCTACGCTCTATGAACATCATCTCAAATCTTATTTCCTTCTCAATTTCTCAATCAGCGTCTCGATCTGGTCTCTCGGATTTAACAGCAGCGGCTGCTGCTTTCTCTTTCTTTTCTCAGTTTTATGGAAATGAATGAACTAATGATTGAGAGAAAACGTCTCTCGAATTCTTCATCTCTTGAATCAGCGTCGTTCTTCTCGTGGAGATCCATTGTTGCTGCTGGTGATGAAGGTGGTGGGAGAAGGAGACGGAAGAAAGAAGAAATCAGATAAGAAGAAAAAGAAGAAGAAAAGATAAAAGGGTACATTTGGGATTTTGTAAAATAAAAAAAGTTAAATTTGCTCATTATCATTTGACTTGGGGTTTTTGTCCCAGTTTTATTTGAAACGGTTTTTATTTGGTAGAAATAATATGACCGATTTTTTCTTATCACTAGTTTGTTCACCTAGGGGTTTTGTCACTAGTTTTGAAAAAAAAAATCAAAGATTCCTATCAGTCACGTCAGATATAATTTGGCAGTACTGTAACATCGATGAAAGAAAACGTACGAAGTCTTCAATTGTACTGAATTTTTTTACAAACCCTAACTAACCAAAAAAAAGAACTGAAAAACTAACCGTAAAGAACATCCAGAGAAACGAAAATTGTGGCTGCAAAAAATGAACAATAATTAGAGCCAAATCAAAAATGAACAATCAAGGAAGATATGATTTCCGAAGAAAAAATCTTAGGAATTAAAGAGACAGTTAAGGAGAACAGAGAGAGGAAAATGGAGGAGATGAGGCAGTGGAGAAAAAACGTGATACAAAGCTACCTTCATGTGCTTCTTTTTTTGAGGTTCTTCCTTCTTCTCTGTTGGAATTCCTGACATTTTATTGATATTTTTTCAGGGTTTTACTTCGTTCCATGGGTGGCAAAGCAGAATCGGAAAGATGGAGGAATAAAATAAGATGGTATACACATAAATAAAAACCCTAACAACAATTTGGAATGATTATCCTGATTATTAATTACGATTCAGTTTCTGGCATAACCCTATTTCTTAATTACGAACAAACTTTTTTTTTTTTTACCATTGTTGAATTTTTACCGATCAAAAAAAAAAAAAAGATATTGTCGAATTTAGAGAATTCAATTTTCTGTGTTTCTATATAATTAATCATGTTATACTGTTGAGATCCCAAGTAATTTATGTGAAGGAAATCTTAGGTATTTGCAGTCGCAATGATAACTCTCTTTTTCCTCGATCTAAAATCGTTGTTGATTTACCGACACAGAGGATTGAGGAAAAAAGTAATGGGTGTTATGATAATAATTCTATTAGCTGTTGCCAGCAAATCACTGGGAGAAGTTCAACTCCAAGGTAATATGCATGATAAATCACTGCTTATTATAATATTACATGAATGATGAGAAACTGACTTGGGTTTCATGCATCATCGCAGATGAGGCTCATGAAAGAAGCTTATAACACTGATTTTTGTTGGCCTTAATTGAAGGCTTATTTCTCAACAGGGCTGATGGTTTGAAACTTATTATAATATCCGCAACAGATGACGCGGAAAAGCTTTCTGCATACTTCTTTGGTTGCAATAGAGATCATGTGGTTGGGAAAAAAATACCATGTTGACATCAAATATGTTTCAGTGATTCAGTTATACTCAGATGATTTCCTCCGAAGCCATATGCTGATATTCCTATTTCTACACAAGGTAGCTTTGTACACAATGTATGTAAGTTAGTCTACATTCTAGAACTGCAAACTTCGACAGATCTGTGTTATTACCTTTGTGGTGAAACATCTAACTGTACAAATAATGAAGAGTGTCTTCTCTAAAAATCGTTTTGTCCTTTCTTGAGGGATCAATTTTCATGAGTGAATTCTGCGAACTTGAATTAATTTGCTTCAAGCTTTTATGTTTGCTGATCGTGGTTTGTTGAATTTATATTCCAAAGTTATCCGAAAACCAGCTCATGAAGTGGAATCTCCTATTCACTCGTCTTTCAACATCTGCTAATCAGAGTGTGTTCTGACTCAAAGTTTTGTTTCTTATTGATTTTGATTACATGTTTCATTGTTATTGCTTTTTTCTTTCTGTTTTTTGTTGAATCGCCTCTTCACTTTGATTCGAGTTTGATTTCATTTTGATATTTTTTTTTATCTAATGTTTGGGTGTTCTGATTGCAGAATATGTACACAGGTTGGGATTTTAGTTTTTTTTTTGGTTAATTCTTATCGCTCTTTTTATGCTTTTCTGATTTTTTTTTGTTATTCTGATTTGTGTTTTATATTTGTGGGAAATAACTGTAGGTAAGAATTTTGAAATTTCTATATATATGATCTTTAAATTTTGGGTTTTGTTAGAATCGAAAGAAATCCCATACCGCAACAGATAATTATCATTTTTGTTATCTTTTTTTTTTTGGTTCGGGTTTGAGGTTTATTTTTTTAATCCATGTTATTCTCTATTTTGATCAGGGTTACCATGTTTTTTATTTTGCATTTTGCAGCTTTAGTACAGGGTCTTTAATCACTTTTGTGGATTTCATACAGCTTATATGGCTGCTAGGTGAGACCATAATGTTCACTGCTGAAGCTATCACAACTAAATTTTTTTTCAGGGCTTTGATCCATAGGTAAGCCATCCTTGGGTTTGTTGTTTCTCATTTGTCAATTGAGATGTCAGATACCATACATGTCTTTTTGTTTGCCATTCCTTTCTATTATACCTTCTCAAGTTAAAATTTGACCATATGATTGGATGGACAGGTGCTAATTGTCGGGGAAATCCAACAAGAACTAACCCACAAGAAACTAGATCTTTGGGTCGACGTAGAATGAAAGATAAACGATGCAAACACACATTATAAGCAATAAGTAAAGCACACAAGACTTAACGTGGTTCGGCAATATGCCTACATCCACCAAAACGATTACGACTTCTTCGTTATTATGGAACCATTAAATAGAGATTTACACACTTAACGATTGATGATTCAATTAACAAACTAAGATCCAACATTGTGTTGATCATAAACCCTAAAATAATTCTCTAGAACAAAACGCTCCAATATTACCGAATAATGTCTGAGCCAACAAGATAATACTTATCTCATATAACCGAGATGATCTCCTTCTAAACGATGTATCTTCCAACACCAACGATGATCTTCCACCATCAACGAACAAGACGATCTTCTCTTCACTAAAATTCCACCCCAAGAGGTGGGATGGAATCTCTAAAGACTTTAGAGAACTACATTGTGTATTTATTCTCTAACTCTCTAGAAAACCACTGATTCCATGTCTAAGAAACACCATATAAGCCTCCTTATATAGTATTCATAACTTGATTTCCAAGTATTAATCTCCTTGAAAAGGAAACCTTAACCAACTAGGAAACCTAATGTTATTTAGGTAACCCATCACATCACAATATGGAAATCAACCTAAATTAGGAAACCTTATGTTTCTCTACACAAAAGGTTTCTAGTATGCTTCAGAACTTTCCGGAACCTTCTAAAACACCGACAATTATCTAACAATCTCCACCTTGTCGATGTTTCAACAAATCTCCACCTCGGTAAAGATTTCACTAATCTGAGCCGATCTTCAAACCACGACAATCGCCTCAGCATCTAAACGACAAGCAA